>NC_141790.1:3162824-3802144 GCF_054643075.1 Acanthaster planci
TTGATATAAAAGAAAATATTTCCCAAAGCCACTTTTCCGAGTTGGATTTTTTAAAAGAAGTGACTGAACGAAAACATATTACAAATTCTAAAATCTGTGCACGTTATTTTTCTATCCAAGGGTTCCAGAAGCGCGCCATCAGGGGTCAACTTTCAGGCTCTGTTACTTTAGCCGTACAAGAGGGCACTGTGTTAAAACCAAATTCAGAGCGATATGGATTCTATCATGCATGACTATTACATCCATCCTTTGAGGAAAATATGCTCGTAACGCACATGTAATAAGTATCTATTTCGCTAACCTATTCTGAGACTTGGCACATCAGTCTCATTGATAATCAATCATTTAACTGATAAATTTATGATTCTGTGAAATATTGAAGTTTTAATATTAAAGTATTAAAGTCTTTTTTTAAACTTCTGCCTCACATCAAAATTATAAACATAATACTGTAGTATCTAACATTCTTCTGGCGGGATTTCTTTTTTTCAAAATCGTTTTTGCGATCAGACCTTCACCCTCATTAACCCTTAACCGCCCACTTTAACCCTCAAAGAGCCTGGGGGCAGAATCCCCCCCCCCGTTGATTTTTGCTTATAGCATCTCCGGGATTAGCTTCTGTGTGCTAATACTTTATGACAATTTTTTTTCCAATTAGCCTCATTTTGACCCCAAATTTATGAAAATTGGACGTGGCGTTCTCTCTCAGTGAAGAATTTTAGGAGGCAGGGTGAAGTATGATGTGAAATTTACCATTGACATTGTACAAAGGGCGGAGTGGTTTCCTTTTGTCAGGAAGTTTCTTGCTTTGGGGAAGGTCTATCGAAATGGCTTAATTGGCCATTTATTGATAAATTATAATGACGATTTTAATGACATTGATACTAATTAGTATTATGTCTACCCTAAATTTATTATACACGTACTTGCAATTAGAACAAAAAAAATGTCATGAATAATTAATGAGTCATAATTATGCAAAAACTCAATTAATTTGCATATAATTTCACACAGATGATTAGTATATGTATGCCTCTATGACACTGCCAAATTTCATTCAAATACATCATCTTATGGCTGAGATTTGGGGGGGCTTCTTCCGCCCCCCCCCGGCTGTGACAAGGTAGGAAAAAAAGCGGCTCTTTGAGGGTTAAGAAAAATGCGATTGTTTGTGTACCTTTTTCTAAGTAAAAGTCTCAATAATTCAGCAAGTTTGATTGGTTAAGGGTTGTCACGTACACGTGTAGACATGGTTGACGAATGGATAATGACTTCACAGTGTATGCGCCTCTTTAATTCAAACAGGGCACTAAAGAACTGCACGTCCATTGACAACTCCCATGTCGTTCAACCATCCCCCGACCCTCTATCTGAAGCTATCAAGTTACTCCGCTCCAGGTACAACATGCAGAAACAAAAGCAGAAATCTTGCAAGAGCATTGTGTCCACTGTATCATAAAGTTGACCTCTGTTTGAGAAGTATTGAACACGTAACACATTGTACAAGTTAAAGGTAAAACGTTGCAGCTCATGGTGAATGACAACTTGAAGTGGAAGGATTATGTTGGGGGTTTGAGAGGTCATTTTGGGGGGACTTGATTGCACTAGGTTGGCCTAACACGGAAAATCTTCCCTTTGGCTCTCAAGAGCTGACAAGTTCAGCCCCCCAAAAAATGATGCAAGAGGCTTTTTTTTTTTTTTTTAGGGTAAGCTTGAATTGGCACCAGCGACCGCCCCTACTCTAGTCAGAGCAGGCCGCTTAGGGACCGTTAACGACCTATAAATACCTCTACTGGTGTTTAAAATATAGGACGGGCATGCAGCGTGCAGGAACAACATACAGGCACTGCAGTTATATTCAGTTCATGTTGCGGGCCAGGATTCCAGCCCGACTCGCGCGCGAGCACACCACATGCATGTGGGCCAAGCGCAGGCCAACGACGTGGATAGCTTTACCGACGTGTGCCGGAAATTTCTAGAAGAGAAGGCCGCGATTTCTGCCTGGTCTGGAAGGGGAAGAACATAAGATTTATTCTGTAAAGTTTGTGGCATCCTTCGCTTGCATATTTGTGTGCCACGATTGTGCCAGGATTGATGTGATACAGGGCCACGTACGGTAAGCGCATCATGGACGGCCTTATAGAATACACCGCGGCGAGTTGACAGTATATGCACCGCCATGACAGTCACAATCGTTTAAGTTTGTGAGCCAAGGTGAAGGTGAGTGCGAATCACTAGGTACTGATGAGGCCATATGCACTTACAGTAGCACGTTTTACGTCAAGCTTGATGGGCGTGGCTCGGGTTGGGATAAGAGGTGTGCATGTGGTTCATACAAAAACTGTGTATACTCATCTGTTTGTAACACACCTCAACTACACAACCATCTCAGAGCGGGTTAGTGTAGCAGATCTTTCCTCGCTTTGCACCTACCAATGAGGTCCGGGTTCAAGTCCCAGCTTGGCCCAGGCTTTAAGTGCATTTGGTTTCCAGTCCGTACTCGCTCTCGCAGGTTTTCTCCGATTACTCCGACGGTTTCCTCCTCCCTCTAAACCAGACCTTCTTCCTAACTCCGTAATGTGATAAACGTATAGTAAATGACGCGAATAGCCCGAGTAGCTGAAAACGCCATTATGACAAAACATAACAACCAACTTGGACAATACTGCATCTTTAAGGGTAGGCCTACTGTTTTATATTAGTATAGGCTTTTTTCACTCGATCGTAAGTACAATGTAGAATCACATGCAGTTGTATCACTGATTTATTCCTGAATATCTTTCCTGTATTGGAATGTATGAACAACAAACAACACATGCTTCTGTTAACTGGAAACAAAATGTTCAAAATTCAAACAACGCACGTGCACCTTTATAGTCTGACCTTTAGTTCACACGCAGCGTGGAGTTAACACACAAGAATATTAAAATGCCTACCATATAATGTATATGGTTTACAAAATCCATTCTGTTACTTCACAGACGCGAACTTAACTTCGACAGGGTGGATCATGAGTCGGTTTGCCCAAAGATTGCAACAGAAAATAGCCGTTGAGACCGTGTTCAGTTAACGGTGTTCACGCACGTACGTAGAAGTGAGTCGCTAGTGCCCCGGCAGTGCCCGGCACATTTTTGGCGCGCGCCACATTCTCAAGATTTTTCCTCCACTCCAGCGCGCGAAACCAAATCTCATCTGGCTACTTTTATCTTTCCACGGTGATTCAAAACACGATTTACGGGCCAACAGCGACGGGTACATAAAGTAGTCTGATATTAAGCTCGGTGAAATTATTACTAAATTGTTTATCATAAATCAAAGGACGATTTACCAGCTAGATATTAATAAATGATGCGCCCGAGAATCTTAGGACTCATTCATGAAACGGAATGCATTTTAATGTTTTATAATATTTATGGTTTCTCTCTCCCCCAGCGCCATATAATCTCATAGAAAACACGACACATAGTCAAGCTATGTCTTGTCTTGGCCTATATTAGCCGTAGAATTGAACCTCCCTAGAAACAGGAAGTCATGCGTTCTAGTCCCACGTTTGATGACCTGATGTATCATTGACCATTTTGTGACTGGAATACAACGAATAGATCGTTCGATGTCCCAATAGTCTACAACATAGACTTTGAATACGATGTTTCATTTTCGTTATTCTATATGAGCAAAAAGAAAAAAATTGTAAATGTTTCAACTTAATAATCGTGTGACGTTTCTTTCACATCATCTCCCATACATTTACTGCATTGCATATGAATTGCGACAGTGGCCAGTTGAAATAACTACAATATTAATGAAATAAAGTTTTCAAAATTTATTGCCTCCCCATCTCCAGGGCAGAACTCTGCAAGATGACGATGACGCTGTCAAAATGCTTTCCACAAATATAACATACCTTCAATGAAGGTCTCCAAACATGTCCTCAGAGTACACAGATTGCAGAGTGAAGTAACTTTAAGCAAGGTTTCCTCATGCTGTCTCTATCTGTCATTATGTCAGAACACATTGCAGATTTCTTTACTCCCTAAGGCGATGTTTTGGGGGAACGTCAAAACAAACGACTCAAGCAAATCGACGACGAGATACAAACACTGTACCAGTTCGCAAAATGGGTTTTGAAAGTAATGCCCTGATTGCCATTTAATGAATTCTGTTGCCATTGGGGTAATAATCAGTTAGCCGTCGTTTCAAATTAATAAGGTTGGATATAAGCGAATTTGATGAAAGCCATATTTAGTTGTTTTGTCAACCTACATTTCTTTTCCTAGAGAATGGTGTCATTTTTTTCCAAATGGCGAATGGGGATTCTTATGTAGGCCTTTATCGTTTGATGCGCATCGGACTGGTTTTGGGTTTTTCAGTTGAAAACAAAGAAATTAGTGTAAGCCTACAATTTAGGCATGTTCTGGGCATTATTCTTCTTACGGCCTCCCCATTTTGCCGTTATCATATGGTAATGTTTTTATTGTCAGTGTCCTTTCTGTCATTCACACGGTCGTGGCTGTCGCAGTTGACATTATCGTCTCCAGTTTCACATCTTTTAAAGTGCCTGAGACTGTATAGCTTGGCAGAACTTATGATGCATTCATCAGATGGAACGCTGCAGTCAACAGTAGCCTCGTGTCACCATGGAGGAAGGACACAGAAGGAGTTGTATCGCACGCACTTCAGAGCGCCCAATGATGGTCGCCGCCGCGTCTGACGAATAATAAAAAACGTTCCAAAAATGCCTTATTGCTGCCTGCATCTTAGCCAGACAAGCGGGGCCAGTAATATCCTGGCAATACTTGTAGTTTTTTGCTTGCAATTAAATACAAACTATCGATGTGACCAGGAAATAGAGAGAGAAAAATTCCTGATATTAGACCTACGTTTGCCATCATAAATGAACTTTTAAAATTTTGACACACTGTTTCACTATCCATGCAATGTTTGTAATTCTAGTCTCCTCCGTCCAATACATCAGTGTTCAAAGAATAGGTACGAATTTGGCTAAGACTGGCCATCAAAATCTTCACTACTTCTGGAAAGCTCAGTTCATTAGGAACAAATGCGCTATTTCATCACAGGGAGTGATCGTGAAATCTCATAAAATACGCCTTTGTAAAAATGCCATAATAAAAATTATTCAAACAAAACACAAAATCTTACAAAGAGCTTGGCTATTTATTCCAAAAAGAAGTCCAGAAGAAAGCGTTCGATAAGGGCAACAACTGCACATGAACACTTCGGGTACACAGCCTATTAAAAGCAACTACGCAAGCACTAAATTTGATGTTGTTGTCGGATCATATCAAGCACCAACGATGGCATGAATATTCAACTTCCTATACTGCAGTACACAACGTTTTAGGGATGCAGATTATCAACGAAAAATTTCGGCGACGATCATAGGGTACAAAGAGGGCTTATGGTTGCAAAACAGGTGGTGAGTAGCAGGCGTGCGCTGCGCTCTGGCTATGGACATACCGGGTATTCCAGAAAGCGGTATTTCAAACTCCTTCTGTGTCCTTCCTCTATGATGTCACCGAGCACAAACTTCCAGATTTTCTGTTGTGCAAAATATGTGTGCATCGATTCGTTAGCTGTTAAACGACACCGATTCATCGTTTGCCCAAACATGTCTTAAATCAAGACAGGGCGACGACCCTTGCAGAACCAGAAACGAGCTGACAACTGGAGCTTATCACTTTCATTGAGTCATAAACTATCACTGATGACAGCGCCTGCCAAGCATTTCCAACCTTTGCAACCTCGTGTCTTCTTACTTGGTGATTAAGGTCGTTGCAAGTCTTCACAGACCTTATACATTTGAAATACAGTGCTTGTTTATTGCACTTGTTTTTGTTTTTCCTTGTAGGTTATTTGCTTGCATTGCTTGTTGTAGCTGTACTTGTCCACAGATTGGGGACAAGAAGCTTCGCTTCACCCCATACCTATAAGGCCAATTTTTTGACTACGGATTTTCTTGATTTATAATAAGTACCTGTCACTCCAGTTTATTATATATGCAGTTATCGAACTTATTTTGTGTGCTACTTATTTAGAAAGAGCGTTGAATATAATTTTAGTTTGTCTAAAAGAATTGCTTCTTGAGTATTCTTAAAACGTCATTTATTAAAGCTTGGCTTCTTGTGTACTGTGTTGAGTATTTATGCATTTATTACTGCGTACATGTACATGGTATAATTAAACCAGGCAAGCATGATGTCCGTATACATGTACAAGTACATCGCAACCATGGGCGGTTCCGCCGCGCCGCCCTGATCACTCTTGTGTGCAGTCTGTACAGAGTCTTTTTTACAACATTAATTGTCCGACTATCACAAAGGACAATATGCAGAGCTATTTTTGAAGCTGCAGACGGATCATAAGCTGACACAAGGCTGAGTTTTCACAAAGGCATCTGGTCGGGCTTTTGCATAGTAATTATTTGGCTGCATCCGAATCTGTTGTCTGGAGCCAAGTCTAGGTCCTCGCCCCATTGGAAATAGGCGGAGACACGCTGACAGTAGACGTAGCCGTAGCTCTGAAAACCCGCTTCGGACACCGTCTTACATCCCCTTAATACTAGAACTGCGAAGCATCGTTGTCGATAGAAAGCACTTCCCTGTTAGTATGGGACCAGAAAGACAGACCTCTTGTTTTCAGACTGGTCCCCCCCCCCACTGAATTGTCAGATACAGTGGATTGAAGGAACCAGGAACCGACTTGAATATAGCTCTTGGTGAAATACTGTGTCCGAATAGACAGATTGCACCTGCTAAGTCACGTGACCTGTAGTGGTATCAAAAATCAACAAACACGTCCCCCCGTAGCGAAATGTGTCATAAGTGTCATTTACAAAACAAATAAAGCCAACAGTCGGTGCAATACTCAGAATACTGGTCGGCTGCGTACAAAAACTGGTTTCAGTTTTTGGTAAACAACACTTAAAACACACTTTGCTATGTGAGTAATAGCCGCCATAGGTCACATGACTTAGCGGACACAATTGGTCTACTATAGCCTACATAGGTATGTCTTTGGCTAGTAGTAGCACTACTTTGGAAAATAAGTACAGCCAATAGCTGGCGGTAACTGTAGGCCCATGTATTATTTCTAGCCATATCCACATCAAAAACTCAAAAGGGCTTACTGGACTAGAAGCATAATAATCAGTCCTATCAATATAATTTATTAATTTAAACGAGAAAATGATAAGAAATGTGAGCCATAGAAAAATACGATGGACACTCAGACAGCACATGAGCTTCACAATGATTTTGCGAAAGTTTTTTTTTTCTATAATTTGTTAATGAATTTTACTGCTCTCAAAGAGTTCCCCCTGTGAAATCCTTACACCCTAGGTGTCACTCCCGTTTAGCATTTTGAAATGTACACTGATATACGTGTATGCCCCCTTCCAAAACTTGTGCAACCCCCAGTGGCCTCCTTGGAGATTTCTGCATAGTTAGGCCTCAGCTCCCAAGTGATTGGTTTTGTCTGAACTTTTGATGGTTTGCTTGGACGAAGCCGACGTGAGCAGCCTGTGCGCGGCATCATCTCTCACCAAGGTCTCCTGACTCTGGGCGGACAATATACCAGCGGAAGACATGCCGGCACATCGCCCCTAGAGACCGCAGGATACAGTAATGCCTGACAGCCTCCGTTGATGAGCAACGAGGACATGCAGCCTGATGATTCAGGCCCGCTGCTGCTGTCTATTAAAATGCTTCAGTGTTAACATCATGTCTTTATTGACTGTAATGATTCACACCCGTGGAGTATACTTCTTCAACAAAGTCTCTGGCGATCGGGCGATATTGCATTCTGACAAAAAGTGAATCCGGGTGGCATACTGGTGTCGTATGATGTCGATCGTGATGCATTTGGCGTATATGTCGATTATGGTTTGAAGTTGAAGATTTGCGTGTTGCTGGACTGTTAGTAGGATAATTAGGCTAAGCGTTCTGGCCACTTGTAATAAATTGCTCGCGCATGACTCAACGCTGCCCTGAGCTTCCTACGACCTATAGATGGATTTCACAATAGCGCCATCTGCGCATATCCACATCGAAACCGAGGCTCTCTGGTTGAACTTGCTCGCGCGCGCTCGCAGAGTCGACACAGTACATGCAGTATCCGGTTCGTAAGTGTGGTGCCACTTCAATTTAAACCACGCCCACTGCACAAGATAAACGACCATCGCAGGTACGTTAGTTTGCAGTAAATTGCCATTATTTTATTTTGATTTCACGTATCGAGTCATCCTGAAAGACTCTTCCACAAAAATTTGCAGCCTGAAAAGTCTGAATTTAACATACCTTTATGTATTTTGTGTCTTGACTCCTTACTTTCAATCGTCTGATCGTATTAAAAATTGAATCTGACACATACAGCCTCGTTTTCAAACGCGAAAGTGCGCAGATTGACTCCAAAAGCGTCGTATTGGGATCCCTTTATGACACTTTCGGCAGAGAGCCTTCTGCACAAGGATGCAGCACTGTTGCTCTCTGGTGGGAGTGGAGCCTTACTTTCGAATAATAAAGTTCGCTGCGGCCAAGAAGGAAGACCAGTCACGTTAAAATCTTTTCACCGAACCCGCGGCTGAGCACTTAAAAATGGTTGATTTTCTCTAACGTTGGTTAAATTACAAATGCCCTTTGGAAATCTGTGTCTAGACACAAAATAAAAATTCGTGTCGATATTTGTCACTGGATTATAAAGACGTTGGTTAAATTACAGAACTTTGCATAAGATTTTTTTCGTATGTCCATGCTTTTATATGGTTTTTCTTTTCAAGTTCCAGAACATGTTCAAATTAAACTGTGTCCATGTATTTTATGTATTCTTATTGTGTTACTCCGTAATGGTATTTTAGGTTGCGTAGATCCAAGTCCAAGATGGCGACCAACGTTCTTCGAGCCGAGGAGCTGGACCGGCAATTTTTGCAATGTCCCCTCTGCATCGACCGCCTGAAGAAGCCGAAGGTCCTCGCTTGCCAGCACACCTTCTGCGCCAGCTGTCTGGAGCTCTGGGTCAACCAGAACGACGGTAAGCTTTCCTGCCCCATCTGCCGAATGGAGTACCCCTTGGGCGATGGCGGAGTGGCCTCACTTCCAGACAACTTCTTTGTAAACGGCATCATTGACTTCATCAAGCAGAAGCGGCGGGTGTCGTCCAGCGCCCCGACATGCCATGGGTGTGACAGCGAGGCGGCCTACCACTGCTTTGACTGCAACGAGTTCCTATGCGTGGACTGTGCCAACGCCCACCGCCGGCTCCGTATGACCCGCAGCCACCGGCTGACCTCGGTGGACGAGTATCAGACCAGCGGCATGCTGGTCCGGCTGGACTCCCTGGACAACAGCGCCAAGTTCTGTGCCAACCACGACCGGGAGCAATTCGACCTCTACTGCGAGACCTGCGACGTGCCCATCTGCTACCGGTGTCGGGCCACCAATCACCGGCCGCCCCGGCACAAGCACCGCAAACGGCACGAGGCGGCCGAGCAGCGCCGTGTTGTGCTCGCCCAGTTGGTGGAGCGAGCCAAGGGACGGGTGGAGACACTCCGAGACAACCTGGCTGTCCTGAAGGAGACAAACCGGCAACTGCAGCTGAATCGTAGCCGAGCGGAGGCTATGATCCGTGAGCGGGCGGAGAGTCTCGCTGAGACCGTGGCGAGATACGAGCAAGAAACACTGGAGGAGCTAAACCAATGTTACACAACAAGAAGGGAGGCATTGAACTCGGAAACAGAGCTGTTGCAACAGGTAAAACAGATCCTAGTTTTCTTCGACAAGAAACAATCTTTCACTCCTGTATAAACCAAAAGACTCACAGCACCAATAAAAGACAGCTGAAATCAATCAGAAAACACGTACACGCGGGAACTTGTTTGAACGTCATTCAACAATCGAAGCTCCTTTTGCAGATGAACACTTTCAGGAATTATGTTAAAGGGTTTTCAGAAGATTACTTGGTGGGCACGTCCCACACGCACAGTTGCCTAACTGCGGTGATCTTGCCTGTGTGCGATTTCAAAACATGACTCGTACAAAGATTTCCTTTCGTTGCTCCTCAGAATTCTTATGATTAACAGGTGCATGTGCGAGATGCCTGTACCCCGTTTTTTGAAACAGCTGTTGTAGACTTGAAGATATTAATCCAGGATTATAAATCTTACATATGTGTTCGCTGTGTCATTCTCAGGTTCTCGATAAAACAAGCAGTGTCTGCAGCGTAACGGAGAACCTACTCTCCGAGGGAAACGACACAGCTCTCCTTTTCGTCAACAGAGAGACAACACGCAAATTGGAGGAGACCATCGATATTGAAATCACCACCACAATAGAGGAGAACGGCCATATCGGCTTTGCCTGCGGCGAGATGGAGTTCAGCCGAGCCTCGCTGCTCGGACATATCGAGTGTCACCAGGCCATTGCCTCACAGTCCGTGCTAAAACCAGAGGAGGAATTCCCCCGGGACGTTCTCGCCGGTGAGGACGCTTGCGTCTGCCTGGAGACGCGGGATGCGTCTGGGAATCCTGTCGTGACAGGGGGCGCCGCAGTGAGCGCCAAACTCTGCTCCCCGGCCGACGAGGTCGGGCTGGCCCGGGTCAAAGACAACGAAGACGGGACGTACGATATCGTGTTCCGTTCCAACGGCGAGGGCCGGCACCGCCTCTTCGTGGCCGTCTTCGGCCGCCAGATTGTGAACAGCCCCTTCGAGATTATCGTACACAGGCCCGCCCGCAAGGTCCTCGAGTTTGGAGCAGGCGGCTGCATAACAAGATTACGGGAGCCTTGGGGCGTGGCTGTGTCAGCGCACAATGGAGATGTATTTGTAGCAGACACCGGAAACAACTGCATCCGTGTCTTTGACCTGAACGGAAACCACCGGAAGCAATTGAACTTCCCGAATTTTCCGAGCAAGTTTGAGCCTCTTGGTCTCACGCTGATTGGTGATGAAGAGAATATACTCGTCACAGACCACGTCAACAGACAAGTAAGCCTCGGAGTTTTTGTTATTGGTCTTATTCGGGTGGGCGTTCCCTTCAATGGAAAATCTGTCCCTCTTGACCAGTCGTGTTTCCGTATACGTTGGAGTGTAAAAGATCCTTCCCAAGGTAAAAAAAAACTCTTGGCTGTAAGAATGGCTAGTCGTCGTATACACAATACAATGCGATACCAGTGGAAGAGGCACTGGCGGCAGAAGCGGGGGCAGGGGGGGTGGCAGGGGGGACAGTGCCCCTCCCCCCACTTTTTGACTGGGGGGTATGGCCCCTCCGTTTTTGCAGGGCCTATAATGGGGCGGGGCTTCATCGATCGGCCTATTGATGGCTAATGCTTCTTGGTCTAACACTCCCCCGCCCCCACTTTGAAAATCGTTCCGCGGCCGCCGGGGAGAGGGTGTATTCGGTTTAAGACCAGGTTTTATATCAGTCGGAATTTACTATGACTATGTGTACTTTTTAAACTGAGTTTGGAGATCTGGTACCAGATCTCTTGGCTCAATTTGAAGACACATTTTTGTTTTAGTCCGCGATTTATAGTGTGCATCAGTATGCTCTCTCTTACAAGGCAACCTGTCCTAAGATCGAAGACGGATAGAAAAAAACTTTCTTGTCCAGATTTCAGACCTCGAGCCTCGAGCATTGGCTCGTCTGAAAAACCTAATACCTTAAACTCAAAAAGTCGCTTGGTTTAAAGTTCAGGCCAGTTATAGTTTACTTAGAGGAGCACGTTGACTTCACACCAGGTCCTGCTATGTACTCGTGACGGGCAGCTCCTGCGTCGCTTCGGGGCGGGCGAGCTCCGACGGCCCTGCGGGGTGGCGATCAACAGCATCGGGAGCATCCTCATAGCCGACCACGGAACACATTGCATCCACTTCTACGACAGGTAAGGCTCAAGAACAACAACGAGCAACATTGCGATTCAAAATATTTGAATTGCTAAACGAGAAGTGTTTCTATATCCTTTCGACACAGAATGGAAACAGTGTTTCCATTGTTAGTAACAACAGTCTACAAAAGCACAGTACACAAAGGCCAATTATAATAAATCTGGGTCCATATTGAAATTTCGCTCCTGAGACATTTTTAGCGTATTCTTTGTCCAGATGTTAGGGACTTTCATTGTAAGAGACCAGTACTCAAACTAAGCTGCTATTTTCGAAGGCTTTGTTACATGAAGAATGGCCTGACTGCAGAAAAAAGTTTGACAAAAAAGGCACAATGAAATTAAGCCCTCTTCGGCCTTCGATCCGATCAAAGCAGAAAAAAGAGACTTTATGAACGAATCTTTTGTCAACTTTTACATTTTGGATACCTTAGTGCCTTCCGCTATCGTAAAGACATCGGCGGATACGGCAAGGCCACAGGCGAGTTCCGCTGCCCCATTGCCATCGGTGTGAATAGCAAAGACGAGATTATTGTCTCTGACCGGGAGAACCACCGTGTCCAGATCTTCGATCCAGACGGGGAGTTCCTGGCGGCCTTCAGCTCTACGGGCGACGGTGAGGCACAGCTTCGCTACCCTACGGGGCTAGCTGTGGACACGCACGACAACATTATCGTCTGCAACGACTGGAACAACCGGGTTCTGATGTTCGACCAGCAGGGCCGGTTCCTCCGGAGGTTGGACAGCGACGCGGACGCCCTGCAGTACCCCTTGGGGTTGGCCGTGACGAACCACGGTAAGGTAGTCGTGGTGGATTACGGTAACGAAGCCGTCAAAGTCTTCAAGGTGTAAGATGTTTCTCCCGAAGGAAACCAACTTACCATCCACACCACTCACTCCCTCAGCCACACCGAAATCACCGTGACAGCTTGGTAGCAAGTAGGTTTGTGGACATGTAACGCCAGTGTATTTCGAGGGGTCTTCCAGTTTAGATATGGGAATGCATAGTTCTAACACACGGCATGTTTGGGAATCCACATTGTGCAAGTTATATGCCCTGCTTTAAGTGGTTTCAGCCATATTGCCTGTGTAGCGCTGCACGCTTAGGGACCCATTTTATGATCTATAAAATTGTACACAAAGAACCCCAGTAGTCTGATTTTCAGTTAAAATGAAATTAACTCGTTCTTTGTGGTGGCCACCAACTAATTCCCGAGTGTATGCATGAATTCGAAACAGGACATCAACATGAAAATGGCGTTGATACACTTCGTAAAGCGCCCCCAGTAGCCACAAGGACAAACTCTTCATTTATAATAAGAAACTCTTCATCTGTCATTTTGTTCCGTGCACATGCATCAAGAATGTGTTCACACTTCTTTGATATTAGTGAAGACATAGGATGACATTACTTTACGCGTGTTAATGTCAGTTTGATATCAGTAACATTGTGTTTTCTTAATTTCATTATTCTCCGATATGAATCATAAACCCAGTTGCGTAACTAGAGGGCTAACTTTCCGGGGGGCACCCGGGAGTTCAACACATCTTTTTCATGGGGGAACCGCAAGACAATAAGCTCAGCCAGTAGCTGCATTACGACGGATATTATTCAAAGATTTCAACTGGGGGCACCCAGGAGGCACAGGCATCCGCTGGGAGGGGGAACGTGCCCTCCGTGCCCCCCCCCCCCAGTTACGCCACTGGATACCCCATATCTTTTAATTATAGTACCTTTGAAGTTATTCCTCACCATTTTCAGTTTCCTTATTTCAACAACCACAGCTCCAATTGAAATCATTAAACATTCTGAAATATGCATTCAGTGGTGTTTCCGTGTAAACGTTTGTTAATTAATGGTTAGCCCGCGGTTAGCTTTAAATTGAATGAAGCTTGTTTTGCCGTCAGCGGGGCATCCTGCCGCCACATCAATGTCTTTGTAAATCTATCTTCCTTTAAAACTGTTAAAATCTTTTAGATACGTGGAAATCAATCTAGTAATGTTTCTGCAAGAAATCGGGAAAGGCAGCAACACCGTATCCTTCAGACTTCTTTCCTGTTCAGTATTTCTCAACCTGTGGTATAATTTTGTTTATGCGCAAGCGCACGTGATTGTAATCAACTTTGCTGCAGCTATATATAGCCATCATAACCAGCCGCTGTTTCCGTCGGTTGACACTAACAGCTTCCATTTACTTTTTCTTTTATTCAGACAAGAATATTCAGGGAACACGACTTGGTCACTATATGGATACTGTCTCTGAGATATCCCACCTCACCCAATCGTTTCCTTGTTCCCCAGGGCCCTTACAGTGCGCTAAGAAGGGCAAATGAACATTTTTGAGGAAAGAGTCATTGGACAGAGTTCGCTTGAGAAGTTCATCGGTCAAAACCTCAGCGTGCGCACGACATGTCTGCACCGAGTGTAGAGGCCTACATGCGCCAATGAGAAAAGCAAATAGGCCTAACCCGCAATACTCTGCATCTCGGTAGCTGTGACATACATGTATTTCCTTCAGACGATTTTGTGTGTGGGTATGTGCATGTGGGACAAGTGGACCACTTGCTGTGCAATGACGTAACGTGCATTTAAAAAAAAGAAAAGCAGCTTGGCAACCCTCCAGACCCTGTGTGAAAAACAGTTGAAACACAGTAATATGCAGTCTGGGTGCTGGACTTGAAACTTTCCGTGGGGGCACACTGATGTACCATGCATGCACCAAAGCAGACACATTTTCGTTGAGCCTGAGGGCACGGGGGCAGGTTTACCTGGAGGGGACAGATTTTGTGTCCCCGGACATATTTACCGGATTGCGACTCGGCCAGAGGGACAGAATCATCTGTTACGGGGGCATTCATTGCAAACGCTGGTGCTCGATATCTTCTGAACCAATGTATACATGCAATCTCTGTGGTCGTACCCGAAGAATACAGCTTGAACTGACATACCACTAAGTGAGAAACGTAAGTAGCCCTTGACTGAGACTTCAGTGGGTGCAGTGAGTGTTAATGATATCCAGGCGTGGCCAAGTAAATTGTGCATAGCTGATCTCTATCCTGCAGGGGCCATTTTCCAATACTCGGCCTTGTCTCCATCAGGATGCTTTTCCGAAATCAATCCCTAATTGTATTGGTCAAAAGCGTTCAAATGTAATCAAAGTACCTTGGAATATTGCTTTTCTGCACCTTATATGATATTTCCGCGGCACGGTTTGATTTAGTTTTGAGTTAATAACGTCAAAGTCAGGTTGTAAATGATAACGGCTGACACAAAATCGAGTATTGAAAAACGGCTCTGGTACATCAAGAGGAAACGACGCCCTCTATAAGCGGACCTGATATCAACCTGTATTCAAATATGTGAGGGTGTTTGTAGTGTCTGGAGCTACAGTGCAGGGTGTACATTTTCTTCTGTTTCATTGATTTTTTTTTTCTTCTTTTAGACAATGCATGATATTTGGATAGTAACTTTGAAGTTACGCACAAAGGCAGAGCTGTCGCGAGTTGCAGTTGCAACTGCACTTATTAGGGACTGCGAAGTACAGATGCCTTTTCACAAAATCTTGTGAAGAAAATAGGTCACATCTTCCATGGAGGAAGGTTCAGACGTGCAAGGCATTGGGTGTTATACATGCTTGCTACGCCATACGTATGATCACGTGTTGACCTGTCAGTTTTCAAAGGAACACTTACGTCACGCATTTGCCTTCTCTGTAATTATAGGGTGATGGGCAAAAGCGAAAACCCCAGTTAAGTTAAAATCACCAACGATACGCAATTCTATAATAATATAAAACAGCCGATTCTGATAATTTACTAGTTCCGGACACGCTGGCGTAACTGGGGCTAAAATGTCCGGGGGGCACCCAGGGGTGCACACATTTTATCAAGGGGACACCACGAGAAAATAAGCTCCAGCAGCATTTCGACAGAGATTATTATAGAATTCAAATGGGGGACACCCTTGGAGGGGGGATGTGCCCCCGTTGTCACCCCCCCCCCGTAGTTACGACACTGTCTGGATAATTAAACTGTCGGGCCGAAGGAACAGAGTGGGCCTGCGGATCGTTGAAGCGCCCTCGTTTTACAGCATGTCAGTAAAGCTGTAGGCTAATACAATCAAAATAAGGTCAAAAGACAAGCTGTAGATTGATTTCGTTGAGCAGTGTTTCTTCACAAGTGAAGTGGTCCTTGGCTAACATCACATGGCTCTGGTGGGTCCGTTTGTATGTTTGGGTTCTTTGACTGCAGCTTGTGTTAATCATTTTTTTTTTATTTTGTGGAGATTAGGAATGAAGTTAAGGTTGGGCGATTGCAGTCAAAGGATCTACACTGGCTTTTTAATGACTGTGGCGCCCTCATACTCTTAAGACCTTTTTACATGGACTGATTGAGGTAATCTGTCAGTCAGAGAAATGAACTGTTGCGTTCCAAATGGCTTGCAAATAAAAACCAATACTTCACGAGATGAATTCTCGCTATACAACACGTTTTGTAAGAAATACAATATTATAAAAGAACTTCCCGTCGCAATGGCCAAAATAAGTACGGAGTTAGCTGCCACCACCAACCCCCCCTTTCGGAAATGGAACAATCCACTCACAGCAGAGAGTCTGACATACTCTGATTAAGGAGGAGATTATCTCACTGTTCACGCACGAAGCACCCTTCAAGACGTTGCCGCGCGAGAGAGTTGGATCTTCATCGAGCAAATTGAATTCTTGGAGATATTGTCCAGATTTTTATCCTTCGGAAATATGCAGAGCTTCTGGATTTTTGCATTGGCAGCTGTCTCCTTTACTAAAGGTGAGTTCTTTTTCTTCATTTTTTTCGAACAAAACTGTGTTTGGTTTTTGTTTTTGAGCGAAATCTTGAAATCAATCTGATTTTACAGTTGGGGTATAAAGTAATAAAACGAACAGCTTATTTTCCCCACTGACTCGCGTGTTTCAATGTGAAGAGCAAAAGATTCAACTAAAATTTTCTTGTTTCACTCAGATCGGCTGCTAACGAAGAAAACTTAGAATAAAGGTTCAGAATGTAGCCCAGTGTTTGCCCAGCAAATAGCAAATCCGACCGAGAGTATTACAACAACTGAGATCAATTTATAAAGGGAATGATATTTGGCTATTTGGTTTTTGTTTGTTTTTCCCCATTGAAATATAAATGCACTCAACTTGAAGTGTTTCTGCCTTTAGCTTCAGAGGAGCAATACCGTCTAATTGATGACATCTTCCACAAAAAACGCTACAACAAGGTGATCCGGCCCGTCATCAACGAAACCACGCCCATTCTCATCACTATTGAGTTGTACCTGAGCCAGATTAATGACGTGGTAAGTACGCAGCCAAAAAACTCTAATTAAAAGCCTTCCATTGAGTTGTAATATCAGAAGAGTAAAGAGTCTTACAACTACAAGTGACAGGTCTCTAGGGTTCTGAATAAAATAAACACAGTTTTAAAGTTTTTTGTTACATTTGAAACTTCTTACTCATTGTGTGCTTCATAAATGACAGTCATGGTCTCTTTAGGAATGAATTGTGAGTTGTTCGACAACTGTTTCTACTCGTCAGGGAAATTCGCTCAGTTGAACATTGCCCGAAATTCAATTAAAATTTAGGCGATTCCATTCTGCAAAAACCTCTTTAGCCAACACTCTGACACTGTGAAAAGCGATGAACATGCATAACAAAACTGTACAATGTACATGTATATACAAGCAAGGCAAGCAATATCGATTACTACTAATGACACGTTATTCTTGTGAAACCAGGGGTATTAAACTTTGAGGGTGAATTTCGCGTACGACCGACGTCCCATGAATTTGTTGCATGCAATTTTCAGCTCACAGAGAGCACTCACTGAGAGACGCGTGTAGAGTTTGTCTTGCTTCCCCTGAACGTATCTAAAGTATCATTGTTTACCGGTTTGGCATTGCCTTGTACTGTCTTCATAAAAGTAGAGCAGGAAAGGACTCTTAGCTTGGTTGAATACAGAATTGTAATTTAAAAAAAAACTCAATCAGTTAGTCCTCACTTCGAGAAAAAGAAATATATGAGGTCTGGTTGCTTGTGTATCTTCATCCCTATGGTTGACATACTCTTTGACTTGTTCTTGCAGCGTTTAAAGGGACCATGCTATTAACGTACCCGTCTTTATAGACACACTTTTTGTGCGACTTTATTATATTATTGATTTACGTACTTTCTTTAAAAACCTATTTGACGTCTTTTATGGCTGATGTCTATTGAAAATGTTCTTTATTAAACATTTAAAGTCATAGAAATGTTTTTCCAGACAATTAACTGAGGACTTTGCTGTGATGCAAATCTGTCAACTTTTGCTCAACGGGATTGCCATAGACCTATTGCAATATACTTGCAACACAACCTCGATCAAGACGACAGTGGGGAACAGGTCCTTCTCTGTTTTTGCTCCTCGCCTATGGAACCCCCTCTCCTCTATCTTCATGTTTTCCACTCATAATCATCTTTCCAGCGTAGCGTAAAGACCCACCCTAAGATGGATGTTTTTGTTTAGGACTCTGTTACGGTATTGTATGATTATATCTGCATTTTGTGCCCTGACTCACTTGCATTTGTACTATGTTCTTTAATTTAATTGTGCGCCGGGAGTGTTTTTTTTATTATTATTATTGTTATTATTATGCCTGTTTCTATTGTTATTATTAACAAAAAATCGTCATAAGAGAAAGGAAATGTTGGAACAAAATAATGACAATTCAAACAATTTTTATGTACAAATCGATGTAACATGTAAACGCAGGTTTTCACACTTAATATAGAAATTCACAATAATACGAAAACCAAAATGTATGCCAACACATAGGAAGACAGAAATTGATAAGTTTGTTTGGACACAACGGTGCGTGTTCAAGGGCTGCATGCTTTGAACCCCCCCCCCCAAAAAAAACCAAACAAACAAACAAACATAAACACTGCATTTCACGGACCCTCTAAGAAGGTTGTCAGGGGTTTGTACGAAGAGTTGGATGAAAACAACTTTATCTGCATGCACGTCAGCAAAAACAGCATTAAAATGTCACTGGAGCCAAGAGAAAAAGCTATCAAAACTCATCCATCCAAAAGTACATCACGACAGATTGTTTGACTTCTAAACGTATCCTCGATCAACTGCATCCGGTGAAACTCGATACTGAGAAGAAAGGATCGAGCAATGTGTTCGCGTCTACCTTCCGAATTAAATCAGCAGTGTCGAATTAAACATTCGGTTAATCGATTTTTATCTCGTTATCGAAGAGGGGAGCACTTCCCTCCGCCCGCTGTCTGTTTGTTTTTCTCCTCTTTGTCACAGGACCCTCCCCTGTTTCCGGAAAAACAAAATAATAAAACCGAGATAATCGTGGAATCCTTTCTCGTACGGAGATCCTTCCCCCCCGCACTTCCCCTCCCAGTGCGGCACTTTTTAAAAAGTCTCAGTCCCCCCAAAAATTTGGCCTCGGATTTCCATTTTCAGATGCCCTATTAGCGCAGTTACGTATTGATCAGTTCTCGGGGCCACTTCTTTCACCCCGTTGACTTTGTCAGCGGATGCACTCGCGGTCGATGCATAGGAGCACACGGGGAAAGGATAATGCGCAGTTTTACCGGCTGACATCCCCAGCAGTACGGACCAGACCGAGCATCGTGACTCCTGGGCTTAATTTATACATTTTCACACCTCATCAAATCTGGCGCTCGGCGGGATTTGCAATACCGCGACCATGAACGGAGACGCTGCTTACATGTCGTGCATCTTTTTTTTTTTTTTTTGACGAGGCCGCAAATTCAGGTATTCGGGAAGTGCGCGTGCATGGGAACTGCACTGCAATGATTTTGTCCGAGCAATTTTTTTTTTCACTGGCGGTTTAATTCACTTCAATTCTCGGGGGCAAATATTGGCCCTGGCATCGTCAGGACGGATTATAGATATAATTGGAAAAGATTTCGGAGAGAATTAGATAAGGGAATAGGTGCAAAGGGGTAAGCTACTTAGTTAAAGAGACTTCTGTCACAAGCTACTCTGCTCCACAAATGTCAATTTTAGTGATTTCCCAACATGCGTTCATGTGACTTCACTAACCGAGGAGAAGAGCACAAAGCAACAGGTGATCTGTTTTAGGCTTTGGGACGAGGTCTTTTGTCGGCACAGTCCTCATGCACACTACAAAGCAGTAATACAAGGCTTGCACTTCACGTTTTTCAATGGTTCCTCGCTCTGCCAATGAAGTATTACCGGGCACCAACTGAAAGGGGTATGTACACTGTAACGGGGGGGGGGTTCAAGTACAAGATTAAACGTGTCGAAAGCAGCGGACACCTACGAGTAGTACCGTACACTAGCACATCCCTGGGAGGAAGTTAAGGTGGCTCAACCCTACAAAAGTCACGGGGTCGGAATCCCCCTTCAATACCATACCGATGCAGTGAAGATTTCCTTGCCCGGGCCTTCAAAGTATTCTCTCTACACGGTCACTTTGACATCAATTTTATCAAATCGGATTATGGATCTCGCGCAAGGCCAGGTTTGCTAGACGAGTCTTCCAAAAACGTACAGTTTTTCTGTTTTCGTGCTCAATGCACTCGGGCCAACGCGGGTGGGGATGTGAACTTCAAATGACCGTAAAACAAAAACAAAATCCTGTTTGATTACACTGAAACTTCCCCTTTACATGCCAGCATCATTTCATAAAGATCAGGCGCGAGACAGCCGAGGTACAGCGAAATCCTTCTCTCCCCTGCTGTGAGATGGTCTGAAAATTGCTCGGCTCTCTTAAAGGATTAACCCTGCCCTCCCCCAAAAGCCAGAGTGGATCTGAAGTAGGCCTCCTTATTACTTAATACTGTCACAAAGAAATTAATGCTTAGTGCAGGGGGCAACCGAGACCAACACAATCGTTTTGTTAGACGGAACTGAAGCTTGGCATTATTTAAGGGAGACTGATCATTTTGGGCGCCGTAATAACCTGGGGTAGAATCCGCCCTGACCGGCTATACGCCTCGAGAAGAAGCACCTTCTCACTGGTCGAAAAGAGCGCCATTGGTCGGGACTGTTCAATTTGTTGGTAGCGATGCGACCGTGACGCGTGCACGTCCTATAGTCGTTCGTTAACCCGCAGAGTTCAGTTCCGACCAAAGGGGCCTCCATCGCTAAGAAGTAGTGCCCATTCTTCGTCTCGCTCGAGGCCCCACATGATGGGGAAAAACTGCCCCTTTGGGTTTCAATCCATCACATGGACCAACGGAAAGAGGAAACTAGAACATAAAAACTAACAAAAACAGACACAAGTTAAAGCCCATCCAAACCATTCTCCTCTCCCGCCACTCCTGAATCTGATGCCACTTCCAGGACTGCATGGCCACATAGCCATCGTGACAATCTCATATCGACTTCATGAAACAGCAATCTGCCAGGCAAGTTTCGCTTTTACACTTAGTTGGAATCTAAATCTTGGCTGCTTGTGATGCAGTCTTGTTTTTTTTTTCAGTGTATATAGTATCCACGTGCAGTCAATCGCGCCGCTGCAGCTGTATGTCAGAGGAGAGTGCCCCTCATTCCAAGTTTGGGGTCAGGCATGCATTCAACGTCTGGTCAACGAAACATGCATAGCTCAGCTTGTGACTACACAATGAAAGCCAAAAAATACTGGCATTTCCTGGCTTGCACCGGTCATTAAAATTCATGATCACCGCGCTCGAAATATCTTTTTTTTAATGCCAATTTTTATTCAGAGAGCCCAGCCCAGGGAACTGTTGAGAGGGGCTTTTGGGAGAGCCCGTGTCGAAACACTGAGTCTCGAGAAAGAAAGAGAATTTTGCTCTTTTCGTCAAAACGAGAGAGGTACGAGTGACGGCAAGGCAGTCGTCATTTCACGCGTGTTTTCGGGCGCAAAATGTTCGACTTGGTCGAGTGCAGATTTTAATTGGTCTTCCTGTTGATTCATAATCTCGGAGCATCGCGATATGGGCCTTTTTTCTGCCAACACGTGCCACGCACTGACACGGTGGGTAGATCACGGCGCCAGCCGCAATGAGGGAACATGTACACACCTTTTCCCTTCTAAAATCCCTCACGAGATGCCTTGCATTTGTGAGATTGGAGTGGTACGCAATTGCCCCCAAACTGAAGAGAGCTCAGGAGGCACTAAACAAACAAGGTATAACACGAGAGGTGAATATTGTTGTCGCACAAATAAGGATTAATTCGTACAATATAAGGGAAGTCACATTTCTGTGCTTTTTTGTGATTTGACGGATTTTTTAATGTATACCTCTGGGGAAATTCCTCTCGACTTGTTTGTTCTATTTTGGCGGGGTGATATTGGCACGGGGTTTATGTTTCTCGACGATTTTGTGCCACTGTTTGAGTGATGGGACCTACCGTGCGTTATTCACAGCCTAAAATTACTGTTATTGGGTCTCATGCCTCGATTTTTGCCTTATTTTGACTGAGTGGAGATTTACCAACATCACGATTGGTGGCTTTTTCTCACGCATGGGCCTGTACTTTGAATTTACTTCATTAAAGAACAGTATATTGGCGATGTTCAATGTCGACTTGCATTGAAAAAAAAAATCAAATGTATTCTTATTTTACCAAAACGAATATAAATTCTGGACTCATCATGCCAAATAACCCAGGACTGTGGGGAACTTCCAGTCTTGAGTTATGTGTACCAGAAATGTTTCCCGTGTTGCGTTGACTGTTCCGGCACAGATATTAGGCTCTTCCGGCAACATTGAAATGTCAATCGCGCAAATGCAAGCAAATTCCTGCCCATTAATTGCAGAGAGTGAAAAAAGTTTTAGCCTTGCAATAACACTGGTCATCGACAACAATTGTCTAGCTAGTATCTATTTCCATCTACGAGAGGATGCGTGTTGTTGATAGTGACAAAAACCAGTAAATGAAAGAAAAATATCATTCATCACGCGGAGTGATGCATGATGTCAGTACTGTAACAAATATATAGATAAATTTCATTAAATGTTGAAATTTAAGAATCAACAGAATAGGCAATACATCATCAAAATGCAATTAAACATCGATAAAATTAAAAGGTGACAAAAATTCACAGAAAACACTTATACTAAAAGATAAATTACTAGGACATATTCAACTCTTAATTAAAACAATAAATCCTAAAAGATAATTACAAATATTAAAAATAATTTTATACGGCTGTAATCCCAGACAGTGAATTAGTAATTCGTCTTTTAAATACAATCGAGACTTACCATCGTGGACGAATTTGTTGTGATTGCACTTTAAGACCAATAGAATTAAAAATAGCACAATATCATGACCACACTCACCAAAAACTTCTTCACAAAAGGGTTCAGTGGCGTCTTTGTTGACAAATACTATGCTTATGTGGTTTAAATTGCATTGCATTATGGGTAACGTTAGGTATACGCGCAGTAAACTCCCTTTAAACCTCGCATACGATTGTTCAGTACGGGATTATATATTAGACCTTATCAAGCCATGACAGATAGGAATCTTGCACATGAGCTTTGATGAGCTCTGGGCTCGAATTATACACGGATATTTACACGGTGGACTAGTGTCGGTAAAGCTTTTGAGTCTGGTGTACGATCACCTCCTAATGAAAACAACAGAGATTTTCTGTCCCCATGTCAGCCAAAGGAATTTTTCATCGAGATCGATGGACGCCGCGGTAAAAGGAGCGTCAGATTCAAAAGAAGGAAACATGACAGTGAGCAGACGCAACAATCACTCCAAAAGCGCATGCGACCGTGCAGGTCCCAGGATCGGTTGCAAGGCAGGATTTATGTAAGGAGAATAGTGAAAGCATGAGACCTTACCAGAAAAAAGAAGTGTAATAACTAGACCCTCAAAATAGCACATTAATCGTCCGGTAACAGCTCAGTGCACAGACCCATTACATGTGTTCCCCTCGGTCATTAAGCGCACGAAGCTAGCCAAGCAATCCAGACTTGAAGCCAGGCCTATAAATGCTACGGTTACACTGCACTGTTTAATGTCACCGTCGGTGCCCTTCATAAAGACGAAGACCTCAGGATTCTAGAGTGTAGCACATAACCCATCGATTGATAAATTGCCCACAAAACAACAGTCCTTATATAGGCAAATGACCCACTTTCACAGAAAAAAAAATACGTGAACAACTATCAATAAGCTTGATTTCTTAACATCTGGTGTAGCTGGATCTTGTAATTAATCATAAAGATTTAAGTGAGTGAGCACGTTTCACTGAGCAGGTTACCCCTATGATCTGAATTGTCGAAAATACACAAGAATATCTAATGGACATTTCTTGTATTTACTGTAGATTGAAAAGTACCAGACGATCAGCACAATGGTGTGGCTAACACAGGTAAGTGGCCAAATTAGACTGCCCCACAGCCTCTATGGCGCTCGAAATTCCCAATGACACCTAGAGAAAAGGAATGCGGAAGTTGGCACAAGGCACCAACGGTAATTCAGGGAAATCGGAACTGTGTACCTTCAATCGCAACAAGCATTGCTTTTCGAATAATGTTTCCTGACTTGGTGGGAGGAAACCTCCGATATTAAGCACTTCACATATGCTCCTAGCCTTAATCAGTACATTACCAGTACCAAACGTAGACCTAACACAGCGGCGTATCAAAGACTTGAATCATTTGGTTGGAAAAAAAACAGGTTTTTCTTTCCCAAAACGACGATTAAATTGTTTGTCCGTAAATGATCACCCAATCCCCCGTACGAAAAGGTGACAGTAATTTTTTTTAAAAATGCCGACGCTCTCAATTTCTGGGGGATCATCGCGGGCTACAGCACAGCGATACAGATAGACGTCTCGAAAACAGTCATTTTTAGAAACCGCTCATAAATACATGCAGACGTTTTTTCCCGATTTGAAGTGAGTGTGTCTTTAATCTCATCCAGACGTTTCTGCCATTTCTGAAGGTACTATAATCAAGAACCTTGAACGCCTTAAAAAAAACAGGATTACATACTCCCTACCTTTGCAAATGACTCATACTAAACGACTCATTTTTCTCTTACCTTATTGTTGGGCTTTTAACGGAACATTTAATTCTTGACGTCATCGGGAATGATCGTAATCTAGGTTGCCTTTGCATTATGTCCTTTAAACAAAGATGATGGGAACGCAAATTAAAACAGAAAAAACAAACAAAATACAAGAACACTCAAAGTTTCATGTGAACAGCTTTAATCGGTATACCGATTAAACCTGTTTACATCCCTCAACTCTCAGAAATGTAACTTTTTTGTTGGGGTGGGTGGTTGGGTGTTTGTTTTATCTTAAATGAAGTAGAGTGACGGCCATAAGCACTCCAGAAAGCAACAATCTTAAGGATGAAATCAAGCATCTTTTATGTGTTTCACCTGGCGTGTTAGTTTCATTTATCCACCCATTTCTAGTTGTAAGCTTTCTTATAACACCTCAACATTTGCCATTTAAAAACTACCAGTTGCTACTTTTGTTTCCCCCGAAAGACCTGGCGACAGAGGTGTAAGCGACCTCTTAATATTCAGCTGGCTGCTGTCTTTGAAGTATGTCTTTAACCTTGTGTAACGTATACATGACTGAGTCGTGCCATGGAGACAAGGTTAATGTGCTTGACACCCGTGCTTGAATTATAGTTATTAAGAAGACTTGGGTTCCATCCCTAGACATGTGGTGAATTAAAGAAGAAAAATGTATGGCCTCGATCGCAGCGGGGGCGGGAAACTCTAACATGGTTGACTAGTTACGTTTGTAGGGCTTCTCCAGTAGTTATCCACAATCCTTTTCTTCTTTGAAAGAGTCAACATTATATTGCATGAGTATTGAAAACTGTTCAAAAAGATCCATCCTGAAACGTAGAAAACGTTTGAGATTTACATGTCCTCGTTTCCTTCATATTGCCTTGCCTACTTATTGTTATAAAGTTGCCAATCAAAAGAAATGTATCGCCTCATTCTTTAAAAACCTTTTAGTAAAAAAGTACTCTCAGCACTCTAAAAGACGCTGTCCAATTTGAACTCTCGTAAACCTTAGGCCAAATTGACCTTTGTACCATGCTTAAATTATGGTTCTTTCCTTAAGATCCTTTGGCGTTTAACTCCGACTAATATTATGACCCTGATTATATCACCTTAACTGGGTGCATGATAACATCTTTTTAAACGATCGCCATCACTGTCTTCCTCCTGAAGCGCTGGACCGATGAATATCTGCGATGGGACCCACAGGATTACAACAACCTGACAGCTGTGCGCCTGCCGTCTAACATGGTGTGGCTGCCTGACACGGTGCTCTATAACACGTAAGTGATACATCAGAAACAGTGCATATGACAGTTGTACTTAGTTATGTAGATGAATTTTTTTCTGACCTTAGTGTTTCCATACCGTAATTTACTCGTCTTAGTACGCCGTATCAGAACTGAGAGCTGGTTCGGAAATTTTATTTTGGTCGCTGTTCCCTTTTTGACAATTTTAGTGTGACGTGATATTTGACAGTTTTTCATACTTTAATTTCACTGTGCCAAAACAGTGTGCTTAAATTTAACTATACTAAGAACTACTCATGACACACAATAGTTCACTGGATAAATTTCATGAGTGTGTTGGTGGTACGTGGCTTCTTAGAATATTTTTTCTCCAGCCGTACCAAAATGAATTAAATAAATCAAGGCTTTCACGGGTGGAAACATATTTTTTAAATGACGCATTTTTGTCCTTGTGCTGTAATAAACCATGCATTTTTTGCCAAGTGAAGACAACCTCGCAATGGGGTAGTGGTGTAAACTTCGCTATAGCTACATCCGGAATCAAAAGTTTATATATTGAATTGTGATTATGTTTAGACCAAGGCCTTGACTGTATGAAAAATGACTGACGATAGCTGACCCTTCATCATCCAGGAAATAAAGTGCGATGTGGTGAAAAGGCAGTAAATGTTCTGCGCAATTTGACTCCTGTAACATTTACAAAAATGATTACTTCTTCCTGTGGAATGTATCATTGGAGTGTGCCGAATGCATTATTTAGTATTTACCAGGCCGTCTTCACTTCCAAATCTAATTTCTATAATATGTTGTTATTTTACGCGATCTGTTACGTCTCGTCCATTCCTGTTATACCCTATCCTGTCCCCCCCACCATTTGGATCCGCACCGTCCTAAACTCAGTCGCGAAACTTCCAACGAGCAGCTGATGTCCATTCAGACCACCTTGATCATTAACAACGACGGCAGCGTGGACTGGAGCGCGCCCATCACCCTGATCAGCCAGTGCAGCGTCGACGTCAACTTCTACCCGTTCGACGCTCAGACGTGCAACCTCAAGTTCGGTTCGTGGCAGCATGACGCCAGGCTCATCGACTATCCGGAGGCAGTAGCCGATGCGAGCATGTACCAGCATAACGGCGAATGGGACACATTCAGTGAGCTATTCTTTTGCTATTGAAATAAAGAGTTTTTCTTTCTTTCTTTTCTTAATTAAAGGGCGGATTCTTGACAAATAAATCCGTGGTTCAATTTTAGACCTACCATGTTTTATTAACCAAGAACCATAGGTAATTTTTAATTTTGTTTGTTTGTTTGTTTGTTTGTTTTTCAACTGAATCTGAAAGTGCAAATCTTTTCAACGTTGTTTGCAAATCAGCACTTTGGGCTGTAAATTGCTATTGTAGTATAATTTTCATATTAATGATTTTGTTGAGTATTGCCTGTTTTTCGGACGTTTCGTTATCAGACGTCTATTCATAGGTGCAGCACTATAACAAAAAAGTTACCGTAAGCACTGAAACTGAAATTGAAATGTAGTGGCCATTACTAAATGGTTTACTAGTTGGAGGCGTTTTGTAATTTATTAACCCTTATAATTAGAAGTTTTCAGGCCCGAGATCAATTTGTCTGCTACCACCAAGCGTCCCAAAGCCCCTCAACAGTTATGTCATAGCTCCAAAAGTCTGCAATGTTTTACTGTTATTTTAAATCCCTGACCACACACAGAGATGAACTTCAAGCGTAACGTCAAGATCTATGCCTGCTGCCCGGACAAGCAGTACCCGGACGTGACTTTCACGCTGATTCTGCGCCGCAAGCCGCTCTTCTACGTGGTCAACCTCATCATCCCGTGCGCGCTGATCTCTGCCATGTCCATCATTGAGTTCATCCTGCCCTGCAACTCTGGGGAGAAAGTCTCTCTGGGAATCACTGTCCTGCTGTCGCTGACGGTGTTCATGTTGGTCGTGGCGGAGAACATGCCCGCCAACAGTGATGATATACCTATCATTGGTAGACTTTAATTTTTTTTAATTCCTTTTAATTTTTTAATTCAATTGAACTTACTTAATATATATATTGGAGTACACTTTAACCCAGGAATTGTACAACTTTTGACTTTAAAGTATGCAACATGATATGCTCTAAAGAATCTTTGTGTCCGACATTAAGGAAAATTTTCACAAAGCACGGCTAAACCATAGTATTAAGAAGAAATGCCTCACTCCACTTTGAGTATAGTTATTTTGCTTTGGTCCAGCTCACAACTTTGAAACATTCTCTGTTTTCTTGATCCAGCACGATACTACATCGTGACCATTTTTTTAGTCTCCTTTTCAACCTTCATGACAGTCATCGTGCTGAACCTCCATCATCGCAAGTACCGTGTACCTAACTGGGTGCACAATATCTTCATTGGTGGTCTGGCTCCCATCTTCTGCCTAAAAGTGAGCGAAGTTGTAGTGAGACGCCAGTTATTATCAACAAGTATCCAGTCAAGCCTTATATTACCTCGTCAAACCCATGCTTCTGGGCTAAGTTGTTCCAGAAATTTTTGAACCAAACCCAGCCCGACCCAACCCGTACCATATATCCCGCAGTCACACTACTATGACAGATTTTTGTGACATAGCTGCATGTATGGAGCTGAATTGCCTTACTCCAAATTGATGGAAATGGATGAAATTTTTTAACCGTCAAAATAATGAAAATGACCGATGCGCCATACACACATCCACATAGGCTGTTGGCTGGTTTTAGGTCAACTCTGACCTCCTTTCTGCCCAACAGGTAAACAGCCGCCGCACCAAGAACATTTATAACAGTCGGAAACACCACTTCCAGCTGGTGCCCACGGCCAGTACGGCCACTACTTACCTGGACCAGGACTCCTACTTGTCCAAAGACGACACGCCAAGCGTCAACAACACTCCCCGGCACGGCCAGACGGAGACGGCGTACACAACCTCCACCAGCCAGCCCCGAAGACCGTGGGATTGGAAGGTAAGTTGAAGTGCTTACGTTTTCGTCTTTCTTATCCACTCAGTCTAACATTATCAAAAGTAGTTGCAATTTGGTAGACTCTGCCACTGGAGAAAAAGGTGACTTGAAAGGTATCAACAAAATCTTGCAAAGAATACAATGTGTCCTACCTGACTTTGAAGGATCTTTCCATAACAGCAAATGCTGTTGATGTTAGAGTTATGCACGAATAAAAGCTGTGGTGTCATTATGTTCATCCTGGCCCTGTCAGCAAAAGATCAAGTTTGACTCCAAACTATTTAAAACTAATTACTTCAACCCTTTGGAACGTAATAGCTGAACAAACAAAACCTTTGAAAGAGTCTGGGAGTCTTGGTTTAATACCAAAATCACTGCTTAACTTTTGCCTTGGGTGCAGGGAGCCAGCATGGTCTTCCTTTGAAGGCTTGATAATGATTGTTTCTACACCATTTCCCCCGACAGGAGCAAGCCATAATGGACACCTTGTCCAACGTCAGGTTCCTGGCCCAGCGATTCGCCGAGAAGGACCGGGAGGAAGATATGGCTAATGAGTGGCAGAGCGTTGCCAAGGTCATGGATCGCTTCTTCCTCGGCGCCTACATCATCTGCGTGGTCGTCATGGACATTGTCATCGGCATGCAGATTTTCCAGGACCATGACCTGCCGGACGAGGTGCTCAAACCTGTGGAGTGATTTAGTTTTTATGTACGGTTGAGAATGTTATAACCCCCAATGGTTTGTGCTGGATTGGCGGTATGCATCAGCATCAACTGATCTTGCTGTATGCTGACCGACTAGTATAGAGACCAGTCAATAGACACTCTTCTGTGAGGAGCTGCAGGGTTCAAGTAAGTGCATTCATTGGATTAAAAGAAACCTCTTGGGTCGAAAACTAGTTCATAGAAAATTATATGATGGAGACCCCTTTCCTTTAAAGATACAGCGAATTTGCCTGAAGATGTATTAAGGGAGCTTGATTGTAGCCTGAATGATAGGTGTTTGGAGTTAAAACAGTGCCACTGGCTTTTGGTGGAGATTTGCCGTGGTTAAGTCATCACTGTTATTTTGGTAACGTTTTTGCGTTAAAGCGATTGAAGCTTTATAACCCGGGGTTACGTACCCGGATGAGCTTCCGTCAGTTTGCCAACACGACTCCTGATGTTGAAGTTCCTTAGACTTTACCGTCAGCCAAGAATGTAACAAATTAAAGCTAACATCATGGCGCTAACGCTATGGCTCTGCAACTAAACCGCCACTGGTTCGAGGGATTGAGGGTAAAATCTTAGCTTGCACGAGACGCGGCCTTCCAAAGTCATTGGGAAAAATGGTCGCTCTAAGTCTGGCAAATTTGAATGTTTCCGTACGGAATTCTTATATACAAACTTCCTGCTTATTATTCCAAGCATTGTTCGTTTTCATTTCATTAGAGCTTGTGCATATCTTTGTGCTTTAATTTGGAGGTTTTTAGGATTGGTATGGAAACACTCTATCACAGATAATCAAGAAACATGTAATGTTCATATGAGAATAGATCACTTGGGTGTCACTTTCTGGGTTAATTTCAGACCTATCTCAGCTTGTGGCTTGTTTGGTCCACAGAACAACGTCCTTTTTGAACTGAAACTTTTTCGAGGTTGAACTGGAGACAAAGATGACAAAATTACTAAACAAAGAGTGATTTCTCACCTGAACTAATTTAGGGGGAACTATTAACTTGTTCCACTTAATTCTGCCTTCATTCCAGAATTGTAAGTCTGAAACTGCTGGCACAGTGTTTAAATGACTCAGGATCTTTTTTCCCCAATGAAACAAAATAATCGTTTTTAATTAACGTTGTGTATGTACGACATTAGGGCTTTTAATGGCGTCATACTTTGTAGATATAACTGTACAATATGTCGACAACTTGCATGAAGTGAGTCCATGAAATTATTGATGAAATCTTTTTGTGGTAGTAGTTTACTGTCTTGTACATAAATCCAGGTTAGTATGTAAGTAGTGCAGTATACGAGAAATTTTTATTAAAGGTGCTATGCGATCTTCAAGTGAAAGATTTTAACTGGCCAATTTACGGCCAAGGGTTTGAAATAGTTTGAGTGTGATTAATTATTTCCTTTCGGGTAAAGACTGATGAGAGGTTGTACGATGACATTCGGTATGGCGTCACTTTTTATATCATTTGGTATAAACGTACATGCAGGACACCTGAACTAAGGGCCAGGAAAGCCGGAATTAATGTGTCATGTTTCAAATGCAGTGGGGTATCTTCGCGGAAGGATACTAACTTCTCCAATATAGCCCCGTAGAATTCGAACGTGCTCATGAAATTGTCCTTTCGTTAACTGTGTATCATTATATAATGGGAATGTAGTTGAAGTGTTCTCTGCTCTGCGAGAGCAAAGACCAATTAAAATCGCAAAAGTGGTGTTGTAACCAGGGAAGACCATTTGGGGAGCAGAACAAGGCTCCAAGTGTCAAGTTAGAAACATAATCAGGGGCTATAGTCAACCTCTGTATACGCAGCTACATTCTTACCCAGGGTTCATGAATTATTATACGCTAACCTTTGTATCAAAACACAGTAGAATGGATGAAGTCAAGTCACCTGAAGTTTATCCTATATCATTCATGCCAAAAACCAAATTATCAGAATGAAAGAAAATAACAAAGATTCACGACAATATTCAATGACAATAAATGCTTCACCGCTCAGACAAGATCTGGTCAAATATAATACGTACAAAAAAATAAGGTGTTTGGTGGACTATAATAGTCAAGAATTAATTTGGATAATTTGTAGAGTAAGGGCACATTCAGGTTAAGGCCTTGTAAGAAGGTAATGCCATCTAAGGTTCACCCAGACCAACATGGAGGTTTTCAAAAGCAGGGATGCTGTGAATTCTCAACCTATACGGCTCTCTAGGAATACAACACCCTCGCTTCAGTTTTCTGTAAATACGTAAGCCTATAAAGTTTACAACGTTTATAAATTAAATTGACCTTATACACTAGGAAGTCATTTTTGATCATGTTCTCTGAATCTATCTCATACAATGTAATCCGTTAAAGGGGAGGTGCCAGACTTTTTTGGATTCCATGCCTCACTTTCACTTTTGTTTAACATGTGGCTTAAAACCTTTAGATATAATATAAATCACATACTTCTAAATGATTTATGAGCATGAACGACATTGATAATTGTATTTATGTCTTATTTCATCTGTGCTTTCTTCTTTAATTCTCAGGTGCCAAAATAAAGTTAACCTCGCTTTCAATATGTCCGACTTGTGAATAAGGCAAATGCTAATAAAAGTTCTCGTAGAAATTTGCAATCGCATAAATGTTTACCAGTTACATACAAAATATTAATCTGTGATTACTGTGCAAAACTGTCGAACATTCCATCCTTTGCTAAACTTGATGAGGCTCTCTGAAACAAGCAAATATGGATTATTTCATTCAGTATCTTTTTATTCAGCGACTGGACATTGTGCTACAAGAAATCTCAGAGATAATAAACCATGTCAAGGAATCAACATAAAAATCATCGCTCATTCCGAGAATCATCTTTAAACGTGCATTCTAATTTGATAAGAAATTGAACTCCTCCGGCAAATCACACAGCCTAAATACGCAATAATCAATAATCATTTTGAATGATTCAAGTTATTTTTCTTCAGTGTGCATGCACAAATTATCAAAGCATGTTTGAGCCTAAATCTCGAGGTGGATTTTAAAACTAGGCCTTCAGTTGACACAATGGCTACATTTCGGGGGTGTAGTTTAAGTCTTTGATATAAATTTAATGATCGAAGATACAATGGCTACATTTCGGGGGTATATTTTAAGTCTTTGATATAAATTTAATAATCAAAATGCGTAGAATACTGAAATAAATATTTTTTTAATAGAGTCAAATGAGACATGTCTTACTGTGTATAAATCAAAACGATAATGGAAATGGATAGAATCTGTGGATGTAATTCTTGCTGTTATGCTGCCTTTTCTTGGGCGCACGCAATAGCGGTGTACGCGTGTACTAACTGATGAGAGAGAGAGAGTGTCTGCATTTTCTCTTGCAGTCATTGTCTGAACGAATCATATTTCCTCTGCTAACTGGCTGTAAATGTACACCCCTGAGGGATTTGATTAACGTTTGCAAGAACACAGTTTCATAAAGCAGACTACACCAGACGTGTTCGTGCATTCACATCACCGTGCCGTCGCGCGCAACGTATTGATTCGCGCGGGCGACGAATGAAATTCATTTATTTGTTTTGGCGTTGCATTATGGGATGCATGCACTGCAGGCGGGAAAATATTTTCATGTTCTGAGGCCGGAGGTTGCTTTTTTGCGTAAGAAGCTACGCGCTGGAAGTGGGGCATTTGGTAAGTCGGTGAGGATGTTAAAATATATTGATCGACGATCCCAACTTTTAAGTAGACTAAGCCAATATTGTTTAAATGAGCACTTTGCTTACCAATGACATAATGCTTAAATAAATTGAACAGGCATTGGTGTAAAGCCACCCTTAGGAATGTACATTTACTAAGTTTTAAACATGCCAGATCTTTACCCTTATGCCATTCCCATCACACTTAATTAACTTTTACGAATTGTACCTCATTTTAAAAGGAATTAGAAACTGTTTTGATTGTCAGTTTCGTTGTGTAGGCATTTCTCTACATATGTGCTGATCAAGGGTCTGCTGGATGGAAGTATTGCAATAAAATAAGTACAAGGAGGCTTGAGAGGTATGTGTTCTTGCAGCAAACAAAACGTGCTTTCATTTCAATTGAACTTTTTGTCTATTTAATTTTCAACTCCTACTTTAACATGAACAAAATTTTTCAACTTGCCCATTATTCAAGATTTTGCAAGCATTCACTCTCTGTTGAGAATTTCCTTCCAGTAGGCCCTATTAATGTTAACATAATTTTGTTGTAAAGATTTGATTGTTAAAATAAACTCAAAATGTTACTTGCGTTTTCTAAGAATGGTGAAATTTGGTGAATTAGTTTTTAATACATATTGTGTGAAATAAAACCGATCGATAGTATTTAAAATTGTAACTGAGCAAAAATGGCGGAAGTGGCGCAGACAGCTGCAACAGCTACTGGGACAGACGCTGTTGGACCGGGCGAGGCGTGGGAGCGATAAGGGGCGTGCTCTCCACCATCAGGCGGGTCGGTACTAGCCGGAGGAGGGTACCCATGGTCTGCATTGTTGCCACCCCTCGACTCCACGTAGAGCTGGGTGCCGTTGGTGTGGGCGTAAATGGCCGTGTAGACCGTCACGTGTGACGGAGTCACGACCCCAGTTGCGCGCTTGTAGCGACTGCTGGATCCTGCATGGTGAAAAAGGGAAACTCTTAATGATCCTTTCTGATTTTTGGCAAAGGCTGAATTTGGTCTCAGCTCAATCAACCACTGATCAGCTTTGCCTGGTATTCCATACACAGAGTGATCAAGGCAGTCACTCCCAGGCAAAATCGACCGTTGTTTCCCGGTTTTCTTGTGGAGGTGGGCAGAAACAGGAAACTAGAACACTATTTACACTTCCACAAGACAGTCCATGTATGGAATAATTTCAACCAGGAGGTAATTCCATTCCATTCCAATTCGTTTAATTCCACTCCACTAGTTTTTTGGTTAAAACTATTGATAAACCTTTTCCCAGTAATTTAGTAATGTTCATGTTTGACCATTGCAAAACGTCTTTTTCACCACAACCTGTCTTCTAACACGAGCCAGTTATAAGCACATAGTTTTTGCTCATCATGGTAATTTGTGCTCGAGCAGTAACCAGCTACAACTCAAATTGTTATGCACAGTATATGATGTAGGGCCTGTACATATTGATTGTAAGTAGTTCCCAGTTGATTTGACGAAAAGACAATTTTCAAAAGTACTGTTCCCTATGCATAGGCAGCTCCACGAAATCGGGCCGTGACTCAGCTATATCTGCGCCCGAGTTAAGCTGTACGGCCGATCGAGAATAACACAAGCGCCTACAGAAGCCGCTGGGACGGAGCTCTAGAAGTGCAATCTGCAGTGTTGAGTCTCAGAATGACGATGTAACAGGCAAGATGTGGAAATCCTATGTTAGTTTTTATCGGCATCAAGACATCCTAAGATAATGACTTCTTCCTAATTATACTGGAGATCGACATCTAGAGGTATAGGACGACGAAATATAATGAAATCCTTCTGAGACAGTTTATCACAAGATGACGACATTTTCACAGCAGGGTGACAAGATTCTTAGGAAATGAACATGTATTACTTTCTTGGAGGATATCGGTATCCACTAGTAAATTATCAGGGGATATCGACATACCACCTGCAGGATTTCATCATCCCGAGGTAAATTGTCCAGTCCGGAGCTTTGTAAATGCCGTGCGACTTTTTGGAATCGTGGCAGTTTATCGTATAGAAGGACGAATACAGGACAGATGACAGCATCCTGCGAAAATTTTCATAGAATGTCATTTGACCTGTATGTCGTCATTCTACTGTCACGATTCCAAAAAGTCGGATGACATTTACAAAGCTACGTACCAGCCAGCCATTTCCCGCAGAAGTGTGTGGTATAAACCTGTAGGCCAACAGTAATGCAGACACGGCCTAGTAATTTACCAAGTAGAGCGGGATCTATGAAGAGGTCCACGCGCCCGTCCGTTTGCACTTTGTAGTCGTACACAGCCTCGTTGGGGTTGGGCACCTCTGAAGACAGGTACACCGTGACTAGTCCGGATGACGTCACGAACTTGAGCGTGGCACCCTCCGTTCTATCAATCTTTGAAGTCATTCAATGGATAAAGATTGCTAGTGCACTTTCCAAATTTATACAACCAAGTATCGGCGGCAAAAAATAACCTCGAACGATTGCCAGCGGAGCTTTATTTTTTAACTTGGTTCCACAAAATGCTCCAGCGTTGTTAATTTTGTGCAATACATAAAATTATCACATAAACTCCAGGATTTTGTAGGGTTATTCTCTTCGCCCATGGGATTATGTATTTTAATGTGTCTGCTAAAATGTTTGTGATTCTGTAATTTACGGTAGGGTTCTTAGTCATGCTATGGGAGAACTACCTGAGAGTGATTTAGTTTAATTTGTAGTAATCCCGCAGGGGCATGCACTATTTTGGTGTTAGGGTCTTAGTCTTTTTATGAGGTTTGTGTTATATTTAAACTTTGTCTTTCATGTCTATACTGTGCGCAATATTTTTTTAACCCTTGTAAATTTGACCTGCGAAAAAATAAATGAATGAAATGAAAGCGTAATACGTGGAATACAAAAAGTGAAATCTATTTCACTGAATTGGGAAGACATTACGCTATGAAGATTGGAAAAGGGACGGACCGTAATAACATCCTTTATGAAGTCTGGAGCCTGACTTAGAGCAAAACAGTATATTTATGACTGCAATCGGTGTTACCACGAATATAATGCTGATACACATACTGAACTGAAATAGAGTCGCCTACCTCGTATGAGATGAAGCGGGCTTCGCCTTCCTGCAAGTCAGTGACGACCGGGTGGCCAACGGCTATTTCGGTAGTTTCTGTTCCATTATTATAATATTGAAATTGGTACCAGTTTCAAATAATTATAGAAATACGCTGCAGTCATAGTTTGAGCAAAATTGTGTAATCTTAATATAAAAGTAATTATAAAAACTCTTCAGTGGTGGCAAAAGAAGTGACATACAAAAGTGACTGCATCCGACGACCAGTCCAAGACCGCAATGTTTTTGTGCGCATTTAGGTGACATTTATTCTGGTGCAGTTTATGGAATAAGCTCAAAGTCAGTGCGCGCATGACGTGTGTCTTTGGACTCGTACTCTAGCTCCTATATGATTGATCACACAGCGCCACACACCGTTTCTTCGCTAGGGTCCGTGGTTTCTCTCAGGGATCGATCGGAGTCGAGTAATCTCAGAATGACAACAGCTCGTGCAACAGCAACGAGTGTTTGGCTGATAGTTTTCTCCAGCTTTGTAGTTTAACTTTACCCCAAGAAAGGAATATATTCAGGAGGCTTCTTAACTAGACCCCCCTCAAGCGGAAATGTCAAATTGTTGAAGGCAGGGGTTGATGTTTTCCATTTGGGTAATTCCAGAAATTATGGGGGTCCATTTTTTCCTGTCCCTGTCACATCTGACATATGATTTTGTAAGTTCAGAACACATTTTCTAATTTTCAAGAGTGGTGAATTAACGTAAATTACCTGCCACACAAAAATTAATGGTATGAAATCAATTCCGGTGATATTCCCATGCCAAATAGCAAAGGTCTGATATAACAGGAACACAAAAATGTCACACTTTTGGACCCCTAATTTCTGGAATTACCCATTTACCGTAGTAGTGCTCAGCCAAACCAGAAATAAATGCGTAAATGCTCGCAGTACTTTTCAGAGTTGTAGAGGAGTTCATCACAAGTCCCTGTAAGTCCAACCCAAGCCCATCACAAGTTATTTCGTCTTGAGGCAATTCACAAGCTACTATGAACTCTGCCAAAGCAATCTTTCGTCATTGCTGACTCTGTGTCTTATGAATGATCCTGTGTGAAGAGACTTGTAAAAAGACCGTTGATTGACTCGACTAGAACATTGGTATATTATGAATTGTAAAAAAAAAAGCGAAAGTTTTTTAAAAGTTCTTTGGGAAGTGTTTTGTGTGTAATGCACTGAGGCTCTTGCACCCACCTCTGCATGTCCTGGTGGCCATAATATTCTGGAGGTAGTCGATGGCCGCGTAGCTGAGGACGTGCATGACGTGAGACGCCACGGGCCGTGAAGCAATCACCGTCAGCTCGCTGTCATCAGCGGCCCCTACGCCGATGCAGTAAATGGTGATCCCATCACGGTGGGCCAACTGCACCCAAGTGACCAGTACAAAGACATTTATGGAAGGGCCCAGGGCTAGATTTTTTAATGATTGCTGGCAACGCCGGGAGCGCACGCAATCGTCGCACTTGGGACGTTACCAGCTATAATTGAGATCTCAATTGGAGCAAACACTAGGCTTATAGTCGTGAAGTTGCTATGCACACCAGAGAATAACGCATACGGTTGCCCTTTGTTCTTGGAACGTAAAACATTTCTGTAAAGTACACCCCTAGATATTTGAGGACTGAATCTGAACAAAAAAAGTACTTTAGGACAAAATCATTTCTTTCCTATATGTCTGTCCTCTTTGGCAAATACAAGCCTATGACTTCTCATTAATGTTTGCGTGGTGCCAGCTCGGATGAAACATTGGATTGTAAGGTCGGTCCCGCGAGTAAAACTGTTTCCACTCGACTAACTACAGCACATCATCAGCGCGTGGAAAGCCTGAAGATGCACGATCGGTAGAGTTAAACCTGTGCTGTTGGTCTATAATAGCCAGGGTCGATTAGTCGACATCTCCTGTTGAAATGTTAATTGCCGCTCGGGCCTCTTCCGTGATGCTTTCATCAGCGTCTCTTACGTCGACATGGAAAAAAAAGCTTTATAATGTTTTGTTGGATGTTGTTGTCTGTGCATGGGTAACCATGCGTCTTCCAATCAACACAAATGCATTAGTATTAGAATGTGGAGTTGCAAGCCGGCTCAAAAATTCTTAGGCCAAGCTGACACGTGCGTAAGTGTATGTGTATGTGCAACTTTAGATAAAATATTTGCGTTGGTGAAGCTGATGAATTGACTGATCGAGCTGCCTGTCATGGAGCGGCAAGCTGGGCGATCGCATGGTAATCGAGGTAATATTTTTTGTACCAATGAACAGAGGAACGTGAAAATCCAGAATGGGGATTTGGGGGTCGACCCCCGCTCTGACCACCCCAAAGGAAATAACAGATAACTGAATAAATAAAATGGTGACATCCTGTGAGGGTAATCATTTGTGTATCGGTAATGCATCATCCATGGCCCTTTTCCAATACTCAACTTCGTCTCCGTCTCAGGCTTTGTCCCCGAACCAATCCCCGATTGTGGGTCGGAAGCGTTCAAATTAAATTGGATTGCTGCATTTGTTTTGTTCTCTTGCATCTTATTTGATGTTCTGTGGCACTGCTAGACTAATAAGTGCGCTTACAGCTTCAAAGTGAGGTAGTAAAAAAACAAACAGTTGAAGCCTGAGACGGAGCCGAAGTTGAGTATTGGAAACAGCCCATGCGTCGGACCGTCTCCAACAATTGGACACAAAAAAAATATCTTACGGGCGTGAACCCCCCCCAAAAAAACATTCGTGGATCGACCCCTGAGAAGTTACGTCTACGAGTATCCTGACCTCAGGGATTAGGCTTAAGCTTGTAATCGAGTTCAGAAGATCCCTGAAAGTGCAGAGCGGTCCACCTTTGTAAGTGCAACATTATACCGGTGTACAGGGCAATACTTCACAAAATACTGATGTGAAAAGGTGGGCCAACTTTACTCACACTAGTCAATACAACATATCATTATATCTCCCATTCAAATCACATCCTGCAAGTGAACAGCTAAGCAGACGAAATGCAAAAGGCCTTCTCACCGCAGAGGGGAAGAGTATCGGGAACTCCTTGTTGGTTTTTCCGTCAGTCAGGATGACAGCCACACGCGGCACAGCGTATTGCGTCGGCCTGGCACCGTGTTCCTCGGTGAAGCTGTTCTGCCGGATGAAGTCGATGGCGGATCCCATGGCCGTGCCTTCGGGGGAAAAACCAACAATTGCAGACAACCTAAGAAAGACTGGAAACTTGGAGTGGGAAAAGTTTCAAATATACAAAAGGGTGGGTCTGAGAAGAACTAGAGATCCCTTGAAATGCGTTTGCAGATCATGCTAGTGCATGGCTACAGCCCCCCCCCATATAGACGCGTGTATTCCATTTGAATCGGCCATTGACTCTGTACATTGCCACGCTGACGCTCCAGTAAATCAAGGTTTGCAAAATGCAACATCCAACGTGTGTTAAGGAGCCTTAAGTCCGTAGCTAACTAATTTCATCATTTTGGGATACCTAAAATAACAACTAGTGTAGCACAGTTCGAATTTCTTTTAACGGAAGAAAAATAACTTTTTTTTACACCTCCTCCCTTGTACGCAATCTCATCCACGGCTCTCAGGATGCCTTCTTTGTTGTCATGGTTGTCGAGGTCAAAGGCCAAGGAGACCTCATGAGAGAACTGGAGGCAGCCCACCCGTGTTTGATCGTCCCGTGGCCCGATGTTGAAAGCCTCCACAACCTTTGCAGAGGAATGATTAGAAACCCAATTAAGTATCAAAGCAGCAAATCAATTACATTGATACTGGGCTAAGAACACCAGCCTTCTGGAATTAATGCCCATTCGCGTTTGGTCCGATGTTGAAGGCCTTCTGAATCTTGGTGGAGAAATATATCCATATAAACGCTTTTCACAATTTGGTCAAGCGATAAGCCTGCTCAGCTTTAAACAGAGCTACAAAATTTGATAATAGAGCCATTAAGCCCCTTCCATAATCGGTCCATCGGGTCGAATGGCCTTGCAATCTATGGCGCAGCCTCCCAAATTGAAGCTGGTTTCACGGAACTATTATCCAGTTCTAAAAAACAAAAACAAAAAACCTTTTAATCTTGTTTCAATGAATTACAGATATTTCCCATAGGTCTGTGAGTTCCACATGGCGATATTGACTCAACATAACTCCACGAAGGAAAACGCGTTACCTATGAACCCCGAGATGGTCCATGAGAGGCTGCAATATTCCCAGCAACGTGGGCTCCTTTGGTCGGAACTACACTTCGCCGGTTCACGAACAATTATTATCAAATGCATGCTTTACGGTCGCGTAGCTACCGGCAAAATGAACACTCCCGACCAATCTGTTCAACCAATAGGGGGGGGGGCTTCTGCTCAAGGCGATTGATCCGAGAAGACGCCATTCCGGGGCCATCGCACTCATCAGCGCAGCCATGCGCTTACTTCCGCGTTTTGTACCCGAAAGACCATGGCTTTTCAAAATACTTAACTGGCGTATTCTTTTCGCCCGATATATGTCTAGCGCGTCTTGCTCATTTTTTGTGTGAAACTGTAATTGAAGTATGGTCACGCCCAATTCTTTAATAAAACTATAGAGGCCAGCTTGAGCGGCTTTTGAGAGAGCACAACGTCTTTCACAATATTTAAATCGGCTAATGCCTGTGGAAATTAAGTTTGTTCAACGCCCCAAAATTATGGCAGTTAAACTAAGTTATTTGTTAATTACAAAAATACTTCGCACAATTCCTACTTGCAGATTTACGCATAACGATGAATTATGTGCTCTCTGAAAACTCTGACTTTGCTGTCGAAGATTTTCGATGGCTTTGGAATTTAAGAGCAATCAAATGTTATTCTTATTTCAAGACTTGTTTCTCAGGGCCTCTCTATACCAACTCTACATTACGCTGAAAATATACAAAAATAAAGTATTCTATCTATCGGAGCCAAGCTTCGAAAATTGTCAATTTCGTAAGGTTCTCCAATCAGATTTACCTGTTTGACAAAATTCTTACTGCGGGCAAAACCTTCGTCTCCTACGGATAAGGAAGCGTCCAGGGCAAACACCACATCGATACCGATCTTACAAACTGCGACAGGAAAAGAAAGTACAACTTGAAACAAGTCTAATTTCAGGGACGCCTGTGGTGACATTTCGGCAAAACGAACGAGGCTTCTCAAGCCAGATCCACTGAAACACTTCAATACAGTTGCACAATCAGATTACGCTTTGAGTGCGTGTCGCTGTTTGTCTCCTTACAGAGAATAACCACCACTGGCAAAGATTAGGCAGCGCGAAACATGGGAAGGGGGACGTCAACTCCAATAATCTAAAACGACAAAAGCAGACGTTGTGCGCTCATGGATGTGTACATTTAAAACAAGACATCGCCACATTATGCCGATGGGGGGGGGTCGGAGTGACGTCTCTACGATTACAGTATACAAGCAGTATTTTGCTTAGAACATGGATGTTGCTTTCCCCCAAGGATCACACACATTTATTCCATGGTTTACAAAATTCGGATGTTTGTTAGTGTTGTTTATTCTTTAATTTTAGAGGGGCCTTTATGCAATGATATAAATTCATGCGATGGCTATTTTCAGTTGAAAATTTAAATGTGGCATTTTTGCGCCGGCAACGTTCTTTTGTGTATTAAAAGGGGGGAAATTTGGTAATAAGCCCAAAATATTTTCCATTCAATATTTTGCATATTTTGTGACATTGTAATGTTGCATTAAGATAATCAGCCATATGCCATCAATTGCAAAGGCTGATTTACGAAAATGCCTATAGTCATATCCAGTAATTTTACGTGTGCTAATTTTTTTTACGAGTAGCATTTAAGTCATTTTTTTCTGATGAATTTGGGCCTATACCTTGTTCTTTCTCCATCTCGGTGACTTTGGCAATGAACTGGGCCTCGTCCCCGTCCTTGTTGTACTGTAGCTTCCAGTACAAGGCCTGCGGTGCCAGGCCGTAAGCGACCTTGTCCACCGGCGTTGACGTCATCATGATGTATATGCGGGCAGCCAGGGCTGATATGAGAGGTGTCTGGAGGTCCGTGTATGTGACGTCACGCCAGTCGACGCCAAGTGCACTCCTCCTAAGATCTGTGTAGTAGCTACAATTTCGATACATTTTTTTTTATATTCTTTGGGTATAAAGATTTCGTGCAGGGCATATACACCCAGTTGTGCACATAGCGAAGGTTTTCTGTGCCCTTTGTAGATTAGAGTTTTCTCTCTGTCAATAGGTTAAATCTCTCCCTGGAAACACCAGTACCATGAAGTTGATTTCAGATTTTTTGTCAGAAAGTATTCAGTGCTTTCAACCCACAGTATTCTGTTACATCGTGAGCCCTCTTGACAACACTTTTAGAGGTAACGTACCGGGTATTGGAATCCACTGCGGTCGTGCGCGGCTGGTGCCCACGTGAAGATGGTAAGATTTTGTGTACATTCAGAGGAAAATTATTTGTCATCCACACTTTAATACGCGAGTAACAGGCCGCGCAGCACTATCAACAGACTGTTCCTGCTATAGTTCTTGAAGGAAATACAGACCATAACAGACCTTTTTACCTTTTTGGTAAAAAAATACACTGGAAAAACATGGTTTAAATAAGACCCTGTGTCATGGTATAAGCCCGGCGATGTCCTGTATGGCTACCAATTAGGGGAGTTAATTTAATACAGGTTTTACCGACACTATAGCATCCCTGGGTTTACAGAAAATGTGTATGGTGATTGGGACAGATGTTATGATGGATAGACTGGTGGTGTTCATAGTGTTAAGGTATTGGCGGCTGTAAATTTGCAGGCGGTTAACTTGAAAAGACGGTGAAACTTTATTACGATGCTGATGGCAATGGAACGAGTTTAACGAGTATTCGTTATTCCTCCAACCTTCCCCAATCTCCCTCGGCCAGCTCTGTGGTCCTGGTGAACGCCTCCGGTGTCAGCCGCCAGATGCCGCCTGCCAAACCGCCGGCAAACGCGGCTGAGTCCTTCCCATCCGCCGTCTCTACCAAGGCGATGCGGCGCAGCAGCGAGAAATCATCCGAGAAGATGTCGCTCAGGAGGATTCTCTGGACGGTGGCCTCCACAACCTTAGGATATGTGTAATATGTGTAATACTGTAATAATGCTGGAAGGTTTGAACAGAAACGGCAGCGTGACACACATCAAACAAGTTTACGAGTGAGACATCAGAAGTTTAAAGTTTGTCTTCAAGTTTCCTTCGTACATACCTCAGTCGCAATAGTAAAAGTGCAAAATCTGTACGCGGGTATCATTTTCTCTGCGTATGAGCAAGAAAATGACAGATTGAACATTTGTGGTAATAGATTTAGAAACTATCAAACTGTCAAGGGACGCTTACGTTTGGGGAATGTTCATAACCGACCTAGTAAAATAAATAATGCGAAGTTTTATGCAATACGACCGTTTCACTACAGCGCGTTTGGAAAGGGTCGACAGATTTCGCGCACTGCGATTGGCCAACGTGTTGCAAACTCTTTAAGGCGCCCTAGTATGAATCGCCCGTATTGTCTTGTTACATTAATGTGGTTCATAATTATGTTTTGCACTGAAGGCTGACCTACTTCTTTTTGTCGTGTCGGTATATTGCCATTAAAACAAACCCCGCATTTCAATGTCAGACGTACCTCGGGACCAACAGCTCCCGGTGTGACGGTCAAGTCGACGGAGGCGACAGGCGTGAAAAACGGGAAAAGAAATGCTGCAGTCACCGCCAGCCGCACTGCCATACTTCGAACTCTTCAAAAAGAAATCTCCCAATCAAAGCATGAAATTGATGATCTCAAAATGCCAACGCCAATGGATCAGTCTGGTGCGGCACACAACACTGTGGATATAAAGTTAAAACGCTCACATTTGAAATCCGTTAATTGGATGCACGTTAACTTTCTTGTCTGTTTTACTCCATTGAATTCCGTTTCAAGAATATCCCACGGCCTCGTGGAAGCAAATGGGGAAACTGGATTCTGTGGTGAAAGCATTTTGATTTTCAGATGAATACGTTAGTTTTACATGGCTGAAGAAAGTCTCAAATGACTCGTGTTGTCTCTTCCCCCAGACAGTGTCCAAAACACTCACTGGTCGACTGGATTTGCAAAAGTCACACAGAAAACTTCTTGATTTCAAAAACATCGAATGTGTGTATGCTTCCCATCCGAAGTTGAATTACTTTCCTACTTTTCATAACCCCCTTTTTATTCAAGAACAAATAAGCCAAAGGGGTGCATCGCTGCCGATAATCGGCTCTGAAGCAGCAGTTTTCGATTGGAAATGATTGCTGACAATAGAAAGAATGTGCCATCGATGAAACGTCACGGGGTAGTTATCGTGCCACAGGGAAAACGCCACTGAATTCCTAGGATCCCGTGACCTGTATGATAATGAAGTGCGAATTGAAACTGTACACCTAAACTGAAAACCTGTAGAAATATCAACGGTGCATGAAAAAGCTATTGTGCGAAAACGGCCACTTTTGGGACCACTTTGTCAATTACAATTCAAGCAGAAAATTTACCACATATACAGACCTGTTAGAGTTTCATCTACCACCGCTGGGATCGAGACAAGTGTGGTGTTAGTTTTCCTAGTGAGTGTTGTTTTTCAGAACGATCTGTCTGAATTAGGCGGAGCAACATAATGATTTCTCTTCATCTCGATGGCAGGGACTGCGTCGATTAAGTGCTTTCATCTCCGAATCTTTTTTCCAGCCACGTGACGTGACAGCCAGCTGTTAAAAAGATGTGCCAATTCATGTCAACATTTCAACACTCCGGGTTGGTGCAAAGCCATTACACACGTCAATCATACCAAGCAATACCTTGCGCAACAAGCTTGAAAACATTTTTGATTTAACACGGTCGATCGTCAAATCAACATTAATGCAACCAAAACCACCTTATCTTTTAAGGGCAATTGTCTACATCACATTTTCCTTGCAGAAACGGCCTTCAGTCGTGTCATTTATTATTTCTAACCGTTGGGGAGACAATTGAATAAAATGGAACTTTGGCTACATGATTTTACCGGAAAGTGCAACGTTGCAAGTTTGCAACACAGACAAACTGGAAGGCAGTGCTTAACATGCAGTGTTGGACTATGACACAAATTTGTACGAACAACGCCACATAATGCACTGGCGCAGAGTCGACAGAACTATTCTACGACATGTACACTTGTCTGGCACGCACTGCAACGAAGATGGCGCCTAATGAGATAGTATTACAACTGATGAAACTAAGAGGACCGTGACGTTGTCTATAGTTGAACAGTATGATATGCAAGTTTCATAATTTACCTACATCAGGGCAGCGATGTCCAGCCCTTGATCAGGCAAATGGATGTCACATGTTGAACTACGTGTAGCTGTTTTGTGGCACCCGGCCGGTGGTGGAAGTGAAAGACTGACTCCAGCATTTTGTGGGGTGCAAGGAGGGGGGCAGGGGCGCTCACTCGCTGGAAAAATTGACGAAGGGGACAAAAGCGAAAAGCGAAAGAAATGTCAAAAAAGAGATGAAAAGGGATGAATGCCACCAACGTGTTAAAAAAAATCAAACTTGAGTCCTTATTGGTTATCATTTTTTTTAAGCTGATGAGTGCTTTTTGCCCCTCGAGATTTCTTCTTAGAAAAAAAGGTTCGCCCCCTTGAAAAGTCCTGGCAGGATTTGTGAAGACCTTTCGGGCTTTCCAGCGAATAAAATGCAATCAATTAGCACTCAGAAAAGGACAGGCAATTTCTAAAAGGAATATGCAATTTTGATGTATGATTATGCGTAAATGTAATACATATTACTAATGTACAGCAATATCATTAACACCGACCTCTAATATAGTGCTATGATGGTACGTGCCATTCCTCCTCCCACCCGTTTTTCAATTTTTTTATGGCCGGGCAAGCCCCCCCCCCTTTTCTGGCACAAATTTACACCTCTGAAAAAAAACGCGAAAATTACAGGTATATTTTGAAGCAAAGTCTGGCAAGGAATCATACCGCACACAAGTCAATCTAGCTTGGATATCGACCGGCCCAGCCTGCAACTGTACCGCCCGTGCGCACACAGCCACTTCATTATCAGCACACGCACCGGTCCAGCCGCCACCTGGGAACGAGCGTCGTCCCCTTGACTCTTTGCGTCATGGCTCGCCAACAACCGGCCACTCCACGCCGTACGCACAGAGAAATGGATGGGGGAAAAAAAAAAACATTGCACACACACAGACCCGTCGATGGTCCTTACACTGTTTGCCTAGTAGTGAAGTATACGGAACAGCTCGAGAGGGACAAACACAGGTTGTTTTTTTTTAATTCACATCCGCACGAAACATGAACGGAATTCGGAACACACACCAGCACTTTGCATTTTTTCCCCAAAGCGGCTTGAAGGCGGAAAAAGGGGGAGATATACGAGATGTGATTTTTAACGATTTTATCTAGGGAGAACGCTCGCTTGATAAGTTGGTCGGGAAAAATATTGGGGATAGTCTACCCACGAGTGTTTGACAGAGTTCATGTTACCGATTCCTTCCGGAAGAGTGATGTTTTAAGTTTGCTTGTTCAGCCTGACGTGTACCACAGAGCAAGGAACAGAACAGACGCAGCAGGTTTGAAAATTTTCATTTGTCCAAATAGAAATGTTTATGGTTCGAGTTTAAGATTACCACTGAAATTCGATCATTTTCAGTTTTGAGGTAGAAAACATCGGGCAAATCATTTTTAAATACTCACTTTGCACATATCTCGAGTGCACTGGAATCGTCAAAATTACCCATGGCTGCAGCCATGGGAGTTGCGTGGGTTCGAACTTCCCAGCGACCAAACCAAACGCGTTTGACGTCGGGTTGTCATGCCATAGAGGAAAATTAAATCAGTTCAGCGGAGGAGTTGCATGACAGTCGAGAAGGACAAGGGCGAAATGAAGAATTATTACAATACTGATATCTGGGAACATCACTGAGAAAGTCGATTCGAGACAGAGATTGTTTTCAAATAGAAATTTTTAGGACTCCTGTGGGGCACGGTTTATTTTTGCTCAAAATGCATAAAACGGCATATACGTTAACCAGCTACCAAAGCCTTGACTGAAATTCATAAAACAACGAGCACAAATCCTGCCAGAAACAAGCATTGAAATAAATCAACAATCTGAATGATTCACAGCGATAAATTGAAGTAATTTCAAGTTCACCGTTGATACACAAAGCTGAATAGAACGCACGTCCACAAAATTTCCAGTTCTGAAAACAGGGAACAGTATTGACATCAATGCCAATGGGACAAGCAAAAAAAGAGATCCCACAACACGGGCGATTCACAGTGCGCCTCCACGACTTTGCAACGCGTCGGCCGATCACAACGTGCGAAATCTGCCGACCCTTTTCAAACGCGTACTGGGTCGACAGATTTCGCGCGTCGTGACTGACCGACGCGTTGCAAACTCTTGGAGGCGCACTACTGTGAATTGCCTATTTTTTCCCGATAAAAAAAAATTAAGTCATGATTAAATAATAAATCCCTCCATTTACGGAATCTTTCCAGAATGTCTACCCAATTCTCCCCTGACCACAGATTCAACAGGTAACCAACAAAGACCAGATGAGCTAATTAATAACACTGATTTTGCAAGCTGAATGCACTACCACTTACGACATTATGTATTAAATTTAAGTGACAGTTCTTAATTTTGGAAGAGGATTTCAACCTGTAACTTCTGAAACACTGGAAAAGTACCAACCAACAACCATCAAAGTTAGCATTATATGACTGAACAAGTTAGACTTTAGTCGTTAAATGTATAAAAGGCAGCATTCAGTCAATGCTTTCAGAGAAAATGACTTAGCAGGAGCATTTCTTTCCAAGATGTAATTTACAGCAACTCCTCAAAGGGTACAAGTAATATGTCTCCCTCAGTCCACTGGCCACACTCTCTGGCCTCTGCAGGCCTCTCCAAGGCCATGAAGGCCACCAAGCCATATATGACATGACGTCTACATCTCCACCTCCTCGTCTTGTGGCCAACCCCTCATATCAAGCCAGTGTTGGCCACCCAGGCCACCAATCTCAGGCACCTACCACACGTTTGTCTTTATATCGCTTGTGTATTTTCCCCTCGGCCTTTGTCCTTTCTGTCTGCTGGCCGGAACAACATGGGCCACCCCGGCCACTACTTCCTGCTCAAATTTATGCTAAACATCTCTGTGGTTTTTTCTGGCCACTCTGTTCTGGCCTATGTAGGCTACCCAAGTCACAAGAGACAGATCTAAATGCCACTTTACGAATTTGGCACCTCTTGCGCACCAGCCTCTCTCTCCTTGCTCTCCTCTTCCTCCTTGTCCCTGTCTCCTGGCCACAGCTTCTGGCCGATATAGAAAGCCACCACGGTGGCCAGCCCCAGGCCGCAGGTGGCCACCATGATACGGAGAGGGGGCAGCACTGACTGGGGGAGGACTCCGTACACCTCCACCGCAAACTGGCCCCGCAGCTGGCAAAAACTGCGAAGAGAGCAACAAAAGTACACTCAGTTCTGTAAGGCCTCATCCCATTACCTGGCTACGGCTAGCAATGACGCATACTTCTATGGGAAATGTATGACGCCACTAGCTCCTGGCTCCCATAGGCCGATGCATATTTTTTAGCCGAAGCCAAGAAATTCGGACACCACTGAACATGCTGTACATCAGGGTAGCAATGTAATACCCTGAACAAATTCTTTGGAAGTAGTTCAAGAAAAGATCCAGAACAAAGACTAGTATTTTTTAGCATACAGATCTCCATTTTTGCACAACTTTAATTATGCTGAGCATTTCAAAGCTAACAAGCGCTACGCCTAAAAACGAAAGGGGCATCCTGGACATGACTCCTTTAAAGGAAGGTGGCCACCTGCCGTCCATACGTGAGGCAACCAACCGATGTCTCACCTATAGTCAGGGTTCAGCACAGACAAGTTAAACACCATGATGCCGTTGTATGCACTCCATTTCAGCCGGTTGTTGTTCTGACTGCTCAGGATTTCATAGGGTCGATCGGGAAACTGCAATCCGCTGGCGTCATCTTGGAAGCAGTTACGGTAGTTCTAATGCAACAATTTGAAGATCCAAAGATGCAGATGAAAGTAACTGCATTCAGTTTGTCAATTGTGACCCGTTACCACAACATGAGCTGGAAGTCAGAATTTTCAAAAAATTGAGAAACTGGTATATTTGAATTCAGCGAAAGAGAGCTTTCCCAGCAGTACATATTTGGAATACTTAGAATGAAAGTATGAGCTGACAATGTGACATTATTTTGGCGACTTTGCGTCTTTGTTCCTGACATTGTCTCAACATTTCTGACAAGGCATGAATAATGCCATCATCAAAATCGTTGACAAAATGACATTTTTAAATATCTGATCCTGCAAAATATTTGGAATTAAATAGGAGACAGCTTACTTTTTCCAAATATTACAGGACCCCAAAATTGACGTCCACTTCTATATGAGTTTAAACCCACAAAATAGAAAAGAGCAGAATGAGACTTTTTGCTCATTTTGTTGTGACGGGTCACAATTAGAGAATAATAATCTCTGAATGACAGGAATGCCAATACTTTAATGTTTGGAAATGGAGCAATCTACAAAGGGGTAAATATGGACAGGAAAATCCCTAACTCTCAGAATGGATATCCTAAACAACCTGGGTACAAGCGATAACAATACTTCAAGGACTACTTCAAGATTTGTTTTCATTTAGAAAGGCTGGGGAGGGTTCATTTTTTTGCGGGGGAGCAGAAAACAGGAGCAAACCCTGAATCACTTGAGTCCAAATGTGGGAACCTGATCAACGTTACTTTAAAAACACAGGAATACAAAGGGACAGGAGGACCATAGCTCTGTGTGCTCCGCTGCATTCTTGATAATCTGCCTTGAACATTCCTCAGTCTACAGAAGTTGTCCCAAGGAAAGACTTTCAACATTGGGATTGGTCCTGGCATAAAAAACTTGACAGACCTCTTATCACTCAGAATTCTGTTAAAGACTGCACGACACAATTCACGTATTCTCTTTTAGTGGGGCTCGAACCTATGAGGTGTTGATTAACCACTGGTCATTAATCTTTGCTATCATTGTCGGTTAGATGTACCTCTCTTGTCCAGGCAGTTGCTGGGTCCGGCGAGTCTTGGGCAATCAGCTGTCGTAGCCAGCTCTGTGGCTGGGACCTACAGCCAACCTGGAGTCAAAAAAAGAAGTGTTTTAGTGTCTTTGCAAACGTTTACATGGAACTTGACACATGCAACTCCCCTTTTTAGAAGAAGATTCTACATAATTGAGTTTCTTTCAAACACAAATGGTCCTTTTTTTAATCAAAGCCACCAAAACAAAACATCTATACGAATCTCCACCAAGCCTTCATTGATTTCTATGTTTTCACTTATTCTCTTTTCTTTTTCTATTTGGAAGGAAGACAAAAATCACAAAGCAGACTAAATTGAGAGGTAAATCCTGCGGCAAGAACAATTGCCTTTTGAACTTCTAGATTTCACGTATCACCCGCACGGTGCAAACCTGTTTGGCCGTTTTCTCGTAGCTGTAGGTGAACATGCCATTGATTTCATTCACAACGTAATCTTCTTGCACCTCTTCAACAAACACATCACCATCGTATCTGCCACAAAAAAAGTTCCAAGAGAAATATTAATAATGAAAGTTAATATGTCAAACGAGACAAACAAATCGAAAGGAGCACCGAGTATTCACGCACAGCGAATGGTGCAAACTGTTCTCAGTGATAAATTGACGAGTATTGTTTTCTTGCCCATTCTAAAGGGTTGATGATCAGTCCCACAAAGAAATGATAACTTGCATGTTGAGCATTTGGAGTTAACTTACCTCTCTTGCCAATAAACTGTATCACGGGAACAATCTAGGGTCATATTAAACCCAACACACAAGAACGACAGCTTTGATAATGTAACACAATTCATTGAGATGAAGCTTACAAATCAACGATGGGTTTCAGCATGTCCTGGTAGTACATGACGATGGGACAGCCGAGGGTGTTATAGTCATACAAAACGGTCTTGTCCGCTGTAGCGGTGAGCCCTCTTGACCCCAGCAGAAAGGTTGGGTCATACACATCCCTATTACACAGAAAGAGAAAGAGATCTGGAAACGAGAGGTCTTCTCTGGAGAATTACATCCCACAGTTTTACCGAGATGGTTTCCAAAACTCACTGTAAGCCTTACATACAAGCAAATGTGGCTTTAATACATAAAACAAAACTCACTTGTATATAGTATACACATAGCCTCTCTTATTTGTACAATCCTCGTCCCCATTCCTGGATAAATGAAAAATGGAAAATTCTTGGAATAAAAGTGCAATTCATATTAAACCAATAGTCTAGTCTCTCTGAAATCTCATGACCAGTTGGTAAAACAGTTGAAGCCCAAAGTGTCCTTTTAGGCCATTTAGTTCTTGGTGGTCCCAAGGCAAAAACTATTATATCAGGGTTCCACTGAATTCCTTGGAAACTAAGATGTGTCATAATCAATGCTCTGATTCAGTCGTGGACTAAGCTATCTATCAACCACCAGCCATCTTTTATAATCAAAACAGTTCCTTCTTGTCCTACTTCAACTTTCTATAAAGTGGCAATTACAACCTCACAATGTTAGCCATGTTGCATCAGTTTTGACTTTATTTCAAAATCATCTTCAGGCAAGATTGAAGGAGGGTATTCATGGAAAATGCAACCAGTAAAGAATATTGTAAAAAGAGGTGCGTCAGACAAAGAATTGCTTGATCTACAAATACGGTGTCACAAATTAGACACATGGATTTAAACCAAAACAGGGAAAAGTTAAGCAGGGAAAAACAAAAAGCTAAATCTAATAATAGTCCATCTTTAACACCAACCATCAACAGTAATCAACACAAACTGATGTCAAGTACCTAAAATGGTTGTAAGTTGATAGCTAATATTCTATGAAGTAGTACTACTTCATGGAATATAAATTGTTCAGTATTCCTAATACTTTCCAATGAGTTTCAGTTTGGAACAAATAAATAAAAACAAGCAGAAGAAAGTTAAGTATGGAGCTCGGATCCAGAATGGACATGAGCACTGTATTCGCTCTGAACGGACACCACCTCGATGGTAAAAGGAGTTAACTGTGAGGCTCAATAAGCCTTTTGCCAGTTAAATTTAAATCAAATCTGGCACAATGATGAGTTCTTTAAATTCACAGGTATGGAACAATTTGAATTCTCCATACTTCTGAAACTGTTGCTATACCTCATGATTTGAGGCAAGCTTTTGCTTAGTTACACAAGAGACACCTTGCACCAATACACTGTTTTCAATGGATAAAAAGGGGACATAGGAACCAGTCCATTCAAGAGATGGTGGTCACTATGCAAAAGCTTACCCTTAATCAAGAGGTATAGCAACCGTTTCTTTAGTCAGAGGAATTCAAATTGCTATGTTTATGTGCAATCAGACAATTCAGTGTACCAGAGTTAACTTTAACTCGCAAAAGGCCTGGGTAAAAAGCAAATTTGAATCAATTTTAAGAGAGTCATTAGAAACCGAGAGCATTGTCGCTGAGCGCAACTTACTTTCTGATTCGGACATGTCTGCCTGGTGAACATCCTGCAACAACGTGTGCAACCTGATATTTGGGTTTAAACATTTTTCCTCAGTGAGTTAAAAAAAAATTGCATCATTACGTTTCCTATAGCAATAAATGAATCAATGAAATAGTGCCCAATCACATCCTCAGTGAATGAAGAAATAAAGAGAAAAAAAATCGAAGTGCTAAATGTAAAAAGTAAAACAAAGTCATAAAATGAGGCAACTTTCTGCAACCTTTTGTCAATTACTTTAAGAAAGCTTTTTTTTTTCAGAATTGCCGGGAGCAAGACACACTGAACCTAAATCTTCATCAACACTGCAAAAAGTGCAGTGATACAAGCAGAGGCACTTGTAATATTCATGTGGTGGGTCTGACTTCTAAACGATGCACAGTAACTGGAAATAAGGCGGGATGTTGTTTACTTCTTGAGTACCAAGTTTTATACAGCTTCATTTCGAAGTGGTTAGATTTGAACAGAGCTGGAGAATATGGATACTAGATGTTAACTGCACAAAGTTAAGTTAACATAAATAATAAAGACATTAGAATCTCACAGGTTTGTAAAAGTTCAGTTTTTGGGACAAATGTGCCCAAAAAGCACTTGGTTAATTTTTCAACCTAGTATCCAACACTGCCTGTACTTACTACTTGCTTCCTGTGGTGACACATCAGACTGGCGTCGTACGTGCTCATGCTCAGAGTAGACATACCACGAGCTTCATCTTTGCCGCTTGGGACAGAAGCAAAGACATTGATCGTTATTGAGACAAACAGATGACTTTCTGGACTGGAAATAACGACACAGTGATATGCTACCGTGCAGCTGTTTTTTAAATTGAGCGAAACTGGCTAAGCAATGATTTTATGACCAGCAAATATTCATAAGATCTAAAGCACACCTTTCCCTCACTCAAAAAATAAAAAATGCAAGTCAGTCAGGGAGTCTGTGGTTCGTAGTGTGCCAATTTCAGCCATCAGAAATTTCTTACTAATGAGACAGGCAACATGAGAAGATCATGCACAGAATACTGCAATAAAGATGGACAATAATAGAAAACATGGAATCAAAGAGAAAATATAGAACAAATAAAATAAGCCTTTTGCAAGTTAACTTTGACTCAAATCTGGTACACTGAGTTCTTTAAATTCGTGTGAACATAACAACTTGAATTTGAGGCAAGCTTTTGCATAGTTGCAAAAGAGATGCCTTGCAACAAAACACTGTTCTCAGTGGATAAGAACGGCACAAAGGAACCAGTCCATTCCAGAGATGGTGGTAACTATGCAAAAGCTTTCCCCGAATCACAAGGTATAGCAACAGTGTCTTTAGTCTGAGGAATTCAAATCGTTATGTTTATGTGCAATCAGAGAACCAGATTTTATTCAAATTTAACTTGCAAATTGCTTATTGCGTCTTACTGGCCAAAACAAGACTGTTTCATTGTCACATCCAGTGCAAAGTGAAATGATGCATGTGAAAAAATGAAAAAAAGTGAAATGATGCATGACACTAGCAATGCTTACCCTTCAGGCAGAGTATCAGCGATCAGAGACACATGTGCAAACTGTGCGGGAATGAAACAAGCATACATTGCACCATTAACTGACGATCAGGTTCAAGGTATTACAGAATGAATTTTTACTCCTGATTTTTACAAATTCCAGATTTGGTGAGTTTTAGTTTCCGACAACGTCATCAACGTAGTCTTGAATTTAAAGAATTGCATGAACAAAATCTTCGCAAAAATTGTTTGAAAATTGTGTATACGGATAGCAGGTTTTCTGAGTTTAATTACTAGCTGCATTTCATCCACTGCCAAATGAACTCACCAATTTTGTGCTGATCACACCTTGTGCTAGTAGCTCTCCAACTTGGACGCTGGTATTCACTGACAGGATTCCCTGATTAGACAAAGACACCTGTGAAAATGTGAGAAAGAATGACATAGGATGGGAGGCTGACATTAATGGAAGACTGTCAATAGATTCCTTGTGCCCATGGGCCCTTGTGCACAAGTATCTATAGTCTTTCTACAATACTACGTCGCTGTTGGTACTAATTTTGGCCCAAAATTTTGACTTTTAATTGGTGTAAGATACTGCATCCAAATTTTTGATGTACAGGCTGCTCATCCCAAATACTGGCCCACTAGATCCATTTTTGAACAATATTTGAGTGATATTTCTTAACCCAACCTCACATTTTTCAAAACTCAGGAGCTCGCGCTTACAGAACCATTTGCCGCCTCACCAGGCTGTAACCAGTGGCCACAATAAGATTAAGTTCATCGCATGCTCTGCCTCCACAGACTTCTTGGACTTTGTGCATGTGTGCCAAACAAATAGATGACAAGGGTGTACCAAACAAAATTGACTAAGTGGGGTCAGGTTGGCATAGTGCTTCTTTCCTCGCCTTCCACCTCTGCGGCCCAGGTTCCCTGCCCAGCTCAGCCACCACGTGGATTGGGTCAGTCCCCACCTGATTTGGTGGGTTTTACCAAGACTATTTCTCTATGGTTTTCCTCCCGCCTCTAAAACTGTGACTACTTCTCATTGTCACCTCTCTACAGATTTTTTCAGGCTTGCCAGCTACAATGCCAAGAGCAGTTTAGAGCAATATTTTATTACCAGAAAGACTCCATGATAACGTCCACCAGAGCTGAGTTGGGGCACAAGTGAGAGTTTAATCTGCTAATCATGACTGGGTTTGCAGATGACCTGATCATGTTTACATATCCTCCAGTGTGAAGTGGTTAAATGTGCCAATGTCATACCAAAGCAAGCTCTGTTTCATGAGCTCATACACCATTTCCCTCTCTACTGAGTTGCAGGATAAACTACCTGCTTGGCAATGCCCAGAGATCTCGCCCTACTTACCATGTAGCTGTTGCACTCCCAAGCACCAGGGATGACGGTGGCACTCAGGTCCAATGTCTGGCCCAGGTCCAAATAAAACAGCCGATCGTGGAAATTTGTGACGAACCCTTGGTGCTGTGAATAAGGATGGAAACACGTCACTGTGCTATTATTTTCTACAAAGTGTTTTAACAAACAAGGAATGTGACCCCTTGGCCGCAACAGGTAGTGGAAAGGTTGATGACCTCAAGGGGATTCAACTCTACCATTGGTTTTTTTTTTTAACTTTTGGGTATCTTTGACAAGTAAGCATCAATGTACTCAGGCCAAGAGCTGAGAAGTACACACAGACTTCATGCACATTCACTATGAAAATACAAAGTACTTGTCATCGTGAGTTACCAGTAGGCAACACTTCTGAACTTCCACCAACAGATTACATGAACTAGCCAATTGAAAGTCTTCAGAGGGGGGCACTGGGGGCAAAGGGAGGGCGACAAGCCCCCTTCCCTCGAGGCCTGTGTAACCCCCCCACTCAGAAATTAGAGGAGAAAACAAATCTTGTTGTCCGCCTTGGTCAGTATGTGTTTCAACTGCATGGCACCATGTATATGCACATGGAACCCCAAGTACTGGGCATCAGAAATGATATCCAGCCTACCCTACCCGGCATTTCTCCAGTGGAGGTGTTACTTCGGCCAGCTGCTGCTGAACGTAGACCACCTGAGACAGCATCTGCAGCTTGCTGGTAGGGGGAAAGGCGCTCGTGTTCTCGTTCGTGTCGACTGCATACAACAACTGAATATTGTTTGTAGGGGTGAAGCGGATTGCGTAGGAGTTGCCAATAAGGTCAGGCAGGGGGCTCTTCAGAGGTAGCTATGTGATAAATCACATTGACCAAGATCAATTCTGTGCAGACCTCTTGTGGGGGGTGCTCTGTTTAGGTTTAGACTCTGACGATGTGCGCTTTGCATGGAATTGGCCTGGTGGCAGACGTCAGGTCAGGAGCATGTGTTGGAAAGCTTGTAATACAAACAAAAGCAAGGCTCAAAGCAAATTCTGAAGACCTTTATGCAACTGAGCGATATGGGTTGCTTGAAGCATTATGGAAATCTATGCAAGTAGCTGACCATACCAGTCTGGTCTCTGTTTCAATCCAACTGTACAAAAGACCACATAGAGTAATGCATATTATTATTTAGTTGTCCAATCAAACATACAGAGACACAGGAATACAATGAAGGAAAAAAAACACATAACACAGGACACCGTAAACACATTGGAAAACAGAAAGACACAAACAAATAACTGAGATAGAAAGTAACTACATGTACAAAGATGAAACAATCAGGTAAGGGCCAAAAGGAAATAAGAAGCTCTACATAGGTATTTAGGAGCAACTAACAAATATTTACCAAAAATATGTGGATCGGGGGTTCCAAAAGTGAACCAACTTCAAACTTGCTTGCTAAATTAGGCTTGCAGTTGTACCATGTACAAAGAACAATCTCTTCTACGAGTGTGTGGTTCTAAGAAAAAAAACGATGGTAAACACTCAATGTTCCAGACCCTCCTGAAGACGAACAGAGCATACTGTTCGGAGCGTTGAGTGTTCACCATCGGTTCTTCTCAGAACCACGCACTCATAGAAGAGATTCCTCCTTGTACATGGTGCAACCGCAAGCCTTACCTAATTTAGTACTTCTGCCATGCACAGCTTCAAGTCTTATCTAAACTTGCTTGCTGGTTTTCACAAAAATATATCCCATGGTTTGTCATTTGTAAGTTGAGTGAAATGGAAGTGCGTGCAACTCAGCAGTGGCGGAAACCTATTCCCGAAACTGACGTGATGGTTCAAGCTCTTAAAATATCTTTTCAATGCCAAAGCATTTTCCACATTAATTCCAAAGTTCTGATAATCCCTTCTGATCACAAAACATTGCTCGGAATAAAGGGTATCCTTACTTGTAAGTTTTAAACTTACCTTGACTATCTTTGGCGGCAGCCCCTCCCTGCCAAAATACACACAGCCTTTTGTTGTCAGCACTGCAAAATCTCCATTCTTGTCTGAGTGGCAACAAGGTCGGAAAAGGGTTACAAGGTATACCACTTGGAAAATATTTCCACAGCCAGCGAGGCAAGTATTAAACAACAGTGAAGTTTATCCATGAAATCTACACAGCTTAATTTCCGTCATAGGCTCATGCATAATTGCAGAGTGTAGACTCACGATCAGAAAACCATGTTAAAGACAGGAAGACTCACTGGAAATCACTTGATGGACAGTATCGTCATCAGCCAATGCTAAGGATGGGTCTCGAGAATGGACGACTGTCTTGATAACTGCTTTGCCTGTCGTTATTGGGGGAAAAAGACCAATGATTAAATGATACATTAAAAAAAATGGACCTTTGTATATATGTGAGGATAAATGCCAAACAATGCAATACCTGCGACAGCACTGTAGTAGATGTCTTGACTATCCCACACTACCAGACTACTAACTCCACTCTCCAGCTGAGCAAACGATGTCTGGTTCCCTGTCACATTAAACGGCAGTGCGAAGGGCTTGGCCAAGATAGCGTCTGTTGGATGAATGTAATCGTAGACAAACTGAGCACTAAGTGAGTCCTCTCTATCCACCAGGAAGGTGACAGTTTTCAGGGAACCAAAAATCGAAGCTCCAAAAATTTTGCCCTATGAAAATAAAGATGGAGAGAGAAAAACGAAGAGAACTTTCTTGTTAAATTAACATTGCTGTAACAGACAGTGAGATTAGAACAGTACTGCATAGCACACAATAACCCTTATTTTCTGTGAGTCCACGATTGCAAAACGAAATGCCATGATGTGACTGTTCAAGTCAAACTTGAGTATGATGGACACAACTCTCAGTGCACTGAGCCTGGGAGTTGGCTGAAGATTTTGGAATGAGTGATGAGTGAGTGATCGAGTGAAAAAGGAAGAGAGGCAGTGGGTGAGTGGGCGAGTGAGTGACAGACAAAATAATCTAATCCGTGCTCCCATGTGATAGAGTCTCTTCATGCAAATGACTAAATCTCCCAAACTCTCTGGGATGAACATTTCTGCTTCGAACCTTCCAGAGCCCCAAAAGCAAAAGCGGCCATACTATATTAAAGTATGCCTTATGCTAACAAGTCCACAGGTCATCTAGCCCTTTTTAAACCCTGGCATTTTATTTAGTGCATGTAATTGCATTTCTAAATGTACTCTTACCCAGAACACAGATTGAAATTTTTTTGAGAATATTGAAATAAAGAATGCAGGGTGTCCATAAAATGGAGATGGCAACTTTCATTCAAACAAACATAATGGAAGGCCTGCTGGTTATAGACGACGTACACTCACCTTGATTGGGAAGCCCAGCTGGAACTGTCGAATGGAAAAAGACTGACCTCTGTCGGATGACAAGAAGTAGGTAATTGTTGTCCGTGATGGGCTGTAACTATTGAAGGCAACAACTGAGCTGTCTTGCTTCTAAAAAGAAAAGGCCAAGACCAACTTTGCACCAGCTGGATGCTGTCACCTGTTTTTAAGTCTATCAGTTCCATGATAAAGTTTAGGCAAAACATCAACATTTCTTGTGTCATTTCTATGGTCATGTACCATCACTCCTGAGGCTTAACATAATAAAGAAAAAAAGTGTTGCAAAGATATTGGAGAACCTTTACAGTCAGCTCTGTAGGGCTAACAAGGAACTCTTCCCAAGGGCTCATACATATCTTGAATGTTGACGGTTTTTGATAACCCCTACTACTATGCAGGACCTCAAGTTTGAGCTGTAATATTAGAAATATTGAAAATGAGGTTAATTGAAAAAAAAAGTACATTTTCATGGATGGTAATTGCAAATTTCGCATGGAGCCTTTTGAAAGAAAAATTAAGAACACTTCAGATATTCTGTACCAGACACCACTCGGTGTCGCTATAGCAACACGGGAAGGATGCCACCTGGTTGATGTCCACATCGTCGGGGATGCCAGTGGCTCGGCTCAGCTGCTGTGTCCTCAGATTGTAGGTGAGGACGGTCCCGCTGACAGCCATGATGAGGTTATCACTGGAGAACGTGGCTGATCTTAACACAGGAGAACTGGTGCCTGCCTATAGGAAATGCATACAACAACCTTTGGGCAGGAATTATCAATGGCAATGACCAGTCTGGACAGCCTATTACATCACAAATCCTGTGCAATCTGACCAATCACAAGGCTTGTTCTAGCAGCATGCAATCAATTGTATGGGTACTTGATTCTGCGTTAGGGAGTGCTTTTCTTAAAAGTTACAGCATATGGAACAAAAACACTAATTAAAAATTTCAATTGTAACAATTTGATTGGCTCTGCAATCAAGCCTGACTACAAACGTAAACTAGAAATTCTAAAACATGTTTGTACCGATCGGATTTAAAATTAGTCGTTGCCAACTTGAGACATTTAAAGGTGAATTTGCACCATGATTACTGTATCAATAGGGAAAGGTCACTATGCCCATATAAGGTAATACTCCACACTGATGACTTATGTATATGCTAAAATAATCAATGAAAGACACAACTGAGCATGCTTGAAGTTGAATGCACAGTTGGAGCACAGGGAATCATTTTACCATAATAATACCAACAAGGACATTTCTGGGGCGGACCCAGGAATTTTTCTAGGGGGGGAGTCAGGCCAGAGATTTTGTTTTAATGTCTCATTTTTGCAGACTCTAGTCTCCTGGACATGAGAATTTGCAGGATGTTCTTGTGTTTAACTTTACTTTTAATAGTTATTTTTCATCATTTCCCAATTTTTTAAAAGTTTTTTTCTCTACGAGTGGGGGGGAGGGTTTCGACCCCCTGGGATCCGTGCCTGCATTTTTATTGCACAATACATTCCCTCACAGGGTGCTCAGAGTTTACGGTTACAATACTCAACCTACAGCAGTCTGATGTTGCTATTTTCTCTTCTCCTTGTAATTTGACTTGTCCTTTTTCTTCACATGGGAATTGCTTTTTGTGTGTGTCAACCTAGACTTCCTGTTCGCTATCGTTGAGGGACCTTATAACTGCATGTTGTCAATAATCAAGGTCATTACAGGTACACCGTTTTCTGATTTTTGAAATCCAGTTTCAATATGCTAGTTGTTCTGTTTGCATGATGGCTCGGTCATATCTGTCCGAAACAGGAATCACAAAATAAAACATTGGAAGAAAAAAAGAAGAGAATTTCCCCACCTTCAAGAGGTCTGATGAAATGTACAGCGGGTCCAGTGCAGACTCAAAGCCATCTCTTGTTAGATATGCACCTCCTCTGAAGAGAAACAATAAAAAGAATCACACAAAAACAGATGTTTTAAAGCGACAAATAAAAAGTTGAGCCAAAACCAATAGCGGTTATTTAGGCAACTTAAATTAATTCCAATCACGTAGGTTGCTGAACCAAGTTTTCAAACTTCACGTATGAATCCAGACTTCCATGTACTGTGTATATACTACCAGTACAAATGAAAAAGATTTTTACAAGACTGGCTGGAAATTCTCAAATTCTCTTACAAAGGCCTGCCATGTCAAGGTAATTTTGAGCAAGCAGCAGCAATCTACCTGGTAAAATGTACTCATTTAAGGAGCAAACTTTGACATCTCGGTTGAGCAAGACCAGATGAGAGCCCTCAATATACATGCTTCACAGATACAGTTAAGACTATAAACATGCACAATAAGCAGTTTCAATTTCTCTCTGCAACTAAAAATGTCGAGCTCTGGCAAATGTGATATGTGCAGTGCATGTATTAAAACTAGTACTGATACCTTATATACAGAAGTGTATCCTTCCTGCACCTGTGATGCATCAGGATTGAGTGGTTGCCTTCGTGGGTAAGAGGGAGGCTGGCGACAGTTGGGCCATCAACAGGAAATGACCAATGATTGATGCTGTTGGCATTCGAGTTTGCAGCAACGAAGCTAGGAATGAAATTGTTCTCACTCGGATGGATGAACCACGGTATACCATATTTAAGTTTAACAAATCACTTTAATTTTGAAATTTAAATTCACAATCAAAGATTAAAAATTGAGACAAGAACCAGTTGCTCCTGCAGAAAATCTCGGAATGGCTTACCTCCCCTTTTAACAACTGGTCTACAACCCTGACAACTGAAAAGCAACGTTGGCTCATGATGAAAAACTGATGATGCATAAATATTGACTGCTCAAACTCCCAAAAGGACAAGCATTGCCGATAAATGTACTCGGACTGTAGCTTTTAGGGACAAATATTCCATCTACACAGTACCATTTCATTTTAAAATGCAATATCACAAGATTTTAGCTGGTAAGAGTTCCAAATAGTTTATAAGGACACCACTTGACACTGAGACTGGTCTGAAAAATTCTAAACTAGGCCCATTACTGCATTAGTCATGTAGGGCCTGTATCAATAACGTTATTCTAAGTAAACCATGTCGTATTTTCCCTCCTAAATTGAACTTTTCTGGATATGATTTTGCTTTCTGATGGCTACTAAATAGGTCACTGTAGGGAATAATTACTGGCGTATTACGATCGGTAGGAAGCTTGTAAATGAGCTACCGAAGACACGTCTAGCTCCACACCCCAAACTAGCCCTGAACTCAAGTTGGTGTGAATGTGATGTTTCCTAATGAAGGCTTTACCGATTCTGCATTTACACATGTAGATGTGCATTGACCGGACCAATCGCCAAATATAAACTACTCCCAACTATAAATTCGTTCTGAAAGTAACATCTCTTTTACCAGTTTGAAAACAAAGTGACGAAGAAGGCACAAAATGGCATAGGATACAAGAATGCTGATGGTTCCATCGCAGTTCCTTGTTGAACAATCAGACCTCATTCATATGCATGCATGACGCGGCCGGCCGGCCTAGCCTGCGAGCTGCACTCGTGAAAGAAATACTTAGCGCCCTCAATAGTTTACGTTTAGCCAGTGTCAGAAACTTTCAACCAATCACAGCGCCGTGTTATATGTTAGTACAAAATCAGAGCTCCCCCATATTGGTACGGTATAGTAGACCAGCTTAAATCTGAAATCATTTTCCTTTCTGGAAAAGAACAGATATTACATCTAGTTTAACAAACAAGTTCCTTCAAGGGGTGTTAGAAAAGGGCGAAGTGGGTTAGTTCGTTGAGGTTCAGTCGCTGAATCTGCACTCTGGCATTAAGTTAAGTTTCTGCAATATTTATTTTGATATTTTTTGTTTTATTAAAAATAATTTGATTTCAAACAAAGTATACAAACGGCAACCAAACATGCAAATCTTGCTATTACACTGACTGCATTAACTTGGACCTGAATCTGAGCTAAATTTGTAAACTGAGTGGTTTCATCACACTGACCTCCAATAATGGAGCTGTGGTCAGAAAAGAATTGAACATAGCCACACAAACTTTGTTATTTCTTCGTATGTTTCTAACCTTTTCCGTTTTCATTTTTAAAACTTTGTGGGAATATGATCTTACAGGAAAAACTGGGAGTGTGCAAAACAGTCTATTGTAAGTTTAATCACAAGTATTTTCTTCTGTCCAGTCAAAAGCAGGACACCATGTACAGAAAAAAAAGCTTCTGCCACAGTTTATTTAAAAAAACGGTCACTTGCTTTGATTCGTGATGAACCTACAGGGACTACTGAGAACTTGTGCTGCACTCCACTAGGATGCCAACAGAGGGCGCTCTTGTTCCATTGCTCATGCAAGGGTTTGAGCAAAATCAATGAAGTGAATACTCTTTGCAAATTTTGCATGCATACACAGGATCTATAGCTACACGCCACAGGTCCTTCTTCAGCTGTTGCTGGTGAACAATGCAGTAGCACAGTTACGTCACAGAATGTACACAATGGTGGTTTGGACGACAGAGCAGAGACATGACCTCAGTTCACATAGGACAGCAACGTCCTCAGTACTTCGTAAGTTGAATCCGTTATGTTGAGCAATGAAAATTTTATGCACTCTCTGGTCTTACTGAATTCTCAAGCGCAGTTTTGCACAGAATGCATAGCCAATTTGATTTATGAGTGTTTAAACTGGATTGATGCTGTGGCAAAAAAGTCACAAGGACAATGACTTACTACCTGTTTTCTGATTTTACAACGGAGCAAGAGGCCACATCTGAAGTGGCTTTTGTTAGCTACGGCTATGGCTACTAACTACTGGATGTCAATGGCAAAAAACAGGAGTCATTGTCACTGTGTGCCCGATGAGAATGATTTACAATACAAAGAGTTCCGTCCCATGTCTCCCCCACCCATCAAAATAAATTTCCAGCTCATCACTCGTTGACTTGCAGAACTAGGCAATGCTTTACCAGCTACAGTGCTTTTGAAGATATGGCTGGTGCCCAGCATGGGATATCAATGCAAGCTGAAGAACAAAAAGCATGCCGTTATGATTGCAGCTTCCAAAGCAGATACAGGAAGGGGGCGCCACAAGATTTGGTTGCAAGAGCGAGGACAAGGTACGATGATTCAGAGCCGTATTTTCCAATCTTCCTACAATGTGCTCCATTGTTCTGTTGGCTTGTGACCTCCTATGATAGTTCAGCAATGTTGAGTCACTCCAATTGGTCTAAAGAGCATTTGGTCTAAAGAGGTGATCTCATTCGATGTTTGATGTGTTTGTTAGTGCTCCTCTGTTTCCTCCAGTAAAGCTCGCACCAAATCCTCATTGGACAACTTCTTGCCAATCATATCTGTGAAAAAAGTTGGATTTTGAAAAAAAAAAGAAAGGGAGGATTGAAATTGCATGAAAAACTAAACAGAGTCTGGTACCATTCAAGACAACAGGTTACAATTTATATAACAGATTCAGGGAAAAAGATAAAAAATGGCATCCCCCGAATAAGGTCTATTTTGAAAAAAAATTGAAGCTCGGACTTACTCTGTACCAACAACGTTGGTTCCCTGCCCCCGCCGTGGGCCAGCATGTCCCAGCGGTACCGTTCCCCGGTATCCCGGCTCAGGGGATCGGCTGCAAAGCATTTGTGCCAAATGCTGGACGCCACGGCACGCGACAGCAGGTAGGAGTAATACTTGGCCCCGTAACCTACGAGGTGACCAAAACGTAAATGCCAGGCCTGGGTGAAAAAAAGAGAAATTAACAAAGATCAAACGACTGAATGTTTTCCTTCTGGGAAAAGAATTGATGTGTAACTTTCAAAACACTTTTTGAGCAAAATTTGTACATATTTGCCCCGAAAACCCTTGGATTCAAAGCAGCACGTAAATTGACCAGAATATTCAGTCACAGGATTGCAGGTTCGGCAGGGAATATATATGTAGATGACCTAACTTTGAGCAAGTCCTGTTCCTTTCTTCCTGTCAATATTATTTTAATAGTGTGCAAATGAAGATAAGAGCATCAGGTGCTAAAGAAAAGGCTCATCATCCTTCTACTCGAAGAGCAATCTGCACCTGGCTTGTCTCCGCCAATATGACAGAAAGTGGAAAAAATTCTTCTGACCCTAATCACCCCTAATGCTTTATGATCAACTGAGGATTTAAGGGAATCTCACAAGATGTGAAAAGTTACAGCCATCAAGCATTATGTTACAGAGGCTCAACGTGCCATGTGCTGGCTATTGAAAGAATCGAGAACACCAAGGGTGTTTAAAGTCGGAGAGCAGAAGTGGTTTACTCACTGTTCCTGGAACATGCTTGATGCTAGAATACTGGTTCTGTACCTCGCTCAAAATTTCAACGGTGGTCTGTAGGAGACAGAAACTTTAACACTGAGGAAAAGGTTGGTGGCCAGTTGCCAATTTTCTAAGCTCATGAAAGCGTACACAGGCTGTGAACCCTTCCCAGCATACATGTTATAAGCTCATGAAAAGGATAAAAAAAATGGACGGCTCCTATAAATTAGGATGAAGAGAAGATATCTTTCATAAAAGCCTCCACAAACTAATTGTTGACATATAAAATAGCCACTATTCGGCTTCACTTGAAGTGAAAGGGAATTTTGGCTCACCTTTCTTAATGGATGCTCCCCATGGAGGACTTGGTCTAGGATGGAATAGAAGACTTGGGTTTGCATGTCAAAGGCGGCAAATTGCTTCTTGGAGGCGCAGAGACGGGCTATCATCTCCTCGGGCAGGGTCTGTGGGATGGGATAATTAGTGAAGGGAACTATTTGGGACTCAAGATTCAAGGATCACTGGGGTCAGATCAAGAAATTTTTGTGGAGATTTGAGGGCTATTCACACAGATGCACTTAGGCGAGTTGTTGCTGGACGTGGAAGCAAAGCTAAATGTAAACATGAACAAGTGTGAGAATTTGTGATCTCATGGAAGTATTTATTCTGTGAACCCAAATGGAAACAAAACTTGTGACGATTTGACAATAAACACTTGGCGATGACCAACCACTTTCCCTTTTAACTACTCGTGAAGCAAATATCAAACCTTACACTTACAGTACACAATCTTGCACTTAGATTTATAAACAGTACCAGTTACAATTTCATACAAGCTCACAGCAAGAATAAAAAGGGGTCATTTCTTTATGGTCTTTTGGTAAAATGTTGGTTCAATTGGTTCATTTCTAAGACTTCACTTTTAGTTCTGTACATTTAAAAAGTTGGGCTGAATTGACTTGGAATAAGTATCACTTTTTTAACTTTTAATGATCTGTTTTCAAGGTATGAGATTTCACTTGACTTCTATAAGGGACTTTTACCTGGTCAGTTTTATGATGCCTGGCAAACTCTTTCAGGACTCTGTAATCGTTGGCAAAGTATTCCATCAGTATGGAGGGCACCTCGGCAAAGTCAGTGGCACAGCGCGTCCCAGTCACGTGCTGGTAGCGAGTCCTAGCAAGCATGGCTGCGGGGCAAGGAGAGGAATTTACAGGGCCCATTAGGTGGATTTTGCTGAGACACACTTAGTGTGCAAGTTTACACTCTTTATGAGATCTTTTCAGCATCCTTTTAGGTTGGAGAGTATTGCAGGGTGCAAATTTTGAAACATTTAAAAGACATTGCCCGATTGTCAGTTTACGTGTTTTTCTATTCAAATTGTGAATAAAAAATCTGTTCACTGAAAGCCTTTTTGAGCAAGGGCCACTCAGTGGCTTATCGCTGTGCACCTGCAGGACAGTAAATCACAAAACAACAGGAAATTTGGAACAAATTAAACATTCCAGCAATTTTCGTGCATAAACCAAGGCAACACTGAGGTTTTCCGTCTGGGTTGATGTCACACTTTGGCTCATGAGTGTGGAAATTGGCATTAGCATGAAAACCAGGACAGCGACAGAGCACCTTTTAAAATAGCCTAAACACAGAGATTGATTGAAATGCATAGGTAAGTTTTCAAGAACTGTAGAAAAAAACTACACTGCATTGACTCTTTAAGCAGTAACAGATTCATTTAATAATGCACTACATTATCCACCAGCATAGTAGTTTAGCTTAAAGTCATTATCACCCTAGATTGCTAAGCTCATCAAGACTTTTGGAGACAATGGTACCTCCCTACAGAGTGCACAACCCAACAAAACTTGTTCAAATACTAAGGTGAATGAGAACACATTGGGCAGGGCAAAGCTCCAAAATTAATTAACATCTCCCCGACACAAATCCATCCTTGGAAACAACGAATGAGAACGAATAGAACCTGTAACCATGCTGAAATGTTCCAAAGTTTGCAGACAACGGATAGCCCTCCAAATATTTCTAACTGACGTTTTCCCAAAAAGTGGTTGTCCTGTTGTTCTGCATGTGAAGGAACAGCTGTGTTGATGACATTTATAAATGACTGTATGCAGAAGAAAAGGAATGTTTCTGCATGTGAGTGAACAGTCAAAACATATTTGATATCTCCCCTTGCTGTACAACTTGCAACCATGATCACAGCTGGGCTACTTACAGTGCATTGCATGGCCAAACTCATGGAAAAGATTCTCCATCATCTGAGCGGCGAGAAGGAAGATAAAAAAAAAGCCTCAATTTACTACAATGTACAAACACATTAACCCTAATCGGCCAGCCTACTTTGGCTAAAAACCCCTGCCAAATGCATCAAATTGTATCAAGTGGCTTGCCTGCCCAATGTAACAAGATCCAACAGATCAACTCTCCCCCAAAAACAAACAGCCTAGGAGTCTGTGGTTGCCAGTCACCACAAGATCCAACAGTGGCATTGCTAAATGGGACTAGCTCCCATTGTCTCATCATGGCCAGTTTGTGTGGCTGCTGTTGATTGCCAATCACACTTTTCCATCTGATGGACTGTACTGTATCTGGCAGGCTCAGGGTTAAAGTTCATAAAATAATGCAAAAATGCACATCCGTGTGAGCAAAAATGGACAAACCCAAAGGCATCTGATTAGCTTTGCAAGAAAGGAGACAAAAACTAAAAGAGGTAAATCTGAGATGCACAAGATTTCAAAGAACATGCAATGTTCGTAACTTGTCAATGAAATTACCAACAAAAACGCACGAAATGGCGTTGTATGGACAATCTAACTCTCTTTCCTTGCACCAGCAAGCCCTTATTTTGTCTTTGGCCCAATTTTGTCAAACTTTGCTGGAATGACTCACAAATACAAACACTCAGCTTCAAAACATGACACATATTCCAAACAAATTTGGTGATTGTCAAAAAACCCCTGAACCTGTAGCAAAAAATTACACATTTGATGTTCACTTCAAAGATCAATTTTTGGAGGACATAAGTACGTATTTTAATTTCTTTGGTTAGAAAATAACCTTCGTAAGATAAACTTTGAACTATCCACCACATTGATAAAGTGAGAACAAGTAAAAAGCTACAATTAGAAAAAGAAAAACACTGTACAAACCCCGTGACTCAGCAGAGAGGGTGCACCTTGTCTCGGAGGACTGCAACATAAAAAAAAATTAATTGGCACTGTCAACGTCACTGGTTTATTGCACATTGTGCAAACTGGGTAAATTCAATATGACACAATGCTTGATAAAAAGCTTTTAATCCCTTCACGCCGGGTTTCTTTTGACTATGACTGCTGTGCTGCAATATGCCCAGTATGCAAAGCTCTGTCCAGCAGCAGGCCCCATTGAACCAGCAGCTGCATGGTGGATAGACCGTACATGTATGTGGTATGCACTAATCCTCACACAAAGCCGCGGCTGTGGATGGCTCCCCGTATGAAGGGGTTAAGACAATTCTACGTCTTGGTCTCGTCTTCTGTTATGATATGAGGCACCAGGTTGGTTAGACACACAGGGCCGCAGTAAGAATCTCATTCAAAGTATCTAAATTCTTGTCAAGCCTAAGGTTTGTCTTTGGGTTTGGGACTGTGCAAACCACCTGCATGGGGTCTAAGGTCTCAGTGTTGTTGAACAATAAATAGGCCTAGGCATTGATGACATCAGTCTCTGTTTACATGTGCACTTTACTATGGAGCCAGCGGGAGCTCAACGTCCACTGAGCACAATAGGAAAGCACACGCATAAACAAAGTGTGGCTAATCAGTACTGAGGCCTATTAACCACTTGCTGCAGGAGGGGGGGCAGTTTTGGAGACGTTGGGGTCCCGAAATCGGACAAAGGGAACTAAGCCTTGTAACAAGACTGTACTCGGAACAAAAGACCGAGCTGCTGGGAATTTCCAACATTTATTCAGTTGTCAATAGCGGAGGAAATCCGTCATTGTTTTGAAAGATTATGCCACTGTTTGCCACATTCAGCACAAGCGGATTACCACTGGGGACAAAAGCCCTCCAGTGATGAACGATACAATACCCCTGCACGCTAATCTGGCCCCTATTGAAAAGATGTCAGCAGCGCACTGTGTCGGTTTCGAGAACAAAAGAAAAATACATAACACCGCACAATCTGGGCTCTGTTTACAAGGTGGCAGGCCTGGCTGAAATACTCGGGCGTTAATAGATGTTGTCTGTCAGATTAGAGTAGCCACCAGACAGTCATTCATGTGAGTGTAAATGTACAGTAAATGAAGTTATGAATTTTCAAAGAATTTTGAAAAACGAGGAAAAAATGAAACATCACCCGGCCCAGGAGAATCAACATGGATAAATGGGCCCTGCAGGAAGTGGTTAAAACTTGTCACTGGTTTTACTGCACAAGGTTCCCACTGGGGAAGGTTTAGGTAGCAGGTTTGCAAATATGCCCCTCCCCCCTGGGACTAGGTCAACAGATATGGTGCACCTGAAACTGCAGACCAGAACCACTTTAGGCAGTTGGTAGGAGCCATCGTCTAGTCTCCGGCCTCCCCTTATGGTAAAGTGGCAGTCCTGCTGAGGCTTGCCGGGGCGCTCAAACAGGTCGCAGTAGATGTATCCCATAACTCCTTCTGTTTCGTGAGTCACTGCCTGGGGAAGAGAATTTCAGCGAATTAAATACTGCATATCAAGTGCAAGCTTGTTTTGGAATGTCCAGCTAAACATGAGCAATTTGCAGTGCACGAAAACTCTGTTCAGTGGTCAAAATTCAGCTTTAGAATTCAACGTTTCAAATAAACCACGAACTTCATTTGTACATCTGTGATGGCAAACATCGAAGCAACAAGGACTACCCCAAACAGTTTTTGTAATTTGTTATTCTGAGAATACCAAAACTTTCATTACATTTCATGGCATCTCAATGAACGCGTATACTGGCTTGTTACCACACATGATTATTTTATTGTATGGCACTGTCCGAAGGAAGCTGACCACACAGTTAAAAAGCATTATTCTTACAACAAACATCTAGTGGTTCAATTTACGGCGACTACAAAATATCACTGTAATACCTTTTGAAAATTGATTCCTTTTGTTTTTTATTTAGAAACTCTGTACAGGCTATCTGAAACTGATATCATAACAAATGATGGGGATCAGATTAAATGTGGCTCAAATTATGAATATGAACCACAGGCAACACAGAAACAAAAAGGGTGAAGAAAAGGGTGTTCAGTCCTTCACAAGTCCCTGCAAGTCATTCCTTTGTCATTTCTCACTGGTCTTGTGAACGGACTTGTGGATGGGCTTGACAACAAAGCTGAGAGGAAGTACCAGTTTCAAGACATCTGGTGCCCAGAGCTCTCCCCGTTCGGCCTCCACATTCTCCAGTGTCACACCATACAGTTTGCTGAAGATCAGACTGAGACCATCCATGCAAGCACCGACCGAGAAGTAGGGGGCGTACTCCGAGTTTGTGATATGATATCTGCGGCCATAAAGTACTGGGCAGTTTAATTTTCATAGATTCCACAAACACAATTTGACATGTGAACATATTTTAGGAAAAGAAAATTGCTCTGAACTTTATCAACATAATGAGAAAATCCTTTTCAGTTTGATTTTCAACAGCAATCTTTTAAAAAAGATTGAAAGTGTTCCATTTCAGTTTTACTTTGCCACAATCCCAGATGAACATGATCACAATCATAACCCAAAATATAAACTCACTTGAAAGGACCATGGCACTGCCCTGTGCTGCAAGTGGCAACAAGGTCAGGTGAAATACTGCCATACATAGCCATATTGTATTGTGATTTGATAGTAAGAAAAATATACATATGCGGTATCACAGTGACATGTATGTTCAGTATATTCCACCATCACTTATCAAAGTTACCTACTCTACAAAATTTAAGAACCACTTTCTCTCTGAACTTGTATTTTTTTTTCCAAGCAACAAGGGTTTAGTTCTTTCTATTTTTTATTTGTGTAAATGGTGTTCTCATTGGAATAAAACATGAAAAAAATTCAGGACAATTGTATTGGATTATTTTCAGCAGTAAAATATCTCATATAAAAAAGTATACACAAAATAAAAGTAGTCTTTCACTTTTTTGAGTATTGTAATATTTACTGGGTGTACCAAAGAGATTTGACATGACAAATCAGGGTAAAGCAGGTCTGTGTCTAGTTGCTGCCTTGGTAAAAGGGTGAGCCCGGGGGCAAAATACCTCAAAGCTATGGCACACCAACCTACCATCCAAATACAAATGGTGCAATGAATATAACAACTGCTTTAAATGTTGGGTATTATGGTCCCACGTGAGGTGTCAAAGTACAATAAAATTCATGATTTACAGAAATATTGGCAAAGGCGTATATACCTCTTATTCCTCACAGCTCCGATGTAATACGAAGGATCCCAAGCAAAAATATCCTAAAAGAAAGACACATGAAGGACAAGATTCTTGAAAAAATGGATAAAACCGTCACCGTTTTGACCAAGTCATAAATCCACCCAAAACTGAGATTTTAAGCATTTTGAGATTTGGATGTCCTCGCATTTTACAATGTACTGGACATGAATACCAAATTAGAAGATAAATACACTGTATAACATCGTTTGTTAAAATTTAATGTGCTAATTTCACAGAGCAGCATGCACAAAAACACATGTGCACTAGTGATCTCATAGCAGGTCAGTATGTCTATACCAAAAGAACTGAAGACTACGCAGTGGTGGTTGCGTTGACAACGGTCAGTTGAACTGATAATAAAATGCATCATCTTGGTCTTCTTTCACCAGACTTCCTCACGCCCTGAGCTTTTACAAAGTGTCTTTCGGCACCAATGCTTTTGATGAGAAGTTCCTTGCTTTCATTTTGACAAAAAGTTATAATCAATTCTGATGGTGGAAATTGTTAGAACTCACCGGGTTAAAGGGATTACACTCTTTCTTCATTTCCTTCATGAGCTCAATTTCCTTGGAAACTCTATAAAACCAAAAAATGAAATTCTTGAAACACTTGATAAAATATAGGGCTGAGTCAATTTGAGTAATACACTAGTCGAATATTCGACCTTCAATTCGACCAAATATCCGAATATTCGGTTGTAACGACCACCAGACTGTGGAGGAACAATACACAAAATCAGTTGCAAAAATGCACACAATTGTACATTATTATCAATATACAGGTAATAGCTTCTCATATCCTGGAATATCTCCAGCCACGATTTAGCAAGATTAAGAACCTGAGAACAATACTCCTTGCCCTGTTGAAAATTTCTATCCCTTTTAAATTGTATAATGAATGATTTACATTTTGAATCATTTTTCATTTGAATCTGCTCGAAACAAGCCTCCATAGTGCAATTTTTCTTATTTAAAACAAAGGAAATTCCCAGTTCTTTTTCATGAATTTTTCATTTGAATATTCAAATTTGAAAATAAAATTCGAATATTCGATAATCAATTGAATATTCGGATAGTTGGATATTTGGCACAGCCCTAATAAAATGCACAACTCAAAGACAGCCTGACCCCTGAAATAAATGACTGGATCTCTCAAAATGAGACTTCAGGCCCATTTTTTCCCAGTGTTTTTGGTTTTGATTAGAAAGAGCAAGATGAGCCCTTCGGTTTTAAAGCATTACTCGATCGGCTGACATCCTGGTACTAACTGCTATGTGGGTGGAATATGTCGAGGGTGAAAAATGGTGACGGTGAAAACTGTTAAGGGCATTTAACTTCAAAGTGTCCTTGGGGACTTGTGACTCACTTTGTTAGATTGGTCACATAATTGCTGATGTGGTAACAGGTCACAGAAGAAGTCACAAGTCTTGAAAATATCCACAATGTTTGTCATACCTCTTTGAAAACCGTGTTTCGGGAGAGAAATTGTTTGCGGGTGCACTATGGAACAGAAAGAAGTGTTGACTCTAAAGAGCTAGTGGTGAGTTTTTCCCGACGAAAAAACACAGCACACAGTTGAAAATATCGACACCTTTTCTCCCTACTGGCCCTTCTCAGGGATAACCACGTCTATACTGCTTCTATGATGTGTGACAAACAATATCTCCCTGTATACAACTCTGCCATACAAAAGCTTCAACCGATAATTTCTTCCAACCTGTCAAATAATCTGTCTCCGGTTGACGTCAGAAACTGCATGACGTTATCTGGCGTCTGGGCCATGGTGCCACGCAAGGCCCGCTGGGCGTAGGAGGAAAAACCGACTAGGCTGGCCAGCCTGTGCCGGGAATCTAGGAGACGGTCCAAGAGCTGGGACTGGGTGGGGTTGGGGAAGAGGAAGATCTTGTAGGCAGCCTCACGAACCTGTCCAACGAGATGATCCCAGAGGAAATCAACTGATCACCATAAGCAAAACTGAAAACCCGTGGGGATTATCTAATTGTCAACCACTTGCAGACAGAAACTGTGCCTGGTATGGTATTATTTTAACCCTAACACTCCTCAGTCCTCCAACAGGTGAAAGATTGAGGAGGGTAGGGTTAAAAAAACAAAGATACCTCACCAACATCTTTACAAAGTTGGACTTTCTATTTTGACCCTCGGTGGTCATTTGTTCAAGACTGCCTGGCATTTCTTATCATATCATCACTTTCTCAGACACTAAGACAATGTCATTATAGCTACAATGCCCCGCCACGGCACTTGGCCACTTGAGGGCTCCATACATGCTCAACCTCCACGGACGAGATTAAGCCTCTGTGTGCGTACAAACTCAACAAGGAATCACTCAACAGTGGGAACAAGAATGCATATCATCCATCACTTCATTAAGAATTTGCCAAGATCTGTTCAGATGACCTCTGGCACAGGAAACTCCTACATGCTACACATTTCCCCTCCCACCCAGTAAGTAGTTATAAGCAGTCAGTGCCACATTTCCAAGATGCCTAAAACTCCAGCTGGGGGTTACAGGTTTCAGCAGGACTTAGGAAGATAGAAACTGGTTACTGTTACTCTATAAACACCGGTATAAAAATGTGTCCTGGGCTTTCAGCATGGCAGTGGATTTGGGACAAGTTTGGAAGGTCCCATGCAAGTTAGGAATAACATTTGACAGTCAAACCTGACCTCTCTTGCGAAAGATGACAGTCTGCTCTCTTGCTCAGGGACATATATACCTCAACAGGTGCGACACCCACAACCCCAGAACTTCAATAAGACCCTTGATGCTTGAGCCCAATACACTATCGGCATTCTCATCCGGAAGTTTCCTAAATCCTACCCAATCTTCCTCATCTTCCACTTCCCCCCCCTACAGATATATCCTTTGCAATTGACTTTTCAAGGTAGACGAGAACCAAGTGGCTGTGAAGTCAAATAGTGGCTGGACTACCTTCTCTAACCTTCCACAACCTGGACCGCATTGGTGAAGAGAATCCACCGCCCTCGGCAATCTTACCAGGTCGCTGGGGTTATCGCCATACAGAGAACCGATGGCGACGTTCTCCCCGTCAACGGCAAAGGAGTGCTGAATGTGTTGCGGCAGACGTCTCTTCTCGATGGCATTGGCTGTCTGCGTTCCTTGCACAAACTGGCTCCCGAGAATGTGGATCACTTCATTCAGTCTCACAAACTCTTGCCTCTGTCAGTGAAAAACCAATTGAAGCAACATGTAATCTTTGTCGCTGTGACAAAAACCACAGGTGACTTGAACATTGGCTATTGCAGAAATCTAACTGCAACATCATATGTACAGTATTCATCACCTCTTTCAATTTTTACAAGTAACAAGTATGCATTTTCTGTATACAAACAATGCTTCCTACTTGGTTACAAACCACACAGATTGAATGTTTAAATTTACCCTTCTCACAGCACTCCAAACCTCATCTGCAGGCACCGACTATCTGACAATTTTCACTTTGGCTGCTCCATCATAATGCATTGGAACTAACTTCTGGGAAAATTCATTTTGAACACTTTGCAGTTGTTGTTATTAGTTGGCTCATACAAATGTTCCATTTGTTTCCATGGAAAACCCAATTACCCACACTTCATCTGCTGCATTGAAAATTGACAAATCTTGACGTTCACACCACAGTTGGAGTACTGGACTGGCTGACTGGTTTTGGGTTTGGTTTTTGTCAACGAAAGTTTTCTGTTCTGTCCAGACAGACATGGGATTATTTTACAAGCTGAGAAGCTTTGGAAGATATGGACCTTTAAAGAAACTCACCCTGTTCGCATACAAACCATAGCAGATCCTATCTCAGACCAAGTTTCCACTGCACCCAGTATTTCAGAAGGAAATGTGAAGACATGCTTTGCCCATGTTCAAGATTTATGTAAAAAAATGGGAGCTGGTAAAGTTTGACCATGCAAAACCTGCCTATCCCAATTAAATTTTGCCTGTCCTCTCCAGGTCAAGCGGACAACCAGCTAGATAAGATGCTGAACTGAGGTTGATATTTATCTCCGCCCCCCAAAAATCCCAAGGTTTGAATCTTCCTTTTAATACCTTTGCCTGCTCAAGGTGTATCCCACTCTGCTCAAAGTCAAACATGAACAGCCTGGCCACAATCTGGGACTCTTCGTCCATGGCTGAGAAGGTAGCAGTGTCGTCTAGCAATCGCTGGAGGGACTCCTTCAAGTCTACGTTTGTGTTCAACCTGCTCAAAAAAAGGAACACAACTACTTCCGAACACGTTGACACCCCGTTTACATATAATGTAGGTGTCCAGCCACAAACTGTTTCAGCTAAAGGAAATCTGGTCTTTATAAAAACACATCTATGCTTTTTACATCTATTATGCTTCAGTCTAGGACCCAATTTCATGACACTGCTTAGCATGCGATTTCATGCTAACAGAGGCTCCATGTATTTCATGGAGACCATAAACGGTAAGAACAGCCAAAGGCATGCTAACCTTGGAGGACAATGTTGCTTAAACTTAGTGATGTAACAATAGAAATGTCTACGCGCACGCAACCTTTAGCACAACCACGCTAATCAACGCCATGAAACAGTGTCTAAGATAGCAAATTTTTCTGCTAAAGGTAGCACAACTTTTCTTCTAACTGTTCAGCAGCTCCGTGAAATTGGGCCAAGTTTGGCAATTGGTAACAGCTAACTCTAAAACTGTACCAAACACTGGGTGCAATCTGTGCATGGGCCCTTTTTGTTCAATGGAAGGTCGAGGATACCAATTCAAGATTTGGTTGCATGTGAATGTGTGCAAACCTGTAAACAGCATCTGGAGAAGGAAACATCCTTCTCTCTACATGCATTTCAGCATGAACAGCTCTAACCGGTGCCGTGACAGTCCAAACCAGACACCAGGGCAACTACGGAATCTACTCCGGCTTCCATAAAATCTAGGCCGCATACGAGCAGGACTTACTGTTCAACCATTGCACTGATGTGTACGCAAGCGTCTTCAGCCGCCCTCGCAAATCGCTGGTCTGGGTGAGCCACTCGGACGAAGTCAGCCTGAAAAATATCAGTGGCTTGGAAAATTAAAATGAACACTCTATGCAGACTTGGAAGAGACACTAGTCACTTTGGCGGAAGGTGGCACAAGTATTAAAGATGAGCCAGAGTTACAAAAGGCAATTTCTTCATCGTAAATGTCTGGCCATGTCGCAATACCAGCAATCATCAGCAATAAAACTTGACTTGCAAATTTTGTGACCAGCACGAACTTGAGTGATGAAATTACCAGAATGGGCAGTTGGTGGAACAATAGAGTGAGAATATGGAGTGCCATCTGTCTTTCTTTCGCTGGTGAGGGCGCACTTCTGCTCAGGGGGGATAACTCATTGTGGGAAAAGTTTTAAACTTTTTTCAAGCACCAAGTTTCAGAATGATGCATCGGTGATTTATCATTGACTGCCAGTGTAAAACGGGCAGAAATATCTCATCACAACTGATGTACTGGGTGGGATCTGAACCTAGGTCATGGAGGTGAACAGGGGAAAGCACTAATGTGCCAACCTGATCCATCAAGGATGAACTATAACCCCTGGTATCCCCCCTCCAGCTCAATGGGATGACCTTTAACCCTACAACCTTGGAAAAGACTAGGTGGGATTCGCAACAGGAACATGAAATCAAACAACAGGGAACAGCAGTACTGTGCCAACCCAACTCATCAGGGATGAAATATGACCCCTTACTGCCATCTCCACCTTCAAGGGTTGACCTTTGACCCTACAAGCTTCGGTAGGACTTACCAAGTCAGCCACTCTGCACAGGGCATCAGAAAGCTTGTCAAAGAGGACCACAATGTGGGCGCTGGTGGGGGACCGGATGGCCTCTTGAACAAGCTCTTCCGCCTCCTGGACGGATACCCTCTGGGCCTCCGCAAACCCTCCTGGGCTGGTCAGCTCTGGCATCCCAAACAGACCCTGTGGCAAACAGAATGATATTAGAGTCCCAATCTCTGAGAAAAGGTGCTTATACCGGAGGAAAATCAAATTATATACAAAGTCAGCACTGTCCTCAAATCAGGAGGGTGGACCCATCACGCAAAGGAGGTAGGTTGGTGGTCATACAGTAGATCCTTTATCAGATGGTCAATTTGCATATAATGAACGTCATCATAATCAAATTCCAAAAAACAACAAAAGGCATTCAAAGAATGGGAATATATTAAACTTACATCGTGGACGATGATCCCTTTTTTGTGTAGATTAATGAAAAATGCTTCTGCAGAGGCATCGTTGACGAAAAAAGTCATACAACTGAATACTCGATTGAATTACAGTTTGGATTTTAAAATATTCTCAACTGTTTGATCTGACTCAGCCCTAATGCAGTAGGTGTAATCTGATCAGGCCCATATTTTTAAATTGTTGGATTTCTAACGCATCACCCTTGCACATGTTGCGAGCCTAAACGTTTGAAACAATTTTCTTAATGAACTTTGCTCACAAGCCACCTGCATATCATGCACTGAAACAACAAAACCAACAAAGAAAATAAACTTCAGCTGTGCAAAATATAAGAAACTGTGCCAAAAAGCTGTAACACTGAGGGTTTTTTTTCTTAGATGACATCACACTTTGCTAATGAATATGCAAATTTCAGTACCAAAGTTTATGCCCTTTACCCAAAAATATGGTGTACATGTACATGTACATGTACAAACGGGCACAAAAATGCCCGAAGAAAAAAGCAAAAACAGGTCATTTTACAAACTACATTTGCATGTATGAGTGTATATATACATGTATGTAAGATGACCTCTGACACAAACGATACTCACCACATTCTGTCCACTTGTTTCTAGTTGCCTCTTGGGTCTTGCATTGAACGCTGATGCTAGGGGTGACCATGTGGTTACCCTCTGGTACTTGTGACAGGGATCAGGCCTACTCCCGACTATGTATTGAGTGGGACGGAGTAGACTGTTGGTGAACCGTGCCAGGTGGCCAAGCCTGGCTGCAGACATGACACCACTTCTCTGTGTGGCCTATATTCTGAAACTGCAAGTTATGAAAATACTTTTTTTTTCTGACAAACTTGTGAATGGGTATTTGAGTGGAAGAATTTATAAACTACAAAGGATTTTGTAATTGTTTATATGGGACTGAAAAATTTTGGTAAAAGTACATGTATGCCACATTTCCAGACACCAACAGTTATGGGTTTTGAGTGAAATTCATGACACCGAAATTGTTCACAAAGGTTGAACAGCATATTTCACGAAGGTGAAATTTTACATGTTAAAATGTTTTTAGCCACAAGTTTCAAGTTTTCCAAGAAAGAAGTTCGGCAACGCTGGGTGATGGAAGTCAAGTGAAACGTCGAAGTGCGCCGCATTATGGGACTCTAAACAATAAAACATTGTTTCAATAGACTCCACGTCACAAGCCCTTACCCAAGTGCTCTATTGCCTGATCAGTAAAGTGCTACTCCATACAGATTTGTGCTTTTACACCCCACCTACAGCATCAGTTCCAACTGGACCGTCCCAACTACATGTATAGTGCTACAGTTGGGCCGGCCCTACTATAACACTGTGAGTGCAAGCAAAAGTCATTTTGTTCACATCAGCAACTCGTGCCTGCAGAAATGAGTTTTTATACATAATGAAGTGCCATATTTTAGACGAATTATGTCAGATGTGAGCCAACAATAGTTGGGCAAGCCCGGGGCACGTTTAGGCATGAACTACAATGTATAGGTCAAGCAGTAGTCAACTGCTTTTTAATACTGCGCATGCACAATTCTGTTAAACTCAAACGACCCTAGTGGGTCAATTTTAAAATCTCACTATTACTCACATTTTACCGTTGGCTGGTCACTGCAATCTCGAACAATTACTTTCATGTGAATGGTTCCCTTTGTAATGATACATGAAATTGGCTATTCATGATAACCAGTGGTGCAACCATACCCCTGGGCCTGGTCCCAATGCAAGTGGTTGACTAGATAGTCCAAACCATCTATCGTTGGGGCGGTGTTAGTCAAACTACAGTTAACTATAGTCGCCCCTCAGACTTGTCCCCAACTGCAGCACTATGAGTATGACTATACATTGTAGGTGGGACAGACTCTATAATTGGGGGCAGGGTGAACATCAGACCCACACTTAGTTCTGGGGGTACGGTGGTGCTCCAGCTACTTTGTCTTGGGCTTGTTAAGCGCATTCTTAAAACCTTCATGTTTATGACTTCATGCAAATTTTGTACTCCATCCAAAGCACTCATACCTGTAGGATTATAAACTCAGACGGGAATATCGAAACGAATTTGCGCCTTGAAGATTGCACTTAGCTTATCGAAGGCCTTAACCATGTTAACGATAACACTTCAGGCACGTGGCTTATTATCATCGTGTTATCACTCTCAGTCAGGGATGTGCGTGGGGCGCATCGATTATTACTTTTAAAAATGCATTAATCGTGGACAATCATCATGATTCCCAAATTCAAAGACGAAAAGTAAGAGGGGTGCATCTTCGGGGGGGGGAGGTGTTTTCTTACCGCCTCTGCTCTTTACAAGAATTAATCGGTCAATGCATGGTTAATGTTACTTAGCCAAGTAACTTGGGCCACAAAGGTCTTTCATCTCTGGGCGGTCTGCCAGCTGCTCCGCGCACATCAATTTCAAGTAACCGTACCGTACGCGTCAATGACAAATGTTTTTTCTCGGCGAGAGCTACAACAGCGCCCTCTGTTGCCGCACTGCGTTAACATTTTTTTGCTGTCCCCGTAAGGGTGCATTGAAGTAATTCAAGCTCCATTGAAAATACATGTAGTGTAAAATCAACACAATTTGGAGTCCCATGGCAGGCAACTGAAGTCCCTGAGGCCTCTCAAACAAAAAACAATGTGTTGTTTGGTCCTTCAGATTTCATTTGATTTTGAATTTTTAGTTGGTTATACCAATTATTTTTTTTAATTATCCGCCCAAAACAAACTCACCCCCAAAGTGAATGTTCCCAAATCTTCATGTTTCAAATGACATCTCTCACCTTACGCAGGGTCTTCAGACAAATTTTCAATTACATTTTTCTGCTTTGCCCCCAGAAGGGTGCCCCTGAATCTACAGAGATGATCCTGGACGATACTTACACAATCCCACAATTTCTTGGTCCACACCGTTCTATGTACCAAAGAATTTAATATGAAAGGAATGGTATCGCTAAGCATCAGATGTACTAGGGACCCCGTGTGAGCCGTTTGTCGACACAGTCAGTGACGTCAGCAAAAATAACGGCCATTTGAGCCAGAAAGTGTACTTTGAACACCCGTCAATGTAGCAATACAGACTTACAATCACTGTATCAAGAAATCGTTCTTTATTTCAAAAAAATTCTGATTTATAAAACTCAAACTGTTTGACATTAATAAGGCATTAATTACATAAGCAGATCATTGCATAGTTACACACTGACGAGAATCGCATTGAAAGTTTTTTGAGGCATACCGAATACAAGTTACAACTTGCTAAGACCAACATTGAAATTTTCTTAATTTTTTTAAAGGTTCCCTGCCATGAATTTTTCTTAGACTCCTTTTTGTCACACCTTCACATTCATCTTCAATGCACGAAAAAAAAAAAAAAAATTGGAGTGAAGTGTACTGTAATAATTTATACACTTTTTAAACATCAAAAAAAGCTTATCCGAATACGTGAGGGTGCTGTTGCTGAGCCGTAGATGTAAATCGGAGACGACCCTGTTCAAATTTTGGACACCATATTTGCTCTCTGAAAACGTTTCTCAGAAAAGATTGCTCGCTGGCTTTTAACCATACAAGGATTCCAAAATACTGTTTAAAATAGCAAACAAATATTGAAAATAAGGTTACTCGAAACTAAAGGTGTATTACGAGCGATTCACAATAAAGAGCCTCCAAGAGTTTGCAACGCGTTGGCCAGCTTGTAAAATCTATCGACCCTTTCCAAACACGCATTGGGTCGACAGATTTCGCGCATTGTGATTGGCCAACGCAATGTAAACTAATTGGTGAGGCACAACTGTAAATCTCCCGTATTCCAAGTAGTAAAAACAACCTAACGCATCCTTTCCAGGCATACAAATTTGCCATACAGTAAAAATTCCAAGATCAAGTTTGATGCATTGCACACATGAGATTTTGTATTACTTAGGAGCTGAAATTTAGATAATGAACAAATGGTAGACCTTTCATAAACAACTGTAGAAATATAAAAACAACTCTCCAGTCTATCCATCAGCATCGAAAGAAACCAAAAAAGTAAAGGCAATTTGTTTGTGAGATCAAATGACATCAGAATTATTTACAGATTCATTCGTGAGTGGTTTCAGGGGTGGAGCCACGAGGGGGGTGGGGTGTATACACACCCGTCAGATTTTTTATGCCCGATTGTCCAGAACGAGTTGACTCAAAGACATTACGTTGTAATCTTATTGATGAACAATAAACCCTTCCAGGATGCCATCTTTATGTTATTATTTCTACAATTGTTATTTCATTCATTTATTCTATTTTCCTTGTTTTTGGTCCGATAGGGAAACCCCTTCCCAACTCCCCGAATCCATGCCTGAGTTGTGCTCAAGCCACTTGTGCGCCACTCACATTGGTTGGCAAAATTCCAACTGAATAATTAAGACACAAAATGCTGTGTGCTTTTCAAACTCTGCTCATCTCATAGTTTAAAAAAGTCCTCACAGGATTAATTACAATTCTTTAACCCTACTAAAAAAACACATGGTTTATAAATCTATATTCATACCATTATCATGTGCATAATTTATCATATGTACCACATTTACATAAATATCCCATATGTACTTTGAATATTTGTCAAACAAATCACTTTGGCACCGATTCATATTAAATTGGCTCATCATTCTTACGTGTGATTACATGTACATACATCTTCATATATGAACACATTCTGTTAAAAATGAACGAATTAAAGGTTGGCTTTTCACTTTGAAATATGCACCTAACTGTTCTGATGGAAGAAATTCTGGTAAGAGATTGTCACCTGTGTCGTTTATATACGTGTAGATTTTAGCCAGGAACAAATGTTCAGGAGCTGCAGTGGATAAGAAATGTAGTGCTTGGCAATGCCAAGTGAACACAAAAATCAGATGGGAGCCAGTTACATACAGTACACACTATGATGATACTACAAGAACTATTGTGCTCCGTAATTTCATGTTAAAATGAAGAAATGATACCCTTTAGAGCCAAAAACCTGTGCGGATGATGTTATGGTGTAAAGACTAGCTGTTTCAGCCACCAGGTGCGCCCTCTAGTGGTGTTAGTAGTAAGTGGCAGACCTTTCCCCTACCTACATGTACCATGGTGAGAGTAAGGAATGATACTGGAGGACACAGTGGCAATTCCAGATCAGTGTCTCGTTTCCGGATGGGATGATGTTCTTGGATCCTATTGCTTCATGGACTAACATTGCATTACATTTATTTCCTCCTCATGGCAAAATACACGTACTAACAATGAATGAGACAAAGAGACCACCACAGGTGGCAAAACCTTAAAAGCAAAGCTTGTTTCCATTTGTCCAGATATGGACTCAGATATGGACTCAGTTCTACTGCCATCTGATATAGGATGTTTGGTTTTAGGATGTTCTTGGATGACTCAACTCTGAGTGCTCCCTGATGTACATGTACATGGATTATCTGAAGAGTTCTCAAATCTGCACGCCTTCTTGATCCTTCCCATTAGGTGGGGGGACTTCCGGTTTGCAAGAACAGAGGGTGCACCTGGGGGTTAACTGAAAAGCCATGTAATTCGGCCAAAATACTCCGCACATCATAACGTCCTCTGCACATATTTTTCCTTCATTTAGATACACTACATTGTCTTGCAACCAGTGTTGTAGTGGACTGAGACCATTACAAGACCAGACCAACAAGTAACAGGGTGAACAGTGACAAAGGAATGCTTGTGTTTTATTTCTTTTGACCAGCTTTGTGACTGTACATGTGGGTCTTACACTGGCCAAGGTATGGATTCATGGGGTCATGGGACAGTCTTAAGAGGTGTCAACTAGAACACGAAATTGCAACCTATCTTCATTCACTGATTACATGTATATACATGTATCTCTGGTATTCAACTTTTCATGATTGGCCTTTCCTCAGACATGGTTTTTGTAGCTCTAATCCCACACCTTTCAGGTTTGACTGGTCACTGGACCACTACAACATGGGCAAGGCCTTTGTCTACAAGATCTACAAATTTTCGCGTAGATGGGCTATCAGGTATCTTAATGCCCGTTGGCCAACATGGAAGGCCTGTCCATTAAGCATTCCATGCCAACCATTGTAATAGTTGGTGAATTTGACTTTGACACCAGCTTGCTCTAAACGTGCGGCGTATATGACTGCATCGTCTCGTAGTCCATCGTACTGACAACTGATGATGTAGGCTGGTGGCAAGCCTGAGAGATCCTTTCGCCAAAGTGGGGTCAAACGGTTGTCGAGAAACAGGTGCTTATACTTGCTCCACATCTCCTCGCTTCCGACGTCGACAAGGGGGCCTTTGTATGACTCATGCTGCCGAAGTGCCTCCGGCACCAGCCTGTGGTCAAAGAGTTCGGGGTTAGACCGCTTGAAGGCCCACGAGGTATGGTTGTTGCGCAGCATGGCTTCAACAAGGGCATCATCCTGTCTCCCGAGGAGGAGGAACGAGCGGAAGGTGCCTGCGAGATCTCGGGTGACGACGCCGCCATTTGGGCCGAAGTCGGCGCGGTGCTGCTGGTAGGAAGGGGTATGCGTGTCTAGCAACTGCAGGAAGGGGTAGAGGAGGGCCTGCAGCTTGAGGCGGGGGAGGGAGGCGTCGTCTGTTGCCTCCTGGGCCACTGCCGCTGATAGGTGGCCCCCTGCGCTGTCACCAGCCACACCAACACGGCTGGGATCCACCCCAAACTCTGCGGCATTCCTGAGGAAGTATCTCAGGGCCCTCACGCCATCTTCATGTGCCGCAGGAAATGCCTCCTCACTGGCCAAACGATAGCTGCCCAAAACAAAGTTTGATTTTGTGACAAAAAAGTTTCCTTACTCTTAAAATTCATTAATAAAAAGAACCATCGTCATCTAATCAGGCAGAAAGACTCGCAATTGCTGCCAGTTCATTGTTTACTAAGGATGATATGATTAGACAAATCATAGCATCAACTTACTCGACTGATGCTACCACAATACCCAATTCCTCAGCTATCGTTCTAGTGAGACTGTTGTACATTTCTGGAGAGAAATCACAACCAACAAGTTGAACCAACCAACTTCTAAACAAGCTGCTGTTGGACACCATTCGCATTTTGCAGGTCTATGGCATCATGGACCCAGTTTAAATACTTGGAACATGCGTGGGCGTAAATCCTGTGTGGGGAAGGAGGGATCTCCCTTCCCTCAGTTTTGGACAGGGTTGATTTAGCTTGAGACTTGACTTAAGACTGTGATTGACCTGCAGGGACTTGTGATGGACACACCTAAACAAGCGGTAGCCCGGGAAACCCTATGCATTGCAAGACACGGTCACATCGCACCAGGCATAAAATGAACTGAACTTGGCTTCACTGGGCAACTTTGCAAGTACATCTTTCACAAAAAAGTCCTTTGACAAAAACTCACACAGAACATGTACATGTAATGTATATGACTGAGAGTGTACGGTACATTACAAAGCCTAGGTAAAACAACTCTTGACAACATACCTGGACTGCCAAGCAAGTAACCACCACCATGATAAAACACCAGCCCTGCGACTGTTGCCCCACCCTTTCTGTCTACTGGCTCGTACAGCCGAACCCTGACCCTGTCAAAGGTCACAACTCTCGACCTGATGTTGGAGCCCTCCACGGTCGACGGCGGTTGTGGGAGGGAAGTGATCAGCTTTTGCATATTTTCCACATCAGTCTTGCCATTAAAGAACCCCATTACAGACCCCTGGGTATTTAGGACATTGAAAAGAGTTTTCTAAGCATTAGTTGGACAATCTGACAGTTCTACAGATTGAAAAATTAGGGCTCTATCAGAACTGTTGATAAGAGTCCAAAGCTTAAGGAAGTGAAGATGAGATACAAAATGAAATAGAACAATGCACAAAACAATCTGCCCAGCATCCCTTCAGTAACTACAGACGTCAGTTGACTTGTCACTGTTTTCACAGAGATATGCACACATATTTAAAAAAAAAAACAGGTTTTTTAATTAATTACGAAGATTTCCTCCATTTTATAGCTCAATAAACTGCTACTTTCCACAACTTTATGTACTGAGGAAATTTTTGAATGATTCAGTGAAAAGTAAATGTTTACAGGAACCCAGCTGTTAGAATGAGCACTGGTGAACTAGCCGAAATTAATTAGCAAAAATGCGTGTCGCTTTGGGAAAATGAAAAAACATATTTTCTTACATTCTGGTTCTTCTGTGAAACAAAACAGAGATGTATGTCTCTTTGTGAGAACCAAATCTCTGTTGCCCTACTTTTACAACTTTCTGGGCAGTACATTTTGTACGTGTTCAAGGGGCACGCATGTTTTTGTCTCTTTGTCATATTCGCGAAAGTGCGAAATGCATTTATTGAGATGTCTGCTCATGGTATTGCTAATGTCATTTTGACATTAATATTGTTAATATTGTTTGCTTTTGTGGGCTTGTCAAAACTATCTAAAGTTTAATTTTTGTAAACAAACTAGTGAAAAGAAATCAAAATTTCAAAATGGTCATATTTGGTATTCCCATCTCTCCTTGCAAATTGATGAACTGAATTGTGTCAAAAGAAAAATCTGGTGCCTATATGTATTTGGGCTTTCCACACAGACATGCCATCAAGTTACATGCACTGATGAATGGTGAACATTTATTAAAAAGCTGGGCTTTAAACTGAAATCACGTGGTCTCACTCTGTGGTACAACATGCTAAAGAAAAGTCATCTTTTAAAGTGAGCCGTGACCTCCAAGTTGGTAGGGGAAATACTGAGGACCTGTTCTTTGCCCCTTGGATATTCTGAACAATTTGTTTTTGTGGCTGAAGAATAGTTAAAGTTGGCAGGATATTTTAGCATGTTTTTCTACACTCAAGGCTCCAAACTATCTGGAGTTTGCCCTGCTTGCTAAGATTAAATTTACATCATCCAACCTCTACAACATCTTCATTCATCATCTTCTATCCACCTAGGTTTCTTGAGACTCGAGAGCAACAGTGAGTGCATCGTGTCAGCCACACCGAGAAATCTTTGGTTACAATAAATATCGGCAGTCAATCATAGTAACACGACTTGAAGTTTAAGGAATACCCCCAACTTGCCATAATTAGAGCAACCCTCTGAAAAGCCACAAAGGCTCGGAATTTGAATTTCTCATCAATAGCCTCAGGGACAGGGGTGTACAGCTTGTAGACCGCAAATCCGAGCAGGAGGGTCAAAACGATCCATGTGGAATTCATCCTGGCTGCAGGTCTGCGGGGAACACTTCCGATACCACCTAAAGGGGAAAGAAGTACATGTAAGATAAATGTCTGAGTGCATGAAAAATGAAAAATTCTTATCTCTATGCCACATTCACTTTAGTTTGCAGACTGTGACAATCATTTGGAAAATGCAGGTGGGACTCTTTGCATGCATTACAATTAATTATTTTCAAATCTACATGACATTGGTCAGTTTTACTTTATCGTTAATTCCCTTGTCAATGTGGGAAAGAATTCAATATACAGATGGCACTTATTTTTCCTGTCTGTGCCTTAGCAGTGAAACTATTGAAGTATTCACTTAAAAAACACCAGTCTCATAGGCAATGACCAGGTTTGTGTACAGGGTATCATCAAGCAGCGTCCATATACATGTATTCAAATTTTTTCCTCAAAAGTGATCTTCCACTGGTGTTACTCAGAAAGTTGACCACCATGTGATGACAAGGTGGTCAACTTTTCTTGTAAGTCCCTGATAGATCACAGCCAGGATTTCAGTTGGGAATAATCGGCTGGCAGCTGAATGATCTGTTTTTGCTTGATCCTTCTGTTATCAGTGAGTCATCCTGGTTTCTCCCTATTCCTTGTGAAGCGTCAGTACATTTACACGTATTTCGATGACTGGTAGCACACTGCAATTGTACGATTGTGCACACTGATTGGTCAATCATGCCATATTACCCCCAAACCTGTGGGGTCCGTTGTCCGTCGCGCGATCGAGAGTGCGGAGGACAACAAACCCCACAGTTCTCAGGTTCTGGGGGTAGCCCAATATCACTCTTGGCACACAGGCCACATTTGATGTAGCCTGATGAGTAACCCTAGCCATTCTCACTCAAGTAGGGTAGCATGGGTGGAGTTATTCTAGCTACATGTATTTAGGCAGTAGGCCTAGTGTGAATTACGAGCATGATGACCATCAGAAAACGTTAACCATGCCAGAAGACCGTGAAAAGAAATTTTAACAGATTGCCACAGGCACAGTAAAAAACTCAATTAAAAGAACACAGAAAAACAAGCTCGGTCAGACAGGACACTGTGCTATGGTCAGGAACAACGAAATATCGAAAAAGTAACTAAATGATGTACAATCTACCGTTAAATCAAGCTCCAACCAATGAACCAGTCCAGCCTAGTTGCATGCTCTCTTTCATACGTGTGATTGCATAAACATGATAAAGCTCTGCTCTCGACAGATCAGCTGCTCACCATCAGCTGATAACCACGGCGCCCAGCCCTCTGTTGATAGAGAAGATCGAAACTTGTAACCCGAAAGGTGTAACTTAATTAAATAATTGCACCATCGATTGGCACCAGACTATACGTAGGAAGGAGTAGGTCGTGTCGACTGCTACGCGTACGGTTGGGATCGGAACGCGCAGGTCTATCCGAGTATCCGAATGCATGCGGTGGGCATGACCTGTTTTTCTATGTAGTGATGGTACATGTAGGCCTAGTCAGGATAAACATCACCCTCATGCCACCAAAGTCGGATCCTTGTCAAAAACAGGCGTGCAATATACAGAAATGCTTACAAGGTAAGTGCTTTTAAGCGCCAAGCCAGACCTACATGTAAGCCTTTTTTGCTGATACCATTGGCATTACCATGCTCATTGCTGATACCGCATGAGTAATTTTGTACTGGAAAGGAAAAAGGACCAAAACATTGCCCCCGTTTTTTCCCCACAATGCCTACCATTCTGCAAAAATCACTCATGCGGTATCAGCAATAAGACTTATGCCAGGTACGCTCACACACAGTCATACTCACGACACTTGGCATGCTTGGTGCCACGAGTGCGAGCCCTCAAACTTTGTCTGAAACTAATGTCACAAGCAAAGGGTGTTCATTACCATTAGCACCTTGTTCCCATAATAAGGAAACCAAAGTCCACTTTTTCAAACTAACTAACATCCAGACCTTGTTCTTTAATCCAAGTAGCTCTAGTTTAGGTAAATTTTGACAATATTTATGCAAGAAAACCAGATTTTTTACCTGAGTTCGGCGAAAGATGACCGCATCATGCCATATTGTTTCACGTCTTGTTAGCCGACCCAGCCATTGTGGATACACTGAATTTCATAATAAAAACTTTTTGGTTCCAGGTCAAGGAACCAGACTACATGCGCTGATTCGTCTTCGCTCACAGCACTTCTTCGCATCATTTATGCTGCTGTTTTACCCCATAATATCCCTCAAAAACCAAAGCCCTTCCCTCTTTTCTTTCTGATATGGAACAAGGAAAATTGGCCAATGTCCATCAAAGGAGCCTTCTCTTTTCCCACCATTTCAAGTTTGTGACAATACTTTGTTTGTATTTTGTGTATTTTGCATACAGTGAATGTGGAATTTGCTATTTTTGGTATCACGCTTGCAGCACACAAGTACGTGGAGAGTGAGTGCGTGGATGTTATCCAGGAGATGGAGAGGTGTTGTGAAAGGCTTGCGAAGCCTGAGGATTCAGTGTGCTGCTCCGGATTCAAGAAGACAACATCACTAACCAAACCCCAAAAGTAGCGGACAGGATTAAGGAACGATAGCGGAAGGAAACTCCGTGGATGAAGTTTACCATGGCATAAGTTGGCCAGCTGTTGGCAAATTCCCACCAGTGTGGACCACACCTCCACGGCCTTGTTTCCAGCCACTTTTCCTGAGATGTAGTATGCAGCTGACTTTTGCAGGAAACTGATGTCATGGAACATAAGCTTCATTACTCCAGCTTGATTGTGCAACAGATCTTACCACTAGTTTCTCAAAAAAACTGGTTTTCTTTCCTAATCATTTCAGTAAAGACACAAATATTTTCCTACTCATAAGCTGCATTCACAAGTACATGTACATTAGGCTAAGGACATACAGATCCACTTCACCATAGACGGTTTGCATGACTGCCATCTTACAGGCCAGTGCATTTGTTCCGCAGAGTATATACAAAGGAAGTTTTCCTGTAGAACAAAAGAACTGCCCTGCAAGATGGCGACCATGGAAAGCCTCTATGGAGAAATTTTTTTTGGCCTGTACTTTTACTAAAACTAACGTTTACCGGCTGTATTACCTTCAACAAACTTTGCCTTTTGCATGAAGCTACAATGTTCACATATTAGTGCAATGGACTAGTGTATACATGACATAAGTCTCAACCTTAAATATTCAGCAAGATTCAGTGTGATTTATATACCTGTTAGAATGTTAGGGTAAATCACCAGTTATATGTACATGTATCTTTTCAATTTAAAAAAAGTCTTATTTCACCAATGCCGAAATTTTAGAAGTATTCTGTAAAGACCATTAAGTTTGGATCATTAAAAACAAGACAAAACAAAACACTCTGGCCAGACACAATTGTTCCTGCGGTCTTATCAACTGATTTATTTCAATGAATACACTTATTAATCCTCATTAAGATTCAGTCAAACCTTTTATTAATTTATCAAACAGAAAGGACACACTATTGTCAATCTATCAAAATAGTTCGGTGAGTTTTTATGAATAAAGTTTCACAGTGCATTGCAGTAAAATTAAAAAAAAATGTGATTCAACTTTCATTGAGGCTTATGGTCTATTCTGCACTCATTAAGATGACAAATTATTTATTCTTTCTACAATGGCAAAATAAACTGCTGACTGTACAACATGTACAAGCTTCAAATGGTTCTTGTTAATGACAAGGATATGAGTGTGATTAAAAACTATCCATAAATTTCAAAGTCTAGTTTGCATTCATAATTACATGTACATGTATACAGGTACCTAAAATCAGTTTTAAATGCATACATGTACGTGAGTACAAGCATTACAAACTAGTGACATGCATTCTGATGAAGTTTTCGAGAATGACACGACTTGGGTGACTACTTTCATCCCCCCCCAAAAAAAATGTACAAATGGATTTGCTCTCCAGTTCCTTAAAAAAATGAAAGTACATGTACACAATGCAGAAAATAACACTACAAAACAACTAAGTAATAATCAAAGTCAGAACACAAAGAAGTGGTACATGGTATTACTGCTTCAAATGAACGAATGGCAAAACTAAATGCCACCGGGTTTCACTGGACGCTGGCAAGATACTAGAAAAGCCATAGTGAGAAGACGGTCCAATCACAGTCGACTCTCATTGGAACAAAGTTGGCGGGACCGGGCAGATTACTTAATCATAAAACCATGGCTTTGTTCTTAGAGTAGAAAAAACAAAGAAAAACATAAGAGTGCAAACATTTGGGGTTGTCGAAATTTGTTCCCTGTAACGGTATTTTGTTATGACAGTGTTCTTTGTAATGAGAGTCGGCTATATTTAACGTCAAAGTTGCATTTATAGTCTCACATAAAATGAGCTACATGCATGGTTACGTTCGAGGTGGGTCTAGACTTACAGAGGCAGACATAAGCTAATGCCTACAAAGGGTGTGTTCCTCCAGTAAATGGTTTTTTTATGGGGGGGGGGAACTCTGTGTTTTTGTCCAATAGCTGAAACAACTTCAGAAAAATTTACGTACCCCTGGCCAGAGTAGTGCAGCAAAGTTCTCTCATCCAAATCTTTGTCAGAGAAAAACAATCCGGTTACAGAACATGTAATTTATGGATATTCCCGATTCTCCCTTTATGTCATTTTCCACATGGATTTTAAAAAAAGGTTGAAATAATTTTCAATAAAGTTCAAAGCAAATGCTGTGGGTGAGGGTTTCTACAAGTTATCTTTTGCGGGTCATACATACACATGTAAGCATGTGGTCCTTCCCAGGTCGCAATCTAAAACTCATTTCAAAGCGGCTATCCGACCAGTCCAAATTGATTATTCATACTGTGTCATTAATTAACAGTGTATAATTATTCATAATTCTGGCAGGAACAAACAATGAAATGGGTAGGTGTATGTACATGTATAGACAATTCCGGTGACCATAGTAGCACCATCAACAGTGGCCCCCTTTATGGTAACAAGCATGGTGACAGCTTTTGCGCGGCGCCACTCTTCTGCAACAGTCGCTCCATACAAAATCCAATGCAGTGCTTACCGCCATTCAAGGTGGCCATCCTGAATGTCCAGTAAAACGTCAATGGATTTGTCCATTTTCATGATATTTGTCTATTCATTGCTTGAACTAAATAGAAGTTTGTAAACTTAAAGAATGACATGACAATATTGTCCACAAATTGTTTACACGCTGGGTTGTTTGACAGTCAAGGTGTATTCAAGGTTAGAATAAAAATTCTTTGCGACAAAAAATAAACAGAACAGAAAGCCCATACAAAGGATATGCATAACTTATTTAACTTGGCGGTTAAGGAGAAATACTCATTGCACACAAGATTGAGGGTTTGGATATTCTTCTGCTTGGAACTGAAGTGGCTCGATTTTGGTTCAACTTTAGGATATAAATGTAAAAAGCATTTATGAAGAAAGTCTCCATTGTTGCTGTGTGGTCTGGTGCAAAACCCAGTCAAATTGCTGAAAAGGATCTGTTGGATGAACAAAGTGTAGGCCATATCTGTTCCAAAAACAGAAATGGCCGTTAAAGTCCATGGGGCTGCTACAGAAAAAAAACAATTTGCTTAAAGCAGCAGAACCTTTGCTAAGTGAAAAACAGTTTCCACTGGTGGCAGATATCTGCACACCAATATTTCTGCTAAGCACCCATGACATTATCAAAACCAGGACAAATGACTACATACTGCACAAAGTGAGTTTGGAAACACAAGGATTCTGCCGGTCATTTCCAAGTCGACACACAGCGGGCCCCAAATTGCAAACTTTCTGTCGGTTGACACAAAACAGCTATTTCAAAACTATCACAAGTGGAATCGAAGTTGCTACATGGCCATGCCAAGTAAGAATCCGGCTCCAAATCCACCTGATATAACCAGGTTCTTTCGGGCAAGTGTCTTTATCTGTGGAGGACACGCAAAGAAAAATTGGAGCAAATTTGGAGATGAAAGACTTCAACAATAAAACATTTACGCCCTTTAGTATAAATATCCCTGCCCCTGAACATGAAGTAATTTGTTATATGGGCCCCATTAAAGACGGCCTTTACTTTAACCACTTCCTGCCGGGGAAGTTATCAATGTTGATGATGCTGGGCCGGGATATTTATGACTTTTTTCTGTTTTCAAAATTCTTTACAAATTCCTATCTTCACTTACTGGACACTTACAAACACGTGAAGGACTGTCTGGTGGCCCCTCTAGCCTGACAGACAAAATCTATTGACGCCTGAGCATTTCAGCCAGGCCTGCAGCCTTGTAAAGAGCCTAGATTGTGCAGTGTAATATAACTTTCTTTTGTTCACGAACCTGGCACAGTGCACTGCTGACCTCTTTTCAATAGGGGCCAGATTAGGATTGTAGGCCGACTCGCCCCCTGGCCAACTCACCCCTTACAAACTCGCCCCCTGGCCGACTCACCCCTTACCAACTTGCCCCCTAGCCAACTCGCCCCCTGGCCAACTCGCCCCCTGACCGACTCGCCCCTGGCCAACTTGCCCCCCTAAGTTTGCCAAGCATGTATGGCCGGCCCATTCACCATTTAATAAAATACAATTAGTCAGAGATGGAATCAGTGATTGCTACCCTTAAAAATAGGTTCTGGGGTTTGCAGCGAGCACTCAAAGTTGAGAATTATGAAAGTTAACCTGGATTCCTCAGGAATCGTGCGACTGCAGTGAGTCCCTGAAGGGACGAAAATGCATTCTCGCTAGTATCAGGCAAAATATCTTTACCCAACCCACTGCTTGGGTAATCATGGCACCGTTCTACACAAGTCAGTTTCTCCCCATCATTTCTACCCATTTTAGTCTCTATGTGGAAATTAATCGGACAAAAAACCCCCCGAATAAACAGTTACTTTTGCCCCCAAAAGTACCCAAGTTTATTCCCACATCAATCTAGAAGAGAGCGCGTCTCTGAATTGGACCGACCTCAGTCGCACGGCCAAATATTAATGGGAAGGAGGGTTCGAAGTTGTTGATCCTGAGGGTATGCTAGATGTACAAATAACCTAATCAGACAGTGGACGTGGGAAGCGCTAAGACGTTTGAATAAATAAGTGATAAGTGGTGATGTCCAAATATCCATCTCTGTCCGTGAGTCGTTCTTGTCGCGTCGTTAGTAGAACCATTCGGTTTTATTTTTTACACATTGGGCCGGCCACACTTGCTTGATGTTCCCAGGGGACGAGTCGGTCAGGGGGCGAGTCAGCCAGGGGCGAGTGACAATAATGACAATAGTGAGAACTAATCAACCAAAGTGACTTGCACAAAGCCAATCTTGCTCCCAATCATTTACTGACTGCCACCTACCCGGGACCATCTGAAGAAAGGGCATCTTCCGTTTAGAATGCTCCAATGGATCAAGCAGTGGTCCAAGCATACCACTCAGGTGGAACAATCGGTGTCTAACAATTGGCAGAGGGAATGACACTTCAGTCTCACCTGGTTTGCGAATGTTTGGATGTAGGACGCATTTTGCTGCACCCTTGACTGAACCACCTCCTTGGTTTTGTTGACGTCTTTCTCAAACTTCTTCCAGTTGATCTTGATGTGTCCTGTGTGGTAGCCAATCTAGACATAAAGAGATGATACAAACGTGAATGGAATGGCAAGGGTTAAAAAGCATAGGTACTACACACTGTTCAATATCCACCACGGTGCAGGAATCCAATATGCATCTGTTGAAACACTGAATGGGCTGATAGCCTAATTAACGGCAACAGTGGCTGCACTGTGCTGTTGTAAAAGCTTCTCCACGAACAAAGGACTACAAAACCTCCGAATGCACACCTGCCAACCAGTCGTACTCCTTCCTGATGTCTGGCATCAAAACATAATAAATTAGAATTTTAAATGAACTGAGGGCTCCTTTACATGTAAATACCTTTTAATCTATTATGTGGCATTGCCTAACCTCAGGAAGGAGTACGACAGGTTGGCAGGTCTGCGAATGGAATTGAAGGAGCTAGGAAGGTTGATGTAATTTGTGTATCGGGGACGGGGGTTCCTAAAAGATATGTTGCCAATCTTTTCTTTAGGAATTGCAATCTGCTTAAAATACATTACAGCCGATCTGCCCAGCAAAATAGCAATTTGTATTGCTTGTATTTACAATCTTAATTGGCAACCACCTTCCTAGTACTGCTCGTTCAGCAGTGGTAATGAGGCCTGCCAAAGAATAAGGCATCTTTGTTTTTTATGGGCAACAGGGCTGATTATTGTCAACAAATGCACTGGCAATATCCGATCTCACCAGGACGACAAGGAGTCCTCCCCCTACTGCTGTGGCCGCTGCCTTGCCGACTTTCTGGAACAGGTAGCCAGCAACCCTGATTGATAGGAGAATATGTTTCATGACTTTATCTCACGGGCAAAAGAGCCCTACTGGCAATAAATGTTTCTATGGTTTCTACAGGAGATCTTTTGTGGAGCTGGGACATGCTTGGGACAGGAGGCGATATTTGGGCAAAACGTTGCAAATATCTAGCAAAGCGAACAATGCAAGGGTTTGGCTGCTGATTTACTAACACCTGATGACCTCTCACAGCCATCGAGTATCATTCAGCTAAGAAAAAGGAAAAACACGAGAAAGACTTGGACAGCAGGGTATAAAGAGGTACTCCACATAGTGTGACATCAAACCATTTCACATGTAGGCTGGAACATCATTTTCTCAACATTTCTATGAAATTTCATAATTCCAACCCCTTTGATACACTGAAATCATAGGACTGGAGATTGTTGTAGATAATCCTTCATGCAGTAACTCATAATATCCCCACTTCTACCTAAATGTACCCAGTACAAAAATTCCCTGAAGTGCATTAGTAAACAAATACGATTTTGTAGAAGTCCAAGTCCCTTCGCAATAACTTGTATGCATTTCCTGTACAGGCAAATCATCTGTGTGTGTAAGCACTTGCATTCTTTTGATCTGAGAAACTCGGCCAACACTGCCTCGGTATTTTTGTTTTGACTTCTACATCCTCATCTTATGTTTAAGTTGATTAGGTGGCTCAGGAAAAGGACCCGACTGCAAGTCTTCTGGGCAGCATACCAGCCTGTGGATCCTCCGATGGCTACCTGCACCGGCACAGACTTCTTGGACAACTCGCCGTCCAGTGCCTTCTCCAGCCAGTTCTTCCCCGTCTCGGCAACCTCTAGTATCTCAAAGAGGCTGTCATCGATGCTAGCGTTGTTATCTGCCACAAATCAAAGGTGATGAATGTGCGATGCTCGGTATACTGATAAGATTTTTAGGTATATTTTGACAAATTTTGACTTTCTGTCAAGGTCGCACGTGGATGTGGACAAAGATCACTGCCTGCCCGCATCCATTTACGGCCTCAACAGAAAGTGTTCAGCATGCTCACGTGCACTGGCACCTAACGGCTGTTGCCTGTCATTTCTGCAATTTGGGCATAAATAACAAGGAGCCCTGTGATTGGTCAGTGTGACCTCTAGTGCGCCGCAGCCAACTGATATTTCAACCTGTGCGGATAAGAATTACACACACATGCACATGTATGGAAACGGCTGAAGCCAATTTCCATGTCTTGTGTATCGATCACAGCCGTAGTCAACCATTTGGTCGCGGCTCGTCTTCGCAAGTACATATGTGAATTGCATGACTCTCGGACACTGATCATAAAATATTTGCACCTTTTTCTGGAAAACAGCATGGTTTGGGCCGTTTTTTTTCTTGGTACTCAGAACGAAGGTATGCAAGCTACCATACATAGAAATCTTAGGGGAAATGGAGCAGCATTTCTATGGGTACACAACTAGAATAAAATCCCTGTTCATGCCCTGTTAAACATCATGCAGAGCCTACGGCGAAATAGGCTCATTTCTGCGGGGTTTGTCGGACCCCACAGTTCTGGGGGTACCGGGTAGACCCCTTGGCCTAATCTGAGTGATAGGCCAATTCAAGATAGACACAAAATTTACATTAGCACTGATTAGAGAAATGCTCAAATCTACACTGTAGTCTACAGTGCAACTAGGCCTAATGCACAACTTGTTTTGAAATCTAAGATAGGCCTAGTTGTCACTGCCTCAGTATAGAACATATGGGGATTCCCAGAAAGCACAGCGAAATGGCTGGATAACAAACTCGATGTAACGTTTTGTTAACTCAGGCTCTATGGTACCACTGTACTGGCACTTCTACGGTGTAACATTCTTGGGAATTTCTTAATGTAGGTATGACATAGATAAATTACTATCGTTTAAACTACAAGGCAAACTATCCATTACGTTAGTTTCATTAAAATGCTTCCTAAAAACGGGCACATATTCCCAGGAAATGGAAATTAATGAACGAACAAAGTAACCTACCTCCCGCAGCACTCGCCATCCTTAATGCATGTAGTGACCTTTGACAGCAATCGCTGATTCAATTCCGATTCTCTTACACTGTTGACTACAGGTGTTCAAACATCGATACAGCGATTCCCAGACGGAGCCTGGATGGGCACGCAATTCGCGCAATGATGAAGGATGAAAAAGTGATGTCAGGAAAAAAACAACAACAAACACTTGTAACAATGTCGATTGGCAGGCTGCTGCAGGAGCCATACCGGTATTTTGTGTTGGAGCGAGGAGGGAGTGGCTTTTTCCCTGTCTCAAAAAACCTGCATGCTCAATGTCACTTCTTGCATCGGCTGCTTGTGTTCGTCATCTTGTGAGGCTGAAATTTCCTTCCTTGATGTTTGACCATAAATAAAAATAAATAAATACAAATCAAATTTATGCACGATGAATCTACTTCTAAGTCATGAGGCGCGGTTACTTTTAGTTTATTAAAAATGTGAAAAATATTGATTTTTGTATTCTTTTTTCCCTTTTAAATTTTTATGTTCACTATCCTTGAAAATAGCTGGCATCGACTCTTAGATCTAACTTGCTTTTCCAGTTTAATAGTAATCGATACTAAGTGGTACAGCTGTGCTAGTGCTCCGGCTGCATGCTGCATGCAGTGCCGACCGCGCCATGCGCTGCATGCACGATTCGTGTACTGATGCTGTACGGCAGTTATACGGTGCTTGAGGCTGTGATTTTTAGTGATAAATCTGCAGTTCGAGATCATTCTCTCTGTGATATTGAGAGACAACTTTTAAACAAAAAGTTAAGTATTTGCAGGGGAAGATTTTACATTTATACCCCCTCCAAGGTGACAGTCAGGAACACCAGAATCTTTGAATTTTGAAAATAACCAGATAACTACTGTACTACTTATACTAGGCATAGGGGGCCTGAGTACTAGTACTACTACTAGTTCTAGGCCTATATCCAGTTGTGTATAACAAATGCCTGGCGCAATCTCAATCTGTCATTTTAAAAATATTATTTCAGATTTATTTCAATAAAACTGGTGAAAAGTTTGGCTGCAAGTGGGCCTACCCGTACACTTTGAGTCTCATTGGGGTCTACAGTCAAAACTGTGCCAAGAATTTCAGACAAAAAACGGAACTTTCTTGTCCCAAGGTTGTGCCAAGCATTTACTCTGAACACAACTGGATAGGCCCCTAGTACTACTGGCCTAGTCATGCCAGTTCATAGTTTCAAAGATTTTGCTGTTCCATACTGATTTTAAGGGTATAAAATCTTTCCCCTAGAAGCGGCTTAATTGACTGTAGCAAGGCCTGTCGCATATAAAACTAAAAGCCAAGACTACAGGTACACTGTAGGCCTACATGTACATGGATCTGCATGATTGGTTGGGCCAGTTGGACATTCCCACCATTTGGAGAAACTATTCATAAGAAAAAAGGCCATAGGCAGACAATTCACATGATTAAGTAGGCCCATGGTGAACATGTGAAGTTGTGTTGGGATTAAAATAAGAAAAAAGTATTACACAGTACAATGTAAATAGGTGGTACATTTAAGTAAAAAAAGGGGAAAGAATTCCCACAGATGCCACTGATTTTTCCTGGCAGTCACCTTTCAGCCATCAGAAAGCTAAATTACATGTATGTCCCAAAGTCAAAGTTAGCAGTGAAAATATTGAAATATTCACTAAGAAAATACCAGCCTCATAACGAGGGTTTGTGCACATGTTGTCAAGCGGTGTCCTTATGGAATTCTTTTCAAATACTGATTCCAACTTCAGTATCTCAAGAAGAAATGAGCAAGTAGATCAAGTCAGGATTATTGACCAGTTCATCATGCATACTACAAAAGGCTTTCAGTGTCTGTAAGCTGCATCAGACAAAAGGAACATTGTTCAATGTGATTTACATACTATGAATGACCATTCTTCATCCCTCTCTGTGGCTATAAATGGATCCTTGTGATTTGCCACCACGTCATGAATCAAGATCAACAGAGAAGGGGAGGAGAGAAACGCATCGATGGAATGCAGTGATGTCGCTAGTTCACTAAAAATTTCACCAATCATGTTAAGATGTACATGTATGTTGAACTGCACAAAAAAACCACCCTCCCTCCCAAAGGTTTTTAAAAAAAGGTCGCTCACCAATTAAATTTTTATATGTGGCCTTATGTTATAACAGGTCCTCATTGCATTGTGCTAGTAAAAATGGCTATGGCAACCAATGATGCAGCCAACCTCTGGTCGCGAACAGTCAACTAGACTACTCCCAAAATACAGTATATGGTCCTAGATCCAACTTGCCCAGTGTTGGGGCAGTGACAAGTTGTCTGTAACCTTAGTAAGATCAATCATGTCAGTATGGCAGTCTTCAAATATTGGAAGGATTAGATCTTCATGGTTTTTATCAGTTCAAATCAGTTCCTGATGGCTGCATTTTGTTTCCTATAAGGCGAGTCACTTATTCAAGGGGTGTACATTGGTAAACGTGCCAAGCTGGTTTTGCTTGGCCTAATGCAGAAATACTTACCACAATGATATATGAACAGATATCATCAATGCACCAGCGGGGGGAAACGAGGGGGGAGGGGAGCAGGTCCCTCACGTTTTTGACTGGGGGACCTGCCCCCCACACTTTTTGCAGGAGATATAATTGGGTGGGCCTCCATGGATTGAGCTATTTATGGCTGATGTCTGATGATTAACAACTGATGGGACCCCCCCCCCCAGTTTGAAAATCGTTCAGCTGCTGGTGTCTCAATGCCTAACCAAGGGTCAACCATGTGAAATTATCATGTGAGTGGTGATTCATCATGCCCCTTTCCTCCTGGATGCAGTCCATTACACAAATAGTCTAGTTAAATTTCATTCCCTAGAACTAGAATTCCATGCACTTGGAATATTTGTTTGGTTAATCTTTTTTAATGTCTACTTCTCAAGATTTGAAACACTAGTTACTGTTGGGATTTCTGTTTAGATTGTGAACCCCAAATTTTGTCATAAAAAATTCTCCCGAAGAAACTTTTCTTCAACTGACCTCCAGTACAGTGTACATGTACATGTGCTTGTACCTTGCCTACTGTTGTGTGCAAAAACAAGGAATCAATAAAAAATTTAAGAGAGCAAAATATAAAAAATTGTGGCTTGCTTTTTTCCTAAAATTGCTGTCACAAGATTTTTTCCTGAAATGCCATCACCCATTTGCTACATGTAGATGCATATTGATATTGGCATAAAATAAAGACCCCTAAATGCCCTTAAATATAATAAAGCCAAAATTAAAAATACAAGTAAGTTTGTATTGGACACAAAAGTGCACTCAACTTACATGTGTACAAGGCATGCAAGGACTGCTTAAAAAAAATTACATATTACATAGGCCCTTCAAGTTTTTCAATGTGTTCATCTGCACTTTAATTTTATAAAACACTTTGCATTCCATCAGTATCTTTTATTGATAGGTACTTTGGAGTACTTTAACAGAAAGTGCCGCAAAATAATTTCTATTATTATCTTTTTATTATTATTAATAGCAAAGGGATCATCTCACTGGGTTCATCAGATATATGAAATCTACAGACTTGACAGGAAGTGGATGAGTCATACAGACAAACATGATAGGTTTTTAGGGATGTTCTCTTGAATGGTATTGAAGTATTAATTACTGCAAATAAGGTAAAGTTTCTATACATTACCTTTAATGCACAACTGCAGGCTATTTTAATGCACACTGTGAATTACACTGTACTACGTGTAAATCATACAGCTGTCCTTTATATTTTATGTTGTATGGAGGATTATTGGAAATAAACTTTAATACACATATTTTTGTTTGTCATCAGTGGCGATTTATGAGATTGGTCATTGATGATTTACTTGTTGATCAGAAGGGAATGGAGATCCAAATGTACCGACTTCTTTTTGTAGGTGTGTAACTGGTTGAATGCTATTTATATTTCTACTTGAATATGCATCGAGATTGGGTGTGTCGCTGTTTGACAATTGCAGTGACACAACACTTGATTCTGCCACATGTGTGCATCTCAGTTGATCATCGATACAGGTTTCAGTGTATGTTCACTTATGTACAGTGTGTGATTTGAGTGCTGTGCATTTCAGCACACATACGCGAACTCTGTGTAAGAGGCATACCGTGTCTCTGCATTGGATGATACCAGTCTTGGGCTGTGAGCTTTTAGTGCTGTCCATTCTTGTTGGGTGTCTGTCTGTTTGCGGATGAACTTGTAAACAAGGGCCAATGGTAAGTGTTCATCGGAGGTGCACCTGAGGCACTGTAGGTGTGTTTTTAGCGAACATAATTGAGTTTTGGCAGCTCGTACTGGATTGTGGCGTGTTTGAACATGCGCTCCGTACATCACATTGAAAATCTTGCTTTTCCTTGACTTCTTTGCAATCCCTTGTAAACAGCAGTCTGCTAGCCAGTTGGAAGAGAGCCTGAACGCCAGCCGGGCGAGGATGACCAACCTGCATGACGTGGCCAAGTGGCCCATCTTCAGCCTGATGGAGGTGGAGCTGCTCAACAGCATCCACCAAGCCTGCGTCTTTGGCAGCGGGGGCAATGAGGCCATCTTCACCACCACGGACGGCGACGTCTACGCGCTGGGCAACAACCACAACAGCTGCCTGGGGCTAGGCGACATCCAGAGCACGCTGGTGCCCCGCAAGATCGAGCCGCTCTGTGGGAAAGGGGTGACGCTTATGGCGTTTGGCAGTGGCCCGCATGTGGTGGTGGCGACCGACAGCGGGGAGTTGTACAGGTTTGTAGCAGTTCCAAAGATCAATTTTCTTTCAAGTGGATTTAATTCCTGCGTCCATAATTTGAGTACCAGCGTATATATATATTGATGTTTGTGTGTGTACAGTTTTTCGTCTGAATGTGCACAAACCTGGCATCATTCTGGTGAAATGGCCCTCATGTGTCCATCAGTGAGAGTGTACAGCTGCTTTTGCCTTTGAGGACACTTGTACATTCTTTAGCATGCAGTGTTTTAAATACTGAGCTGAGTATTTTATCCCTGCTTGATGAATGATGAAAATTGAGAATACGCCCGTAACTTAATAGGGCCCACAATTTGAAAAGTTTGGACAAATCCTGTGGGAGTCCTTTAACAGTCATGACAGTAGAGTAATGGAATGTAGATGCAGGCTTAACATAGGAGAAGCCATGGCAAATGCCCTGTCACCAAGTGTGGGTAACATTTTACCACTAGGAACTTAACAGAGGGCCATTGTTGTTTGCTGACCTGAGATGACATCTAGACTCCTTCATGACAAGATCCTGTATTTATTTAGGAGCAAGACCATGTTCGGCTTTGTACAATGTACATGTACATACACTGTATGTTAACGAAATGATTTTGAAGTTAATCCTGTACAAAACAGGTAACCAGTGAAGGCGATGTTATGTGTTGAAACTTGGGCGTAGTCTTGTTATCTGTACTGTTGGCAAACCGTACAAAAGACTGTTAATAGCCTAGACAGCTGGTCATAAATGCATGAATTAACACTGAACATGCTGAAAGAGAATTGTGAGAGAGGCATCTACTGATGGGCTGAATACCTACATCTGAATACACACATGTACTACATCTGTAATGTACATGTACATGCATGTACAGTATGTGTACATATATGTACAGTACCCCTGGTCCCCACAAGTACGGCAGTGCCAGTAGGTATTGGCATGTGTGAGTAGGTTTTCGTCGCATTTAGGGGACAGTTTCTTTTGTTAGGAAATTTCAGGACAGAGAAAAATTGTTTTCATGGTTTTTGGTCCTAATAACATTTATATTTCAACACGTACAGTGTACATGTAGTCCCAATACCCTGTACACATGTAATTACTCAAGTTGTACCCGTTTATTGCACCGTTGATCAATTTTATGGAAATGACGCATTGTAATTCTTAAATTATCAGTATTATTATTACATATACATGTATTTATGTGTATGTACGCGTACATCATCACTGATTCCTTTCATATTGCTTTACATTTCCTTGAAAACGAGGACAAACTGACATAAAAATAGTAAATTTATGTATCTCAGGAAATGAGTCTTCATACATGTACATGTAGCCCATTGGATCTAGTGGCAAGAAAAAAAATGTATTCTTATGTTCTGTGGATGTATGATATCACATCCCAACTTAACTCAAAACCGAAAACAAATTCACAAAAATAGATATACCGTTCATGTACATTTATAATATACCAGTGTGTGCATTCACAAGAAAGCACTTACATGTAAGTTTAAAAGTAATTCACTAAATTTAGTTACACAGTGTACATGTAAATGGGTAATTCCAGAAATTAGGGGGCCTTTTTTTTTGGTGTCCCTGTCACATCTGACACATGATTTTGTAAGTTCACATTTTTTAATTTTCAAGATTGATAAATTAATGCAAATTACCTGTTAAACAAATACTAATAGTTTGAAATCAATTCCGATGATATTTCCTCGTCAAATAACAAAGGTCAGATGTAACAGGGACATGAAAATGTCACACTTTTGGACCCCAAATCTCTGGAATAACCGAAGTACATTAAAACATGGACCCAAAGTTTATAGTAACCTAAAAGCAAGAAGTAAAGACAATTTAAAACCAAAAATCCCCCTAAGAAAAAAAGGTAAAATATTAAATTAAAATGAAGAAAAAAAGAAAAAGGAAAACGGACTTTCTTTGTTGATAAATCTGGATTTCATTCCAGTTGGCAAAAAGTTTACTTGTGACAATGAAAATCCCAATGTTATATTTAGAAGTAATACATGTAAGTGCCCATTTTTACTGTTCCCTTTGGGGTGAGGCACTAGAGTCATTGCATGTGATGTTGAGTTACACTGGCTCAAGCCAGGCCCATTGGCTGGAGTAATGATTAGACATTTCCTGTCATGAAAATAGCCACCGAGACCCGCCAGCAAGATAGGAAGCCGCGTGTTGCAGATCCACCCTGAGCAAGCAACCACACTACAACACAGGATAGTGCAAGAACAGGGCCAGTCACGATGCAATTCAAAGTTCTAAATTTTGTTCATCTTTCAAATACATGCATCACCAACCTGGGAGCTACATTATGCACTTGTGTAAATGTAGGCAAATAACTTTTAACAACCTCGTTGGGACTTTACAAATTACCTTGTTAATGTTATCAGTTTGGAAAAAATAAAGAAACTAAGACAGGGGTACATGTACCTCACATTTATCTTGTTATAGGCAGGATGTTGTGTTAACGGTGTTCTCATTATTAGTGTTTAAATAAGCAAGCAAAGAATCTACACAAACCATAAAGCTGAAAACTTTATGTCTCACATAAGCACATTTCACTTTGTTTAGCAAGGACTTTTTTGTTGGATAGTTTTGCTTAAAATCCTGTCACTAATAAGGATTCTCTTTGCTGGGGCTGAAGAACTAATAGCTGGAATTATAGTAAGCAGGGAAGTCCCTGGCTAGTAAAACCACAAAGTTGTGTAGTATTCCACATGTGAATCAACATGCAGACAAAATAAATTGTAATTGAGGAAATAATGAGAAGCAGTCATACATGTAGTTTTAGAAATGGGGGAAAACCCCAGAGGAATGTTCTGGGTAAAACCCACAGCATCAGGTAGGGACTAAAAACCCAATCCACATTTTACTGAGCTGGGAATCGAACCCGGACCGCAAAAACATGTTTCTTGGGTTATTCACAATGTCAGATGTGCTTTCCATGGAGAGGGCATAAATCTGGACAGTCGTTGATGTGATCAGCTGCCATTCGTCAACCATTCACTAGCCTTTATCCTATTTCAAATCCAAGTGATGTTTCACTTTTTCAAAGTCAACTCTTGTTGTCAGCTAACGTATGGTGACACATCAAATGTACATGCGCATAACGGTACACGTATATTTAAAAATATGCCTCAGACTTAATTTTGGTGACATGGGTTTCCTTTGACACTGAAAATTACTTATAGATTATACCGTAACGGTATATTTTTGGTGTCTTTTTATGTTCAGCTGGGGTCACAACGGCTACTGCCAGCTGGGTAACGGTACCACCAGCCAGAGTCCTGAGAGGATGGCTCCATGTCTAATATCCAGCAGCCTGGGAGGCTGTATGATCACACAAGTGGCCTGTGGCAGCCACCATACCTTGGTCCTGACAGACAATGGCGAGGTACGTTGTAGGAAATGAAAGGCTTGAAAATTGGACCAAACCCTAACGTCATCATTGTTGTCAAGTGCTTCACATATAGTCGAAGTATTTTTCATGAGTTACTCTAACACTTTCAGAAGTATATGTACTTTCTCTGCTAACAGTGGAAGAATGACACAAATATTTTTTACAGCTCATGTAGCTGAGGAGCATATTCACTGTTCACAATGAAAGTAAGGAAACTTATGACCATGGTGATTTATACTCTTAATAATTTAAGAGTATTTGTGAAGTACTCGACTTCAACACTAGAACTTTAATTGCCAGGAGCAAGTTTGATCTAGGACCAATTTGCAATTGGTTGATTTCAGCAGATGACCGATTACCTTGGACTTAGTTGTTCCATATATGTCTGCTGGGAGATCTGATTTGCAGTTTAAAGTAAGTTTTTTTTGTGTGTTATTGGCTTTGTTGACAGGTATTTGCATGGGGCTACAACAACTGTGGTCAGGTTGGGTCGGGCGCGACGGCAAATATCAACACTCCAAGGAAAGTTTCCTCATTGCTCAGTAAGAAAGGTGTCATTCTATTTTACCTTGGTCATCAGAATTTTGATGCAATTTTGTCAACTGCCCCAGGGGATGCGTACAATGTGCAAGCAGCTCATTTCTGCCCAATGCATATACATATAACTGTCAGCAGCAATGAAATCACACTATGAACATCTAACAACAGAAGCATGGCGCAATAATAATGGACGCTCATTGTCAGTGCACTGTGTTTCTTTTGTTAGATGTTCGTAGTGTCAAGGCAATTTTCAGTGGGCGCCCAGCATCAATAACCAGTTGGCCTGCAGAAAACCATTCAGAAAGAAAAGACTGCAAAAGGCCCTTGTAACAGGATCAGAAAGCCTACACCAGACAAACCCAGTCTGTGTGCCTAAATGGTGGAGGTTTACTTCAGAAGCAAAATATATTGTCTACCCTGACGTGCTAAAGCTATACAAGCATACTTTTGATATAAACAACTGCATTTAAGTATTGGTTTATAATTTTTTTTGAAGTTGGGAAGCGTGTCATGGCAGTAGCCTGTGGCCAGACGTCATCTCTCGCACTGATTGACAATGGCGAGGTAAGCAATGGTGTCAAAGTGAGGCATGTTTGAGCGATGACTATGGTTTACTATAGTTCAACTGACACTGCCCGAATAATGGATGGTTTTGAAATATCTAGTCGACCATTTGGGACCAGGCCCAGGGGGTGGTCGCGCCGCTGATTATCGATAGCCAATTTCATTTATCATTACAGTGGGAATCATTCACATGAAAATGACCGTACGAGATCTCATTGACCATCGACGCTGCGAGAATCGCAGCCAATGGTGAAATGTTAGTAACAAAAAGTGACCAACTAGTGTCGTTCGAGTGTAGCTGAATTGCACATGCGCTTTGCTAAAAAGCAGTTGACTACTAGTCAAGCTGCACTTCATGCCCAAACTTCCCTGTAGCAGACACAGTGGGCAGTGATAAAAAGATGTATGCATGATGTCATGAATATGATACAGCCACAGGAAACTGTGAACAACGAGGCCTTGCTCGGATTGCCTTCAGTTTATTAGATTTTACCAGCTTTTGCTCACCGGTATGTCTGCACACAGGTTTACGGCTGGGGTTATAACGGCAACGGTCAACTAGGTCTGGGAAATAACGTCAACCAGCCCAGTCCCTGCAGGGTCTCCAGCCTGTCCGGGGTGGTTATATCACAGGTATGATGCAGTTTGTGTTTACATAGACTTGGGCGTATCTTTGGATTGCCAAAAGCAAATAAAATGAAATGGTGTTTTAATGTCTAATTTTTATTCTGTTTTCAAACGTTAATTATACACGGGTGTATCTGTTATTGAAAACTCGTCGTCTTTCATAAACATCTATGTATGCCCACTCCATCCTGTAATTGGCGATGTGGTCACTGTTGGGAGTAATTGTTGAAATAAATGACTAAATTAAGTAATTAATGAAATAAAGTGCACCTTTAAGCCAGGGATGTCTTCTCTAACACCATAAAGACCACTCTGAAGAGCTTTGAAGCTTTTCATGGTGAAAGTGGCAAGTTAAGTAAAAGGATTGTGGTAGCATGATTTAAAATAGTGCTACAGTAAACCTTAAAACAACCACTCAGTTGATGTGCTATGTTCAAAGTGGACACCCTCTGCTTGCACAGGTTTCTTTGGACACACCACAGTAAGGTCAAACCCACCTGACTGAGCTTATGGTTGCTCCTAAGCTTCCAAGAAACACTGAGAGTACACTTTGTATAAATTTGTTGGAAAAATCCTAGTGGCCAGCATCTCAGTTTTGCTGCTGGTGAGATCTCTGTCTGTAACTTACATGTACCCGTATTTCCAATTTGTCTTCTCTGCCCAGATAACGTGTGGCTATGCCCACTCTATGGCTCTCTCTGATGAGGGCGTGTTGTATTCATGGGGTGCCAATTCCTACGGCCAGTTGGGGACCGGCAATAAAGCTAACCTGGTCACAGGCACCAGAGTAGGAACGGATATAGGAAGGTACGTATAATATGCCCACTGTAAAGAGGAAATCCCGAATCGTTTGTGTGAGTGCTTCAAAATGATCTTGGATCAAGTTTTGAAGGGAAAATTACCTGTTTTCTTTAAACTTCGCAACCAAAGGCAACATAAACATATATGTGACCAGCTCTAGCAAGATGGGTAATAAGTCGCCAGATTCAGTTTATGAGTTTTTGATGTGGCTGGATTCTGTACATCAAAAGCTACAATTTGATTTATGAATGACCCCTGTAGTCCACATTTTCGGATTAAATAAAAGCACTTCTTGAGAAAAAAAACTCCTGAAGTGTAGCACTTGGAAACACAATGCTATGTAGGATTGCCTACTAAATGATCAATTTTTAATCTTTACACTTCATTATCCATATTTGTAGTCACAGATTCTGAACATACAAAAATAAAGAAATATTATAGAAGCTATCCAAGGAAAAAACACAAAATCATGTTTTCAAAGAATTTATGCCCTCTCTCCAGGTAGAACAGGCCATTACGTGTTTTAGCATTGCGCAACCTATTACCCTTTTTTGCAGAGCGGGTCACATATACTGTGTTGAACTGCACAGTCCTGAAAGTGTTGTCCGGCGGTCTGCATCTACAGCTAAGCTGGCAACTTGTTGCATTTCATACACTGTAGATTTTGTATCATGTCTATGCAGTGTGGAGAGCCTAAGAAGAATGATGGGGCTGGGATGGATCAGAGGCGATAAAGATTTCACCCCCCATCTTCCACATCCATGTTCTGTGCATTTTCTCAGCCAAATCAGTGCGCAATTTTCCAAACGTTGAGGTCCCCGTCTAGATTTCTTTTGCACTCATGCACACTACTTTATTTGTTCAAGGTTCGTAGAGATAGGCGCCACGCACTATTCGCACATCTCGGCGGCCATGCTGCAGTCGGGCAAGGTCTACATGTGGGGCCAGTGCAGGGGTCAATCGGTGACCTCGCCGATGGCCACCAAGTTCACCTGCCTGGATGACGTCTTTGCCTGCTTCTCATCGCCGGCTGTCACCTGGAGGCCCCTCCGATTCGGTAAGCTTCGGTTCATCCAAAAAACAAAATGGCTGACCTTGATTACAAAACCTAAAGAAAAAATATTAAAGTGTGAAATATCATACATAACTGTGAAAACACTATGAATAGAATGCTTCTAAATACTGAGAGGAACTGCGTCTCTTGTTAATGCCAATGAAGCAAAAAATGAGCTTTTGGGGGCAAAATTGTTGCCCACCATGCTAGAAGTGAACTTTCTGCAAACTCTGACTGCTCATACAAAATTCGGAGTCAATTCCCCGTGGTTTTAAACAAAATAAAGGTCAGTGTGCAGACCTTATTTTTTCCAAGAGAACTGTTGGCTGCACTGAGTGATTAATTTGTGAGTTTGTGAATAATACTAACTAACTAATTTTCAGCCGAATGTGCACACCAATATGCCCCGCCATGGCACGTAGATCTTTACATGGCAGAGATGCTGCTCGAGTTTCTGCGCTTTACTAGCAATCACATTTTGCATGTTTTTGCCTCATAAAAGTGCAAACTTAAACAGTCATTAGACTCATTACACAGTTCCAGCCATGGTTTGCTATCATTTCTTTAAAATGTAATTTTTGTTTGGTCTTATTAACAATAGTGTTTGTAGTGTTACAGATGTATTTGAATATGTAGTCATATTGTATGCTTCTTATCTTGGCCCGTGAAAAGTTTTCCATCTCTGTGGCATTCTTTTAAGCATTTGGCTTATGGTACAGTACATGTTGACAGCGGCTTTTGTTTTGACTCTGTAGAAACATTTGTGGGAAGGAGGGCCTTGGAAGATTGTTTGAAGAATTCATTTGATAATCAGGTGAGGATCAGAAAACCCAATACACAAAACTGTTATGAGGCCATTTTAGCGAATAAATTGTACAACAAGTAGACCTTTGTGCAGAAATTCTCTTAAGTGCATGCAAACTATATTGCCACTCTAACCTATAAGAGCCGGCCTAAGAGACGTTGATGACCTTTTGAGCAGGAATCTACTGATGATTAGTCAATAGATGTCAGCTGACCATACTTCGTCAAGAGCCCAGACCAGCTGATTAGGTTTAAATGACCTCCATGGAGAGCGTAACTAAGATTGCTTGATGATACCTGGCAAATGGGCTTCACAAACAGCAAATTAAACACTCTTGACTACAGACTAACTTCAGCCCAAGTGTCCATAGGTCTAACAAGACTGCACCGTCGGGTGTGTGAACGGGGCCGGGGATCAATTTCTCGAATACCACATTTTTCTGTTTTTCTTTACGTCATCAAGCTTACCGTTTGGTCAAAATCGATGGGTCATGCATGGACATTACTGACACTCAGCTGCAAGGGATTGTCGACGACACAGACTATTGACAAAAAGTTTCCCAGGGGAAAAAAAAAAAAAAAAAAAAAAATCTACATGTATATGCCGTTTTGTGAAAGCGAAAACTCTGCCCTCATTTCATTTCCTTTGATGCAAGCCGATGTCTAAATCTTAGTGTCCTTTTCACGATGCATTTTTACTTGTAGGAATCCTCTGACTTGACTATCTCACTGGAAGGCAAGAATATTCATGTACATAAAGCTATTCTAAAAATCAGGTGGGTGAATAAGTATGTAATTCAGCTTCCTCATTTTCCCTTTGCCCAAATGCTTATTTCATAACAGCCTGGTAAATGGGTCATTGTAAAAATTTGAGGTCCAATTTTTTTCCTGTCTCTGTTATGTCCGGCATATGATTTTTGATGTTTAGAACTCGTTATTTAATTTCAAGATTGAATAAGTAGTGCAAATTACCTGCCAGACAAATTCAAAATAGTTTGTAATCAATTTCAGTGATACATGTACATCCCTTGTCAAACTTGTCAGATGGTATACATGTCAGAGGTAAACAGGGACAGAGAAATGTCACTTTTTGGACCCCAAATTTATAGAATGACCCAAATTGTAATTCTATTCTTTGGGATCTCTGTTTTTAGGCAGTGAAGTCTTCACTGCTTCACCTTAAATACATGTAACATGGTTCCAAATAGACAGTTTTTCAAAGTTGGGTTTGGATTTTTTGTAGATCATTCTCCAAACCGGGGCCTTTTTTTTTTAGGTACATGCATCTGCCTTGCCTCCAGCTCCAGAAATCCTTCCAAATGTTTGCTATTACAGTCCACTGAAATATGCTCCAGACTGTGGTCCTGCCTCAGATATAACTTGAAACTGTGAAGTTCAGCAACCCTAGATGGTCTCAACTTGATGGGCTAATGTCACGAGGCCGAAGTGGGAAGCCGTAATAAATCTTGGTGTTATGTGAAGTGACGCCCTTGCCTAAAGTTTGGTACAATCGGCTGCTGACTTTGCAGTTAAGCATTTGCCTGTGGTATTACCTGCAGTTTGCTCAAAAACCTGACTTTGAAAAAGGCCTGAAATATTGGCATATTTTTAAATACAGCCGAACAACATAAATATTGACTCTTGAAACTTATTGGCACAGTATTTGAGTGGTATTTCTCTCCTTGATCTCATAATTTGTGTCTCTCCGAGGCCCTGTCATCACAGAGTGGTACTTGCTTTAATGTAAACTGTGCACCAAGTTGGAGTGTCTTTACAGACTTCCTGGACATTGCTCATGTTCATGTGTATTTACAAACCTAATGAGGAATTTGGTGTAAACACGCATTGTCCGTTGGAGGCTCGGGGAAAGAGTTGATATTTTAAACCATCAGCATGCATCTATGACTATATGTTGTTTGATCCAATTTAAACTGTCTTTGACATACATGGCTTGCTAACCATGAAGTAAACTTTTACTTTGGATGGAAGGTCTGTTTGTTTTCAAATATCTAGCAAAGTTTCGGTCCCCACGCCAGTGTACTAAATGAAACAGAGACTTTGGGCCTGTTTGTTTGACACAGATCCTTATCTTGATCAGTGATCCAACAGGTGGTTTGCTCCATCTTCTGGTGTGAGTGAACCAGGAGCAGATTACCGATCGCAACCCAGATCCGTGCACAACAAACAGGCTCTCAAATTCAAATATCCTGATCGGAAGATGTGTCACCTGGACAGATTCAATTTGACTCGGTTTGTCTGACTCGGTGTTTTCCCCCGCAGGTGCGAGCACTTCCGCAGCATGTTCCAATCTCACTGGGAGGAAGACGGAAAAGAGTGAGTCATGAATGGTGGTGATGTTTGCTTAAAGTAGTGATAATTGGAGGAAAAAATAGGAAAGCAGGGAAAATGAGATATCACACTTTCTTTAAATTTAGGACTGAGTGCAGGTTTGTTGACGCTTCAGGCAGTGATGTGTAGAGTACGGAAAGGAATATGTCACATGCACAATTGTGTGTGTAAAAAGGAACTAGCACGAGAACGAGCTTGTAAACCAACACATGCGCATGTACCATTTGCACTTCTTTTCCTGTTTCAAAATGACATGACACTTGGGTTCTCTACAGAGGGCATGTGTAACATCCGCATTATAAATTAGTCAGCAAAATACTTTTATTCTCAGTGGTGAGAAATGAAGTAGCTAGAGTCGAAAATTGAAACAACAAAAACCAAAGAATTCACAGATCAGAAACAATTTAGTCATCGTTTGAAATGTATATTTACCCAAACTGGGTATATCCACAATGTCTTAAAACAGTTGGTGCGAGGACGCTATGTCCAAAAACTTCAGCGGGGCCTGTGGAAAAGGCTCTGCCCTAATTATCTGGGGTGAAGTCTGGTCCTTTGCCCCTGACTTGAATATTTGGCAGGCCAGTAGCTCAGATTGCTGGCACTAGGCAACTCAGTGTACAACGGTTTTTATGAAGCCAGTCCTTTGCTCCCCCAACCAAATTTTCAGTGGAACAGAAAGTATGGTCAAGCACATGTGCACGCCAGAAGCATGAATGAAGTCTTTTTGGTTGCTATAGGTACCAGTTAAATACCTTTACAGAGCAAGGCTGCTTTGCCATGGGCCTTGAGCTGGACCTAGAGAGGGCGCTGTTTTCTTAGCAACAGAGGCTCCTTTGGTCGGAAATGAACTTAGTAAATGCATTGCATCACGGTCGCACCACTGCCGCCAAATTGAGCACTCCCGATCAATGCAGTTCTTTTTCAACCGATGAGTGGGTGCTTCTGCTCGAGGCGGTTAGTGTTTTTGTCTGCGAATCAAGAGACAGAATTTGAGGATAAAGCCGTTATAAATCTTTTCTGTGATCTCATTTCCAGTGTTATACAAATCACGCAATACTCCTATCCAGTCTATCGAGCATTCCTGGAATATCTCTACACTGACACGGTCTCAGTCAATCCTGAAGATGCAATAGGTAAGACAGTTGCCCATTCCAAATTAACACGTACTTCAGTATCGTTGTGGTGTAGGGAGATCAAGGGATAGAGGGATGGGATATCGCTCACTCTGAACTGCAATGCCCCAGGGCACCATCACCCAGGTGCTAATTGGGGGAGCAGTCTTCACTGGTCTCTAGTGTCTTTCATGAGATACCAGCCAGCATGGGCCTTCAACCCACCATCAGCGAGGCATTACCACCAATGGTTACCACCAATCTCAATGCCATCTCTGTGATAGCCAGCATGCCTGCTTGTTTGTGACTCAGTCAAACTCTTGACAAAAGGAGACATTACATCGCTGACACCTGGGGCGCATTCAATACTGCAGTATGTGTTTTCATACTTGTATGTATTCCCTGTGTTGCTGATGGTATTGTTATTTACATCTGGTTATGACACCAAGGATTCCTCAAAAGTGCCCTAGGCACTGTAGCTCCCAAGCCTGAAGAAACCTAGTGGAGAGGAGACAATGAGAAGCAGTCACAGTTTTAGAGGTGGGAGGGAAACCCCTGGGGAATATACTGGGTAAACTTCGCGGAATCAGGTAGGGACTGAGAGCCCAATCCCCATGTGGACCGAGCCCAGAATCAAGCCCGGACGGCAGAGGTGGAAGGCGAGGAAAGAACCACTGTGCCAACCTGACTCCCGCTATACACGTACATGTATGTACTTGTATACTGTATACATGGGCATAGTTCGGTGCTACTAATTGTGCCCCGGGTCTCAGTCAATGATGATTCCCTTGTGCAGGATTTTATCTGAAGTGTTTAATACAGTACATGCATAATTCCCTGTCATTTGACTGGTGGGTGGTTGATAATGTGTCATTAAAATATTTGAATAATTTGACATGTTTGATGACAATGGCAAAGCCTCATTGAACGGAACATTTCATCCGCCACCTCATGAAATTATTCTCACTATTGCGTTAATGTGAAACATTCAGTATTCGTATAAAAACTCTAAACGAAGTTCCAGTGACAAGTGTGGATATCCAATTTCATGGTCCATTTGCTCAATAGATCTTTCCAGATCTTTTGTTGAGATATAAGTATTGTAAAGGAGTTGAAAGTACATAAAACCTCTGAAGAGCCTGCTCACACCAAAGCACAATGACACATCGTTGCAGTGGCAAGATGTGACTGACTCATGCTGCCCCCACTCCACTAGAAGGATTCCGAGTTAGGAGAATCAAACTCAGACAAAGCTCTTCTTTTCTGGATTTTTTAATCTGTTTGTTTTTTTATCTTGTGTTAACAGGCTTGAGGGGCTAGTGGTTTGACATGTGTGATCTTTTGGCGATCTTAATTCTTATCTTTCTGTGTATGATATTAGAAGCGATCATCTTCAAGAAATGTGATCTTTGAATTGTAGTGAAACTACTCAGATCAGGTTTTGTGTTACCACTCTGCAAACTTTGAATCGCAAAAAATAACCATAGCAAAGCCCAGAACGCTAAGCAATATTTCATGCTTCAGTGCTCAAAAGCAGCAAACCCCAGTTTGTTGTGTTTAATTACGGATTACCAGTAATTGTTGAAGGGATTAAACAGGTAAGCTGAGAAAGATGTTGACATGTCAACAAAGCGGGAGTGGAAATCTGGCCTCTCTCTCTAGTGGAGTGTTTTCCTCGGGTGTGGTACTTCACCAGAAGCCTTCTCGTCTGCATGACAGCCAGTCATACCCAGTCCAAATGCAGAGAATCCTGAGAGCCATCGTGCCCAGTATTTGCCCGCCAAAAAGCTGCTTGAAACAAAACTGACTTAAACTTATGTACAAGTACTTGTTTTGTGTCCATCCTCCTTCAAATACTTGGTCAGACTTTTGCACGTTTGCGACCGCTTGATCTGCCAGGCAGTGCTGCCCGAGAAATGGGAATCTTACAGTTGGTGTGGCATGGACTGTAACGTTCCACATTCGCATTTTGTGCCCCATCCGCATAGCCCCAACTGCTTATGTTAGTCTTGCATCAATCAATTCCTGTGGGAAGCCTATTGAGGGATTTCCAGGTTTTCCAGTCACACCTGCAACCAGGTGATAGCTGCTCCTTGATTGGGATTGATACAGCTTTTTGTGATGGCAGTTTCACTGAAACAACCTTTTTGTACTGTACATGTGTATATACAGAGAGAAATCCATTCATGTACATTGTACATGGAATAAAGAGAAGATGGGATGAGTGTGTGACAGGTTCGAATCCAGCCCATTCTGATGAGTTCCACGTTTTTCCTGATACCACTCGGTGTGTGTGTAATTGGGTAAGCCTTCTCCAGATGAAGCAGATAATTTCTTTTGTTAGGCAAATTAGAACCGAGTTCTGTGCCCGTAAACATTTCGTTCCCCACAAAATGGGTAAAATATCGTGCGCTTGTCCCCACAACTACAGAAATACATGTGTGCGTATATATTTACCTTACATGTTGAACAAAGCTCTGTGGTGAGGTGATAGTCCGTGCTCGGGAAACATGCGTACAAATCTTGAGGGGATCCCTTCATGAAATGGGTATCAGCAATAGAAGGACAGCGAGACTGAACATGCATGTTGAAGGTGTTTGCAAATGTGTGTGTGTTATATTGTGTTGAGCCATTGCTGTGAAAGTTTGCATGTAAGCACCAATTTGAGTTATGGAAAGTTCCTAGGCACAGGAAATTGAACGTTTTGTATGCACGGCAGCCTAGTTAAGTACACTGTAACCCAAAACCGTTCTACACATGGTACAGCGATGTGCATATGTTGAATGCATTGTCCAACAATTGTGAGACTAACTACAGGAATGCAATCTGCCTGCTCATTTTACATGACGCCCTGCCCCTCCAACCCACCCCTTCTCGAGTTTCATTGGCCTGATACGCAGCATTGTATTACATCGACATACATGTACATGTACATGCAGCAGACGGTGATTGATACAAAGTATTGCCGACACATTTCTCGATACACCATCCTTTATCAAGACGGAGTAGTCTCATCAATTACCGTCCCCTCTGCAAAGTGATACCCCGGGCTTGGGTAAATACGGCACACCGAATTTGATCGAGTGCAGTTCTCTGTCAGGCTTGTGCTGAATGCGGACGCGAGCATTCTACCATACCGTATGTTTCATCAAGTGTTGGGTTTCAGTCTGATTCATTTGGTGTATGTGCAGTTGGCATTGCTCTTGTGTGTTGTTTGCGGATTGAATTCCAGTAATACTCATATATCCAGTGGGATGTAAAATCATAAAAGGTTTGGCAGTGGTTGTGGAATATGTTTCTCAGACATGTAGAGTGTGGTTTTTTTTGGGGGGGGGCAAGTTTTATATTTTCATGTGATGAAATTCCTGGAACCTGAGGACTGAAGGAGATAGATTTCCCAAAGTTCGTCATTACGATTGAATACTTTGCATCCTTCAAATGGGAAAAAATAGGACAGTCTGTTTACCAAATGCATGCTCAGTGCCGACTGAAAGGTCAAAGGTCAGTCATGATCAGTGTTGTTGTGGAGACCATCACAAGAGCAGACGCAAGACCACGCACACGACCACGCACAAGACCAGCCACAAGCAACAGTGTGAACAATGACAAAGGAATTCTTTTGTTGCATTTCAATTGAATAGCTTGTAACTGGAATTCAGATTGGAGGTCTTGTGTGGTCTTGTGAAGGTCCTAATATTGGTCTCGACTGCAACACTGGTCATGATTTGTGCGAGTCCCTGTTGTCAGTCAGTTGCCATTTTTGCCAAATGGTGAATATTGACAAATTTTGGAGAAGGTTTGGCCAGAAGGAAGAGAAAATTGGACCAGCAACTGCATGAAGACATTTGGGTTCCAAATATCCATTTTGTAGCGAAAACTGTGACTGTTCTTTACGTGTACATGTACCGGTAGGTAAAATGTGCCCACTGGAACCCTGTTCGGTTATACACTAGTCTGCCCACTCTGGCAGAGCAAAGCCGTACCAGCAGATCTACTCCAGGGGCAATTGGGGCCACCACCCCCTCACTTTCACCCTGAGTTTTCCGAATATTTGAATTTCAACTTTTTGAAAAGCTGAATTAGTTATAACAACAGGCTTTAAGATAAGGGGAATTTCACTCAAAACCCAAATGATTTGGGGCTTCGATGGTAATAATTTGTGACTCATCAAGATGTATATCTTTATGTGCCAAGTAACAGGCCATTGCGGTGTGTTGATGCCAAAATATCACATATCTGAATGACAATACAACATTTGGACCAAAAGGTGCATGGCGCATTTCTCGAGCAAAAAGGTCATACGTTAATCTTGTTCCTCACAAAGATCATTTTTGTAAAATGAATCAAGATGCCGAAGCCTACATTTGGAACACGGGCGTGTGAGAATTCAACTTTTAACCTGATTTCAGTTTTTTTGGGGGGTGTAGATGTTGACCCAGAATTTCAGCTGTTTTGTACACCTGGTCTGTACAACAGTTCGGGAATTTGTTACATTTCAGCTTTCTGCTGGCTGCTTTCAGCTTTAATTTTAAGTGGCCACTCACACCACTGACTGAACAGAAAAAAATGTGCATATAAATGGAATTATCTACCTGAAGTTTCATTTTCCTGTTGTGCTCAGCACAAAAATTTACTGGAAGGCAGCAAATGATGTTTTAAAATGTTACACTTGAACCAAAGCAAAGGCTGAAGGAGGTCATTTTGATGACTGACATTTCCTCTCCCCACTGTAAGTTTGCTTTCTTCTAAGGAATCAAAGCAAAAACTTTGTCGGCAGAGAGCTTTGAAGGTTGTAGAATGCTTGCCTTGTTTATGTGTTAAATGGTATGGTTTACCAGATTGTAGCTGATAACTCTTTAGCCGGGCTTTCAGTGTTCTAGCCCCGGTACTGTAAATTTCCGCCCTGCTCTTGGGTTCGGTGCTGCCCAGCAGGGATTTTCAAAAAAATTAACTGAAGTATTGCTGAAAACGAACCAAATTGATCATATTTCAAGCTTACAAAGTCACAGTTTTGTGCTATTTTTCAATTGTATACAAGTAAGTGAAGACCTAAAAATATATTTCTCATTTTCTTCTTATCAAATCAGCCGCTGATTGCGAAGCATTATTGTAAACATGACTTCACGATGAAGTAGGGAGAAATCCCTTATTGGATTTCCCTAAAAACCCAGCTATGGGCTGTGAGAGTTCTGCTCACTACGCTTGATATAATCCACTAAGTCACTAAAAACGGCCCTAGCTAGAACACTGCTGGGTTTTGAATGGTGGGTCGCAGATGTTGAATGTTTTATTGTCCAATTACATTTTAATCATGGTAATTGTCAGAAATTTCAAACTGATGGAATATGATTAAAGTAAATGAGACTCTTAATCACTGAAGGTCCCCCTTAATTACATCGTTGCTTGTCCATCTTCTCTGTTACTCAGTTCATGGAATATCATGATGCATGCCCCTTTTTGAAATTGCGCTTGAATTATTTATAAGGTCTTTCATTGGTTCAATAGGCTTGCCGAGATGAACTGCAGTGCTGTAATTGCCATCAGATTTGCGCCCCACCCCCATCCACCACCGTATTTTTGCTTCCTTTTTTCTCCATTAATGAGCTTGCAAGCATCTAACGCCCCTGTCAAAGGCTTCTTACACTTGTCTTCTCTGTGGCCTGGGGTGTTTGGTAACTCATAGGCTGCTGACGTGGCAGAGCCACTCCCAGACAACACGCAGCTGTACACCCGTGTTGGTAGCGGAAGAAGACAGTCCCAGGGAAGCGCCGGCTTGATTCTTTCCCTTTTCCTTGCATTTTGTTGCTTGTAGAGGCAAATGAAATTGTAACCAGTCGCTAAATCAGCTCTGTCCGATTGAGTTAGCTGCTGGCTCTATGCATAACTTGCTCTCAGGTTGTCTTGGCATGTAATGATTTCACACCTGGCATGATGCAGTGATGACACCTATGCACAAGTACCAATCTATGGTTTTGTAATGCCCGAATACCTCCCGCTACAACCATCAGTCTTCACAAACCCTTCTGATGAATCCAGTGGGAACTAAATTCCACAAAACAAGTCTAAAGGCCTTTTTTAAAGATGGTTTCTTTTAGTTTGCATAAGAGCACTAGAGCAAAAATTGTATTTGTCATTGACGTAAATCCTGGGGGGGGGGAATATTTATCCCCCATCATGTTTTTGTGATGAGCACAAAAGTTAAGTGGAATGTGAAGAATTTTTAGGATTTCCCAACGACTGTTCACTGAAGTGTTTGCAGTATCACAAAAAAATTAAAGAACCATAAACATGCCATTGTGACAGACATGTACATGTAAGGTCCACATTACAGATCCACATACAGATGTGCATCTTCATCATGAATATCGCCCCCTATAAAGTGGCCTAGCAAGTCATCCCCCACCTCCCCCCCCCCCAAATTTCCAGCACAGATTTACGCCACTGCTATTTATTGTGGCATCTTGGAAATGGTGAGAAAAAATGTTAATACATGCACAGGTACATGTACGTACACAGTTGCCATTGATTTCCATTAAACGAGATTCCTCCAAAGGCCCGTAGCTGAAAAAAGTGAACCTGGCAACTTGTGACTTGTTTTGTCAGGTTGGGACATGTGCAGGAAATCACTTAGATTGATGGGGGGAACAAGAAGGCATTTTAGCAATTTCAGTCATTACAATTTGATCGACAAATTGAACTTGACGGGCTGATGTATACCAAACTTTCAGGTCAGTAAAGGCAGATGGGATTCAGCCTATTTGTGTTCCTGACAGCCAGCAGCTTCAGCCTGCTATCCTTACATCCACATTTTATAATGTACTTGTACCCAGCACATGTACATGTACATCTGTAGGAATATAAAGGATATTTAAATTCAGCAAATGCACTTGAATCTTTTTTAAATCACTTGAAAAGTCATAAATCTCAGGCATACAGCATTTTACATGGATTTTCATGAATATTGTACATGTAGGTGTATATTTACTATGTATAGCTACAGGAGGAAAAGAATAGTGATGTACACATGTGTACATACAGGAACCAGTTCTGTTTTAACCTGAAGTTTGTTGTGTCCTTTGCAAAAGGAGTTGTAAAAGGTTTAGTTTTTCTTGCATTTATGAGATGCACTATTTCCACCAAACTGATGTAAGGACCAGTGCAGTACCTTTTTTAGGGCTTCCTGATCAAAAGGACAAGTGTGCAATACAGGATACAGAAATTTTATTTTTCTTAGAATAGGTACATACATGTAGGGGCAATTCACAGCAAAGTGACTGAAACAAAATTGGTGTCAAATGATAGCTAAAAGTCTATACTTTCAAGATTTAGAAAACAAAATTTTAATTTTGATCCAGTTTGGTGAATAAAAATTGTATTAATTAATAACCCTGCTTTTATCCCAAAAAATTTAAAAGAGGGATAGGAAAGTTTTGATCATTATACACCTACAAAAATATGTTCAAATGACAACATTTTCAGTTATTTGAAAGAACAGTTCATATATACATGTAAAACTGATAACAATATTTTTTCCGTGTTTTGCATAACTCGTTTTGCTTAAAGTGACTTCTAATATTTTTCGTTACTGAATTTTTTTAATTTCTCGTTTAAAGTCGAATGTAATGAAAGTTAGTTTTTAAAGCAAGTTTAGGAAGGCCTACAATATGGCACCGTCACTGACATATTCCTCCTTTTTGTTTATTAATTACAATTAATTAAAACATGTCCTTCTGTGACTGTTTTGGTAATGGAAGGACAGTAACAGAAGGACATATTTTATTTTCATTAAAAAGTTCTGGTCCATGTTTGTAGTGATTGTTGACAAATAAATAATACTGTATACATGTCATGCAGAATAACGAGTATTTGGATGTTGCTGGATTGTGAAGTTTATTCCTTCTGACAAGGTTTGATTGATATGCAAGTGAGAGATCCTCTTCTAGCCCAGGGGCCTTCTAACTGTTGAGTATAAACCTTTGTCAACATGATCAGTTCTTCACTTGGCTTTCACTTCAACAGTACATTTTATAGAGTAATTCTACCAGTGTTACATTTTGTACATCTAACAACGTAAAAGTTGTACTATATTGATGCATACTTGAAACAGTGCAGATATCTCTGCATGTTCCTGTGGTGCTGCACCGTGCTGTACACTTCAAAGACCAACCCTGTCTTGTGAGTATAATTGTTTCTTTTCTTAGATTGGTCATTTTCATTGTAACACTACACATGTAATTTGGAGACTGATGAATTATTTTGAAGTTTTAAATTTTCAAATGTTCCATGTTTAGATTTGGCATAAAAACAGATGTGCAGGTATTTCGTTTTAACAGATCAATTTTAATCAGTTTTCTTTTTGTAAGTAATAGTTTAAGATGCCAAAATATGGTTTCAGTTTATAGGCCCATTAACAGCTTCATACTCTATATATGTACATGTTAATCACAGTGGTGAGTATTGTAATGTGAAGCAAACTTTAAAAAAAGTAGTCTAATGTTTTTATTTTATTAATAGGATGGCTCCAACACCAGCTGAAAAACAACTGAAGTAGGCTACAGAGAGCGACAGATAGCAAAAGGTCTAGATGACGAACACAGATCAAAAGAAATTGTACATTTACTTTGTAAAATATTGTGGTTTTGGTGGCGGGTTTAAAAGTTTCACATTCAAGAATGTTAATATAATCCTAAATAAAAGTGGCTAGTAATTACTTGTATATTTAAACCACTGAAAAACATTGAACGCAGGACTACATTATTAGGCTGAAATTTTACATTACCCAGCATATAAAAAAGTGCTCTTTTGCATCATTAGTATAACATCCCATTTTGTGCATGCTATATAATTGAGTAATCCTTTTTTCCTTCCGTTACTAAATGTTGATCCATTTACGGCATTACAGTTTATTAACCAAAGCAATTATTTTCATATGTAAACTCTATAATGTAGCTTAAGCTTTACAGATTGCATTTCTTACCTTAAAAACAAAATTAATTTTTAAAATTCACAGAGTTTATGCAAAACTCACGTTGGGTGGGTAAAGCCTTCTCTGTTTTGCTGTCCTTCTATTACCAACCTCATTAATATTCAGATTTCATAAATGAAAGATTTTCATACAAAACAAAGCTATGGAAATTGAAGTTACTGGTAGTATGTATGCTTGATAATAGAAGGGGGACATTTGTTTGATGTAATTAAAAGTTTTGTGATGTTTGAAATTTGTATAATGACTCAAATTGTCCTCCCCTTGCTGTGGAATTGCCCAAATCTAGTGTCTTTGTGTTGCTCTCCACATTGTTTTTTATGGCATGTGTTAACCTCCCTTTGCCTGTCTGCCAATATTGTTGCACATACAAGGCACTTCAGGAAGGGTTTCATATATCAATACGACTTTTGCTCATGGGACCCATGGATATATTTCAAATGCAGTGTTGGTTCCCTGGGGTGGAGGGGGGCGGGACTGTGACTGTACACATGTATATACAGCTTATTGCTGTCAATTTTGCACTGATAGCTTGGTTGAATTTGACACCCCTCTCTCTCCTGGAAGAGTACGCATTCACATCATTGGTTAGTGAGAAACATTTATGAAGAAGTCATCTTGACTCCACAGCCCCTTGGGTTGTGATGGACTCCTTCATCTGCAGACTTGGTAAGGGAGATCTTGAGTTCTACCCTTCCAGGCTCTAAGGCCATACTACACCATTGTGAAAGTTCGTATTTGTTCGTTGAGGGCTCTCTGAGATTTGCGAATTAGATGTAAAGAGGATGAGAAACTTCTCAGCATTGTTCAGATTACAGTGGAATGCTAATTTGCCATAGCAGCCTTTTTGCTTTGTAGGAGCCACATATGACTACTGGTAGCCCTTTCAAATGTGTTTGAGGGCTTCACAGATCGACTTGGAAGTTGGTTTTAACAGTATTATTCACGACTCTTTCTGTAGGCAGTGGCTGCATGCCCACTGCTATAAATAGTGTTGTAGTCAAGACCACTTGAGAACTTCACAAGACCACACAAGACCAGCACAAAACACAGGACCTCCAGTCTGAATTCAAGCCACAAGCTATTCAAATGAACTGCAACAAAAGCATTCCTCTGTCATTGTTCACCCTGTTACTTGTGACTGGTCTTGTGTCTGGTCTTGTGTCTGGTCTTGTGCCTGGTCTTGTGCCTGGTCTTGTGCCTGGTCATGAGCATGGTCTTGTGTCTGGTCTTGTGCATAGTCTCAACCACAACACTGGCCATAAATTGGTGCATAATTTGCTCCCATCCACAGCCAAGCACTGTACATTGTAAGTCAGACTCATGGCCTGAGTGTTCATGACATTCCACCTGGCTCCTGTCTTCATTTCTGTCTCAGGACTTTTGGACCTGGCCAACTCTTACTGTGAGTCGCACCTGAAGAAGCTGTGTGAGCGCATCATCAAGCAGGGCATTAACGTGGAGAACACGCCCATTCTCATGGCGGCTGCTATCAAGTACGAGGCAAAGGTTGGTGCTCTTCAAGGGGTTCTTTTTGGTGATAGGTCCTAACTTTTTGAGGCCCAAATGGTATATACTTCAGTACAATGTTGTTATGATACAAACGCGTGGTCTGCGAAAGTGGCGTTTTCAAGAATAGGATTTGTATGGAGATTAAATGTCTGAAAAAGATTGTTAAAAACTTCATTTCGATATTCCGAGCAACTTCCAACGTTGTTCCGCAACTCTGATTTCTTCTTTGCAGGGCCGATTTCATAATTAACTTGTCCTGCAGATTGAAAGTTATTGTCTCACGATCCACCCTACCAGGGTCCAATAAGTCAGTGGCAGGGGGGACAGATACAATTAGATGAAAGTCAAGGCTGTAATGTGACTTCACTGAGCTCGTTACCCTCAGTTTCAATCACAGTTATAGATGTATGCCCGTTACAGTGCCAGGAATTGACATATGTGCATGTACGAGTAGTTTGGAAGTTCATGGAAGATTCCATGAAGCTGTCATCAGCCTCCTGTAAATGACTGTCTTGAACCGTCTTACTGTACAATGTACATGTAAACAAATACTGCAGGTACACATGTTCAATGTAGCAGAAACAAATTCCGACCAACCAGTGAACTGTACTCTACTGTATCAACTTGTACTGGTATTGGGAGTGTGGTTTCTCTCTTCTTCTTTTCAACATATCAGGATTTACCATGAATACTTTCTCATTTTTTTTTTGTTTTTCAATTATAAATATGGACAAAGAAATTGACTGGATTTGGATTTTTTAACTTGTGACCTTCAGACTAGAACACCGCGCCCATGTTGTACCAAGTGAGCCATCTAGCCCCGTGTTTAAAGAGCTCCTCTTTTGGACAGTATCTTTCAGGGTACACTAGTCAGATGTCATAAAAACCAGGCACACCATAGAGCCAGTGTTCACATTATGCCTCAGAGAAACGATGCCAGCAACACACTTTCAGAGTTGCAAACTTAAGGGGGATACGGCTTGATTGCTACGCATGTGTGATTCCTTTTGGTGCTCAGTGGACCATAGTTCCCATAGAAAAGCATACTAATAGCATGCCCAAAGACTTCAAAGTTCAGTTTAGGATTTTTTGTACATGTGACATATGTATGTGTACATGTGATATGTATGTTCTCACAGACATCCTAACTTAAAAATGGCTGTTGATTGATTGCCAAATACAATGTAATATCCCTATTAAGTAAATTAAAAACCAAGCTTTGACCTACTAAGGGCTATGTACAGTATATAAAATAACAAATTTTTAAAATCCAAGAGACTATCCTTTGGCCTTACGAATAATTTAAGGCATGGAAGTTTGGATTGTCCTTTTCTTTTTTTTTATTCAGAAACTTTACAAAAATTTTAACCAGTAATATCTCAGTAATTGATGTTGACAGTTGAATTCAACTTTGGAAATAGGAGGAGAAGGCGATGGCCACTAGACATACACTCAAAAGGAGCCGTTTTAATCTATTGCTTGAGATCATTTGAGAATCCCTCATGAGGAAATAATGTCAATTTAAACAAGGGGTATGGCACACACTGTATTGTGTTATCCTTGCTCGGATGCCACTCACCTGCAATTACCTAGCCGGATCTCTGAGGTCCTTTCACTGCTCTATTGAAAGGGGAAGAAAGCATCCTTGAGCAGAGGTTTTTGAAGACAGGCAGCTCGTATTCTGAAGGAGAATTTTGCTCAGGGATGATTGTACAACACCGAAGCGACACAAAGTAAATCTTTGACATGACTTCAATGCAATTTGTTCAAATTGTTCTCACTGATTGTGAATTTTGTTCACTATTTTCTCATTGCTTACCATTAACTGTTGACCCAGGTCTGAGTGTTTCACAATCAAGTTTGAGAAAATTAGGGCTTTAAAGAGACCCACATTGACAGCCTCTCTTGTCATTAAGAACCCCTGACTTTTCACTTCGGCACAAAGATGACATGCTGAAATTTACTTGCAAACAGTCTCTTGCGTGCCGTCTCCACACAAAGAAATCAGTGAAAGTGTGAAAGGCTTAAACACATTGATTGATTGAATTACCGGCCTTATATGTGGGTGACAATGAAAACAAAAGGAAAAATTGGTGGTAGATGTTGTAGTGTGTGCTTTCAATGGTCAATCCAAGGAGTTTGTTGAACCACAGCAGTCAGGGAAATACCGAATGTGGTGCTGTCATTTTTTAGTTGTGCTGTTTTGATTTGTTTGTAAACTGAACTCTAAGGCGTACTCATTGTGCGTACTTGCAAACACCCCTCACCTTTCTGAGTGCGAAATACCCTCAAAAATCCATCCTGGAGAAAGGAAGAGGCTGTATCCCTTTGACACAGTGTCATGATTGTACATGTACATCACACTTTCTACCAAACTAGTTAAACCAACAAAAATCTGTCTCACAATGGTCTCAGAGAATCCATTGTTTGTTGTCATCATCAGTCGGTGACAATTGGTCTAATTTTTACACAGTCTAACTTATTTAAGTTTAAAACTTTGTCATCTCAACTTGTTCAAGCTTACTGCTTGTTCAAGCTCGCTGCAACCTGTCAAATTGTAATTCTGCATGTAAATCATTCCCTTTTTTTACATTGAAATCTTTATTTGAGCTGCCTGTGGATAGGAAGATTCATCGTTCATTTGTTTCCCTTCCATCCCTTTTCTGAAGTGACTCTCCTTTTCAGAGTTCAGTGTAAGGTGGGTTTTCTTTCCCTGCCTGCGTGGTCTGTACCAGCACCATCATGAAAAGGCTTACCTGTAACTTAGTAGAAAATTACATGCACATAATTCAGTTATGCCAGTTTTCATGATCGAGGGAGGGGACATTGTGAAAATTGTCAAAATTTTCTGCTTTGCTGACCCCATTGCATCGGCCTGTTACACTGAAAGGCCTCTTGAAATGGCTCCCACAAGACATTCACTGCCTCATGAAGGCAGAAGGGATTCTCACCATTGCGCCTGCTTCTGTCTGTGCGGCTGAACAGTTTCTGCGACAGGGCCCCTGTACCAGCCAGGCACAATGGGGAAGCATTGCTGCTCCACACCCAGAAGTATTTCACGATTGGAATGATTGCTTTGCCGGTAACAAATACATGCACATGTACACCTGCCAAGGATTTTTTGGGTACTTAATGCACCCACATGCATGCACTCACAGAAAGACAGTCACTATGTAATGAATGTACTTGACATTGAGGCATGAACATCAATCAGATTTGTTAGAGTCATTGAAAAAACATGCAACCCAGAAATTAAAAAAAATGACTTATCGCACTGAGTCAGATAGACAGTGTGTAGGCCGCTTGCAAATTGATATCTGCGATTTTTTTTTTCGCGTCACTTATATTGTATTTAGAGATGATTCACTTTGAAAAGAGGTGTTCAGTAGGTGGAAAAAAAGCATAAGTTGAAAACGTGAGGGTAGGGAGGTTCCTTTTTTCATTGAAATCTTGCGAGGAGTCTGTCCCTCACTGTAAAGGGCATTATGAGTTTGATATCTATTATCATTTTCTTGTTGATTACTTACATGTATTACGTGTATATGGGATACCTGTATTCAGCAATGATTTGTTACATAAAACTGAGTTTACTTTGGAGGGAAAGTAAAAGTGGACATTTTGAGGGATTTTGTTTTTTTATGTTCTAAATTTTCAGTTTGTGTGAATTTTTTTTTACATTTTCCTGTCAGACTATTCCAACTTTTCTTGAGAAGAATCAGGAGATCTCAAAACAGATCTTCGAAATGGAGATCTGCGTACATACCATTTTGTCTCCATCAAACATTTATTGCAGTGATTTGGCTTGTTTTGGCATCGAGCATGTACATTGTAAGCAAGCCTCTCTCAAAGACTTTGCCGAAAATTAAATTGACTGCCCTTCAGAGAACTAACGGTATTTCCTTCTCATGACCTTAAGGCCCTACAGGCCTGATTTTTTTTTAAATTGTCAGTAAAACTAGAATCACTGCGGTCTTCCAGTGTGTATCAAATCCCTTATGGCCGAAATTATTGTAAGAAAGATCTGTTTATGCCAAGCAGTTGCTGCCCCGTGTGTCCTCATCCACCTACCGTGCATGAGGAGGCAAAAAAATCTAATGCCTCGAATGCATCTGGAAAGTAGTTAGTGTCTAGACACGGTGATTAGGCAATCTTTTATGCAGCTGTTATCGTGAGGATCTGAGGTGGAGTGAAGTGATCATTAATTTCTGTCAGATTGCTTTTTCGCGCCACTTCAAGAAAGGGGGTGTTGTGGATGGACGAGGAACTAGAGAAAGGATAAGGTGGCACTTGAGTATATGCACATCCAGAATACCCTCCCAAACACATGTACTGTGGAGCACTCCATCCTTCCATGGTATTTTGATTCGGCAAGACACACTGTAGGCGTCCATAGGTCCTTGCTCTGTGGTTCATTTTCATGTAGGCAGTTAAATACTATAATTGACAGTGCTGTTACCAAACACATTAGATTTCTCAGTTCTCAAACGAAGAGAATTGTTTTTTCAAATAGTGAAAGTTGAAATAACAGCGCTGTTTTCTTTTACACTTTCACTGTTTGAGAGACTTCTTTTTATTAACAAAGTACAAACAAGAGCTTTACCCAAGGAAGACACCTGTGACTAATATCCTCATTTGCGTAGAATTGCCCAGGTTTACACTTTGAAAATGTACCCTGTGCATCTTAACAGGGTAATTGGGGAGCATACTTCACGGTCATGGCAAAATAGGAAACTTTTTTGCTCATCTTCAGGTTGATCTGGCCAAACTCCATTTGCATGAAACAAGTGCGAAATCTTGCTAGGTTTAATGGTCACTGGTCCACCTATGGTTGAGTTCAACCCAGACTAGGGTTGAGTTCAACCCGTGTCGAGAGACTGTAGTGTGAAGAGGCATACAGTGAAGAATGGTCCACTTAAAGAGAAAACAGCCTTTTTCATTTTCATTACAGTGAGGTTTTGATATGTGGTAGAATTTAATCTTCTGTCTTTGGCGCAATGCATATTTTACTCGCATCCAAGGGTAATTTTACTTCCTCCCCCAATTTCATCATCACATCAGTACTTTTCCCAATTCAGCAAAATAAGCCAGTCCAGGAATGTTTTGAAAGATGCTTGTGAAGACAGAGGAAAAGAATTAGTCTTTGCAAGTAAAAGCTTCACTGAACTGAGTAAAAGTGCATGGACTTTAAATAGATGGTCATTTTTTTTGGGGGGGGGGGACAAAATTGGGACAATCTGGTAAAATATACATATCATTCTTAAGCCGTGTTATGACTGGAAAGGGAACAAATTTAGGATTGGGCTTGTCAGAAGTTTTGCGATATGAAGCCCACAGCTTGTAAAATAGTGCTCTTGGTAAACTGGTAAAATTGTCCAGCGTTTGTTTTACACATAATATACAAGGTGTAAAGCCTCACACACATCTTAGTTCTGGAAAGGAAGCAGAGGATTGTAGGCCTACAAAGTATCTTGTAACTAGTCAAAATCATTTTATTTTATATCATTTTTATTTATATTCATGTAGAAGGTGCAGTTACTCCTTTTTAATTTTCCTTCCTAAATTCAGGAGCTGGAAGATTTCTGTTTCAAGTTTGCTGTCAATCACATGACAGCTGTCGTCCAAACCGAAGCGTTTCAAAACCTAGACGATGGATACGTGAAGGATTTCCTGGCCAAAGCAGCACAGTGGGGTGCCTTTAAATACTGACAAAAGGCCTCTGGGCAACTAGAGGCCCCTTGGCGACTGGAGGCACCTGGGCAACAAGAGGCCCCTGGGCAACTGGAGGCACCTGGGCAATAGCACGTCCCTGGGCAGCTGGAGGCCCCTAGACAGTTTGAGGCACCTGGAGAACCTGTGGCCGCTAGCCAATGGGAAGCCGCTGGACAACAAGAGTAGGACCCAGGCAGCTGAAGGCCCACGGGCTACAGCAAGCCTCATGGAATATAAAATCGTGAGCCACGTTTTCATTCAAATCAAGTGGATATGGACTGACATCACCCTATATTTATGAAACAATAGCATATCAGATGAAGGGAATTCCTCGACTCTGATTTTGTGCAACCATGAAAGACTGATTTGCACCAAGTTGCACTTACTATTAACTTGTTCTACGAAAAACAAAGCTTGTCAACGAGTAAATTGACTTCATAACTTAGCTTTGGCTTTCTAAAATGTGCAAAGTCTTTGTTATTAAATTTTTACTGCATGGTATCGATAAGTGGAATAGTGAAATTGATGTTTTGAAATTGTAAAGTAAATATTGCGAGAAATAATTGACATTGAGTACTCAAAAAGTAAAGTTGCAAATCATTTCTGTTCGCCAGAATCAGTGATTATTGTTGGTTTGGAGGATCCCCAGTGCGTCAGTTGTGTGTTAACATAAAGCATTCCTGACGCCACCTACTGTTCACGAAAACTGCAGTTAAGTTTGTTGTACAGTGTACTTTCATCTGTGATCTGCATGGTTCCTATAACATTTTGCAATCTGGGTTGGATACCGTACATGGGATTTCAAAGTGGTTTCGGGTGAGAGTTTGGATTCTGTTTGGCTAGTTCACATACATGAATTGTCCAGTTCAATCGGAAATGCTTCGATACACTTAGTTTTCAATCTAATCCCTCATAAGTCGATTAACATGATGTCGCATTGGCCGACAGCCTCCTTAGAGTTTAGGAAATTACCAACTTGATAGGTATTAAATTTTGGGCGGGATCAGTCGATCTGTGTGATCGCATTGCGCTAGCGGTCAATCCTTTATGACATCTCCACCTTTACGTGTACTCCCCTTTTTCGAAACAATCTTCCACAACCGCAAATCAGAAAAATGGCCACTGGCTAAGTGCAGAATTACCCGCGAAGCGTGCAATAAGATCGACTTATCGCGCAAAGATCGAGCGATCGCACAGATCGACTGATCCTACCAAATGTCACGTTTGTGCAATTTTCAGCTTTTAGCCTTTTATCCTACCAGTTTTATAAAGCAGACGTTTTTCATGCTAACGGTAGGTTGTGCAATTGTATTGTGTCATCAGGCGGTACAATGTGACGTTTATTTATATTCGGGCAAAATATCAGTAGAGAAAAATGTCAATAGAACGAAGAGAATGAATGGTGTTGTGAGACTGACGTCTAATTAGCGATAAGTGTACTTTTTTAAAAGAAAAATGGAAAAGAGATTCTTTAAACATCTTTAGTTCCAAGTGCTGCGTTGAAATCCGTTTGTAAATCGGTAACAACGAGAATGAAATGTGGTGCTAAAAATACGCTCATTTTCTCGTGGCTTTCACATTTGATACATATCACATATAGGCCTACACGTATTGCATTCCGTCTGGAAATACGATGGCCAAAAGTTCAAGGCATGATTTTGAGTGCACAATCTGCCCAATACATTGTAGTCCCATCCATTGATGTTCCTGTTTTTGTCGTAAAGTCTTAGATATACACGGAGCTGTATGTTGCCTCAAAAATGACGGAGAAGGTCACTGCTAGGCTATGGTATGTGCCGAGGTTGATCGGTCTCTGAAGGATTTGGCGTCGAAGTCTAAACCTTGTCGTAAAAATAGGAAACATGACTCTTTTTCTGTTGGTGGGCACTTCCGATCTTCAGCTTAAACGTGTCGAGCCATAAAATTTCCAGCACGTAAAGAAACACACACCCTCAGCACAGCGCCGATAAAGTGCCATAAATACTTATTATTACTGATTCTAGGATGAAGATTCAGTCGTGTATCATTCCTGGTATCGTAATCACACCGCGTGTGCCGAGTGAAACTCGAGCGAGATTTACAGGAGGTAAAGTCTTTGCTACGACCCCCCCCGACCGCTTTCCTTCACATTTGGCCCCTGGACTTGTGAACATTGATCATTGATTGTATTCATTGTCAGTTGCAAATACATGTAAACATTTTTGTTTATATTTTCCTACGTGAAATAAATATTCATGCATAGCGTCTTTTTCGTTCATTTGAAGTGTCTTACATCCTATTACGTTGTAATCACAATAAAAGTTTTCTTTTGTTGTGGTCAGAATTACACTTCCATCTTGTGCGCTGTAATAAAGGAATTTCGCATTAGCGGCGTCTGCGCGTATCCGCATTGAAACCGAGGCTCTCTGCGTTGAACGTCGTCGTGTGCGCCCGTGGGGTCGACACAGTACATACAGTATCAGGTTCGTAAGTGTGACGCCACTTCAGTTTAAGCCACGCCCACTGCACATGCAGATACACAACCATCGCAGGTACGTTAGTTCGCGGTAAATTGCCGTTATTTTTCCTTTTGATTTTACGTGTCGAGTCATCCTGAAAGACTTTTCCACAAAAATGTGCAGCCTGAAAAGTCTGAATTTAACATACCTTTATGTATTTCTTCTTTTTTTTTTTTGGTCATGACTCCTTACTTTCAATCGTCTGATCGTATTAAGAATTGAAACGGACACATACAGCCTCGTTTTCAAACGCGAAAGTGCGCAGATCGACTCCAAAAGCGTTGTATTGGGATCCCTCTATTCAAGAGAAATCAAAACTCTCGTCTACGTTATGCTTAACCTACAGAACAGCAGATTCAGCGCTGTGCGTCTTTTTGACCCCTTAATAGGTAATCGTGTTTAAAAAGTGTTTAATCATAGAGGGTGATCGGAACTATGGACCTGTCTCTAGCTACTTCACTTTTTGCCTGTACCGTTTGATTGGTAAACAGTGGTTGGCCACGTGGGTGTCGAAAAGGGGTCTTTAGCTAATGAGTGCTTTGTCCCCCTTCCAAAAAGTGCCCCCCCCTCCACCGGAATAATCCTCCTGACGCCCATGGTAGGCCGGCATTACCAAAGCACGCGACTAATTCACAGATTTTAACAAAATTTCACGTCATCACAACAAAAACCCAAATGTGTACTGCTTGAACTAATTATAAATGGAAATACTCGCGCGCTGTTTGCCAGAGTCCGTTAACAACCCGAGAGTGAAATCTCTGTAGTTTTTGGCTGCCGATACAAATGATCAGTAAGTACAAACATTTCTACTTCGAGAGGAGCAGGGAAGTATTCAGGGAAAAAAAACAGTAGTCTTTTCAAGTCTAAGCAAACTAGTATCATACAGTGGTTTGTGCATGTGAAGTCTGCTGGAAATAATGCCAAAAGCAGACTGTACACTACAAAAAAAGTACTGAGAGTTTAAACATATTTCTAAACACTTTTTTCGTTCTCACTTTTTTAGCATGTTTAACCACGACATGTTTTATGTCATGCGCTTTTCCATGGTACGGGTTTAGCTCTAAGAAATCCGCTTTGCGCTTAAACACATTCCTAAACACAGTTCACAAAACGTCATGGGTATTAAACGTGTGGAAAATTTGGGTACAAAAAGGGGTCAATCCAATTTTGTGTACGATCCTTCATTTATATAGAGAGGAGGGGTTTTTAGATTTTAGGAATTTAGAGCATCCCCGTAACACCTTTGGCTGTTTGTGCCACATCGTAATTGATCAACACAAACTTGGGTTTAATGACTACCATCAACTGCCACTTCAAGGTTTGTTTTTGGGAGGACTTGGAGAAGGCACTGCAGCCCTGATAAATGCTTCAACCGCGATGAAGGTGGAGCTACCGCGGCGTCTGTTCGCCAACTTCAGGGTAGATTTCCCTTTCCGTGTATGCGGTTATCCCCAATACCCATTGAGATCTTCGTCACTTTTCTCAAAAAAAGAACGGAAACTGACCCTTTTGGGGCCCTGCATCTGTGGTTATATGTTAACTACGATTGAAAGTCTGTTGCCACGCACGGGTTTAGATGAACAATCCATGCGGCCACTTCTGGGTCCCAGTCCCTGTTGACATGACACTAATGAACACTGCATTTTAGTTTCCATGAGCTGTTTCCAGGTTAAAATTGGATTTTTATCTGATCCGGATGTTTGAAGGAGTATAAATAGCAGCAACCGGTAATGACTTCCATCGGGATGGGAAGGCTTTGAGGGTTAAAGCTACAACATTCAACAGTCACAAGAATCCGAAAATGGCAGCTGACTCAGTGTGCTCTGCGTTGATTTGTTTCACGACTTATTTTTCTGTTGAAATTCGGCAGTGGTGCTTGAATACTGTGAACCCCAAAATTCAAACTGTTATTTAACAGCAGGAATTTGTACTACTGCATGCTTTGTGGATGCTTAAAGGGTCTCTGCAGTGCAATTTTTAGCACCGTACAAACCTTCACATGTGTGTCTCAGTTAACCATATTGCTATATTTCATTTCACAATAGTATTCTTGGTTTGTATTCATAGTAATTTCATATGAGAAAACCCGGGAAGAAACCCTCCATGTTACATTGGTTTGTGCACACGAAAACTTCAGGATGTTTGTACGTATTTCTGGCCAACTTGTCAGCTTTGGCTTTTTTGATGTTTCATCGTTTAAGCACATAATAAAACCTCGGCGAGCAATCCTTTCTCAGAGATGGTTTCAGTGAGTATATTCTTGGTTCACGATTTGAACTAAGATGCACATTCACTAAGCTGCGCTTTCCCTGAATGACATCACAGCAACAGCGCAATTTTGAATGTAGTTAAAAATGCAACTTTTAATATATTAAACTGAATAAGAATGTCAAATATTTTCCTACATGAAAGAAGAGTATAAGGTAACAGAGAAGGGTCGTCTTGGCAAAATCTCAGCTACACTTAAATGCTTGAATTTTGCGTGCTTTCTACTCTCCCAAGTGAGTTATCGATGAGTTCCTGCCGCCGTCAGCTTTCCAACCGGGGATTGCTCCTTCCACCCATGCTCCTTGTGTGCTCCATGAACAACACGCATATACACTTGTGAGGAAAGGAGGATCGGTATTCGCATGGAAAAATAAAACTACAAAAAGGACCTTAGTTCTTCAGCATTTGTCTAGAATGTTGACTTTTTACAGCCTCAACCAAGAATGGTCATGCAGTGAAAAAATGGGGGGAAAGCTTGTTTACTTGCAAACTTTCTTGCATCTTTGAATCTTTTTCGCTTCCTTGTTGAATAGCTGTTGAATTGAAAAAAAAAACTGAGAAGTCACGATTCAGCGTCCTGGTTTGATTAAAACAGAGAAGTCAAATTATTTACAAACGGGGCACGAATGCGTTGTTTCATTCGCGCGTTCAGCCCGCCCCCAATTTCGTTTCCGAACAGGGATAGTTTGCGAAGTGTCAAGTTAAGTTACTTGTCGTTGATGAGACCAAACAAACTACGCCGCCACAAAATGTACCGAAAGCAAGCATTTTATCAACAGCTTCAAAGCATTCGAAAGTCACCTGATTGTCCTCGTCGAGGGACGTTGTTTTTTTCAATTATAAGGCCACTATTATTGATGTGGAGAGTGGGTTATATCGAACGTTCGATCCTGGTCTAAACGAGACAGTGTTCACCGCTCCTTCCTATCATGTTAATGTGAAAAGCGTGCGCACAGGAAATATCCTGGGACGAGACTCAGAAGTGCAAAGCAAGCGCGCTACGTAACACCGAGCTTCGAAGTGTAGTCATCAGCAAGTTAGCGAAAGCTGCGCTAAAATATCAAGTGGATCGATCAGAGGGAGCGGGTGCATTCAGATCGTATCCGATGGAAGCGGACGCAGAATGTACAGTACTCGATAAGTAGGCAACATTTGCCGTAGTCTTATGGTGTAGAAGGGAGCTTTTTTGGACTGAAGGCTGCGGAAGGTAAGTGAACTTCTTCAACAATGTTTAGGATTATAATTATTGTTATATGCAGACAGGCAGGTATTGGCGCAAAATTTACGCTGGTGGATACAATGTACGCCTTTTGTCAATATGACCGATGGAGGGGTGCAGTATCAGTTTTTTGGTTTTCTGTTTTTGTTTTTTTTTGGGGGGGGGGGTAATTTTTAGGTATGATTCCGCCATTTTTCCAGAATTTGCCATCCGTGTATATTGAAAACATGCGCCTAAAATCTGCTTTGCAGTACGTACCTTAATTACGTATCCTTTTTTGTTTTAAAGAAAAGCGCCCCGGCTTTGAACACAATTTGTAAACCTTGTTTGCTTAATGTTTGTCCTTTGGTGAGACCCAAAACTCACTGTATTGCAGTGGACTTTGGAGAAAGCTATTTTTTATAAGTAGTTATTGGTTTTATTTTGAGACTATAGAAATAGTTGGTGCTGGAATGGCCATTTGCAGGTCACAAGTTAACTGAAACATTAAAAAGAAATATAGTGAAGTACGTGGGTATCGAGAACCTTGAAGATTTCTTTCCAAACTGTCATGACGTGTGTTTACCTTTTAATGAGCGATTTATTTTCTGAAGTGTGAAACCACTGGTAGACCTCCTATCTCTAACTGAAGACTATTGTGCAGGGTGAAAATCTGATTAGCATTCTTCAATATATGTTGCGATTTTGTCGGCTGATGTCAAATCGCGTACTCTTGTGGGGAATTCCAGTAAAAATCTAGCTTATGCGCGTTATCGATATTGAGCCTCGCTTATTACCTTGGCAGGGATATTACATAATACGATAACGTATTACCTCTATGTAAAGTTTGGAATGTTTGCATCTTGCTGTAAAAGTCTCGTTTGGCATTTAGCGTTGTCTCATTTTGAAGTCCATACTGTTATTTTCCGAAAAAATACCTATTTCACTGTCGTCAACTATTTTAGGAAATTTTAGGACACACAGTTTTGCATTTTATTGAGGTAATGGAAACGAGCAAACTGCAGATAGTATACTATCTTGATAATTTTTGAAGTTTCGATTGGGTGTGTGTGGGTGTTTCAGGGCTGCTCTGGGGGCGGATATCCACGGGGGGTGTGCCCCATTGCCACCACTCAAAACAAAACAACAAAACTGCCTGAATGCTTATCAGTGTAGACACCATTTATGCTTCACTTGACCAGTACCCGATCGATTAGACTGGGAGGAGATAATCGCCGGTACTTTTTTGTTTTTGCTGTGTCAGTTACATCCTCGCACGCTCCCCATCAAAGAAACGTAGGAAGAAGATCCCGTATCTACTATCACCGCCCGAGCGTGTAATGACACAAAGTCCCACCTTCCCACGGAGGCAGGTGTCTCCAATCATTATCGAGCTCGCTACACTACCAAGGCTGTAATTTCATCAAGATGAGTCTTTTCTTGCTTCGTCGTATAATTTAAATTCTGAGCTCTAAGCGATCAACCCAGCTGATCACCCTTGATTCTATTTTTCAAGGCAATCTGAAAAAAAAAAATGACAAAATGACATACCGATTTATCGTTCTCGGGAGGACATCTTATTGATGAGAAAACGCCGTGTGAGATGGAAGCTATATGCATCCAGCTAGATTTTCTCATTTTACATCCTGTAAGTCACAGTTATAGCTTCAACAAACAAGGAACTAAAAGGACCCGCTGACTTGTCCTTATTTACTTTACATGACATGGAAGCAGTTTTGTGGTGTGGTAATTGCTCTGGATCGCCAAGGTTGTAATACGGTAATATCATAATGGAATTTTAGTATATTTTGTTCACATCCAATGTCCCAACCTACCGAAGATTACCGTGCGCAAATGAAGACACGTCCAGCCGGCTATTGCAATCAGTCAGATTAAAAAAGCAAAACGGGGTTAAGCCCCTAGAATAAGCTTTTAGTTGGGAAAAATCCCCAAGAGTGTTTTGTGAAGACCGTATCATTGAGTGCTTGCACGGGAAAAAAGTGCAGGTCATTTGAGAATTTCGACAATATACATGTAAAGAGGGTTTACACTTACAGATGGCAAGATATTTGCATTTACAAAAATAAAGGTTGGAAAGAGATTCTAACACATCGGTCTTTGAAAATCCTAGGAGCCTATGTCTCGGTAGACATTAACCGAGCAAACTGCATGTCAATTTAAATACGGGCTGGGCCGTAGCGTAATTTCACTTCAAAAACCCTCCGGATTCATGTGGGGTAATCTCGTTAAAGTTGTGTAGTTGTAAAGAATAAGGTTAATGGAATTACATAATTCACTATGAAACCGCCCCAAGCGAGGTGCATGTCTATATACTCTGTAATTATGACTTAAGTTTATTTGGCTTTGTGGGATGAGCCCACATGCGTTTTAATAGAATGTAACCTAGTTTTAAATTTGCTTAAGCTGTACATTCTCCGTCTCGTTCAACTAGGGCCGTCTTGTCGACTAAGATCGTAGTCAGATTGTTATTTTGATCCAGTTATACTCTAGACGGTCCGATCGCCCATGCCTTTGGCGAGAGGAAGAGACATCCTTTTAAGCAAAAATGGATGAAAGGACTATTATGTCTTTCCTTTCGCTAATATTTAACATGGAAACTAAGAGCAAGCCTGGAAATTGGTCATTGCTTAAAGAAAACAAAATGGACTGAGTTATATCAATAAATTATAGTGTAGGTATTTGTGAAAACCAGGGTTGGGTGGTTAATGGGATGGATTAAGCCAGTACATTTTGTTGAGGATCGCAACCTGAGATCGAGCCACTTGCAGATCCTTCAATTTTGTTCAAGTTGATTAAGTTTCAGACTGACCCTGGAGCTACAGACGTAGACAAAGCTGACGCTGACGTTTAAAAAATAAATACCACTAACCGACAACAAACATGATGCAGAGTTAAACAGGTGATTACATAGGAATGTAATAATGATATGGCCCTTTTCATTAGATGATGTACCACACTATGCGCTTTGAAGCCTACGTGCAACGTTATTTCCAAATGTTTTTATGTGAACAGCTGTTAGTAAGTTTGCTAACCGTGCCAACAGTAATTGCCGGGGCATAGTTAATTTTGAAAATTAAAAGCAAATACCAGGAGAAGTGCTGTTGGGTAGTGGGGAGTTGTAATTAATGAGTGAGGTGTTTCCCAAATGGTAGTTGTGAGTGTAATTGTAAGCATAACTTCGGGACATGCCAAATTAAACGTTCATTTCCATGAGATAGATATTGAGGAATTTTCGTCTGTCACTTTATGGGACGATTGCTTTTCCGGTGCACATATGGGAAACATTTTTGTTATTTGCGTTATATATAATACACAAAGCCTGAAATCATCTACAATCAAAATCCCGATTCTTATGATTGCGACTGAAATTCCGTCAGTTTGCGCGAGCAGCCTTCCTATACATTCATTTTGGCAACACACAACACCCAGTTTGATTGAAGATGCAGTAGCGCAGGCACACCAACTGCCCACGAGTGTTTTGCTACTGCAGTGTATGAGGCCAAAGTGGCTTCTCGTTTTCTGGTCGCTGATTCATCGAGTCTTTTTATAATACAATACCAGTATATATATCCACGGCCCTGAGGAACCGTCACTGCTATATAAATTATGTATCTGCGCTCGATGGACTAATAACAGTGCCCCCACCTCAATGCGGTGCTTTTTCTCATCCCAAAACATCGTTGTGAGTTGGCTCGCGCACTGCCCTCACAGAGCGCTGGGATGGGCTAATTTCTTTTGCCGGGGCAGTTGTAGTTTGTGCATGCACATGTCAAGAGATAATCACTCAGTAGAAATGCAAATTACATGACATTTTTGGGCTGGTAACAGCAGAAGCGTATAGCTGCCAACGCGAAAAAATATTTGATCTCGTTTAAACGACTTATTTATCTCATTTAAACTACTTATCATCTTGTTATACTACATTGGTATCTTGGATGTCGAATATCAACATTACGTTATCGAGTGGTAGCTACGTCGTTGAAACACGACGATTAAGTTGTTAAAAACGAATAGCAATGTCGTTAAAACGAGGTAATCGAGATAAAATATATTTTACGCGTTGACAGCAATACTCTTCCGTAGGTAACCCTGTTCTTGCTATGCATGTTTTCTTTAAGTGTTTTTGCTGTGACAAGTACTGGTCCCATAAAGCTCTAGGTAAGCGGCAAACATTGCATGCGTGCTCCTGTCCGCGCGTGCATGTCGGGGTACGCGCGACGAAGTTTCATTTGAATTAGCACAAATCTGTGGTAGGAGTACAGAGGCAGTAGCCTTCCAAAGAGTGACATAACTCCTCTTAGGAACCTCTTAGGAGTCCAAACAACCTACATTACAATCAAATCACTTAAAGGCTGTGTTCACTTGGTGTCAAGCTTTCTCGGGGGAACAAGCAAATCACCTGTGTTCCACCTTCCAAATCGATATATCAAAAAGGCAATGGCGGAGTAAACTCCACCGACTAACGGCACGCCGTTAGAATAAATGTTTCAGGGTAGTTTGCTATGCTGACATCGTGTCTCAGTCGCTTAATGGGACATACGTCCCATACGTCCCATGTCTGTATATTGGTTTGTATCGGACCTAGGCTTTCAGTGGACTTGTGTTGCTTTGTGCTCAAAGTGGGAAAACTGAATTGCCCAATCTTTCTTATTAGAAAGTGATATACAGTACTTTTTGTTTAGATTTTTCTTGCAAGCCGTATAAAAACCGACTGATTAATGTAAATTTCCTGGAATGGTCAGACATGGAGCGTCACATTGTGTGTGTTTCCATGTTTAATAGGGATGAGAAAACAAAGTAAACAAGACCCGCTTTTCTTGCACTGAATGAGGTTCGTCATCCCACTATGATTGCTCATCACGAGACTGTTTGACAAAGAGAACAGTGCATCACAGAATATGGATAATTGTACTCTGTACGTGTGTAATGGAGCCCTGGACAAACTACAGTCAAACACCGAACGACATTAATGTGAGGCTTTCAGTTCACTGCTCCATTGTAAGGATGTATTGATTGGGAAATTAATAGAGAAGGGACAATCTGAAACAAGGTGCAAGTGCTTTGTCCGCGGCGGCGTGCACTTTTCTCAAAGGAGCGAGGGAAACGATAAAGTACACTAAAACGAGCGCAAATGAAAGTTCGTGAAATTAGATAAAGAGAAGCACGAGCGAACAGGCCTACGCCAAGGACACGTATTTGAAATGCATACACCCAGTCACCTGCCACTCACCATGAATTTCTGTGGTATTCGCAGGAGCATCTCTAGATTTAAAATTTCTTTTTCACCGTAACTGTAAAAAAGAAGTACGGTATTAAGGTTTATTCAGATGCTAAGAGCAACCTTCATAAAGGCTAAATTGAGTGCCGCAAGGCCATAGCTTGACTTGTCTCAGGGGACAGGGAAGAAATTAAACCTGTTCATGCCCCCAGAATGCAATTACAGCAATTAGGTGCATATTAGGTACAGCTGGAATGAATCCGCGGCAGCGGTGTAATGAGGGATGTCATGTCTGACATTACGCGGGCTCGAAGGCTGCGATTTACCAGCACCAGCTTGACCTTAATTAACTGATTATTTATTACGTGGCTCTGTGTGTAACCGCAAAGCGACCCGAGAGGAGACCACATACACGAGCGGCTCAGCACGAGGGTCTTTTCCGACTTGTCAGGAATTTCGTATGTTTTTCTTTGTATTTTCCATTTTTGCTACCCTGTTCTTCCAACCAATCATAAACTAGCAGGTCAGCATATATTAACCTATTATGTAAATTGAAAGTATATGGAAGATGGCGAGCGTGTCAACAGTGTCGGTGACCGTGAGTGCAGGTCAGTTATCTGAGCAGGATTTGACAGGTCTTTTAGAATATGGTGCTGGATAATTTCACCTTGCCGAGTTTAAACAGTCGCATCCTTAGGTTACTGAAGAATCTGTACGCGGGTGTGACGTTTTCGTCTTTACCAATTGGATGTAGTAAAAGCTCCACGAGCACTGCCGTTTTGCTTTGACAATTTGGCCTTGATGAACTGCTACCTACCAGTGTTACTCCAACGTCAGAACCACCCCCACCAACAAGCATCATAGTTAGTTGTCATCTCACCGCTTATTGCCCTCATGAAACACCAGATGGAAACATTGCGTAAGCTTTGGAATTGATGCCGTTTATGTCAGAGACTCATCTGCTTCAAATGTTTACATGAAATTTATGAATAATGTATATCAGAAAGCTTACGGATAATTCACCACAAAAACCTCAAAATCAAGTTGCAAAAAGCCTCGTGGCTGCGCCACTCGCCTGGTCTCCTGTCCAGTCGCTTTGCAGTTACACACACACAGCCACGAAGGCCTTGACGAAAGGCTAAACAACTGCAGGAGTGAAAATTCTGTTCGGCTGTTAGTGAATGGACAATATTTTTGTCATCGTTGTTTGTCAGAACGATGGGTCAGATGTAGGGTAGTAGAGCTTAGAACTTCAACAATATTTGGTATTTCTTGTATGTATTTGTTGTTCCCCTCGTTGTCTTGCAATAATCCTTTTTATACTGAGTGTTCAGTTCCAAAAGGCATGTCGAATTTTACAAAAGGTAAATCTATCGTTCAACGCAGAGGCTTCCAAGCTTTAGCATTACCAAACTTAGAACACACAAGTTATTTGTCACGTGTTATTTATTTCGTCTTAGGGACAAGGGGCGAACAGGCCCTGGCATATAAGAAAAAAGAAAGCCGTGTAAAACCTTCAGAATTTATGAAGTTTTAATAAATTGTTATTTTGATACATGTAAACACGTTCAGATAAGGCACAAAATGTGTCATTAAGCTGGCGCAAACAAAACCGAAAGACTAAAATAGACTATGTGATAAGACATGTAATTTAAAAAAATCGTCTTTTCTGTAGTTGCGGTATCAATTTTCACAGATCCTAAGCGAACCAACTATATATTTATAAATAATAAAAAAACATCGATACATATTGTAAACCAAAGTAGCGCCTGCGTGTTGGTACAGAGTCCACACGCAGGCGCATATCATGATAACTTCGGATACAGTAAACTTTGGATAGAGTAAAGTTGAGATATCCTGACTCAGGTAAAAATGATTTGGGGAACTTTAATTGGACTGATGTTTACCCACTGTGTTAAGCGCGTTTGTTAAAACAATTGGTTAATCAACCAACTCGTGGTGATGCCGTTCTAAATCTGATATTAACAAACTTAAAGAATCAATATGACCCCCCAGTAATAAGTTCACCAATTAGTAGAAGTGATCATAATACTGTTTATTGGCGACCATCGTTGTATAAAAAGCAAGGTTATAGTCAAAAGAAGATTGGCCGATCCTTATGTAAACATAAATGAATTTGGAAGATGGATTACCGAGCATTTATGGGACGAGGTTATGAGTGCATCCAGTACTAATGATAATGCTGATGCCTTTTATGCTACCATCACAGAAGATGTTGGCACTCATTTTCCCCCGAAGGTGATCAAAACCCATTCAGGAGATAAACCTTGGGTTAACCCTAGTATTAAAATCCTAACAGTGAAACATCAAGTTGCGTTTGAGGAAGGGAAATTGATGCTTTGGTGGTTTCTATGTGATAAGATCATTCGTGCAATATCTCGGGCTAAAAAATCATATTACAGAAATCGCATTCAGAACCTCAAATCTAATGATCTATCACGCTGGCATAATGGCATTCAACTGATAATAAATAGAAGTCTACAACCTCCAATTATTTCGATGCCTCATATCGAACAATGTAGTTTCTCTGCGATTGCTAAAGCTATCAATATAAATTTTGCTTCAGTGTGCACAAGCCAACCTCCAATCGACCTCATGAAATTACCTGCCTTTTGTACCTGTCCACTTGCCCACACAAATTCAGGTGTGGGAGATGTACAGCATTTTGAGAAAACTTACTGTTAAAAAGGCAGCTGGCCCTGATGGTCTTCGAGGTAGGTTGATTATTAAAGGAGTTTGCTTGTGAGTTTAGCCAACCTGTGACTGACATTTTTAATTTGTCTCTAGTTGAAGGTGTGGTTCCCCGGGTATAGAAGGATGCTATCGTAACTCCACTACCAAAAGAAACTCCTGCAACAGTTCTCAAACTGAGGCTTATTTGTTTAACATCTCGTCTGGCAAAATAATGTATGGAATTTGTAGCGAAATGGACGCTTAATAACCTTTATTGCTCTATTGAACGTAATCAATATGGCGGTATTAAGGGATCTTCTACTTCTCATTGTCTTGTTGAAATCTTAAATGCTCTCTTTAAAGGTACTGATAAAAGAAAAACTGTAGGCACCCTGGTAACGACAGGTTTTTCTAAGGCATTTGACCGTGTCGACCGTACTTTAGCTATTCATAAGCTTTACGAACTAGGTGTTGGAAATGAAATTTCACCCTGGATGGCCAATTTCCTCACTGATCGACGTCAGCAGGTGACATATGTCGACGATCTGACCTCAGTTGCAGAGGTCTGTCCTGCTAATGAACCTAGCCCGATTGGGCGGGATCTTGATGGCCTGGATGTGTGGGCGAAGAACAACCACCTCGGGCTCAACCCTTCAAAATGCAAGGTTATGCAAATTTGATTTCAAAAAGTACCACCTAGACCACCATGTGTTAATATTGGAGGGACTGAACTTGAGGTGGTGTCCGAAACTAGGCCTCTGTGTCTGATAGTCCAATCTAATCTTGGCTGGCAGTCTCAAATTAATGACACGGTCTCAAAAATTAGTCGTAGGCTATACATGCTTGGTCACTTTAAAAGGTTTGGTTTGCCTATCGATGACATGGTTTCTGTATACACTTGTTATGTTCGCCCTATTTGTGAGTATCCAGCTCCAGTTTGGCACGGTAATATTAACCAAAATCAGGTTGATCAACTCGAACGCATTCAACAGCGTGCCTGTTGTATTTTTCTTGGACCTGATTACGCCTCATATGTAGATGTTTGTAATTCATTGGGCCTCGAATCTTTGGAAGACAGAAGACGTCATCTCTGCTCCCATTCGCTAATAAATGTATAAAATCCAACAGATATGCAAATTGGTTTCCCCAAAATATTAGTACCCACAGTATGTCTCTTAGAAATTTCAATAATTACCGGATCCATCATTATAAAACCAACAGATATGGTAACGGTGCAATACCCTTTCTGTCAGAGCTTCTTAATCAAATTACCTAACTAGTTTTTTTATGGACTCTTGTGTACTTTTGTGGGTTTTTTTTTTACATTTTTTTGTGATTTTTGCCATTCAGCTTAATGCTGCGAATTGGTTTAATAAAATATGAATATAAATACGAATATGAATATTTACATCCATCTTTTTGGCATTTTATACCAGAGATGGAGAAAGCTTTATTGCTAGCAAAACAGGATCTTGTTTTTATTGAATAGTTAGTTAAAGTTATGATCGCAATCAGTCAATACAGTGTAATTCAACTACCAGACTTAAAAACGGTTCTTTGTGGTGCTACACCGGCCGCTGTTGTGGTGCCACAACCGTACTGTGCAGGTGGCACGCGCACATCGTACGCCTCTTTGACCAATAGGCTAAAATTTGCTCAAGTACTCGCGTGTCAAGCTTAAGAATGCGCGTGTCTATGGCGTCTCGTCGGATTAGTCTACACATGCATACCCCGTCAGCCTTCACAAACTGAAGCATGGATGCCATGCATGACACTGAATAGTCGTGCTGAGATTCCCGTTCGTTTACGTGACAGTGATAAAGACGGAGTTGGTAAGTCGTGACATTAATTACAACATTACCCAGCGCGCTAATGGCCCTGCAGACCACTTCGAACACAGAGGTCCTCATTTTCAAAGTTTCGACAGGGTATTACCGCTCCAACCTCCCACCTTCACGTCCTCGCGTATTTCGTGGTATATACCGCGGTTTCGCCTGTCGGACGCCACTTGGAAAATAAGTTCCTGCGTCACGCACGTGGAAAGAGGACCTGACCAGGGAAATGGACAGAAATCGATTTGTCATTACTTCAATGGTTCCGAATAAAGGAGGGGCCTGACTTTAATACGAGCTGGCCAATTCGGTGCCTTTATGAGGGAGCCATAAAGGACAGCGCCTTTCCCGGGGAAATCGTGATGAATGCTCAGTAGAAGGACCTCAAAATGTGGCATTCTCACCGATTCGCCACGCATGCTTGGCTTGCATTGTGCTCTGAAACACGGCGGTATTTTTGTGACATCCTCTTGATCTTTCTCCGGAGGATGGTGAAACGAAGCATGATGATTCGAACGCTGGCTTCATTTCACCCTGCTCACCCTGTTTGGGGCTTTATATAAACGCCCGGTACGTTTTGAAGATTTTGTGGCCGAGGCCTGTGCCCCCAATATTAAGAAACTCGCTGATGGAGTTAAAATGTATCAGCCTCTTGTAACGTGACTCATGATTTATACACGTTCATCGACCAACAAAGCAGTCGCATTCCAATAAAAACAAAATAAAATAATAAAAACCAAAAAAAGTTAACCAAAAAAAAAGAAAACCCATATAAATCCGTTTATGTTAAATGTTTGCCCCTTATGTCAAGATGAAAAACTAGGGCGCTCAAGTTTTGGAGTTGGTTTACCGTCACGAAATTTCACATCATTCTGTCTGTTAAAAATTGAAAGGGCTATAGCATTGTTATTTTGACGCATTCAATTTCTCGTTACTGTTCACAAGTGTTCGGTTTCATCATTCTGTTTCGTTCGAAGGTATTCGAGATTTCATTTCCAGAAGTCTAAGGGTTACTTTACATGGAATTTCAGGAAATTGTGCAACTCAACTCAGGAATCATCAAAATGGATGTGTTTTTCTTTGGCGTTTTCGTGTTTATTTATGGTCAATCTTTTATGAAATTCAAGAGGTCTATTTGGTTTAGGTATGGCTTATTCGGAAAGGTTTGTCACTGAGGTTTTACTACGGGGGTATGTCCCGTGCGATGCAACTGCTCCGTAATCATTGGTTTGATTTGAAAATACGCGATCTCTTTGTATTATTATACAGGGTGTTCCATGAAAAACCAAACCCTGAGGAGAGGGGTTGATATGCCCAAACCATGCGATATGATTATAGTGTGTGCGGATCTCCGAAAAGTTGTGCACTTTAACTTCCTGTCACTTTTTTGCTGCATTTCTCGTTCGGTCATTTTGTCGTAGATATGATTCTAAGATTGATTTGTCACTGTTTCCTCTCTCTTTCTCTCTTAGAAGTAAATTTCCACAGTAAAAGCCCGGTTTTAATAATGATCCCACATTTAGATAAATCATATTTTGAGATTTCCCAGTGTTTATTCCTGTAACTTCACTTCATGTCTGTTTTTTTTTTCTATCAGAGTAATATTTCACTCTGTTAAATATATTTCCTGGCTTCGTTTATTGGAAAGAATTTGAATAGATACTGTTTATGAAGTTTCACCTTGATGGACTGAACGACAGTCTTCGAATATAACAAATTAAAAAGGAGTAACATAGATCTGTGTGTCTGGAGACTTGCCAATGGATATTAATCTGCCGAGGAGAATGCAGAGTGTAAGGCATAAAGAAAGGGAGCAAGAATATTGGAGGACAATACATCTGTTTCGTTTCCAGTTTTTTTAAGGTTGATCTGCTTTTCAAGTTTCAGTGGACTGTGGTAATTCTGCATGAAACGTTTGAAAAGCCTGAAAACACCAAAATGTACTCTTCTTAGGAGATATTGATAGGAAATCTTGCCCCCCGACCGATGTTTCCAACTACCTGTTTCCTGTCTCCTTTTGATTGAACATGTCTCGTCGTCATGACCACGCATCTTTGCTGTAGTCAAAGTCTCATCTGTAAGTCGCTGATCATTCAGTCGCCACCCCCAAGCCCCTTTAAGTTAGTAGTCGACGCTAAGAGTAGCCAATGACATCACCATTAAGGTGGCGTCACTTACCCTTCAGTACCGGTACATCACGTGATCCCGATTTGTTTTAAGGATAATGCATTGGACAATCTGCAACTTCAACGTTGCTTCATTTTTTTTTCCACTTTCATTCATCTGTCTGGAAGGTATACCTAAACCCGCCGATAAATGATCTACCCTGAGCACGTCTGATTACTCAGTGTCGGAGATCCAATCGTCTCTCCGTCCTGGCGAAGACACGCAAGCGGGTAGGCATTTATAGCTCCGTGGCCAAGCCGGCCTCGTCAGAACAGTGACAGCGCCTCGTGGCAAACGGACGAGAACGTCAAGCGTCACCGGAGCTATTTATTTGTTGTTGGTATTTTCAAGTCGTTGCTTCGCTCCGCTGTTACTTCGTTTTATTAGCTCGCGATCAGGCACTTTCAGGCTTGCAGTTTTTGCTCCCTGGAATGACAAATCTGCGGAAGATCTGACAGTACTCTGCGATGGGCATGGATGTTTTTTTAAATTGACGAACTTCATGCTTAAGTGGCGGCATGCATGCAACCGATCTCTCGGCTCACACAGCGCAGACTCCTGCGAAAGAATCTCCACACGTCGTAATACCAGGTGAGATATCCTTTTGCTATCAGTCAAATGCATATCCTAAAGACAGGGAGAAATAAGCGTTTCAGACTGCAAGACCTTTGTAAAAGCAAATAATTCCGAAGACCTATTGACTAAAGAAATTTGTGTACGGTGATTGTCAAAAAATCCCATGAAACTAAATTGTTCTCTTTAAACTATTGCGACCTGTCTCAGATTTCTCAGTAAAAAATAAGTTTGTGAAAGCGAGCACAGTGGAGCCTCTGAGTATTGCAGCGTAAAGTTGTCAAACCTTGACCGTTTAGATAATGCATTAATTGACAATGTACTGACAACAGTTTTATAAAGTGGATTCATTAGATTAATATAATGATATTCGTGCTGTACGATGTTTCTCGCGAGCCCATGGATGACTCTGAGCTCGCAGCGTTCTTAGATACGTGTCAGGGATGGCACAAAACTATCATAAAATCAATATGTCCCCGACGCGGATGTGAGTTGTTATAAAGATCACGACTTATGTCTAGCATGTTACATTAAAGGACGAGGACTGAAATGTGTTACCAAATGTTAATGCAACAGATTAACGATCATCTTGATCATCAAGTATGCAGTGGACCGTCCCTTTTTGATTAGGTTATACATGGAACTATATACTCCTTGAATTAAACACTATAATTGTCATGCAATGTTACGAAATCCCGAAAAGACAGGATCCACGTCACAGTCTTTCTTTTAGCCTACAGTATATCTCGAGAAAATCTGACGATCTGGACAAAGAGCTATTTGGTTGAATGTGCATACAATGTGTTGAATGAAATATTGGGTGAAAGAGGCGTGTCGGGTCGCATTTCACTTCGTATTAGGCGGGATCTTCTGGGCAGCTCAGAAAAGTTCGTGAGGCCAGGACACTGACGACAAATCATCGCTTCTGAGGCGGGGGCCAGGCGGGTCGCACTATAGGGTGAACGGTTCAAAGAGGTGTCTGTCTTGTGGATGCACCTTCTTCCTTCTGGGACAAGATCTTGCGATACGCGCAAACAAAATGAGCTGGGGGGCGTTGCAGGCTCAACCACAGGGGTCTGTGCAGTATATCAAACGGGATGACATACATCGAAGATTGATTTGTGAGAGTTTGTGCGGAACAGTAGCTCAACACGCTGTTGCATGCACTTCGAATGCGTGTTAGTATTTTTTATGTGCCCACTTTTTAGCATCAGTGGCTCACTTCGAGTAGAGTTTCTAGCCCCCCCCCCAAGTTGTCGTGTACTGTTTGTACGCCCTCCTTGCAACATTTCTGGTCTAAGCCTTGAGGATTGTGCTGAGCAATTTGGCTCATCGGGCGTTTATCTCCGGTTTCCCTGGTTTCAACCGTATCAGCGACTTCGAATTTATTTGTGGGATTTGAAGTTTCCTTCAATTTATAAGTGAACTTCGACGAATACGCTGTACTGTCCAAAACGGGGAAACCATGCACAGTAAATACAGTACGTAAATCAGTCAATGCACTGCAACATAAAGATGTTACTAACACCTATCCATAACTGGTCCTGTTATGCTCCGAGGTCGAAACGAGGGTGATAACTGCGAAGATATCCCGTTGCAAGAGCAATCCACGGGAAGCCTTTTTCAGGGCAACGCCACGACACGCACATTACTGTAGAATGTTGGTTATTACCCCAAACAAAAAGTCCAAAATAGTATGCAATGACATCAGGCTAAGTAAAATATAAGCATATGTGAATATCCGCCTTGTACGGTGAGATGCTGAAAGAAAGCCCTATTATGCAGTCATGTTAAACAGGTTGGCCTAATGAGGTGTTAACCAAATTACTTGTCGTTTATACATGTATTTCCTATACCGATGTAGGCCATATTTCATACTAAACAGCATCAAACTGTGCAATGCATAAAAACGGATTAATAGCCATTTTCCATCCGTTCCTTTTTACAGTAATAATATAACGTTGAGTGGGTATTGAAAAGGATTGGTAATTTTATAAGGTTATGGCGGTCAGAGTGCTGTAAATTGCCTTCGTATTCGCAAAACCCCAAAATGCATGGTGTCAAGGGAGATTTTAACAATGAGCACCGCTACTGCTAACGTTGATACGTACGTTGACCATTCCGAACAATCTACACGATATTGCTGGGCCCATTCGTTTCTTTGTCGTTGCGTACGTCCGTAAATCCAACTCGCCCCTTGAAAAGATGCATTTACTCATGAGGCTATATATATGATCGGCAACAATGGCGCCAATTCAAGCGCAAGACTTATTGCCTGAAGCTATTGGTTACGTTGTTTGTCGAATGCGGCGAGACCGTTCCTGATGGGAGCTGAAGAATAAATTGATAGTCCCTTGGTGCTATTTTACTCCAGCAAAGGTTCATACTTTAGGCGAATGCGAGAGCACAGCGAATTTGACATCACGACAACTTTGCGGCGAGATTTCACTCGACTTGAAGTGTGTTCGACTTTCACAAACGCGCAACGCGAATATTTGATCTGACGTACAAAATAATTTGTGTTCGTGTTCGCTTTCGCGCTAAGCATGAACCGACCCTCCGAGTAGTATTTATACAGCGGGAATAGCACCCAGTATGTCATTAACGATTTAAATGCGTGCATTACTATTTGGTGCGTAGGACGCTATGCACGCATTGTGACTTTTTTGGGGGGAATCCAAATGCTCATGCAGACCATCAAGTGTTGCCACGGGCAGATCCATTAAATGCCCATTTTTTTACGGTTCTAACCTGTAGATTTCAATTTGATAATGTCAACACATGATTATCGAAGAGTTGGTGTCAAACTCACCGTTGGAAATGAATAGCAATATGTTAGGAGTTTCACAGCGAAAAGACTTACACTAAAGTTGTGGAAGCAGGAAACGAGATTGCAAATTATCTATCAAAGCGATGACCGAATCCGATTTGTGAATCATGCTGTTTGAGCATAGTGTGAAGGGCTTCTCACTCACGATATTGAAGGGCTTCTCACCGTCATGGTATCGAAGGGTTTCTCATGATATTTCTCATAATATATAACAAGCACGTAACGTCGAGAAGAAATCCAGTTCGGGAGAGTGTTACACCAGATGCATTGGTGGTTTTGAAAATCAGACTCTGGTTAATCAATGCCTTTCCATGACCTTGCCTGAAACATGCAAACAAATTGATACCTTGTGCATTTTAACTTACAAAACAGCTATCAATACGTAAAAGCTTCTTCAAGGAGATTTAATGCTACTCTCGATGACACAACAAAACCAACGACTTTAATATTCCTTTCACCGATTGCTCTTACCGGTCAATCCGCCATTCATGCGTAGACATTGTAATGGGACCCCCACTCAGTAAACCAGCCGAATATCCGTTCTTAGCTAATCAGTAACCTTGACTGAAAGCTGGGTCCAGATTGAACCGTACTGATCACAAACGCTGCATGACAAACCAGCTGCATCTTGACTGACCACCATTTCCGTTGAGACAACCATTTCCAGTAATTTGAACCCTAGCTTCTCAGTTACATGAAATTAATGCCCTACTTCAAGTTCTCCTAAAAAGTGGCATGTACAATGTAAAAACAACGTTTAGAGTTTAAACACTTTTGGTTCCCACTTTTCACACGTTTAACCCATGACGTATTCATTAAAATGTGTTTAAGTTCTGAGCGCTTTTCCATGGGACATGTTCAGCTTTTTAAAATCTGCTGAGCATTTAGATACATTTTTAGAGGCATAGCAATAAACATGTCGTGGTTAAACATATCAAACAAGTGGGTACAAAAAGGGTTTAGACATTTGTTAAAACTCTAAACGATTTTTTAGTGTATAGTCTAAAAAGACGCTCGTTTGCAGCCTCGCTTGTTTCGCTGTGCCGCAGGCCCCACTGAACAACGGATGAAATCCACATGCCCCTTCTTCATAAAAATGTAGTGAATACACTGCGTTGGTTTTAAACGTTCAGCATAATCAAGCTTGTACAAAAAGGGAAAACAGTTTAGCGAAAAAAATACTAAAAAAATGTTGAGGAACATCAGAGTTTTGAATGCCTGTGGGATATCTCCGAAAAGAGAATCTATTTATGCATGCATAATTTTCGCCCCCCCCAAAAAAAAACTTAAGGCGACGGTACCCGAAAATCAACGAAATTGGTCCGGACAGTCTCGGGTAGTTTCAAGAATATTTGAAAGATCCCTAAGAATACATGTAATGTCTTTTGGTCTGGGAACATAGACTGATGAAAGGCGCACGCGCGCGTACGTCGTTTTAAATCGCCGATGCCACCGCAGATGGCATGTAATAAGTGCACAGTTGGACTTGTGCACACCAGTTCCACCGGGACGCCTGTTCACAATCTCTGCCGACACCCCCCCCCCCGACTCCAGTCGTGAGGCTCGTTTCGCCCGCAGTCTAACGGGCTTTTCTATCATTAATGCTGGTACTTCTCCAGGTGATTTTCTCGGGTAACCAGGCCGCTGTATGCTTGTTTCTGTCCCACTGCACAAAGCGTAAAATTGAATCGCGGTCCCCTAACGCCCAATTGTGACCTGTCGATAAATGGAGGTCACGTTCACGCCAGGTATTTAAAACTCAGGCTTCAAGGGCAGTGCCAGGGAAAACAGCCAGGGCCGCTGATGATGAAGAACTTGTTCGCACATGGGCAGTTTTTTCTTCATTATTTGCTCCACCAACGCAGCAGAATAGACCGTTGCAAGTTTACTGGAATGTGTAAAACATGCGCATAGAAACTGCAATTAGCGTGCGCAACGTAAGACGCCGACTGTAATTTCGTATCTGCAGTGCTGAACAGCAGATAATTAATCCAATACCGGTGTTTGCATAAAGCCTGCTAATTGTGATATAGCAAGGGAAATGACACCACTGAATCCTACTTTATACAGCTGTAATGGGCTCATGCATCTGAACCCATGGAGCCATGAAACGGATTTATAGCTCCACGCTAAACCATAACCAACGGTTCAATGATCCCTTCTATGGTGTTCTATATAGAACACCATACCCTTCATTTTGTACTCAATTTCAGGCATGAATGCGTTCAATTTAATGTTTTAGTCGTAATAGTTGGCCTCGTCGAATTGTCTGCGTCGCCATATCGGCTGGCCCTGATGAATTTGGTCGGTGCTTAGTTTTAGAAGCAATTTACGGCAAACTGGAGAATGCTGTCCAGCCTACTAAAACTACTCACTCCATGTGTGATTTCAAAATAGTTGGTGAAATTTCCCTAACATTTACCCATTGTACTGGGACAGGGCTAAACGGACAAAGTTCAAAAGGCATGGAAAAAGATAAACAGAAAATCCCCTGAGATGATTGTGATAAGAAGGTAGTTACAGATAGAAACCCATCGAGTTAAACGGGACTTTCGTTTGTAAAACACACCGGAGTTGGGGAGAAAATATCTTTCTTTAACCTGTCTTGCATTCCGATTATTTGAGCGCCATTACGAGGCTCCTTTTAGCTAGCTCTGCGGCTTCAGGTCAGATTTTGAATTGTCTGCAGACTCTCTCGCTTGTATAATTGATTTGATCGTTCAGGGTGAAAGTCTTTGTCGTTTTCTCTTGGGTCTGCATTGGCTGTTCACTAGACCTCTTGATAAATCGTACTGATATAAACTGCCCGTTTCTTCCTGCGTTTTGACCATTAATAAAGTAGACAGAAAATGGAGTGTTTACTGATTTAGATTTAGATGAATGGTCAATATGAATAATTGTAAGAAAGCTTTTCTTAAAGTATAGGCCCACTCTGTGCTGCTTTGTTCTGAAGTAGATCAGATGGAATGACCTGTGGTATACTTTCAACAAAATATCATGACGTATTCGTTATGCAAGATTTCGCAGGCCAATGACCACAGGCAGCCAAAGACTGGTTAACCATTTATCCCTTAATGAAAGTAACGATTGCGAAAGTCACCTGACAGGCCGGACCGTGCAGTCAGTAAAGCGAGTCTTTCTGAGGACACTGCAGATGTTCGATATTGACCAAGGACGACCTGACCTTAATTGAAGTTGCAACCGAAAGAACAAAAAAAAAAGAAAAAAGAAAAGAAAATACTGGGTCGATCATCGATTGGGTGGTTCAGAAACTGCTGGGGACCGGCTAACGCAGAGTTCCAGTTCACCTCAAATCCAATTTCCCGCGGTGTACTCTAGTGATATCCACGCTTGGAATTACCGTGCGTTGTATGCTCAGTCGGCACGGTAAACACGCACTTCGGGTGCATTTTAATGGTACGCAAGGCTCTTGTTTTGTAACGAGATCAACTTCAAGGCTACAGGCTCTGCAAAATCCGTATAGGACCAGACATGATCCCATTACTTCGTATCCCAGACTTAAGTCCCACGTGCCCCTCAAAAAGATGTTTTTTTATGGCAACTGTGATGTGAAAACTTTTTCAATTGGCATTAAAATATCCCCGGGCTGCTATTGAACTGAAAAAAAGGCTTTAGGTTGAAAAGGTCAATCTTTCTTTCGGGGGATAATTTTCCAAATTGTAATTTTTGCCCTTTTTACATCTTTTAACACATGCAGTTTGGGACATGCATTAGAATGCAGCCACTTCAGTTGTGGTCATCTGAGTATTTGAGATGTATATTTCTGAAACAAGAATCCATTTTGGTGTTGTGTTTGTTTGATTTCGTTGCGAATTTATCAAATGCTATAACTGTACCTGGAAGAAGCGGAAGACTATGTCTCCATTCTTCAAGTGGGGACGGACGCAGTCATACGTGTCCACAAACCTCTTCATTATTTTGTTCATAATTAAGTATAAAGAAAAAGAATGTGCTTTATCTTGGCTAGCAATCTAAACTGCTGTTTACTGATGTGCGGCTCCGGTTCTTAACCGTCGAGTGGAGAATTAATGATCTCCGCTCATAAGCTCCATCGATAGATTTCATGTACGTGCAGTTAGAGTGAGGTTGTAAAGTAAGGCGGTTCTTGAATTCCTCACAATTTCATCGCGGGCCTGAACAGACACCGAGGAAGTTCACGACTGCGGAGGGGTTTCCGGACCGCACGGATCAGCGTCCGTTGTGCCTCGGCACAGAAGAAAGGCACGCTCGATAAGTATGTGTAGCGGGGACGTGTCGGTTCAGGTCGAGACCTTCGTGAACGGATAGTTCTTTTTAGGGAGAATTCACGGCAAATTTACTGAAGTGAAAACGTGCTTGAGGGTCCAGAGAGAATAACTGAAATGTCTCGGGAAAAAAAAAAGTACCGTAGGCCTAGATAAGGCCTGGTATAAAAATAGCCGAATTTCTCCCCCCCCCCTTCCTGCTTCCTTTTAGATATAATGTAAGTTTATAGAATCTTTTAGATGGGGTGAAAATAACTTACTATGGACACAAATGTATGTCAGTGTTTAGCCCAGAAAATCTATCCACCATCTGTCTTCAGAACCCCAGACGAGACAGTATTTTCACTCAACCTCAGTCCAAATTGTGGCATCAAATCGTGAAGTCGCTAAATAAATATTCGTCCATGAAGTCCCTTCATAGCCACCGTCGAAACGTGCGGTTCGTTACAGAATCCAAGTGCACATACGGCTCCTCTTAGAATGAATACCAAAAAACAAATGCTTGTACAGCATGTGGCGATGAGACAGTTTCATCGGATTTTTAACTATCAGCCGAACCTGCAATTCAATGGAATTAAGCCGAACAAGTTTTCAAGTATTATGAATGAAGAGGTGGGCCATATCTAGACATTTCAGGGACGTGTTTACTGTTAGGTGTTGGGTGGTCTGGCCTTCTTTTAATACAGTCTGAAACGATCCTGACTAGGTTGACAGTTGTAGCGTGGTAAGCCGTCAACCCTTCCTTGGTTGCTGTACACTTACAGTAGGACACGAAATGAGATCTTACTGTCTGAGAACTAGGTTTGGTATGCTTTTGAAGAGGATCCCTTGAAATGGATGTAGGATTGACATAGCTGTTGTCGTGGGGAACCCAAACCAAGATTTTTGTGCATATAGTGCCGGCTATAGGCCTAAACGCGATTGCGCCATTTAATTCACCTACATTTGCATGCCCTTAGATTCCTCCGCGGTAGTTGTGCTACCCATGCTCTTCAAGCGTAGGGAGGGACAAGGGGGTAGCTGTTCATAGAACCATCAGCAATATTTTTTCATTTTTTGATGTTCTGCAAAGTGCGTGTACTTTGGAGTGGTGGCATTGCTACCCTGGAAAAGTATAACAAAAACGATATTGAAGCCTCAATTTTCGTTCACCTTACAGAGAGTTTCCGATTTGTTTTGTGTTTCCTTTCTGTATTTGAAGAATTGATGAAGTCTATGGCAGTTCATTTGCCGGTCGGTAATCTCCAAACAGTCAATTTTATCACTGCTGATGCACTTTTCCTCACGAAGGCTGGATGCATGACGTGGTACCGACCTACTTCAGTCGGGTTACGAAACCAGGCCAACACGCTTACGCGGCTGATTGGCGGCCCATAAAAAGCTTTTGTCTCCTTACGGCGATCAGCATAACAGCGCATGAAATTCGTGAGGGTCAGACTCATTTTGCTCCCTTGGGGCGTTTTCAAAGCTGCATATAGGTTACCCAGGCTTCAAGTGTATCACCAACGGACAAACACTGAGCTGGTAGCGCCTGGGTGGGTTCATGGCAACATGCCCGCCAGACAGTGACATCTGCTCAGTAGACTCCTTTTACAGTCGTCTGTCGGACCGATGATAACCTTGCAAGACAAAAAGTAGGAACTCTTTCAAATGGCTGGCTGGTTGCAGTTATGGTGATGGTACGCGCAGCTCGTGTTGTGTTGAAACTATAATGTACAGTCACATGGGGAAAGTTTGTTTGGTACAGAAAGCGCCAACCATGGCAGCGGCCTAAGTAAACCTTTTTCGAGTTAAATTTGAATAAAATCTGGTACACAAAGTTATCTTATTTCACATAAACATAACAATTTGAATTCGCAGACTGAATACGCTGTTGCTATGCCTCATGATTCGGGGCAGGCTTTTGCATAGTGACCACCATTTCCGGAATGCACTGGTTGCTTTGTGCCCTTCTTATCCGTTAAAACCAGGGTTGGCGTATTGGTGCAAGGCGTCTCTCATGTATTTTAGCAAAAGCTTTTCCCGAATCACGAGGTATAGCAACATTGTGCTCAGTATGGAGAACTAAAATTGTTGTATTCACGTGAATTAAAAAAAAAATCAGAGCACTAGATTTTACTCAAATTTAACTCGCAAAAGGCTGATTGCATGTGTGATGAAGTCCTTGATATGACTGGAAAATTGAGGTGTTAAGAGAAAATCTAGAGATATCAAATGTAGTTAGAGTATAGTGTGGTGCCAGGCGTATCATTGCCCAGGCAGTCACAGTTACCAGTGATCTTCGGTTTGGACATTGTTCGTGTTCATGCACTTGATAGGCGCCCAGTGAAAAACCTCTGTTGTCTCCCAGCATCATGGAACAGACTCACATTCAAAAGCTGAACAGGTTACCCTGGGCTAGTCAAGCGTATAACAAAGTGAAAAAAAAACCAGTAGAGTGTTAATAGGTTCACGGCAGTATATGCTCCTGGACAATGACGATTGTTAACATGGGCTAGACTCCTTTTCCATTCACTGGTTGAATTCGTGAAAACCTTGTCAGATGAAAAGCCCCCTAAACTGACTTTCTGAAATAGCTTTGTCATGGTGACGGTAAACTTGCTCGGTTTCGTGTTGAAATATGCACCGTCACATCGGGATGTTTGTGGGTAAATAAAACGCCAGGAATGGTCTTGATTGCATGTGTGAAGAAATCCTCGACGGATGATGAAGGCAGTCAGAGGTAAGATACCAATATAAAGTGCAATCACGGAAAAAGGAATTCCTTGCTTCCTCCACGGTGCGGTAGAGTGTACAGTGCTGGTATTATGTCAACTCAAGTGGGCTCAAGCTTAGTACATGCTAGTAGTAACATGTTACGGCTAGGATGCCCTTTGATTCGACCTGGCCTACGTTTGGCACAGGTTACGTCCGATTAATGAGTATCACCAGATCAAAATAATAATTGCCCATAGGAGTTGCATTAAATTAAACTAAAGATAAATATCACAGGCGCATAATTAACTAAAAGTCCATGCACAAACAACGTCAAAGATCCTCAGACTGAAAGATTTTACTTATAATTATAGGCCTATTATGCTTCTTTTTTTAATGAAATTCCGAGTTGATGTTCTGCAACGCTTTCATGGAGGGGTCCAGAAATGTCCTTTTATGTAGGCCAATCCGTGATTGAAGAGATGATTACTCTGTAAACCACACTTTGCTACTGGATGCTAGTGATGCTTTGCATGAGTTTCAAAATGAGGCATTTAGAACGTGACGTGCACAGTCAAATGTAAGAATTAACGTTGTGAGTTTCGGCAGGGTAAAGTGACAATCTCATTGCACAAATTCACATTCTTGCACAATTTTCTTATTTATGTAATTCCCACCCAGAATATCTAGAATCACATCACAGAGACAACAACAGGATATGACTTGGGATATTTAATTCTAAATGCGACATTGGGAGAGGTGAACTATGATATTAAGAAGAATCTTTTGACCAGCTCTCTTGTAAACTCACACCCTAACTTGTTTTGAATAAAAATAAAATTCTTATCCTGCCTATACTCGAAAACCTTCTGTAGACATCAAGAAAACTTGAAAAGAGACGCTTCAGAGATTGGGCACCTAGGGAAATTGTGTGCAGGCCTGACTGTACAGTATGTTAACTGTATTCCCCAAACTGAATAACAACATGTGTGACAATCTGGCCAGTTCCAGGTCGATTTCACTGGTGCACACAGTAACGGTCTGAGGGGTGTCAACAAAACAGCTGGCATCCAGGCTCAGGTTTGTCGGTTGCACTACCTTACTGCCGGACAGATGCCGTAAAGAGTTCACCCTTTTGAAAAGTAAACGTGTTTCTGTCTTGACGAATGCGTTCAATACACGGCATTAAACCAGACTGATGACAGTCATTCTCCAGACTGTCCTTAAGTCCTATCAGACAGATATCATGAGATGTTTATCTTTTTGTAAAACACTGGCTTTTGTCTGTCTAGACGGAGGATCCAACTTTAAATCACATAGTACCAGTAACTCACTTGAGATAGATTGATTCTAGGCTCCAGTTCTACAGGCTCCTCGAGTCCTACTTCCAGACATGATGAACAATTCATCTTTTTAAAATGTGAACGCACGTGGAAGTTATACACTAATTCTTCAAATCGAAATCGCGTGGCATTACTCGCGATTGAGAACACAAGTCTCTATTAATGTAGATTCCAAGAGCTGGATGGCTCATCTTGTTAAAACAGCGCACGTGTGAGCCTGAACCAACGCGTTCAATTTAAACGTGTGGTTTTAATTCAGTTTGTACACGCAGGATTTAGTTCAGGTGGACATTCCGTAAGCTACGCGACATTCGTAACGAGTGATTCGTCCCTGTTTTCTGAATTGTGGGCGTGCCAAAAATTTAGACTGACTTCACAGGGAAATATCATATGTTATTACGTGCTGCTTTATGTAGGGCGTAAGCCATTTTTGAGAGAAATACAAATAGCCGAGACGGGGTGATTTTTTTTCCAATACTCAGATTTACAGGTATTTGTAATTGTTACGCCACATTATTTTAGATATAAACTGAAAAAACCTAAATTGTCTGTTTCAAGGCAAACAAATTAGCAATTTCCACTTCTGTTAACGTTTTCTGTCATATTCTCAGTATTGTTGACAATTTAGCATAACATGCGAAATTTAAAGGTATCCATTTTTAACTGGGTCGATGGAAAACCTGATTGCATTGCAACGAACGGGAAGGGAGAATTTTATTCTAACAAGCTCTCGTTACAAAGTCTACCGAGTTCTGCTTGAAATTGCCAGACTGCCTAAACATGAAAGGAAAAACTCCTTTCCCTTTGGTGTATGGCCCAGAACATAGCACATGGAAGTATTTTAAAGACCCATCTTTGTCACGTGACGATTTGAGAAAATAAAAAGCTGTTAACTGACGAGTAAAGCTAGCCTAATTTTATCTGCTGGACTCGTTTGATCTACGGCAACATGTCGTACATCGAATGTGACGGCTCGGTACGTTAAGTTCCAGTTCCATGAACATAAGACATTTTGTGAAACTACGATTATCACTTGGACTTGTGCGGTTCATCAAAGAGAAATCTGGTTTAGTACCTTTTTACATTCTTGAAATGCTCTCATTAAACAACGCTACCAATCGTGTGTGAAAGATGGAGATAGCCTAGCATGATGCAATTCATTCTGAAACAGAAAGTAAAAACAGGCATAGCAATTCTCTTCTTGACCTTGCCTTGAAAACCTATTAGTATTAAAACCCATTACTTTTCAGTGCGATAGAGTTCCATTGTGCTGATGTAGCTATGTATGCACATACTAGTGTATAGAACATTTAATTAACAGTCGTGTGCGCTCGTTCTTGTTTCGACGAATGCTTTCAACCGTTCAATATCTGCCTCAAAATACATTTTAATTAATTAAATTACTGATTTAAAACCGCTTTTGATGGTTTTGTTTCTCTACAGGGAAAGTAACTTCGTGTATTGAAACTAGGCCAAGGCAAATCAAATCGAACAAGTAGGCCTATGAGTTGCGAGCAGGAAATGCTTGAGAAGAGAATACTAGAACATATGGTTAATGATACAATGTGGGGGTACATACGGTAATGGGCAGACGAACATGAAACTTCGAACTGATCCTATCTGACTACATTGTAGATTAGTTTGCTCCGCATGATGATGTCTACCAGAGACATGGACTGTTTCCCGTTCGTTGTTGTGTGTTTCAGTGTGGTCTGTCGGTCTCTCTTTGCGCTACCGTTAACCTCACCCCTGCAAACAAGAAAACATCGACCGAGGAGACAAACATGGGTGTTCATGAGCCAAAATCGGATTAGCGTAGTAGTTCTTTCCTCGCCATCCACCAGTGCGGCCCAAGGTCATTACTACACAAACCGCTGAAATGCAGTTTTCCTGCGATCTATTGACCTCTGTTACGCCCCAACGATGATATCAGTCCCAAGTACAGTTGGGACCGTCCCAACTAGAATGCTATTGTTGGGCCTGCCCAACCACAGCATAGAGGTCCATTGTGTGTCCATTATGTTCCAAAGTCACATTCATTGTTTACATTGTCATATCGTAGATGAAGTGCCATGTTTTAGATGAATTCTGTCAAGTGTAAGATGCATAAACTTGGATAAGGTTGAGAAAATGTCTAAAGAAATTTGGTCAACAATAGTTGGGCCAGCCCATCTACAGCACTGCAGTTGGGACTGTATAGATGGGACATAGTTGGGACAGACGCTATAGGTGGGGTGTAACAGCCCCCCCACCCGCAAGTAACGTAAATTGTCTACCATTTTGCCCGTTAAATTATGCCAACTGCTCCCCCTTTATACAGTTGTGTGTACAGATCGGCTATAGGCCCTAGCGTGGAACATTATTCTACACGCTCGCAAACCTCGCAAGATCGATCAAATCTTCCAATTTAATCAGCTGAAAAGTGCGATCCCGCCAGTGCCATGCAGGAGTTTTTTCCCCGTCGAAAACTGATGACAACAGGTGGACCAGTGAATGTTTGACTTCGCCTCTACGCAAATATACCTAACCACCCATAAGTCACTTGCGGCCACTGAAGTACTGTAAACGAGCATTATTGGTGATAGTGATTAAGTCAGAAGTTTCCAAATTAAGAAGATGGAACTTGCCAAGATCTTATGTTGCTAACCAGGGATGAGGGTAGCAGTGACGGTATACGGTCCCGAAGTTTGCCGTCTGAAGGCCCAATTACACTGTGCGGTAACGGAATTCCGCGTGGTGAACACATATTAAACATGGTTTTCTATTCGGTTGTTCACATTCGGATCAGATAAACTATTCAGTCGCCCGATAAACGGCTGGGAATAGAGACAATTTTTCCAAAGGTACCTCTCTGTGACTGCGCGTTCTGGTGAATCATCGTTCGTCTTGTTTGGTATGACGTCACTTTCTGGCTGCAACGCCATTGTCCGTGTGGAATATTATACTAGCATAAACACCAACGAGTTTCCGCTTCTGTGAAATTTAAAATATCGCGCGACATTACCGCTCTCTGCTCATGCTTTTCGATACCGCGACGTACGTGTGAAAACGGGCCTCAACCTTCACTCTCTCACTCTTGTAGCGAGTGGCGTTTTCGAACCTAAATCATTGAGAAGAGGGCGCACAAAATGGCCCCAAATTCTGAAAACAATTGAGTTACTGGAAAACGCAATGTTCAAAATGCAGGCCTTTTGAACTCCTGCCATTTCTCAATACAGTTTCTTTAAGCAATCAGGTCCCTGTTTAACGTTTTCCTGTAGAAATGGATCAGTCCTCGCTTAAAGAATGAAGTTGAGACGAAAAGCCTAATGACTTTCGCTAGTGTTTATTTGTGTTCCGTCTGAGACGATGTGATGTCTTCTCGACGGGGCATCTTAGGGAAATGCAATTTCCTGCGCTAGGCAAGTCCGGATTTTGCGAGAGGCAAGTGAAATGTTGACTCATGTAGCGTTGAAAAGATTGTTAATCTGCGTGTCGCCCATGTTTAACGAAATTGCTGGAAGTGTTGGAAGTGCAGAAAGGAATTTTTCCGTTCTTATTAATCGGTCTCTTTGAATTGCGTTTCTTCAAAATATAAAAATACTGATAAAAAATGTTAACTTAAAGGTTTTCGGAAGTAGAGGTTGTCTTTTGCCAAGTTGAACCTTTGACCAACATTCCAACTTCCTTACCTTCTCTCAAATATCAACCCCAGGCGTTCTCAAAGTTTACGAGAATTAATCTATCAATACACGCTCCGATATTTTTATGGTGTATCGTTTCATTACAATACTACGAAAGCCCTGTAGTGCAATCACGTATATATTTTCAAAAAAGTGACGTGTATTTTTTTCGAAGTACGTTTTTAGGAAACCTATTTCATTTTTACGAGATATATTTTTCCAAAGTTGGTTTGTTCGAGACAAGCATTCTGCAGTTCGTTTTAATAGGGTGTATATATTTAGAAACAGTGTTTCTATTTTTGGTAATAAACCATTTTTTACGAGATATATTTTATTGAAAATTTTTAATTTTTCCAAGTTGATTTTCAGGATATACGCAGTATCAGGTTTGAATTTATTTTTCACAAAAAAAATTAGAAAAAATGTAACTCATAAAAACGAACTTTAAAAAAACCTAAAAAACGAACTTGGAAAATTTCGTTGAAACAATTTGTTTCAAAAGTAGACATCTTTTCTGTTTATAAATCTTAGGGGAATGAACTGGAGAAAATAGATCTCGAACAAACGAACTGGGGAAAAATATTTCTCGTAAAAACAAAGTTGAAAAAAAAATTGCACTCCATAAAAACGAACTTGGAAAAAATATATACTTCATAAAACCGAACTTGGAAAAATATACTTTTATGAAAATATGTACTTCACGGCACTACGGGGCTTTCGTACAATACCAGTTATGCAAGTGGGCATGTATAAACCACCGTGCCATTTCTTTCAGCTTATGGTTGACCGATTTCTTTGGACTCACAAAATGGGATGATTGATCATCATAATCACTGGGAATCAGGGTAAAGTATCCTTCCCCATATCTTCGGCTCACATCTCTTCTCAATATCTAAGTCCTTCCACTTCTCCTTTCGCAGCTGTTGGCTCTTTTTTTCCACAGTAATCATCAGATTCCACAACAGAAACCTCTACGACCTGGACTCGGCCTACATCTGCGGCAGAGTTCAAATTCCAGGCCGGCTGAATCCGATTTCCCGTGTTTCTTGATTCACAGGTTTACGACATATATCTCAGTGTTGACACATAAACAATCTACCTCTCCGGGAGAATATCGTCTCGGGGCCTGCATGACTCGCTAAACCAAACAAAGCCAGGTTAAATCGACGACCAGAAAACGGCAAATACAATTCTACAGGATATTAATATCAGCAGCTAAGAAATACGAAGCTCTGAAATGGTCTGAGGGATTCCGGCAGTCTGCTTCCCCAGTGGAAGCAGCGGATCGATTTGCTGTAGAGGTTATATAAAAGTTAGCTTCCCATACAGTTATCTTTGTTTTGATAGCGAAATTAAATCAAGGTCGTTCCTTGTCAAACAATTAACCAGTCTTAAGACGAATTGAGAGTTTCCAGTTCTCACTTTGATTACGTTTCTCAATTTGATGACACCAAAGGGACAACATTACTTTTAAGTGCAGTTCTCCGTTGGAAAGCAAATTGAGATACCGTCAGCGGCAAAAGAGCTCAATTTTCAAGGTGTTTTTAAACAAAGTTTGACGATTTTCATAACCTCTCTGACCTTTGTCGCTTCTTTCCATTTTTCTTGTTTCCGTTTGCATAGTTCCATTTTCGTGGGGGAAGTGACCTTGCCCCACCGCCTCCTGGCGCTAACAATTCGTGCACAGAAAATGAAAACAACCAACAAGGGCATGGTCTTCAGCTGATTGAGGTAGGAACGTGCGCACGCACTCCAAGAACATTCAAACATATTGATGACGTTACACGACTGCTAGCCTAAGAGATTTGATATATCACTCTGGTGAGTGAGCCTGTGTAAGATGTCTGCCGTGCTCGCTCCAGATACGAATATTTTTAGCGACCCGTAGTTGGTTCTTAAAAACTAAGGTTTCATTGTCGGATCCAGTTGTTTTGAGCGAGATTCTAACCTAGTCGGCGAAAATGGTCTTTGACATTAAGCTGGTCAAGCATTTTTCAACTTGGCAAGGCAGAGTTTGTTTGTATGTCTGTCTTTCTGATGAGGAAAGTTCTATGTATGCTTTGAATATATCGCCTTCAGAATATACAGTTTGTCTGAAAATTAGCAAAACCTGAAATTTCGACAGCGCGTGGACGCGGGTTCAACTATTTACCCTAAAAGAACCTGGGGGCGTTATCCGCCCCCAAACTTTTTTTTTTCGATTTCGCAGCAGTACATTTTTTTTCATGAGTCGAACCTTTAACAGTTTTTGTCAGTAACTCTCTGAATCCAGTTTTGCCTAGCGCCCATTTTTCGACACTAAAAAGGTATGTTTTCCACTGCCGTACGGTGCTGCCAGCAGGATGGCTCGTGTGTGGCCTTGAACTTCAAATGACTTCAACACCAAAACCATATTGTATATTTGTACTAATAGGTCTTTTCACTTGCAAAAATCGAACTTTGGACAGCAAAATCCAATCCCGGCCTGAGATGGTCCAAGATGACCTGGCTCAAAGGGTAAATTCATATAACCGCGCGCGCATAGACATTTCCTATACTACGTCATAGACGCCATTTGTTGGCCAGTGAGCTGAAACTGCCTGCCCCGAAGAAGGTTCTCAGTTACCGAAAGCTCGGCAATCACATATTTCAGAGCACCGATGTGATATTATATTCTCGTCGATAAAGTTGACAGATGGTCGTAACAAACTAAAAGAACAATTCACAAACTGTTGAAAGTAAGTCAAAGAGCTATTACAACAGTAATAATCATACTACTAATAAAATACTATCTGGAAATGAAGCTATCTTTAACACTAATGGAGTAAATGCACAAATTGAGAAGAATATTTTGGCCAACCTCAGTTAAAGTAACCTGCAATATTTTGTCCGTGTAAAGTGGTGGTCCTTGTTTGAACAAACGAAAGGTCTATTAAGTTGGTGCCGCGCTCCACGTGTGCGCGCACTTGGCATCATCAAGCAGCGTCAGCAAGTTGCTCGTCTTCTATGCAAGTAATAAGACATATTATTCAAGTCACGCACTTTGGAATGACCCAGCATGGAGAAGGTGGAGAAACATACGAAAAACGAACCCATGAATTTAAAAGCCCCTTAAAGGCAGTCGTATTTTGGATTCCACGAACGAATCCACTTTAGTTGTGAACTGGTCCATTGCAGATGTTTGCCGTCGAGTCACTCATTAATTAGACACATCTTTGCTGATAAATCTCCGTAGACAAGCAAGGCAACTCACAGTTGGTTATTACTGGCTAATGTTTACGGAACCATGCTGCTTTACATTTAGGTGATAGTTCCCTGTGTATAATATACTAATGTGGTTCTTTAGTGATATCCAACATCATCAGTTACGATCTCGCGTGCCACCTGTTTGTGTGTATATTCATGTTCCTCATTAGCACCACTTTTCGTTGGAGACATATGAGACCATTTGAATTACCCACACGAGTGATACTGATTTATTGTACTGCGTGGTGTTCCGTCGTCGCCATGGAAACAGGACAGCCGCTGTCCTTTTACTGAAAGATGCTCGCTGACCACAGCGGGTGCGTGTTCATGATGGTTTGAGAAATCAATTAATTTCGTATTGCTGAGGTGCTCTGGAAGGCATAATAAGACGCAGGTATATATGGCCACATAAAAAGTTTCTCAGGAGATGGGCTCGGATAAAGGGGCGTATATTTTGCTCGCGATTCTTCTGCTCTCCGGTTAGGTGTTTTGGCAATTGCCGTTTTCATTCGAATGAAACACAATAAAGTGTAATGTTCAGAGGGATTGGATTCCTGGGGGGGTATTGTGTATTCTTTCCTCAAAATGCGCCTTTCCATCTTTATCATGCCTGACATTAGTGAAATCAGATTTCAATGTTATTGATTGTTTGCCTCACTTATGTAAACAACTTTCCTTATTTCTTTTTTAATTTGTTAAAGGAGTTATATTACTTGTGCCGAACAAACCTTGTGATTGCACCATTTGAAATATTTTACCACTTGATTTTTACACTTGATTTGGAACAGATAATTTGTTCCAATAATGACCGAATTCTTATGCCTTATGAACGAACGTATTTGCGACGCTCACGACAATAACTCCCATTTCAAATGACAGTGCAGTGTCCACATGAATTCCAAATTTCAGGGCAGGCATAAGCTGATCATTTACTCCTTGCGCTTTGACTTTTCTACGGTGGTTTTAAAGAGAAATGGTAGGAAAAACTATATTGTAGGCGAACGCACTTTGTTGAGGGAATAACAAAATTTTATTGACGGGAACAACGAATTTTATTGAGGGAACAACAAAGTCTGTTTAGGGATCAACTATGTTTGTTGACAGAACAGCAACTTTTGTTGAGGGAATAACAACTTTTATTGAGGGAAAATCCATTTTTGTTGAGGGAACAACAAATTTTGTTGAGAGAACAACCATATTTGTGTGGGAACAACAACTTTTGTTGAGGGAACAACAAAGTATGTTGAGGGAACAACCATTTTTGTTGAGGGAACAACTGAGAGTTTTTTCTATGAAAATAGACAGTGAAATGACAGTACTGCAGACAACACAAAGGGTGCGTTCGAGCGAAGCTACTCGTGCTATATACTCCTGAGTGTTCGAACGGCTGGAGTACGACCCGCGGGTCAGCGAGAGTATAGGGGGAGTATTTGGTGTAATGCACACGCATCCTAGGCCTACTCGTGTTGACAGGAGTAACCGCGCGAACGCACCCATAGAGACCAGGGGTTAAGTCCCACTCATTCAAGCCCCATTGAAAACAGTGTAAAATCGGCATTGTTCAGGGCCCAATAAAATGCATACCAACATCCCTTAGGTTTCTGAAACAGAAATTTAATTAGTGTCTAGTTTCAATTTCTTTTCATTTATCTGTGGGTTAACCAATTACATTTTCAGTTATTCCCACAAAACAATCTCATTTCCCCCGAAAAGTGATTTTTCTGAAGTCTTCTCGCAGCCGTTTTTCAAGTGGAAACCCTGAACCTTCTCGGGCACTTAGGACCATCTCCACCATATCTTTTAGCCATTCTGCTCTCTGATGAAAGCTTTAAGACCCAGGGAGTTGATCCCGGTAACGATTTACACAGTCTCACCATTTTGGGGGCCAAACAATCTCCTTCTTCAAAAGATACTGTGGGGGCCCTTTTAATGCTAATGAGCTGGTCAGAAATTCTGGAATTAGTAGACTGTACCCAAAAAGACCAGGAAACGCTCAACAAACGGTCGTCACTTAACAAAATTTGAGTTTGTTGTTCCCGCAACAAATTTGTTTGTTCCTTCGACAAAATTTGTTGCACCCTCAAGAAAAATGGTTGTTCCCTCAAGAAACTTTGTTGTTCCCTCAAGAAAATTTTGTTATTCCCTCAACAAAGTGCGTTTGCCGACAATATATATTTTTTCCTACCGTGTCTCTTTAAACCCACCGTACTTTTCATAAAAGGCGTGTTCCACCTTTGGCCCCACCTGTTTGAAGTAAAAGACTTTGTGAGATTGTACACGAATTTTTTTCTACAAAACAAATTTAATTAAATGCATAGTTTTTACATTGCAATTTGACCACGCGTACGTGTGCAGGAATGAGTTGCGTGGTTTATTAACCGGCTACGGTAACTCAGTTACCTTTTTCGGATGGAAATGGTTTCCCAGGCAGGTTTTCCAATGATTGAATTTAATGTTGCATTCTTCTTAGTTTGAGAAGGTGCACCAGACATCAACTGAAACTTAGCTTTTGGTGGCAGAAATGTACTGCGATGATGTGAGAGGATTACGTCCCGGCATGGTCCCTTTGGTGATTTGGATTATAGTATACGTGTTGTTAAGTTGTCATACGACCAACTGTAACTGCAAGCCAGTGGTATATCTAAATAGGGGGGGAGTATTCCCTGGGGACATGTGGCCACTTTTCTGCCACCTTCCTGGCAGGAGGACGACTCTTTTATAATTGAAGAAAAACCAAAATGAACAGTAAACTGTTGCTTCAAAAGAACGCTCCAGGACACAAGACCTAGATACGCCACTGCTTGAAACTATTTTTAAAATTAATTCAAGCTTTCTGCGTGATGATACAAAATTTGTTTTTTTCTCTCCCCGTGTTTCTGGTTGTAAATCTTGCCTTGTTTAGACACTTACACTTGGGGATGCAACAAATTTTAAACAAATGCAACATAAATCAACCCCGACCTCGCTAGACAGACCTTTGCGTAATTCATTTCGCTGAAACAGCAACAAATAGCCACTCTGTACGCTCGCCTGGTTGGCTCTTTTCACCCTGCCGCGATCTGTTCATGCAGTTAGCAGTGGACCTTGTGACAGAGCTTTAGCGAAACTTAGAGTCGGTGCTGGACGCGCATAAACCTATTGCGAGGATATGGGTTTATTGGAAAAAGCCAATGCCGTTCAATGAGTGAGACAATTTTTGGAGATAACTGAAGGAATGTTCCACTTTGCTCAGCTTCGCTTAGTGGAATGAGACGTAAAATGATTGGTATACCTTGCGCGAATATGAAAAATTCTTGTGCATTTTGTGTTACACAACGGACAAATAAACAATCATTTGAACACTCCACCCCTGACTGAACAAATCCTATATCTTTTCTGTTGTGGTGCTGTTGATGCTGGTGGGGATTATAATCATTGTGATGATGAAGGGGTGGTAGTGAAAAGGTGGTGGTGGTGGGGGGTGCCATGGCCTTGGTGGTGATGAGGTAATGAGAATGTAATTGTGTCAGTGCCACGGTGCGATGCGGCGATAGGGATACGAGTATGATGACGCAATGATGACAATGTCGACAGTGGCGATGACATAATGAGGATGCCATGGTGATAAGTTAGCAATGGTGATGAAGTGGTGAGGCCGAGTGACAAAGTGATGCAAGCGGGAATAATGGTGACAATAGCGAGGAGCTGCTGAAGTAATGATTGTGCTGTGCTGATGCAGTGATGATAACGGTGATTGACAACATCAGTGTTGAGATACCGATGATGGTGATGCGGGGATACTCTGGTGTTATGGTGACGACAACGGCGAGAAGAACGACGATGATGACTATGTGATACTGTTATCGCTATTTCAACCGTCAGTATCACCGTGGAGGATATTGTTACAGCCGCCTTCGATGTTTTAAGGATGCCACTCCTACCAAGGCCCCAATTCGAGAAAATAATAAAAGGGGGTAATGTGCTGACACTCAAACGTTATTGCCATAACCTCACCCTCCGACTCCCTCTTTACATAGCTTTTCCATGTGATCATCAGTCATCTTTGTATTCTGCGCCCCTGATCTGACTTTGATTCATGGCTCCATTACCACTGTTTCATGTTGTGCATCGTTGCATGTCACCCACGGTTGGATTGCTGCCGGGCGAGCTTCCCACGAAAGGAAGCTTATTTCGATGACCGCCTGGCTCCAATCATTTCTGGTGTATGGAGCGGGCAAACTGGAGAGGACGCCACCGATGACTTTGCAGGCTTCTCTACGTGACTCTTGGCCGCTTGGACACGTTCTCGGTGGATTATTGAAGTGCTTAGATTGATCTATCAATCAGTATTGAATGATGGAGATTTTTCCCCTCTGAGAGGGACAGAGCTGAGTTGATTAACCCCATCCTTCGATATGCATGCCCAACTATTCAAAAAACTGTTATAAATCAGGATGTTCACAGAGTTGCCAGCTGAATGATCTTTGCCATGCTGGTAAGTACTCAAAGATAAGACTAGTGATGATCGACCTAAGCCTGATAATGCGTGTAATGCCAGACTGTCATTGGGGGAATGACGAGCTTCAGAGCCTGTGCTGTCTGTGAAGTCTGAAGCTAAGTTTCTCCCTGGTGCGTGACTCAGATAATCTCAGAAAGGATGATGTTCTTGACCGTCAAAGGAGAGCTGATATAATCCTTGTCTGATTGTCCTCCGACGCAGGCTTATACTTAAAATAGCTGTCTTGGCTGTTGACAGGAGAATGACAGCCAGACGCTGTGAATTCCATCAACTGATGTGAACAGCAGCTTGTGTAAGCTTGGGTGTCGCTCACATCATTTCTTGATTGCCCAGAAGCAGCGTTGTGAGAGGGATACTGGCACGGTACTTTTGTGCAAATCCCAAACAGAAAACAACCCCATAACCCAAAACCGATTTCTTGACGGGTCTGGTTTTTACAAATTACCACCATTTTAGTCGGGTCGGATAGGGCCGGGCCGAGTTTTGTGTTTGCAATTTTCGGTTTGGGTTGGTTTGATTAAGGCCATCGTGGCAAAAGCCCAAACCGGATTTTACCGAAACCGTTTGGACATTCACACGGTGCATTATTTACTGCAGAGACACGTTGCCCATATGGGATTCCTTTTCCTGCGGTGTTAATCCTTGCACTTCAACTCGGACAGCAAAAGAGATACATTGCGAGGGCATTGAGTTCTCACTATGGTTTTTGTGATAGAATTCATGCAACGTTGATACATTCAGGCAAAAGGGCGAAAAAGAAATTGTAGAACGATTTGTCAAAGCCAGATGTTCTGTTTTCTGGGTCGGTTTGGATCGGTTTTACCTTAATTTTCGTCGGATCATGTCAGGTCAGTTTTGAAGGAAGCTTAGATGAGTATTTGGTTGGATTTGATTATTAGTTAAGTGTTGGGTCGGCTTAGCCTGCATGCTCACCCAACCCAACCACCCGATACACAACACTATCGCAGGGTTATTAACTTGCAGAAACCGACGAGATTTCACACAACTTAATAGGTCAGTATCAGAACACCGAAAACCACTCCGCGGTGCAGCACCAGAAGGTTTACTTTACCTAGTATCAAGGTAGGATCCAGGTCCAAGTTTTCTTCTTTTGGGGGGGGGTTCCAGGGAGAAAAATTAAGAATATATCAATTTAGCCAAAGAAGCCCCTAGTTTCTGAACAGGGGATGGCTCCACGGTGTGGTGAAGCAACGCGGTGTTTTTCCCCTCACTTTTTCCATAGAAATGATGTATACGCACACGTGCTTAAGAACACATGGCCTTGCTACTATTAGAAGTGTGAATAAGAAACTTTGTACTTTTATAAAAACCACAAACTATTTAACTTCATTTTTGAAGCAAGTTCAGTCTTCTCCTCACTCAAACAATAGACTTCTAATCTGGGCAAGCTTGAGCTCATAAATGACGTCATCTGAAAAGAGTGCTGGACTAAATGTATGGAGGCCTGTAGAGGGACTCCTTTACTGTACATATTACCTAAATGTACAGTACGGTAATTTTACGTTACGGTACGGTAAAATTACGCAGTAGCAGGATTCCAAGTCGATCAAGCAAGTTTGACAGCTTTTGGACATCGTTTTATACTAAATAAAAAAAAAACTTTTTTTGCCGACACGCAGGTCTACGGCAACGTTTGCGCTGACCAGAAACCTGAGACTTTTTTTCACCTTAGCCTCTTATGACCTTTCATAAGGATGATTTTCAATTTTGGGACTTTTACACACTTTGGGAAGGAAAGGAAATAAACAAGTCCCAGAAATTGTCCCTGGGAGAAAGGGCATGGTCCGCGCTGGCTCTCTTGGTCGCTGTTTCCGCCATTGACTTGCACAGCCTCTGTCGTCCCTAAGAAACTAATTAAGACTGGTCAACTTGCAGCTGCTTCTATACAGCGTTGTAGGGGACTGCGAGTCTTAAGGCTGAATTGTAATTAGGCCAGCCCCGTTATTGTCAGTTTTTCATCAGAAGTGCTTCCGTTCTGCTGGGAAATCTCTCCAAATGTAAATGAAAATATAAATTGACCCGAAAGAACAGCAGGTCAGACAAGGGGGGATGTTGTCATCGGTGTACATGTTGTCGAGATTGAATCGATCGGTTAAAGCACTTGGTGAGGACCTAAAGAGTCTGTTGCATTTCTCCCTTAATTCCACATCTTGCCTGTGAGTTGCGTGTGGAGGCAGTATGTGGTAGCCATCATGCCATGGAGTCATTTTTGACATTTGTAGGTCAACGGAAGCACTTGATTTCTAATTTGGAACATATCTCTCAAAGCTCATAGACTTCTCGCCGTATGTCTGTGCTGAAACTAATGATGATGGACAATCTAATATTGTAAATAACCTTTTCATCCTTTTTTAAACATGTTTGTACAGTAAACGCATTTAATATCCCCAGAATTGACAAAATCCACTTCTGCAACTGTACTTTGCACATTCTAACAATACTCTCAATATTTTGTGAAACATTGATCCAAATAGAGTTCATATAATTCGTCCAACTCAGCTGAAGTTGGTTGATACATCTGAGTTTGAGTGCCGGCTAGTTGATTTTCACTCAGTATTTACTCACACATTTGCTGAGCTAAAGTGCTCTTTACCCAGCATTTTTGATAACTATTACCAGAAAACCAACTACATATTCTTCATTTCCCGAGCAGATTTTTTTGCTTTTCCTTTCTTGCGTTGGGAAAGCTAACCAAAAATCGGCACAGCGACAATTCAATATGACAGGCTTGGAAACATGTCCATAAAACATACCTTGAGACGTATTATAGCAGTACATAGTTTCACTTGCTGATAATGAAATGTAGACGAAACACCACCTAATGTTGTCCATGATGGATGAACCAATTATTTGATAAAATGCCTCAGGGCACAGAAAGAGGAAAACGTGAGTTTTGTTTGACAAAATCCTTATCGTGTGATGTTTGTAAACACCCCATGCTGTGGTTGTTTGTTTGATTGGTTTGATTTGGAAGCTCTTATTGGTTTTTGTGCGAATTAATGTAAGGCGTTGATGTTGTTGACGTCTGCGAGTGACCGCTTGGGAGTAAGCCAGTGTCTCCTTATCGAATTGATCAACGCCTACACAAAATGTTTCGTGATTAGCACCAGCGAGATAGTACGTGGCACCCTGTGAACAGCGAATGGCAGATAATCACATTATTGATCAGTGCTGGATTTCCTTTGGGAAATTTTGAAGTGCAGTCACCATCGAAACAAAGGAACGAAGCCAACTTTTTTTAATTGGCAGTCGGAATGTTTGCAGCATAGACGAGCAGTCGTGCACTTTCACTATTGTTGTCCAGGCATGGCGGCAGTATAAGTTCAAGGCAAATTTTTTCGGTAAGTTTCGAAGGGTTTGGTTATCTTTTTAGAGAGGGTCCCTGTCTATCTTGTGGCGCATTTGGTGCACTCATCAGTGTCATCCTCGTCTTGCAGATAATCGCTGTCATGTCTTTTGTTGGAGATCTACATTGACTCATTGATGGTACGAAGTTGACGAGTCACTGCAGGACTGCACTGTCATTTGTTGTTGCGTTGTGGAGGGTTTTTAGTGCTGGAGTTTTCATCTGTTCCTTCCGGGGCTTTAAACGTAAGGTTTACCAGTCGACAACACCATGAAAGTGTTTGTAAATAAAGGCATGGATGTGGAATGTAGGGGCGCTTTCTGCCTCTTGGAAACAAAACGAGGAAGTAAAGAAAAATAACGGGGAAGAAAGAGGAACAAGGGTCGCCAAATCACCAATGTACCTTGGAACTGACCCCTCCAAATATTGATGGATTGTTTGTTTGTCGTTGAGGGAGTGCTTTTTCCCTCTTGGAATTAAGGGGATTTGTTCCTTTTCATTCATTGTATGTTTAATTGACAAAATACAACAGATGCAACTCACAGAGGGGCCATTATTTCCATGTTTACCATTAACACATGCACGGCCAGCGCCTGCCCACATTTGAGCGTATATCAATAAACAACTTGGATAATTTTTCATAGATTTGAACATTCTTTGAATAAGAAAGAGGAGACAACTAAATAAAATACAACTTGAAATACATTTTTTTTCACGAATATTATTCCTGACAAACTAAAATCGGAATAATTCATACACCACGCGTGCAGCGGTTGAATAGAATTTGTCGACCGTCTCCCACAATGCAATGCGACAAATGACCCTTCAGTAGCAACCTCCTAATGGCGCACTGTATTTTGAATCATTTTCCCATGTTGAAAGGTAGGCCTATAGACGGCAACTTGGTAGAATATTAAACTCTTGATAAAAAAGGCATAAAATCGCATTTAGGATAGTAATGACTTCTTGACTGTTTGACACAAGTCATGGTTTATAAGCTGCATCGATTTTCATATCAGGCAACGAGGCACGCAGCTTTATAGAGAAAAGACAGACTATGACATTCATCCGCACATAGACCTATGAACACGATAGGCGGGCTTAACGTTCGTCAGATATGTTATTTTCCATCAGATTTACTACGACGGAAAAGGCTAGAGAAGAGAATATTTAGTAGAAATGACAGGTGCAGCCATTAAAATGTCATAAGAGAGCAAGAGAGAGAAAATCAAGTGGATTTACATTGGGTAAGTCCACGGCGCCTTGAAATGGACTCTGCTGTGTCACGCAACACGATTATTAGGGCCTGTTTGTTTCGCACAGATCCGGTTCGCGATCAGTGACCCGTCGTTGGTTCACTACCATCAGAATGGTTAGAATGAACCAGTGAAAATGTTGTTTGACTGCAAGACCTTCCTTTTCAATTAATCCGTGTCAAAAATGTGACCGGTTGCTATTTTAACCAAATGAGGTCACAATTGAACAATTTGAGCGACTTTCGGGTGTAGTGTACATTGGTAGTGTAGTGTACAAAATGGTTTGGTGTTCTCTTTTCTGAATTTTTGCCTAAATCGGGACAGGCCTATGTCTTGAAGATCAGAAATTTTTTATCACAATGGAGATTACAGTAGGCTGACGTATAAGCATACTATGCAGGGTTTCACTCAATCTGAGACCAAGTTGCAAGAAATAGTAAAATACTGAAGATTTTTTCTCTTGAGTGAAATATACTTGCCTCGATTAGGGTATACCGAAGTCCAAACATGCGCACTTATGATTAGCAGGGACGACTGAAACACAGAAGGAGAAACTAAGAACAGGACAGCCCTTCCTCGAAAGAGTAATGAGGAAAATACAACGCCAGGCTGGCGTTGCGCCGCGGTGGCGCGGTACGGCTGAAGGAAATAACAGACAGCACTTGTCTTCCGTTCAATTATATTCGTATTGCAGTCATGACGCCGTGCTGGTTGAACGAGTCGGCTCAATCAATGTTGAGTGGAAACCTTCCCCAAACAGCTTATTGGTGAGTTAATTTAGAAGACACTGCCAATATCAAGCAGTCGGGAACCCAGGTTCGAATTTCACCTAGTCTGGAAGGGATTTCTCCGTGGACATTAAAGTTTCCCCTGCCAGATTAAACGAAAAGGTCTTTATCTTAGGTTTCGTGAGAATTGAGAGCCACCACTACACTTGAAAAGCAGCGGTGTTATTTTAACACCCTTTGAAGCTGCGGTGCCATTTTAACACCCTTTGAATCCATATTTTCCACCCCTCTCTTGTATTAGCAGTAAAGATTCCAAGGCCGTTAAGTTGTTGACACCAAGTTTTAACACTGTAGATTTGTTTGTTTGTTTGTTTGTTGGGGTGTTGGGGGTGTTTGCTGGGTTGTTTGTTTGTTTGTTTGTTTGTCTGTTTGTTTATTTTTTGCAGTTTATAGCACTGTCCAGGAATCTTTACACTTAGCTTAAGTGGATTAAAATATTTAAAAAACTTAATATTATTCAACAGATCTTTAATTTTGATATTCTTTTGGTAGGTGGCCGTGAAGTTAAGTTAAAAAGATACTCTTAAGAACGGTATTCCTGGCACCTGTATGAACGGTGTCCAAATTTCTTTGCTACTGCGAGAAATAATGCATGCGATTGCGGGAGAAGTTGCGGGTGGCGGAGTCTGGAATTACGAACAGATTCATGAGTTATTTCAGGCAGTAGCCGAGAACAAACCGGGTGCGGCTAATCAGTAGAGAAAAGAACCCGCATATATTCTCGGCCCGATGCAGATTACGTGGCAAAGCCATTGTGGGTCTTTTAGAGTTCTCTGTGGTTGCTTTTAAAGTATGAATGAATTTTTAAATTGCCCAGCAGTGTCATAATATTAGAATATAAATCATTGTAAAATCATTAAAACAGTGGAGGGGAATTTGCTCGAATGTGTACAGGCGATATTCTGGCCTGCGGTAGGGAAAACTTCTGGGTACATGTAATTGGCAATGATTTGTAATTCGACTGAACTGTTTTGCTGGATAACAACTGTTTTCACAAACATAAACACTACCAATGTTGTTTCTTAAATACTTTCTTAATTATATGAGATAATCTTATCACATTATATTATGAACTCCACTTTGGGTATTATTACCTATTATTATCTTCGTGTATATTTCTTTTTTACAAAAGTTTAAAACCACGCCGTGAATTCGGCAGAAACGAGTTTGGCATGCACAAGGGTGCAAGGTTTCGCCCAGCTCAACCCAGGGTATCCGTCAATCGAATTTATGAATAGCTCATCCGGGGGAAACAAACAGAATGTCCAAAGGTGGTACTTAACACAAGAATTTTGAAAAAAATAAAATCTTTGCGGCCAAAGCAAACCCAGGTCAAGAACCAGAAGAACACACTGGCCAGGTTGAAATAGCAGCAAACTTTAATTCTGTTCCCTAAGCTGTGTGAAATTCATTCCATCGGTAAGGATGCTTGCCTTACTTCGTCGATCAAAAAGTACCTAGAGTGTTTTCTGTTGTTTTCATTGCAGTTTCGTTTTCCCGTCTGATGTCTGCATTTGATAAGAAATCGAGATTTACTGTCGAGATGAATGCATGCACAGTGGACCATAAATCCTGAGAGAGAGGAAATATGCTATTTTTCCTGGAATACTGAGGAAATGAAATAAACACATTTCTAAGTGCTGCCGTTCTTCCTGCCGACGATTTTCCCAGTTTATGCTTCCCGGAAGTCTTATGCGAGCTACGTGTACGTGTGACCGAATTTGCGAACACGACAATAGCGTGCGTGAGTTTAACAGAGCGAGGGAATCTCCTGCACGCGTGCGCCGAGGCGCACGCCGTTCGTATCGCGTGACAAGTGTCAATGTAGCGGCATTTACTGCGGGGTCAACCGATACTTCGTTGTCGCCGGTGAACCGTGAGAAATCATCGCCTCAGCAGTATGGTCTGTAAGGCCTGAAATCAGATTTCGATTGTAACTTGAGGAACCCTACTGCAGAACGAACATCTTTCTGTGAGGATTGTTTTCACGAGCGATTTTTTTGGGAGCGGGAGAGCTAATGGGCAGTATGGGATTATTCGTATTACTGATACAGGCAATGGTGTGTTTTAATTTTGTGGGGTCCAATGACCACGAGGACATAGTCCTCGGACTTATGTTGCCCTTCAGTGGGCAGTGGCCGGTCGGCAGGTATATTGCCGGGGCCATGACCGTGGCCGTGGATGACGTGAACAGCAACGAAAACCTCCTGAAGGGACGCAACGTGACCTTCATCTGGAACGACACCACATGCGCGGGCAAGAACGGGCTGTACCAGGCGGTCAACATGTGGCTGTATGTCCACCGCCTGCACGCCTTCATAGGTGGCGGCTGCGACGTGGTCTGCGAGCCGGTGGGCCTGCTGGCCTCGGCCTGGAATCTGCCCATGGTGTCCTGGGGCTGCTCCAGCCTGGTGCTGTCCAACAAGGATGACTACAACACCTTCGTGCGGACGGTGGGGCCCTACACCAAAATGGCGCGCATGTTCACGAAGATCATGCGCTCCTTCAGCTGGACGCGCACCGTCATCTTGACGTCTAGCGAGAACGTGTGGCAGACGACGTCCTACGCTGTCAAGCTGGACCTGGAGAGCGAAGGCATCCTCGTCAGCGATTTCTTCACCTTCAACCCGGGCCACGAGAACATTACCGGGAGAGAAAAGATGCAGCATAGGGATGTCATCGTGGACGCCAAAGAATCAGCACGAAGTAAGTGCGACTTTGCATTCCTTTTATTGGAGGGGTCATGAGATTTTCAATTCGTCTCCTCTTCCTTTTGTTCCAACTTGTTATGTTAGTTTGCTATGTTAGTTTGTTTCTTGATGTCTATGCTTTCTTGTTACTGGACAGTTTTTCTGTTGTTTGCATACGGGGGCGACGTCCGCGACCTGATGCTCAACTCCCTAGACCTTGGCCTGATAAACGGTGAGTTTGCCTTCGTCTGCGTGGACTTGATCGAGGACGCCCACTACGGCCGCAACACCTGGATGGGCGATGACGGCCGGGACGAGGACGCGGCCAAGGCCTTCAACGGTCTCCTAAACATCCACATCAAAACACCAGAGGAGGACTCGTACGAAGCTTTCAAGGCGGAGGCGCGACATTGGGTGGCCGAGGAGCCCTTCAACAGACCCATGGGACAAGATGAAGAGGTTTGTGTCTTCCTTCGTGTCCACAGCCATCCCAGGGTGCTTGGATAGAATGATTACTTCCGGGTCGAATTTGAACAATAACTCAGGTACCCATTTTCACATGCGTGTAACACGTGGCACTGGATGTACGCTGTCCATAAACACGTCAAACTTTAGTGGACTGTGTGTCTGTATGCGTTGATGTTCATTGGTATAATCCCATTACATAACGTATACAGAAAGACACCTTGAAGGTAGCATTCAACACGTATTGCATTGATTATCGATAGATCTGATTTTACTTCCACTGGAATATTGGTGTGAAAGGCATTTGCCTTTGAGGCGGTGAGGACGCGTGTTTGTTTGTTTGTTTTTTTATTACTCAACTCTTCCCATATACTTTCCTGCATGGGAAAAATCGTTTCATCGCCAGTCTTAATGCGCCTTTCCATATGCGCATCAAGACTTGCACCAAGCGTTGCATATCCGTCAGAATCGCTCCCGGGGCGATTTTGATTGCCGAACTCAACGGACATATGTTACGTTAATGAAGTCGAGTTTTGTGTCCATGAAAATGAAACGCATGAACGATTCGTGTATGCATAAAGGTACGTTATGGAAAGGCTCCTTTAGGAAGAGACCGGTCTCCACGCGCCTCGTTGAAGCTTGCCCGGTTGAAATTTTGGACGTAATGAGTATATAGCCTTTATTCAAGTCGGGTTCGCACAACGCGTTGTGCAAAACAAAAGAAAACAAAAGACGGTTGGGACTGTCTTTTCTTTCAGAACTCTTGGTGGCTGCGCACCTTAATGTTCATCGTCCATCGCAAGGACAATGACCTTCGATTGGAGGGGAGGCAAGATTAGGATACACCCGTTGGTTGACCAACCATCGGCGATACTCTTTTTTCCAAACTATTTTTCAACTATGTAAAATTACTTCATCCGCGTATCAGATGTTGTTCTTACAGGGGTGCTGTCCATACACAGGTGGATGTCCACGCAGGTCCATTATATGACGCAGTATGGCTGTACGCAAGCGCTCTTCACGATGTGCTGGAAGAAGGCGGAAATGAATATGACGGATTGGCCGTCGCCAGGAAAATGAGGAACAGAAAATTCAGAGGTGAAGACTCTTAAACAAAACATGACAAGTAATTACAACAGCATATTTATAGTCGTCAACCCATACTTTACTCAGAAATGTGTCCAGCACACAGGTGAAGCCGAGGGTTCGGTAAGGAAGCCAATGGCAAGATTAGAATTTTCGTGCATTTCGACATCTAGATGTACTGATACACTTCTTACTTTTGTGTGTAGAATATTGCATCAAAATTAATCAGATGTTGTACTTAAATGAAATCTTAAGGTGCTTAACTTCCCAAGCTGTGAAAATAAAGAAATTTTCCTCTCAGTGGGCAGCTTTAGCGCCACTTAGAAAGAATGAGATGTGCAGTTTAGTCAAGGGTGCTAGACAACTAATTTCACCTACTCATCATAATGCATCATCTGCTAAGGTATAGTCTTCCTCAAGCCACAAAAGTTATTGATCTCTATCGTCCTCGAAAGACGGTGATCAAAAGTGATCCTAGACTATTAAGTCTGTTGATCACGCGTCGTTAGCACCATAATGCATCTGTCAGGTCTAACGGCGTCGTTTATGAAGAACGCCAAAACTCCCTATGATGATAGCATCTAGAGGCTGTCATCAGCCAATCACACAAGATGTTTATTGTATTTCTGGAATATCTTGCGTTACTACTATGCAGGATGGTACCACCGCAAGCTACTTCAAATTGCTTCATATTACTGCCAAGCATGCTGTGTTGTCGTTCTGAGAACAATCTTTTCAGACGGATCAGAGTAACGCTGACCTTTAAGCCGCCCCTGAAAACCTTCTCAATGTGTCCTGCTTTCTTGTTCAGATTTTTTAACTACCATTTTGTGCTATATAAATAGGTGTTGACGGCAACGTTACCATCGACCAGAACGGCGACCGGAATCCAGACTACGCCCTGCAGGACCTCCACAATGGGAAGTTCGAGGACTTCGCGTACTACGACCACGAGACCATGCATCTGGTGTTCCGGGACGACTTCACACCCACCTGGCCGGGCGGTGGGACCAAACCACCAAGTGGGGAACCTGAGTGCGGCTGGGGTAACGAATACTGTCAGACGAATACAGGTACTGATCTATAACTCTACCCTCTGATTGCCCACTTCGCTCCCGTTTGCCTCTCTCTAAATGCCCACGAGAACACTGACGTACATCATGGGTACTGGCATGATCTTGGGTGTGACCGCACGCAATGGCCTTACACCAGTTCCAGGGGAAATAGAATTACTTTTCAGTCATTTCACGAAAAGGAAACTGGGGATAAACAACAGCCTGACATTGGCTGAGGCAAGATTAACTTCTCTTTCGTATAAAAATGGTGTCAGAATAGAGGAGCTTAAAATAGGAACATTTTAACAGCAAACTTTATCTAGAAAAATTGTATTGCAGCCGTAACTTCACTCAGAAATTATATCATAAAAATGTGTTGTAATATGAAAGATGATATGAAATATGAAAGGCTAATGGCCATGAACATTCCACGGAAATATCGTAGTGTACCATTTTTGTCCAGTGGATTTACCTTTTAATTCTGGTCCTTTCAATCCCAGTGTCATGCCAACATGGAACAGCGGAATAAATAAGGCAAACGTTGAAAGTTATTATCTGTCCCCAGGATAGACTCGATAACATTCAAAATGTCTATTATTTTAACCCACCTTTGGCTATATTCTGCGCTATTTCGTTAACGAAACACCCTTAAACTTGATCCAATCGCTGATCAGCACACACACAATTGTAAACTAACATTTCCAAAACAGTCTGAAGATGTCTTAGCTACGGTACTGGATTATCTGGAAAATAACACCAGCCAGTATAAATGTAAACATTCCACAACTTTCACTTCCGGTTACTAAAGGTTTAATTCCTTTAAAAATGTGCACTTCGTTCGGATCACTGTGAGGTATATTAAAATTCACAGCGGGAAAGAGGAATTAACGAACATTAAATTACTAACACCATGCAGCCTGCCTTTAGATTAGGAAGGCACAATTATCAAAATTTATTCTACCGAAGTTTTATCATATTTTGTTTAACAGTATTGTGATGTTTTTAACGGTGAAAGAGAAACCTAGAAGGTTTGATTCAATTACATTATTTCAGTATATGAAATGTGCAAAGTGGATCTGGGGCACTCTTTAACACAGCTCACATGAGCGACACCATTTTTTTTTTTTTTGATACTCCAGTGGCTATCATTGCGGGAGTGTCGTGTAGCGTGTTCGTACTGATCGTAATTGCTGCTTGCGTCACGGGCTATTTCTATCGGTGAGTTACTACCCTTTTCCATCTTGAAAGATTTCCTCTTGCCAAGAAATTACTGAAGCGGAAAATACTTTAATTTGGTCTCCTAGAAATGTCACTTCGATCATCTTAAGCACAAAGAAAGAAAACGTGTTAGCTGATTGTCGAAACAATATAATTCAATTCGGTATTTGGCCTGATTCTCGAGCTTGCAATTGAAAATGTGATAATTTGGGAGGACGTCTGAATTGGGTGGATCTGATCTCGAACCTTGCGCAGTGAATCAGGCGATGCGGTGAATGAAAATGCTGGTGACAATCTGGTTCAAGCTCAGGGTTGCTGGTGTTTACTGCCAAGAAAATTTTATCGCGTTTATCCTATCAGAAAGCTGCTGTCACATAATTTGAAAGCCAAATTGCTGTATCAACAAATCTGCTTTCTTATTAGTATGTGTTGCAGTATCCTGGTGTTATTTCGTTTGGGTCACATTTTGGTATATAACGGGCCTGGCTACATGCCAACAATTGCCTTTATACCTGCGCACGAATGCATGTCTTAGTGCATGAAGATTCATTTTTAAGAGAAACAGAGAGCACGGCTCATCAACGAGACAATGGGAAGAAGGGAGGTATCCCGAAACAGTTCATTTTGTTGAAGGTTACAGATCATTTCAGAAGTTTAGGTACGGTAATGCAATAGCCTTGGTGGTAGTCAGAGAAACCCAGTACGAATTTAACTCGTCCAAATAACCTTCCCCTCTCCAAACTTCAGGCGCTTGAAGATGGAGGCGGAACTGCAGTCAATCAGCCTGTGGCGAGTGAATTTCGACGAGGTGGTGTTCGACACCAGGAAGACGCTGTCGTACCACTCTGGAGGAAGTGTGCAAGTAATGACGGGTTTTTTCAAGATGTATTTTTGAGTTGGGGAGATGTTAATTATATATAACGGTTTTGCCCGTACCCAACGTATGTTAATAAGCACTGTATGCTCAGTGCTGTCCGAGAGCTTGCGAAAAAAAAAAGTCACAAGCTTACTCGGGTGGGACTCAACCCACGACCTCCTGCTTACTAGTGCAGATGTCTTAACCACTCGACCACCGAGCTTGCCGGGGTCGGCTGGCCGGTCCGAGTCAAATGAAGCAGCGGGTACCGCGAACTAATGACGGGTTTGGATGACTGACGATGGCATTGAGCTTTATAAAAAGCGGCATTTTTTTCAGCCAATCAATTCTTTTAAAGATACCTCATTATCAAAGCCTCCATTGAAGCTTATTTTTGCCACCCCATCTTGTTTTCATCTTACAAGGGGTGACAAATTCAAGGGGAAGCTCTGTGAGTTAGCGATAGAAGTAATTTTGTTCAAAGAGCCCCCAAACTGAGGAGTTTTTGGATTTAGGACAGCAAGTGTTCGACTGGTGTGAAAAACACTTAATAACCCCTTTCGAGATATCATCACTCACAAGCGGCCTCATAAGTTACCTTGTTTTCTTGAGGAGGCATGCCTTGCGTTTTTCCTATTTCCCGTCAAATGGTAATATTGAAAGTGAAAAAAAAACCTCAGAAATTCGCAGCATGATAAGCGTTTGATACCCTGCTCCAGTTATCTTATACAAATGCTCGACCAGCCGTTGACTTTACTTTCAATTTTTTTTTCACAATTGAAACTTTTCGCGAAAACTCTTGAGTGAACGTCTTTACCGTTTTTGTGCCACAGTCACATTCAAATGGTCCGCTGTCTTTGGGCAGCAATCCAGTCCTGACAGGGGGACGTAACACGTCGTCATCGAACCGCACAGATATACAGAAATTCTGCGATTATGGTGTGTACAAGGTAGGGTGTTCATTCCAACACAGCACTGTGAAAGGCAATAATACGCCTTACTGCTGCTGAGTGTGTTTTTGATAAATAGGCCTATAGTGTTCATTAGACCTATTTTTCCTTGAGTCTAATTTTACCTTAACGTGATTTATTCTACAGTTTGATTGTTTTTTGGATGATTGATTCAAGTTCTCGTCATTTTTAAGGGCTATGTTGTTGCAATCAAGAATGTTCGGAAAAAGAGCGTAGCCTTGAGTAGAGAGCAGCTAATCGAAATCTCAATGGTAAGTGCAACATAACTCGCGCTATCACTAGTCTGATTTAATCGTATTCACTGTAAAAAAAAATACCGATACATGAAAATCAAAATTGAACATATTTTATAGCCCAATGATAATTAAGTCCAAGCTTGTTCTCTGAACGACAAGGGAGAGGGAGGGGCGAATTCCTAGTCACGGGAAATGTAAGAGCTATGGATTTGCTGAAGTTGCATCCGTTCCATGCTCGCACGAATTTGCCACGAATGGGTGTCCTTCCCTCAAACTCGTGCTGTTCGCCTGCGCGTGCATTCCAACTGAACACGAACCACTCTCAGTATGTTAACACGTGTGCCTTCGTAAGGCAGCGACGGAGGACGCATTCCATTGGTCTCACATAGGAAAGCGCACATGTCTAGGAGCGACGTCGTTATGTTTTAGCTTTATTTTCTTTGCAGCTTTGTATTCGCATCGGGGATTAACTGGTGTGGCATAAAATGTGAACTCCGCCAAAAAATCGCTCACGGTTACCTTGATGCGCATGACTTCGTTTTTGCTCAAAGAACAATGAAAACAAACAAGTGTAAGTGGGACGTGGGAGTCATTCCAGGGAAGTCCAGGTTTCATACGACACCATGCTGTATGTTGATATTCGCTTTCTTATCCAGGTGAGGAATTTTAAACACGAGAACATCAATACATTCATTGGTGCTTGTATTGATCATCCCAATGTCTGCATCTTAATGGAATACAGTAACAAGGGAAGCTTGCAGGTAAGTACATGGCCTGTCTGCTGCAATACCGTCCTGAAATTTGTGTTTCGGTGAACAGGTTTATTTCAGGTATACACCGTGAAGTCACGCAATAGCGTGTTAAATTCCTCTTCGACCTATGGGGTAATCCGCTCCTAGTGGAACCAAAGAGGGCGTGTTTTTAGGTACTCACCGCAAATAGGCGCGCCTTAAAAGCTAGGTCTGGGTCTTCGCTCCATTGGAAATACGTGGAGACGTGTAGTCAGTAGACCTAGCCGTAGCTCTGGAAGCCCGTTTTGGACACGGCCTAATTTATTGCTGCATGTATGGTCTTTGCGCACACACACAGAACGCGAGCAAGAACCCGCTTGAAACCATCTGTCTTTCTGTCGCCGATTGAGGGTGCACTTCAGCTCGGGGCGGCGTCTTGCTTTAGTGTACGCGCGCCTGGAGTTAAAGAGCGGTACTGTCAGTAATGGTGTCAGTGACGGGATCTGGCATTGGTTGCGCATGGCAATATATCTTGCTCTCATTGGAGTGCAGTAGTACAGGGAAACGTCAAAATAGTCAGCAAATGCTGAATACCCTAATGGGCTTAATACGTTTTTATTACGCATGCGTAGCATACGCATTTCCGTCTTTCACAGATAACGACAGTGAACGATGACAGGCTGTGGTATCTGTGTGGCAAGCAGTCATTCTGTTGTATGTCTTGTTGTGACTTAGTTTGGTGTGTGTTTGCTGTGTTGAGGTTAAGTCGCTTTTAAATTTAGCAAGAAGATATCTGTACCTTCTGAAATTTTGGGTCGTGTCTTTTGATAATTCATAATTTGTGTCCGTGTTTTGATTCGCTCCACTTTTACGCTTTGGACAATTGGATCAGTCAAAAATTATTATTGCAGGATGTGTTGGAAAATGACGATGTGAAATTGGATGACAACTTCAAACTCTCCTTTGCTATGGATATCTGCAAGGTACGTGCAACCTAATTCTACAACATATAGAAATAACCCACGTTAATTTTGGACAGGCCATGTCTTTGTTACCAAAGGTTTACGTATTTTCTACAGGCCGTGAGCTTAAAATGTGGCATCGTTTAATTAATAGGTCACCAAAGGAAGTGCGCGTGTTACGGTTTGACAATTAACTGCAGGTGTCGTTTAGAAGGCCCGCTTTGGAGGAGCTCATTGGCCTCACTCAGTGTTCCCCCGAAATGCCACCTTTTCTTGAGGGATTGGTCATTTTTAATTGCTTATAGATATCGAACGGATGCGACTTGGGATCAGTGGCTTATCCAGGTCTTGGATCGGGGAACGAAATCTTTTTTTTTTTTCAATGAACATGACTATCCCGTTTTTTCATCCATTCAAGAATCCTCGTTCTCCCATCAGGTGTGATAGTCCGTTTCTAGGATTCTGGTGCTTTCAAGCATTACTAAAAAAAAGGATACGTCACTAACACGGAGGTATAATGAAGGAATTAAAGGCCTATATTTCTTTAGAGATTCCACTACATCAAAGGAATCAAATTTATTCAAAAACAATGTTGACTGGCAATGGTGAGGTATGCAATGGTGCTGGAGCACGGATGGATAGCATTTTCCTTAAAAATACCTTCTTTGCGTTCAAAAACTTGTGGGGTTCGTATGTAGGGGATTCAGTATCTCTTGGGCTCGCCGCTGAAGTCACACGGCAGGCTGAAGTCTTCTAATGTGGTCGTCGATAAGCGATGGACGTGTAAGCTGACCGACTACGGACTGGCACTGTTCAAGAGCGGTCAGACGGACATCTATGATGATATAGAGCACGATGCCTATAAAGGTACATTCAAGATAAAAAAAAATATTCGCTTGGACCAGAGAAAGATCGGATTCCCGAATATGAGCTATGCGTGAACCATAACTCTTACTACTTCCTTTCAAATGGTTCAACCCTTTTTGAAGCCTCTTTGTGGACAGCGCCCGAGCTGCTGAGGTGTCCTCCGCCTAGCCCGTACGGGACACCAGAGGGGGACATTTACTCCTTTGGAATCATTTTGCAGGAGATCGTCATTAGGGGTGGGCCTTACTGCACGCAAGCGTTGGAGCCGAAAGGTATGTCATAAATGAAACGAGGTAATTTAATTTTCATTCGAGACATACATATTTATTTTCTCTTGATGTTTACTTAAAGTCAACAAAATCGTTGACGAAGATGTGCTTTAAGAACAATTGATACAAAAATTTGGCAACAACAGCAAAGGACACCATCACGAGCAATGCAAATTTCCAGGTGAATTCCTCCTTTACTGATAGCTTGGTTACTCGGCAGAAATTGTGACGGCAGTCAAGATGGGTGCCCGTCCGGTCTTCCGTCCCGTCTTGCCCAAGGATGCCTGCTCTCCACAGATGATTGAGCTGATGGAGTTGTGTTGGGCCGAAAGACCCACTGATCGGCCCAACATTTCCAGGGTCAAGTCGTCCATCCAGAAACTGTCCGGCGGCAAGTGAGTTCTTCGCCAACTTTTCTTGTCCCGGCCGTTTGAGACGACCTTACACAAATAATTTTGACCCTTCCATTGACCTGTTCGGCCGACTTGTCTGATGAAAGACAAAATTGGCAATGGGTTTTGTCCATGATTATCATTTCGATATCTATACATCACCAGAAAATACCAGTTCTTTAAAAGTATGCTGAAATTGGGCCTTTACCTTCTGCATTAGAAATGAGATTTTTGTCCGCACCGATGGCCATTGCCCGAACTGGTGCACAAACCTTGCATAACGTATAAATGGAAAACTTTTGAAGGAAAGAGTAGTACTCTTGTACAGATCAAACTCGATTTTACCCAAGGGCAAGAGTTGGCGCAGGTTACATCCGAATCTTACTAAAACCTGGGTGTATCAGTTCTCTGTTTCTTTGTTCCACCAAGAGCGCAGAATCTAGTTGACAACATGATCGGGATGATGGAAAAATACGCAGACCACTTGGAGGAACTGGTAAACGAGAGAACCCAACAACTCGAAGAGGAAAAGAAGAAAACAGACCAGCTGCTGCATCAGATGTTACCAAGGTACGGTACCAATAATCGGACAGGTGTGCATTATAGCAGACTTTGTTTTAAAAATAGAGTAATTGCTCTCGGTGTTAGAACACAAAATACCACGATGATGAGAGATTTCAGAAACATCCGCTAAAATCAGTATGTCTTTGGTCCACCCTCAGCTGCACTTGATCCTTTTTAATGCTCTGAATGCCACAACTATGGCAGAAAAGTCTTAGTCGTAGCTTTAGTGTCTTGAAAAATTCATAGCGACGAATGTCAATGGGACAAGCTCCTCAAAACACCTGCACGAACATGATCAGACACTGCGTTCTGTACATGCTTATGGAAACATCAGAACTACCTACAGTTACGTATCCAGCTTTTTGTATGGTGGGGGGACACATTCAAAAGCGAGTGTGGCTTTGGACACATTCAACATGATGTTGGTGTAGGAGAATAATCAAATAGGGTTTTGGTAATACTGTATGGTAAATGAATATACCGATTCCTTCTTTCCTACTCCCCGAGGAAGTTTTATTTGTACAAAGAAAAAAAAAAGGTGTGTGGGGGGGACTTGCCCCCTCCCCCCGCATACGTTACTGACTACCTACACTATTAATATGGTACACAGCAGTGCAGCTTAATTTTTTTTTAATTAAAATGTTATTTGCAAGTGATGATGGTTTGAGGAATAGTTACCAATCTAATTCTAGACTGGCTAGATGCAACACTTGTGCGTGACATAATTCAGTTTTGTTATTTAGTGCCTACGAGCATCAGTGGTCGTCCTCAACATAGCTTCACCAAATCATACAGACGTTTCATATGTTTTGCCTCGTAATCTCATCGTGCAAAAAGAAAGTCCTCATTTCTCGAGCACAGACGACTCTCAAGGATTCATGTGGGCCACCGGTTTTACATAATCGTTGGTTATGTATTTTAGGTCCGTGGCAGCTCAGCTGAAACGCGGTGACGTGGTCACGGCCGAGCAGTACGAGCAGGTCACTGTTTATTTCAGCGACATCGTGGGATTCACTCGGCTAGCTTCAGAGAGCACACCTTTCCAGGTACTCACCTCCGTCCAGGATGGGCCGGAGTCATTGCACACGGGGGCGTCACCACATGAACCATTTTTTTTTTTTTTGTAAAGGATGAAATTCTTCCCAAGAAGACCCGGCCGGGCCAGCAGAGGGTGCTGTGTAGTATGACCGCTTATAAAAGAATCCAAGTGTTTGAGACACATTTCGTCACAGGCAAAGTACAGGCGCCTTTTGATATGCCCGTCAACACTTGCGCTAAGCGTTTTGTGTGCATCAAAATCGCTCCTAGAACGATTTTGACGGCGCACGCAACGCACACGTGTGTCATATTAATGGATCAATTTCTGTGTTCGTGAAAGTGAAACACATGATCGCATCGTGTACGCTACGCATCCAAAAACGTACGGACACGCATGGAAAGGTGCCTTACACCTGCGTATTGCGTATTTACGTTCGCGCCGGTTTAGCGATATCAAGGTTATTTAATTGCAAGCCATATGATTCTCTGTCACTGTGATAGGTGTGCGTTTGCATGGGATTCACGAGTAACCCACCAATCAACGGAAATAAAACTTGATCAGTCAGGTTTATTCATATATCTTCCAATCTGGTATGTCGCATGTATAAATACATTTAATTATCACTTTGTTGACAGGTTGTGGAACTGTTAAATGACTTGTACACGCTTTTTGACGATACGATCGATAACTACGACATCTACAAGGTGAGTATAGTGATACAAAAATAAGTTGCTAAATTTTAAGAGAGGAATTCTTGACAATTATCAACTGATGGGCGGCATAACATCGACGGAATCGAGTGGAAAACAGATACTTCCGCTGTCCACCAGAGACCCTTGTAACACCGTATAAGTCCACAGTTATCCGGTAAGAAGTCGCACAGCCGGCTATTCTAATGTTCTGTGACAATAGGTATGCCTTTGCCAATGTTATTCCCTTTCCTCGTTTGAGGAGATATGTGAATCGACTCGACTGTTTTACAATGGAAAACTTCCTACAATAATAAATCGGGATGTGCACGAACGAGATGTTGGATACCGATTCTTCCAAGGACAGAAAAATAATCGAGAGAGGATGGAACGATTCATCAAGCCCCCCCCCCAACTGCGCACGATGCCTACATAGAGACTTATCATCACCAGTGTCACACTGCATGGTCCGGATGCGCGCATCTTAGGTGTGTAAACTGGCATGCATGTTGGGATGTTGCTAGACATTTCCCCGCGCAGTAAATGAGTGTGAATGGCCAAAACAACACGGGGCGTGGCTTTGTGCATCAGTCTGTTGCCTATCATGGTTATTTACAGTGACCCCCTTTAATGGCGGTAAGCATTGTACGGAACCATTATTCCGTTACGAGCCCCTCCATACAAAATCCAACAGAATGTTAACCGCCATTCGAGGGAGCCATCACTAATGCCAGTAAAAACGTCAATGGATTCCATCTATGCTGCTCTGAATTCTATCTGCAGGTGGAGACCATAGGCGATGCCTACATGGTTGCGTCTGGCGTGCCAGAGCGTAACGGAAACAGACACGCGGCCGAGATTAGTAGTCTGGCGCTGGACCTGCTAAGCTCAGTGAAATCATTCAAGATCAGACATCGGCCGACCGAACAACTCCAACTGCGAACAGGCATACACACTGGTGAGTGTAGCATGGAAAGACACTCTGCACAGCTGAAAAATGTCTTTGTTACCATAAACGGAGATTATTATTATTATAAATCACTTCTGGTAATGACACCAAGCAATCCTCAAAAGCTCCCCAAGCACTGTAGTCCGCAAGGCTGAGGAAACCTGTAGAGTGGAGACAATGAGAAGCAGTTAATTTTAGAGGTGGGGGAAAATCCCAGAGGAATGTATGGGTAAAACCCACGGAATAAGGTAGGGACGGAAAACCAACCCACATGTGGATCGATCCGGGATTCGAACCGGGACTGCAGAGTTGCAATCAGAATGTTTCTTGTAAATTTTGCTTCATATCTGCATTTTCTTAATTAAAACAATAACCTGGGAAAATATCCCGGTGGTTCATGCAGCTGAATGTGACATTATAAGTATTTGTTGATATCCTTCAGGCCCGGTGGTGGCTGGAGTAGTGGGGCTAAAGATGCCCCGCTTTTGTCTCTTCGGGGACACTGTCAACACTGCCTCTCGTATGGAGTCTAATGGGCTAGGTAAATATGATAAATGTTATGGGGTTGGTCCGTCAAATGTTTAATAACTAACTAATAACTGTTTTTCAAACGTTTGACGGTAACTAAAAGATGCGTGACTTTGTGCTTTCACTTTTTAATAAAAATAAATCGTTGTTAGGATTCTTGTTATAATTTGTTAACGAGACCTGCATTTCATCATCTCATACGCCTACGACGATCATGATCCTTATTGACAGAGGGTCATGAATCCAAATGGCAAAAAATACGTAGAATACTTGCTGTTCCAGTGAACGAATTTGTAAAATTATATTATTCAATTCAGGATTTGATTTAGCTGGAAATCATTCCAAAGGCCCCCAGGACGGCATATACGTTTACTTCCTCTTTCATCTATCTGTTGTCAGCTTTGCGGATCCACATCAGCTCTGCCACGTGTGAAGTCCTCAGTCAGATCGGAGGTTTCAAGATCGAGCTGCGTGGAGAGATTACTGTCAAGGTGGGCACAGAGAGATCAAATGCTACCCGAGCAAGTTAAGTCAAGGACCGTGGGTTGTACAATGGTTGATTCTTGACTTGCTTCGGGCCTGCATGGTAATAAAGTGCCCGAGGCCTCTGTCGATAATGGTCAGACATCATCCATGCAAGTTGTACACGGCCCCCTTTGCACGTGACCCCACTGGACACTGAGCGTGATAATGTATTACACTCAGTGTCCAGTGGGGCGCAAGTATCATACTCGGTGTCAGCTGGGGCACAAAGGGTGCCGTATATTTGGCTGCTGATAACCAAGGATGTGAAATCGGTCTACATTGGCATGCTGGTCTCGAATACTCGGGGTACAATAAAAATTCTAACCGTTGTCGGCTGATCTGCGCTGCATTCATGTTCAAAGGTGGGTTGCACTCTTTGATAACAAATGCACCTTAGTTCATACCGTAGGTACTGTCATCATTTCCGCCGCCTGTCTGGACTCAAAGCCCCTTTATAGGGTCTGTACACATTGCACTGTCCATCTGGCATGTGTGTGGTTTTAAAGTGTTTGTACAATTTCATTTCATTGCGAGTAGCACGCTAGGATGTGCTCTTTTGACGTCAAAGCCGTGTTTTATTTTCATGCAAGTGACTTCTGAAACTATGGTTGGCCGTAGGCACGAAAGTAAAGGAATGATTCAAAAAGTATTGAAAATCCCAGGCAGCTGTCAGAAAACCAGATAATAATACATTTGCGACTAAATATTAAATGAAAATTCAATCCTATTCAATGGAACAAAATGTCCATTTTGAACGAATTTGAAGTTAAATCGAAAACCAACCTAAAGGTAATATTTACGCTAACTTTAGCCGCCCATACAAATTGTAGGCAGAATGAGAGTGGTCTATTCGTAACGTTACATGGAAGTATGAAAAGTGACATATTCAAAGAGTGTATCTTCCCATCACACCCGCGGAAATGACATGGACCATTCTTGAAGCTTTCCAGCAACACCTTTAGCAGAAATATGTACCTTGGTAAGTGCTCAAGCTACGGGCACGCCATGTCAGTATACACACACACCATGACCAAGGCATCGGACTCCTATATACAAGATGCACGGCAGTTGGTTATAGACGTCTGGAGGAGCTTTCCTCTCTCCCCGTTCTTCCCTTGCGTAGTGGAGACTACGCCCACAGGTTCAACTGCTGCGAGGAGTTAACGTGGGTGTCTATGCGAAGTGGCTGCGGTGGATACAGCCACTTATTCATGACCACGCGTTGTTCCTGGTTGAAGCCAATATCCGGAGGCAACTTGTTCTGTTTTGTTTCTTTTGTTTTTTCCTCTTTTTCTTCTCTCTTACTGATGTTTAGCACTTAGCCACGATTCACAGTGACAGTGTGGCGTGTACTTTTACAGGGGAAAGCTCCCATGACGACCTATTGGCTGGTTGGCAAGGAGAAAGTCGACTTTGACCTCCCCGACCTGTGCCTGGCCGCCAGCCCCACTGACCACAGCGATCAGACGGATGAACTCCCAGGGACGGTCACCTCCAGCCCAACGGAGACTTGAGGATTTGCAGTGGAGGAACTGTGGTTTTGAACCACGGTGCGGTATTCCAAGGCTGCGAAACTTTCGACGACTTCTTCAAGATTGACAATCAAATAGAGCATGATCCTCGGTGACATCTGACACGGCTTGCACGGGTTGTGCCTCGTTATAGGAAAATCATAGTTGGAACTTGGACTCGGCATCAAATTTTGATGCCGCTAAGCACACGATCTCTTGCAGGGTTGTATTGGCGGTTTATTGGCTGTCACCACTAACACGTGTGATTCCTCACTGTAACGCCCGTACTGCGGAAAGCCATTTGCGAAAAAATCCCTTTTACTGTTTTCCATCATGAGATTGTATTAAGGACCATTACCGGTACGCGTATTTTTATTTACACCGTATCCTAGGGTTTTCTGCTGTGGTGATGCTAATTCGCACTTGAAAAGAGACTAGTGCTGAGTACGAATACGAGCGCATTGGATTTAACGTGGGGGCGGAAACAAATATCGCCTGTGTTAAGAAAGTCCAATGGGTCTCAATACACTGTCATTAAAATTAGCAGACATCTCGTTATCGCAATGCTTTAGCTGCCGTTAAATGTCGTGAGAACTCCGCTAGGAAGAGTGGTATGCCTACGCAATGCAAAACGTGAACAAACCAAACTTTACCTCACGTGACCAAAATACTAGGCTCATCATCATCATCATCATGGTTTTTGTCTCGTCAGTAGTTTATCGACCATCGAGATTTGCGGCTTCTGGACCATGCGCTGAGCTCCTCTTTTTTGAAGAGCATGCGCCCAACCTGCATTTTCGTCCATTCCGACGTCACGTGCCAGAGACTTCCACGGGTCTCTTGCAAACTGGTGCTCGGGTTTGGTAAAGGGCCATTGTTTTTGCTCAATGAAATTATCATCACCAGAGCGAAAACTCCAAGGCTACAGTGTAAAGCAAACAAACAAACAAACAAACAAACAAACAAACACCCCAACGCTACCGGTACAAAATGGTGTGGCTTGTACTAACTAGATTGTGAGACTTGTATCATTAGTCTGAGCGGTTATTTCAAAACTGGACGTATGCGTACACGAATATCTTGAGATGACATGTACGAGATAAAGTAAGTTTCGGATAAAGTAATTACGCCAAATGATGATTAAGCACTTCCTCAAGGCGCACGTGTAACTTGTACGCGTACCATTTCTAACGGTCCCTAATTGTGTTCACCTTTAAGAAGAAGAGCCCAACACATACACGTTTACCGTTCACGGAAAATGGCAACAAAATATCTTGAAGTGGATTCACGTGGTTGATGCCATGAATGCAATTCCTTCGTGAATTGTTGTAATTTTGTTCATTAGTAGCATTTTACCAAACACGAGGAAAGTACTTCTGTTTGTGTACAGTCATTGGTGATATATTTCTGTATCATAAAAATGTACATTAAATATTGCAAGTTATGACACATTATGCACACACACACACTCAGGGCACTTTTGTCGATATATGTTTTATGGACTCGTGCAATATTACAAAGAACTTCATTTAGCATGACTTTCCAAAAGAGTTGATAATCTTTCAGTTATAGAGGTTATGCATTTTGGCGTCTCCATGGGGTCTCAGAGGCTGTTTTTGCTATTTTAATTTTAATGTACAAAACGTTTACTCGAGCATAATCGAGTGATACAAAACTCTTGCCGTCTGAGGACGCATTAACGCATAACCTCTATTTATGCCGCAGTAGGTCTTACATTTGGCGGTGTGCAATGATTTTCGCAATTCGTGTTCTAGAATTTCTAAATTAAATAAAATTTGTAACTTTGCTAACTGAATCAATAAAAATAATCTGTGGTGAAGTTAAGCCTGTGTTTTTTTTTAAGAATTTCAATACTGTATAGATATAAATTAACGACATGGTAATTTGTATTCTAAACTGAACAGAAAACAGATTTATTAGATGTGCTGCAGCAGAGGACATTTTGTCAATAATTAAACAACACTTCAATACTTACATTATGTTTGTATAAGTATGTCCTTTCTGTGAGCCCCAAAATTAATATTTGCCGGAGCACGGAGTAAAGACCTATAGGCCCATTATAAATATGGCTGGAACATACTGTAACAAAGGGAAGACAACGCGCTAACGCCACACGGGTTTTAATTCATATTCCGCCCTACAGATTACATCCCACTCCTTTCTTCTTCGAGGAAACATTTCCCATGCTTATTTGATTATAGTCATTAAATTGATGAACTTAAAAACCTTCTTGAGTGTCATTGATGATATAAATCAATTAGCTTAAAATGTTTAATATGTACGAAGTATTGAGAAAGATGGATGTGTTCATTTGCTTTACGATCTTAATGCATCGACTTTTTTATTTAATTAACCCTAACAGTCATCAATCCTTCACCTGTTGGAGGATTGAGGACTGTTAGGGTTAATGAGGGAAAGCAGGGAAGTCATCCAAAATTGTCCCTCTATTTGGTTAAACTTTTACCCTTCTATAAACACTGACACTTCTACAGTATTCAAAGACGCTCCTTCATAATGAAATCCCACTACCAGAACAAGTTCCTAAAGCTAAATATTGTAAAATTGGAATGCACGCATAGAAAGGCAGTTAAGATCAACACGAAGGCAGGTGAATAGACAAACGGATTAGAAAGAGAGAAAAGGGGAACTGGTTTAGGAAAGGGGAAGAAGTAGACCGAATCTACTCTGCGAGAGATGAATTAAGAACTTTCTCAAAATAATTTCAAACCAAACAGGGGTTGCTAGCTGCGTATCACTGGAAAAACAAAGTAGGAAAGTGTTCACCTAATATTAACAATGATATCGGCTGACGCTAGTATAGTAGACCCCGTGAGTACTATATGTAAACCATTCAAATCCACGTAAAAAGAAGACGAGGCATATATGGTCTGGGCCTTGGGCTGTGCACATTCACACGAATTTTGGGCTTTTTCCGATATACCTGACTGTGGCTTCAAATTACGAATGACTTTCATTAAAAAGACTACAGCCAAAACTATGGGTTCCGAGCTGGACCAAGGGAGGCGCAATTTTCCTAGCAACCTGCAGTTGAGGCTCCTTTCGGTAGTAACTGCACATCGCTTGTTCACAGTGCTACGCAGCCTTTTAATATTTCTATGAAATGCAAGCGTTGCAGTTGCATTGCTACCAACAAAATGAACACTCCCGACCAACATGGCTCTTTCAACCGATGAGGGGGGTGTTTCTGCTCTGGGTGGATAGATGCCCCGTGTCATTTCAAGCTGCAGTTAGCCGGTTTGGTTGGGTTGGTTGCTCACCTTTCGAACCACGATCGAGCTAGTGTGCGCACGCAACGCACCTTGCCCGTTCGTTTGTCACTGTGAGTCAACTTCAAGTTCAATGTGGTGCTTATCGCTGCACGAAGTTTGTTCAGTATGAGTTCGTTTTTCGATATAGTTTGCTACATTCCCAGAATAATCACCCTTGAATGGAAGTGTGGTGGTACCTGGAACACAACCACTTCCGCTAGCTCCAGGGACTCAGGTTTCGGTACTGTATGCAATCGATCCCAAAGTCATTTAGTTATTACATTGGCCTTGCATCCCGAGTGTTCTCAAGCTGTTGAAATTTGCAGGTTTTTGAGCATTATAGTCTCAAGGGCGCTCTCTGACATGGAAAAAAACTGCATTACACGATCTTCGCTTTTTCATCGAAATTTTTCTGCCCGGAAATATTTTGAAAAAGATTGGGAAAGGATCTTGAATGTCTCGGTTAAAGTTGGATTCTTCAATCCCCTATTTTGGGCAGGAACATCTTTTGCACACTTTGTCGTCATGAGCAGTAACAAACTCGCTGGATTTTTTTGTGGAAGGGATGAAGAGCAAAGAAAAGTTGGTGGGAGCTCTTCATTCAATTTCTGATTCAAACATTGCACAGCCAACGTGACAACACGGAGTGCCAATAAAAATATTATTCACCGCCCTTTGCGTGAAGAGGGAAAGTGTCCGCGCCAAAAGCTTCTAGTGTAAATCTCCCCATCCATGGTAACATCAAGGGGAAACAATAGGCCTATATGAGGACGCACAGGCACACCTCCTTAAACCCCCACCCCGGCAGTGCTACTTGGTGTGCACACTGAAGGTATGGAATCAGGGGCGGATCCAGGATTTTCCCAAGGAGGGGGGCGTGAACTAAAACAGTAACGGTAAAATGCTCGTACGGCGTGCGGTCTGGGGCCATTTTGTATTCGATGCGCTCTGTGGTGATACTACAGGCAGTTTGACCCCTCCTATTAAAGTCTCTCTCTCTCTCTCTCTCTCTCTCTCTCTCTCTCTCTCTCTCTCTCTCTCTTCTCTCTCTCTCTCTCTCTCTCTCTCTCTCTCTCTCTCTCTCTCTCTCTCTCTCTCTCTCTCTATCTCAATCCCCTCCTTCTTCTTTTTATTTGTTTATTTATGTACCTATTTTGGGTGAAAGGAGGGGTGCATCCCCTGGATCCGCCCCTGGGAATCAAAAACCCAAATGACTCAACAATAGTGGGGTTCCATTGACGTATGACGCACCAGGGTGTAAGTGTAGGACTTTTCCACGTTAACAGGCCTGTCTCAGTAGGTAGTTGTCCTGAATACCTTCTCGGACTACTTCACCTGCAGCCACAATTTTAAGTATCAGAATACTGCATTTTTGATGCCCATTTATCTCTTAGATGGTATCTAGACCGTGTGACTATTTTGTTCTTTCATATTCAAAGGGGAGAGTTTATTTGCACTCTTTGTCAATTTTTTCTTTGTCAGTTCCGACCAAAGGAGCGTCCGTTGCAAGGAAAAATCTGCCCTCTCTCCTGTTTCACTTCGAAGCTCATAGGCGGTTGCAGCAAAACATAAACAGCGACTGTCTTTCATTTCTTTCCATTCTCTTCCGACCTTGGAGTGTAAATTCTGTGAAAATATGTCATATAATCTATGTTAGCTGCTCCAAAAGTGTAAAGTTTGAAGAACAATTGAAAGTATCATGTGAACTGTTTAATGGAAGATTCATAGAAAAAAAACTGGGAAAGCGTACGTCTTCCCCAATGCCTTTTTTGTTCGGGGGGGGGGGAATGGCGGTTTCTTTGATTCTCCCTTATCGCACAAGACGGATAGGGGCATCAAATGGGGAAAAAAACTAGACTGTGAAGCCTTTCACTCTGAACACGGTTCATCTTTAAAGCTTATTCGATATTTTCACAGCACAACACGCTCGCTGAAGTCCCAAGCAACCAACTTGACTGTTGGACCTTGTCCTCACACAGTATGATATACCACACCACGTAAAACAATGTTTTACTTGTACTTTGTTAGACACCATGGTTCTACTTTGTTTCCGTTTTCGTTGCATACGTGACAAACTGCTTTTCGCTTATATTTGCACTGTAACATGAAAGGCCCTGTATCTTACACAAAACGATGCAATGTTTATTTTCTAGAGACAAATTTGGCCGTCTTTTCTGGCAGCCTTCTGGGTTAACAAAATATTCCCTTTCGAAAAAAAGCTTCTATGAACTTCCTTGATGTAGTCCAACGGGGCAAATCCATTTTAGTGGGTCTCCACAAAAAGAGTACTCAATTATTTAGCCAAATTACATTGCCAAAAATCTGATAAACGGACTAATCGGTTCTGAGCTTCAACAACTTTAAAAAGAACATAGCTGAACAGCTGGACCAACGCCCTTCGAAATATTGATAATGAGGCTATCAATGGCTGTGCAACTGAAGGCCGATATTATAAAAACATTTAACACTGGATTTCATGAGGAATAGATGGATGTCTGGACTGAATAACCTTACTTTCGATACAGCTTGTTATAATTATGCACGAACTGGTTCTTCAACGGGGCAGACGTGTTGACAGTTTGCATTAAGTGTATGGCTTTGAGGTTTGCCTGTCGCTCTTCTGTAGTTGTTACATGCACTTGAGTATACAGTGAAAGATTGCATTAGTTAATATTTTAACCTAAGGGAGGTTGAAAACTGCACTTCGCTAAAATTCGAGTCGTGCCACTTGAAATTAACTCCGGTTTGATTCCATAAAAAAATCATTAATATAAACCCATTTCAGATGGTGAGTCGAAAATGACCGACGGCTTTCATCCCAAAATTGGGTTAAAACTACTGATGTTTGGTAGTGACAGTTTTCTCCCTCTTTTCCTTGAATTAAACTTTAACCCAGGCAAGTATTCCCTGTGGTGTCGTACCCCCAAAAGACTTGACCTTACAGTATTTCTGCCGTTTATTAGCATTCAAGGGTACCATTACAAATTTTGATTTACACCCATGGAGCCCATTCCATACTGTAACCTAGCTACGGGAGTATGTTTAAGTGTGATCACTGAATGGATGTGTAACGTCTTCTGCGCACCAGGAAGAAAGCAACGACGACGACCACTGTGACAAATGCAAGGAGAAGGACGCCGCCAACAACGGAGAGGGCGATGATTAAAGTCTGGTCATCGCTCGGAGGAGGTTTCGAGCAATCCTCACCTACAAAGACAAAGAAAAACAATAAAACATGGTCCCTTTGAGGTGCGTGTGGGCCAGGCCTGAGTGTACGGGCATAAATCCCTGGAAGGGGTGAGGTTATGCATTGTTCCCACATTTTGATCTGGGGTGGGCGAATGAATTGTCCCCAGCCATTTTTTGTCGTCAGAAAAAAATATGGCGGATATTGAAGAATGTTTCGAAATTCCTAACAAACATAGCGCTCGATAGGGGGAAATATATAAAAACACCCCATATGCCGTTTTGATGTTAATTTCCTGTATTTGTCAGCGTCTTGTACGTCCCTCAATAAATGACCGTCAAGTCGATATCTGACATTTTCCATCGTCTTGCCAAAGACCGAGTTATTCATCAATTTGAAAAAGTCTTTCTCAAAATCAGACTTGGCCAATTTGCGCAATTTTGTGTTTTTATCGATGTAACCCTTCATCCACGGATTTTGACGGAATTTCAATACTCGGTGAGCTTCTTTGATCCACAACCCGAGTTTGAGATATTTTTGCAATGTACGATAATGTCACACATATTTTCGTTTGGTGTCCAAAGTGGCCACGAGTTTGTCTACCGTGCTCGCTTCGCTCGCTACTCCGTTGCCAATTAAATTTTGTTGATAGCTTGAAAGCCATTCGTTCGGTACCGACATATTTTCGGGTGCAAGTGGAAAGTCATTGTGTTTGTCATGGTGACGTTCCGGGTAATCCATAGTAATCTCAAACATGTAACCGTAGTCGTCAGTTAGTCGCAACTCTTGGATGTAATAGTAAGTAAATTTTTCTAAGTCTGTTTCCCAGGTAAATTCCCCTACAGGCAGACATTTGCTCATCGCCCAGCCGTATAAATTATTTGCATCTAGGTACATGATCTGTGACTCTGGCTTATTTGGGTCGTAGTCAGGCAGTTCTGGATTATTGGCCTTTGCATATAGTTCCAATTGTATACCCGAATGCTTTAAGAGTGCATCCCACGACAGACCTGGTGATGTGTAATAGTTGGCTGGGTCAAGGCCGTAGTGTTGTTTACAGACTTTACGGAAGTTTTCAAAAACAGCCGCTAGCAATAACACGTCCGTTTCCGCGTATAGGTCATGGTAGTCGCCTAGGTTTTTACAGCCAAAGGCTTGCCATACTGTTTCCGCACGAGCGTATTCTTGCTCGGTTATTCCTCTCTGCTTCAAAGAGCTATAGAAAGCGTCTACTGGCGGGAGTTTTATTTCTTGAAATCGGTCAAAGGAATCGATATATTCATAAGGGTAAATTCCTTTTTTCCAACAATAAATGATTGTTATTTGGAAACCTTTCATATAGTAAGTTAAAATCATCGGGTGAACAATTTTTAACCAACCGATCTAGCGAAGCCGCCATGAAATGAAATGAGTCTAAAAACCTTTTCCAAAAGAAAACGAAATGTAATTTTCAGTATTTTTAGCGATCAACTTGATTGATTTTCCGTAAAATTTGCGAGCGCCTTGCATGATTAAATGTGCATCATATTTTTCTAAATTATGTAAGATCGTCGGAATGGGTGTTTGCTTGGCCACTATTCTTAACTTGAGATTACACCAAGCGTGCGCTGGGCCTCGGTACTTCCCCGTCACGTGACAATGATCCCTGACCTTTTTAAAATTATTGATGGGCTTTTTGCACGTCATACATACCCACTCTCTGAAATCATCTTCATTTTTATGACAGAAATCAATTTTGTCAGATTTTGGTTTTGGTTCATTTGGAATATCACACTGACATTGAGATTCTTCCGCTCGGTGATACTCGCTCTGCTCGTTGCTCCCTCTGGTCGCTTTCGCTCGATCTATCAACTTTTCGCAGATCCAACAGCGATTACAATTTTCGTAGATTTTTTGTAACTCGGGTGACCAGATCAACTTCGCTTTATTTTTAAACGTTTCGTTGATCTTCTATGTTTCCGGAGAAAGTGACCGTACAAAATTTACAGCCGCGTCCTTGACCCCTGTACGTCTTTTGGCTAGTACAAATCCCGTTGCATCTGACAACCGCGTATGAGTATCCGCAAGGCTTGTGAATCTGTGTTTTGAGAGTGTTTGGTTGGGAGATGTTGGTTGATTTAGCTGGTTGTTTCTGCTTGTTTCTGCTCGCTTCGCTCGCTGTCGGCGGTAGTTTTTGTAAAACAGACTCAAAATCGGCGCAAATGACAAAAGGTGCGTCTTGTTTATTTTTGTAATTTTTAAACTTGAGTATATTTTTGCCTTCGGCGGGCAACTCGACCGTACATATGGGAACGTTTAATCCTTGACAATCTTCTTTGTGTCTGGTTAACTTTTCTTCCGTTTGGAAATGCGACATGCAATTAAAACACCAGTGCTTTTGGCCGTTGTGATGATCGATATCACTCGTCAACTGAGAAAAGTTTTTAATCCAACAATAGCGATTTTCGTCAGCTCGGGTGAAATAAAATAAATTGATCGGTTGTTCTGGGCGCTTGCTTTTGTAAAGAATGTAAAGACCGTCTTTTTTAGTGTAACCAAACACATTGATCGCCAAGTTATTTTGCGATTCGATACGTGGGATTTGTGAAATCGGTGTTGGAAGCTTACGTTTGTAATATTTAAACCATCTGATTCTGACCTGTAAGTCGAAGTTCGCTCGTCATGTATTTTATATTTTGGATTTGTTTCCAACTGGCTTTTGCCGTTGTCAGAATATAATTTTAAAGCTGCCCGCAACGCCCATTGGATACATTCTTGATCTTTATTTTCGACATTTATGATTGCTTTTTTGTCTCCCAATTCTTTAGGCAACGGAATGTAAGAAGAACCCACTGGATTATATTTAACCACGTTGATGTAGAAAGAGACGACTTTGACTTTGTCAAAGATTCAACCCGAGGCTTTTTGTGTATGAGCCTCCACCTCTTTTATTTGTTTTTCCCTCTGTTCAGTGAGTGCGTTTTTAACGTCGGCTTTATTTGCGACTGCATCGTTGTCGCTCGGAAAGGGGAATACGCCAAATTAAGTTTTTTTCGGGTTTTTCGAATCTAAACTGAACTTTGATATTTTTTTGCAATTTGTACGAACCAATTTCTTTTAGTTCTTCCAAAGCTTTTTTCTCGATTAAAGTTTTGTAAAAATAAAAAAAGTGCACGAGGTCATATTCAAAGAAACGAGGTATCAATTCCCTATTGCGAAAATTACCCTGAAAGCGCCTGACGTTTCTAATGTCGACTTCCGCAATTTCCTAGGGCTGAGTGTAAGCTTTAATCGCTTCAATAAAGTCCTGTTTGACATATCTGTCTTTGTTTGCAAAAGGAATATTATATTTTTGTACCGTTTTCAACAGCTGCCGATATGACTGACGCGGGAGGTACCTAAATTGTTTTTGATCTGCCCGTATAGCTTCAATGAGCTCGGGTTTAGTGTGAGATTTACGGGTTTTGGTTGTTTTTGGTGCCGGTAATGGGATGTTATACCGCTTAATAAAATCTTCTAAAAACGCCTTTGTTCGGTGTTGTGGGTTGCTCATGTCTCTATTTATAATTAGGTTTTGAAAATTTATATCATTTTTTCTAACGACTTGACTTGACATGTTTTTTTACATATTGTCATTTTTATATATAGGCCATTTATTTACGGCGGTTGTAAACATAGCGTGTTTTGCTTTGAACAGAGCCATGCTTTAAGTAGACGGGAAGTCCCTTTTTTTGTTTGTGAGTGATTGCTGGTGCGATCGGTGCTAGTCACGAGTTGTTTACAGGAAAAGTGCGCCGGGGTCAGAAGTTCAAGGTCAGTGAAGTGGAAATCCCCGGCGCGAGTGGGTGAAAGAGATTTTGGCTCAGAAGGTATATATTTACCCGGTATTTTTAGAGCCAGATTTTGGGATCGATGAGGTACCCAGGGCAAACCGTTAAAATCTGGAATTCCAGATTTTAGGGGATTCCCCCGATTTTTTGAGTCGATGTACTTCCCAGGGGTTTTTGCTGAAAACGGTGAAAAGGGCGTGTGGTCCAGAACTCTCCTATCCCTACTACTATGTATGCCCGCTTTCTCCACGGTTGCGTTCTTAAACTCCACTTTCAGGGGCCTGCTACAGGTGTAGGACTTTCCCACGTCAACAGGCCTGTCCAGGTAGTTGTCCTGAATACCTTCTCGGACTACTTTACCTACAGCCATAAGTTTAAGTATCGCATTTTTACGCCTACTTGTCTCTGAGATGGTGTGTATGCCGGCTGGCTATTTTATTCAAAAGGAAGAACTTATTTGCATTTTTTTGGTCAAATATCTTTTAAATAAGTGTCTTGGAAAGGTCGATCATCATTTTTAGGGAAATTGGTAGATGTAATACTTACGTTCGTGTGCATATGAATACCAGCTGACGAACAAACGAGTCAAGTTGTACGTCTTGGAGGCCTTCATGAATGCTAGTCGAAGCTTCCAGTCGTCATCGTAAATACTGAATTTGGTGTCGATTGTGAGGTGTCGGAAAGGGGAGGCGCATTCGCTGGTAACCACCGCTTTTGTCAGGTCCAAGTGAACATTCACGGCTGTATAGGAGAAAAAAAAGATCAAGGTACAGTTTCTGGGTAAACTGCAGATAATCCTGACACTGATTGATCTATAAGGGTTTTTCTCCCATCCTCTGAACGGAAAATGTCTTCATTGTCTTGTGAAAACGATCGCTTTTTTTCTGGATTGGTTACCCTCACTGAAGAGAGTAATGAAAGGACAGCTGTATTTGGATTTCCCATAGTCACAACTGTACTGCCAAGGAGATACGAGTGGCAGAAATCAAGGGCTTTAATATTCTCAAAAGTAAATCAAAACACTGAAGGGCCAACTGATTAAAGAAAGAAGCGAAACGGCACCCGATCCAACTAACCACCGCTACTCATAAGCGAGGCCTGTGCAGCAAAAGAGCCCTGCGCTAACTGTGACGCTAATATATTATCGTGTGATGCAATTCAGTAGGCACACTTATAAGTGAGGCTTGTTTGAGCCTTCTGTTTGCAAAATTTCGTGATACTTACTAGCTTCACTTATAAGATTGCCTACTGTATTGCATCATACGAAAATATAATTAGCATCATATATAGTTCTCCCATAGCTATATTGTGCTGAACAGGCCTCACTTATAAGTAGCGGTGGGTAGTCGGATTGGATGGAAATGGAACTAAATGACTTTGGGTTTGCACTGATAGGCTACGAGTAACAAAGACGGGGTGGCATTTCTTTCCTGGATACAAATGCCGTGAACAAAATGTTAGCATAAGGGTTTTGAAAGAATGAAAAACACCAATAGGCCTAGGGTACGGTTTACCGCTTCGTTTCGGGGTGAGGAGTGGAGGATTCCTTGTAACAGAGGAAAAAGAAACTTGGTAGTGTCAAACTGATGGTAGCATCATGAAATCAAGTGACATGAAATCATTCGGGGGAATTTGTGGCTACATTATTTCATATTACTAGCCCTGCTGCCGTCGATGACCGTGCACTGCGCGGAGAAGGACATCCGCATGCAGACGTAGCCGTCCGAGTCCTTCAGGGTCCAGTTGCCTGACGGGGGCGCTTGCGTCGTTGGTAACGACACGGTGGCCTTGATCACTGAAGGAGACAATGGTTGTTCAAGGGAAAATGGAGGATCACCGCCTTCCTTTTTTTGCCAATGATTACGCCTCAATAAACGTGCTTCCAAAGTTTCTTTCTGCTGAAGCTAAAATGGGCGGTTTTGATGCAAAGCTACAAGGCTCATATTATACGGTAACCTTACAAGCATACCAAAGATATTAATTCGTGCCATGAACAGCAGACCCCGTGTATCCACTTCCAAATTTTAACACGACCGGGCAATGTCAGAATTCTGTTGATTTGTCATCCTGGTCCTTCGACCATATGGCCAGGATTTACACCACAGGGTGTGCTACAGCAACAGGAGCAAATACTAGCAAAGGAAACACACTTTTATGACATACATAACTTTCTCAAGTGCATTAACTTCAAATACTTACAACCAATCAGAAAAAGTAACGCTGTGGGCTTTATTTGAACGGCCTCCATTAGAGTTAGTCAGATCCATCAATTACCAGATCACATGGGATGGTAATTCAATTTCAATGCTTGACACAATGCAAAACTGTACGACTTGATGTCAACTCGTCAGAAACTGTATCTTGCAGTGGTGCCCTCTATAACGTTAACATGAAAATACTGCATATGGCATTTTGGGATCCTTGTAAGCTTGTTTTACGTACACTAGTTCACAGATTACTGCTTGTCAAGATCGACTTTGATCTGGCTTATCAACACCTTTTTAGAAAAGGCACATATGATTTTACGACATGCTTCACCCCGGCAGGTTTTTATGATATCGGTATAAACTTTGCCTATTTACTTTCATTTCAGCATTTAAACTATTGTGTCGTTTTGTCGTTTAATGTTTTAATGCCAGAACCGGGGGTATAGGAGATCCCATGGAGGTTCCAGCTGACTGTTCGAAGAATTTGTCCCGCCAGCGGAAGCTCGATGACTTGACACAGGTGAGAAGCAGGTCGTGTAGCTGTTCTGGCAACAAGGGCAGGACAACCTCCAACTCTTTCTGGAACACCTCAGCGGGCTTCACAGCAGCATCCAATTCACCATGGAACAAGAACGTAATGGCAACATTTCGTTTCTTGATGTTGAAGTGACCAGAAAGGAGAACGGCAGCCTAGTACGCACTGTCTACCGCAAGCCCACCCACACGGACAGGTATCTCCACAATATTTCCTTCCACGACCCCAAGATTAAGTCATCCGTCAACCGGGCCCTGGTCTGCAGGGCATACAACATCTGCGACAAAGAATTCCTCGGTCAAGAACTCCACCACATCACTGCAGCGCTGCAACGTACGGATACAAGCCAAGCCAAGTCAAGACCCAAGATCCCAGATCCACCCCCGGCCGAAGGGTCTCCTATACCCAAAGCCAACTAGTTAGGGCCCCTAGTTCCATTACCCTCCCCTACTTAGGCAACACCTCCCACCACATCCAGCAGATTCTCCACAAGCACGGTGTTAAAGTTTTTCACACAGCCCCACTTCAGTTGCATCACCTGCTTACTTCGCACAAGGACCGACAGGACCCCCAGCGCAGACCGGGGGTGTACAGAATTCCTTGCCAATGCGGCAAAGTGTACATCGGCGAGACGGGCAGGGACCTCCCTACCCAAATCAACGAGCACAAAGCCCATGATAGGAAGGGAGAGCTGGAAAAGTCATCAATAATTAAGGACTCCCACACTGAAGACCATCAAATCAACTGGAGCCAAGCTGAACTTATCACCAGCATCGAACGATGGTATCCCCGCCGCATTAGAGAAGCCATGGAAATCATCAAGCACGACACAGTTCCCCAAGACAACGGCTTCAACATCAGCGATATCTGGCGCCCCATCCTCACATCCCAGTCCAATGGGTCTCCTATACCCTAGGACTCCCTAGTTAGGTTTTCCCCCTCAGTCAGCCTATGGGTCTTCTATACCCCTTGGCACCCAGCTATTCACTCTCCCACTGTCAACTCCAACTGACACGCTCCGGTAAACACACACACAGGGCATGCAGCCCCAGGATCCAGTGCAGCATCCATTGTTCCCGCCATCACTGTTCCCGCCTTAACGCCTCACCGAGCTAATCCCTACATCTGGATCCCTCTCTACACCATATAAGTTCCACTCCCAGTTAGAATCCTGCAGTCTCCTGAAGACGGACAGAGTACACTGTTCCAAACGTCGAGTTATTCCCCGGTTCTTCTCAGAACCACACATACTCAAAGAAGAGATAAATACATGGTGTTACCGCAATCTTTACTATAGATCTAGTTTCTTTCACCATGAAAACCTTTAAGTCATATAAGACATTGAATAAAGCTAACATAATTTGCCCCCAAAACCACACCATTGAACGCTGGTGCCCCTCCCCCATAAGATGCTGGTGCTCCCTTTGTCCCCCCCCCACACTAGTAAAATCCTAGCTTCTTCACTGCTATTATCAGAGAGAAACTTTGGATTAGGCACCCACCCATGATCACGTTATCGAAATCATTTTTGACAATTTTCCAGAGCCCATATTGTTCTAAAGGTTCGGTAAGATCTGCATTTGTCACCTGATTTCCCTACACGATTTGGCCTTCAACGATTTAAGCTGCGTTTTTAAATGCTGATTTCGGCATTGCGTGTGGGAAGAAATAGCCTGATGTTCGTTCTATGTAGTTTACGTCATCTTGCGATCTCCGGATCTACTTTGCCAAGGAGGCGCAATGAAACTGTGACATTGTAGGAGGTGTCTTCCCTTTTCTCGAAGCATTTGCCTAATTATTTACTTAATGTACACTCCATCAGTCAGAATGACATTTTTCCCTAATAATTATATGCACAGATGCGCGCATAAATAGCCATGGCGGAAAACCGTGTGAGCGGCCCATTAAAATGTACAGAGGCACAAACTTCGAGGTCATTTTTCTCCCAGACTCTCCGAGTGCTTTTCACTTTTGTATTTAGGGAACCCCTCTAATATCGTCCCAGCCACAACGTTCTGGTGTAGGTTGATTCATGATGCACGAAGTCAAGTATCTAAAACTTGCTTTCGCGTCAAGCGTTTTGTGTCAAAATCAACAGCTGGGTTCCATTCCAAGTTTGTGCAATAAGCAACCTTCAAGGATCCAGGGTAACATGAACCGCTGCAGTTATGCCTGTTGTTTGTTTCAAGCGGATCCGGATTGCGACCAGTGATCTGTTGTTGGTTCACTGACACCAGAACCCCCCCAAATGGATATCGCGAACCAGCTTTGGGATCACTGATCGAGATCCAAATCGGTATGAAACAAAACAGGGCCAAAGTATTAGGTGCATTTGCAAAAGACCAGCACCATATCTAAATCACAACTTCGTTACCATCTCAGGCTTAATCTCTTATATACAAGCCGCGCTTGTAGGCATGTGGTGTTCAAAATAAGGATTACACTTTTCCTTAGGGATCCCATAAAGTTTATTATTGCTGTGGTAAGGCATTAGGTTTAATGTGTTGGGCTAAAAATCAGAATCATATAATAAAAACCAATTAAGGCGACAAATGGAGTTGAAGCTGACATTTGGAAAACCAGTGATCTAGCTCGATCTAGATTGGTGCATGATACCCCGACGTATATCGTACATTTCACTTTTTGAAAATTAGTCCATACAAAAGGGAGGCCTACTGATTTTTAAATCGATCTATTGTGCTTGTGACAAAAAAGGATATCTAAAGTCTTTATTTTGTACTTCAAAGTGGAAGCTCTGATGATTTCAGATGGTTTTCTGACGAAAAAATGAAACTACCAGCAGAACCTCTGAGTATTTGACGAGGATATCATTTTGTAACCCGTACATATTTAATAGGTCGCTCAAGCTGTTTATGCACTCCTGGTCAATTATGTACATGCGTGTAAAATAATGAATTAAAGTAAACAGGTCCACCTCAGAAAACGCAAACAGAAGAAAAGCCTCGGTGTTGTTTGAAACTAAGGTTAACCCATTTAAATGCGCCAGAAGACCTCCGAAGCTAATCTCCCGTCTGCAGATTCATCTCCAGTTACCATGCACAAGTTTGCAGAAAGCGATACACTCGGCTGATGAACGGTCATCTTGTCAAAAGCGAAGCAACGATTAGTTTATTTCCAGCCTGTACACTAAGAGTGAATCGAGTTACTTTTATGGAAAAGATATCCTGGAAGTATGAGCTATAAGAGCAAACATTTCATCTCATCAGGAGTTACATTTACCACCCAAAACAACAGTTGCCATGTTCTACTCGACAACCCACTCATACAGAAAAATCCATGGGGAATTGATCTTTTGCCGATGCATCATAATTATGGAACAAATCCTTTTTTTTTTTTTTGGAGGAAGTGTTGGCAGTGGAAAATCCCATTGACACTTCCTTCCAGGGAAAGGATAACACGCATTATTTTGGATTGTACACCCTTGGCAGGTCACTTCACTTGTTCAGCACACTGTCACGCAAAACAATGGGAAACCCCAAACTCCCATAAAAACACCCTGACATCACGCCCGTAAAACAATGTGACGAGGGGTGGACTTCAAATGTCGTTCAATCTAAATTTCAAACAAACTACATTTAAGAAGAAAAAAATGACATCCTGAGTCACACTGAGCACAGTGATCGAGTTGACGAAACTTACAACTGCATTCAATACGGAAGATAGTGTCAAGTCTAAAACATTTATTTCTTCCAAAAAATCGCACCTCTGTTTTGGAGTGAATGGTAGATTCCTGTTATACACGCATGTGTACAGTGATCACATGATTGTGTTCCAAAAATAACAACGGCGGAATGTAATCAATACATTTGTTTGGAGGGTAAATGAATTAGATGCGTGTATTAAGCCACAGCCTGTGTCAAAGTTGGAATAGCGATGGAAGCGCCGACGCTAGTTCTGTTCTTTCTCTTTCTCAATCAGCGTGAGTATGTCTTTAATTTTGAAAGGGATTTGATATTTCAGTTGGACATTCTGAATATGCTGGTTGGGTGAAAGTGTTTGTTGTGAATAGGTTTTTTCACACTCTCTCTATTTCCGCGTGTTAAATTATACAGTACTGTCCCGTTAAGAATAAATCATCTTGACTGTTCACTGGGGTCATTTACGCTAAATATTTCTATCCAGGTTCACAAATAAATGGCATATATGGCAATTCACAGCCAAGGATATTTTCAAAACACGGAAATGACATACAAAACTATACCCGTGTATGCAATGCAACAAGAAATAGTGGCTGTATTTGCCTGTTATAATGAATACTGACGTTAACTGTGTGGCATATAGCCTTGGCACTTCACAACCAAGGATATTTTCAGAACACGGAAATGGCATACAAAAATATACCCGTGTATGCAAAGCGACAAGAAGTAGTGGCTGCATTTGCCTGTTATAATGAATACTGACGTTAACCGTGTGGCAATGCATTATTCGGTGAAAAGGTGCATGAAAATGACATTGACTTGAAAGACACCAAGGGTGCATTCAAAGTATGCGATCTTTATATTTATTTTATAATCAACTGTATTTGCGTAAATCATTATAACTTGATTTTGAGTTACACGTGTATGCGTCTTATCAGGGATGATAAATGTTTACCTATACACTTAAACGTTGTCCCTTTCAGGCTAAACAAGGTTCTTTTTCAGCACTTTGTCAACCAGTTGACGATTTGGAATCAATGCTATGAATGCGTGTTTACTCATTTTGAACTGCTTGTTCACAACCTGTATGTATAGCCACGTAGACAGATTACAGCTTTCTGCCTTGTATATTAAGGCACGTGAATTTGCTAAGCGAATTTGAGCGAAGGCCACCACGACAGGGAGTTGCTCTCTTATTTTTTCCCAATTCCGCAATGATTTCAATTCACCAAAATCCTATTGCTTGGCATTATCTAGGTCGCGCACGGCTACTATTCCATGATTTTTGAGCTTTTTTGTGTCAGTTGTTGATTGAATAATTTGGGGGCATTTCGACGACTTTCCAATGAGTTGATATTGAAATTTGACCAACCAGTTTTCCCCAAGCTTAAATAGACCTTAATTAAAACAGAATGAATTTCTTCCCGTGAGGCACGTTTTTATTACGTCATGTTATATGAAGTTCTCAAACCACTATGTGAAGTTATCAATCCATTATGTGAAGTTGTCAATCCATTATGTGAAGTTGTCAATCCATTATATGAAGTTCTCAAACCACTATGTGAAGTTATCAATCCATTATGTGAAGTTGTCAATCCATTATATGAAGTTGTCAATCCATTATATGAAGTTTTCAAACCACTACGTGAAGTTATCAATCCATTATGTGAAGTTGTCAATCCATTTGGTGAAGTTGTCAAACCAGCATGTGACGTTCTTGATCCACTTCATGACGTTCGCAATGCGTCACGCGGAGAGCTATCTCTTTAAATAGTCTGTGTTGAATTATGTGAAGTAGTGAATCCAATATTTGAAGTTGTGTGTTGTTGTCAGCAAATTACTAGGTGTAATCAAAGCATTATGATACCGTTCCACTTGTGGAGCTATCCCACTTGTACGGGCCGTGGTAGTTTTCTTTAGGTATGGCCGAACCATGACCATGGAACATAATAGCAGGACCAACTTTAGCTTCACAAAAACTGAACTAATGATACGATCACTACCAATGAAACCGTCTTAAAGGACGATGGAAGCTTCGATCATAAGAAAAAAGGTACATTTACAAATAGTCAGAGCTGTGCAGAAGCATGGCGCGTATAAGTCATGTTCATCGTTTAGATGGTTGTAGATCTACAGCCTAAGTGTGAAAAGAACAATGACAATTTGAGGAGAAATATTACAATGTTGTGTACCCCCAATGCTTATACATTCTAGCACACACATCGCTCACTACAGAGAGCAGCCACTGGGGATGTTACAACTTGATTTGATTTTTTGTTCGTGTTACTGTGACATTAATTATAAATAATAAATTATCAGTAAAGTTATCGTTAGTAACAATATGGTTCCAGGCCCGTCACATTCCTCGATATCGTTACCTGCGAACAGTTCAACATTTAAACTAAATACTCGAGTGGATTAAAAGGTAACCCCGGAAACATTTCAGTAGCTTGCAAGAGATTCAGGCCACCCTTTGTCAGTATTCAGCAGATTAAATAAGGGGGAGGTATATAGCATATTAATTAAGGGGAGGTATAGCAAGATGTGGACACACTCAATAGATTTTTGATTTCTTCGGAAACAAATTTCGAAAAATACGATTAAGCCCTCCTTTTTCAAAAAGGTAGGACTTGTGTCAACTTCAGCACGAAAGTGCACTAAAACTAAGAAAGGTCTTGCTTTTCTCTCTGCTGCTTTATCATCACAGTACTACCCACAAATAAGACATTCAGTGTCAAAACAGACCCTCCTTAAAAACAAAGAAATGAATATCTTGGTGAAAACAATGGCACAGGAATGTAAATGGCCTGCTACATGCGCGACGTCGAACGTCAGATACAAGTTTTTAAACTTCGGCTCTCTCTCTGCACTGGGAAAGCTAATGGGCCTGCAGGCAATTTATGTGTTCAACGGTGTTGGCAAGCGAGCGGCCTTGCAGAACTTCGACTTCCTAGTAACACACAACATTGAAATCTATGAAAACTTTACTTAGCCTACACCTTCCAGGAAGCTCAATATGCAAATACCCAGGTATCACCACTGTAGTGAATTCCTGAACAGCTTTAGAGCTGCAGTCCTGCCCTGGCTTTTTTGAGGTCGGTTAATCCCCCTCTTTGTTCAGACTTGTGGCTTTTATAATTGAATTCAATGGACAGGGTAGGGCTCTTCATTCCAGCAAAGAAGTATAAAAGCTTAGTGCATGCAGAACACACACACACTCCTTCGCTGTGCAGCCGAGCTTCTACAAGTCACTGGTCCACTACTTCATCTAGCAGCCATTTTTCTTAGTTCAACTTGTGTCCAGATGCGGGGATAGGATCTGATTAGGCAGTGTTTTCTCCTTACGGTGACTGTTCCCGCGGAAGGGCACATTTCCTTAGTATTCATTATTGTATATATTAAATCTTCACTATTTCGTCGAGTCAAGAAGCGGCCGGAGAAGACCGAGACTCAAGTTTTTCCTTTAGGGGTAATTATTTCTATCTTTATTTAATTAAATTAGAGACCAAACCTCTAAAACTGGTGACCCTGACGTTCGAATACGTGTACGTTCATTCCCATTTCGTCCATAATAAAAGTTAATAACCGTGTTGATAGATAGACCTTTCTTTAATTCAGTATAACTAGTAATGATTCATTGCTTGTTTGCGGCAGATTCGCGTGGACATAACTTTAACAAGTATTCTGTACCGACTGATTTTAAATTTCCAGTTGATTTTGTGACTTACCGCGGTGCTAAAATTTACAACCTTACTGGCCCAGTCATTCGTAAGCTTCATACTCAAGAGGACCAGGTCATCATACAAATAGCCGCGGGAATAAATGACCTTACAACTTTTGTTTATGACGAAAACCGTGAGAATCGTGTACTCAAACCATCACATCATAGTGCCGAGAGTTTGTTTTCAGAGCTGCTTACTTTTAAGGAGGCAATTTTAACTGCACGGCCTGAAACCTACGTCGCGGTCGCAACCATTCCACCCATTTCGTTTGCAAAGTTTCAGTCAAGCAAGAAACTCTCAATTCCAATTCTTTCTGAAACTGAGCTTCAAACCTTTCAACGCGAAACTGACGCAATCTTAGATGATGTAAATAATCGAATAATTAAACACAATCTGGTCGAACAGCACGGAGTTACTTTACGAACACTGTCTTGGCATAATTCTGTTCGGAAGACTGCAAAGAGAACTCGTCGTGGCAAAACCACAAGAGTTGTAAGAAATCATTTTGCTCATCTGTACGACGGTCTACACGGTGACTCGAAACTAAAACAGCGTTGGTTCATTGAAATGTGTAGATCCTTTGCTTTTGATCGCCAACTTAGAAGTAATTCTTCAGTATAAAGAATTAGGGAAATCTTCCACAGTTTGTAAATACTTTGTATATATTATCCTGTTTGTTGGCATGATGGCCACACCACCCGAAGTAGTTGCACCCTTATCTGCGGTGAGTCTTAAATTGCCACCCTTTTGGCCTCATGACCCTACCATATGGTTTGCACAAGTAGAGGCGCAATTCCAAACTCGCCAAATTACAACTCAAGCAACAAAATTTGCTTATGTTGTGTCCTCACTTCAACCGGAGATTGCTCAAGAGGTTAGGGACCTGTTGATTAGCCCTCCAACAGTTGATCAGTACGACAAATTGAAAATGGAACTAATTAAAAGAACATCAGAGTCAGAACAAAAACGGCTCCATCAACTGTTAATCTCCGAGGAACTTGGTGATAGAAAGCCGTCACAGCTTCTTCGCCGTATGAAGCAACTACTAGGAGAAAATACTCTTGAAGAAAGAATCTTAAGACAATTATTTCTCCAACGGTTGCCACAAAATGTGCAACTTATTTTGGCATCCTCTAGTGATACCGTGGACCTAGAGCAGTTGGCAATTATTGCCGATAAAATTTTGGAAGTTGCATCTCCGCCCACTGTAGTAACTTCTACAACAGTAAACGCAGTCTCTTCATCTAAATCACTAGAAAAACGCATAGATGAACTGCAAAGTCAGGTTAGCGATTTAACGACTCTTGTTCATGAACTGGTCATGAAAGGTACAAGTAAAGGCAAACGTGACTTTAGCCGGGGGCGTAGTAGAGAACGCACTAAAAATAAGAGTATCGATGATCGCAGAAGTCCTTCCAAGTCCAAAAGCGTACCGCGTGCTGGTTCCGATTGCTGGTACCATTGGCGATTTGGGGACAAAGCAACCAAATGTAACAAACCTTGTTCTTATTCTGAGACTAAATCTAAGGCGACAAATCAGGAAAACTAGAAAGCCAGCAACTAGGGACGGCGGGTTCGACTGGCAAAACAAAAAGTCGTCTATTCTATGTTACAGACAAAATTACTGGTACCAGATTTCTTGTTGACACTGGCGCTGAAGTTAGTGTTATTCCACCAACCAATAGTGATAAGCGCAACAGTAGTTCGTATACATTGCAAGCGGTTAATAAGACCCTCATCACCACTTACGGAGAGAGATCTATGACACTGAATTTCGGATTAAGGCGCGATTTAAAATGGATTTTCATTATCGCCGCTGTACCTGTGCCGATTATTGGCGCCGATTTTCTTAGACATTTTTCTCTAGTGGTAGATGTTAAAAACCGCCGATTGATTGATTCACAGACTAATCTCACTGTTAACGGCAATGTAACGTCTGTAAACTCACCAGGCCCAGTATTCGCTATGCCTAACAGTGACAATGCTTACACTTCCTTGCTCAGTCAATATCCAGAAATAACTAGGCCAAATTATAAGGCAAGTTCTATCAAGCACAACGTCACTCATCAGATAAAAACTACTGGACAACCAGTCAATGCTCGACCTAGACGACTAGCAGCAAATAAATTGCCAGCAGCAAAAGCCGAATTTGATCATATGTTGGAATTAGGAATTATTCGCCCATCAGATAGTCAGTGGTCTTCACCATTGCACATGGCGCCCAAAAAATCAGGTGATTGGAGGCCTTGTGGCGATTATCGTGCCTTAAACAATATTACGGTACCTGATAGATACCCTATTCCGCATATCCACGATTTTTCGACGAATTTACATGGTAAGACTATCTTTAGCAAAATTGATCTAGTTAAAGCTTACCATCAAATACCTATTGCACCTGAAGACATTCCTAAAACGGCCATCATCACACCTTTTGGCCTTTTTGAATATATTCGGATGCCCTTTGGTTTAAGGAATGCAGCCCAAACTTTCCAGAGATTCATCGACCAAGTCTTGCATGGTCTTGACTTCGTTTACGCATATATCGATGATTTACTGATAGCAAGTGATGATGCAGAACAACATGAGCAACATCTAAAGCTACTTTTTGACCGCCTTCGCGAATATGGTGTCGTTGTCAATCCTAGCAAGTGTGAGTTCGGTGTTTCTAGCCTTGAATTTCTTGGCCACACTATCGACTCCAACGGTATTAGACCTTTGGAGAGTAAAGTTGAAGTCATACAAGACTTTCCTGTTCCGACCTCGCTTCGTAAACTACGAGAGTTTTTGGGATTGATCAATTTTTACAGGCGTTTCATTCCACACTGCGCCGACATTTTACAACCATTGACGGACCTCCTTTCGTGTAAAAGAAAGGACAAAGTAATTGAACTGTCGGAAGGAGAGTTACTTGCCTTTGACAAAGCTAAATCCGCTCTAGCTCAACACACTTTGCTCGTTCACCCACTTGCAGACGCTCCTCTTTGTTTAATGGTGGACGCATCAAACAAGGCAGTTGGAGGTGTACTTAATCAATACGTTGATGGTCAGATGAAACCAATCTCGTTTTTCTCTAAACGTTTACAACCAGCAGAGACTAGATACAGTACGTTTGGTCGCGAGTTGCTGGCTGTATATTTAGCAATTCGCCACTTTAGATATTATTTAGAAGGTCGCGACTTTTTCATCTTGACTGATCACAAACCTCTAACGTATGCATTCAAATCGAAGCCAGATCGCTACTCACCGAGAGAAATTCGGCACTTAGACTACATCTCTCAGTTCAGTACTGACGTACGCCACATAAAAGGCTCAGAAAATGTTGCCGCTGACGCACTTTCAAGGTATGATGTCAATTTCTTCCACTGCGTTTGTCAAACCAGCGATTTTATTGATTTTGACCAAATTGCAATCAAACAGAAGACAGATCCAGAACTAGCAAAGCTTCGCAAATCGTCTAGTCTTCATTTTGAAGAACTACCTATTGTTACACCCGTGTATGACCGAAAGGGCATACATGTGCAGGTGTTACATTAAAATATGACGTGATACGCAGTCCTGTAAAAATAATGGAAATACACCAGTCAGGAATACAGGAAAGCTTGTGACTTTAATGAAGATGGTGTTGCCTTGAACATTGCATAAGAAACAATGAAGGCAACTTCCTGTCCCTGCTGATGTGGCACTTTTGGTCAAGTCCATTATGTTACAGGGGAGAACAATTCTGGGTCGATGCATTATAGGAAGGGGGAAAAAGTTAACCAACAATTAAAAAAGGGGGGGGGCAATTTCCATGACCTCTACACTCGCCCCTGCAAAAAGAAATGTTGTCCTCAACATTTACAAATTCAAATTTACTTGATACAGAGTCCTGTTCATTAGAGAAACAGTTCACGTAATGTCCATTTCAGGAGCATGCTGCTCATCCATTACTAGGCCGTTTCTCCTCGACGAAGTAGCTGGATGGGATTCAGGGCTGATGGAGTAGCTAATTCCACTTCCCGTCGTCCTCAGATCTCAGTGTCTAAGATCATTGGTGAAATGGGCTGGAACTGGATGACTAGCACAGTAACATCTTCAACTGTGGGCTGCGACTGTCATCTAGGCAGATTGTGGACGGCGATCCATCGATGCACTTGATGACAAATCCTTCCCCGGGTACACTGCGCAGTGATTCTTCTTCGATGTTGTTACTGGCTGTTGACTCGTCAACGATTCACTCTCTTGGAGCCATACTTGGCTGCGGAGGCCAGTGGGTCCACATCAAGCTGGGTGGCATCATTGATGGAGAGGGAATGTAACGCGGTGGGACCATAAAAGGTGGCATACCACTCAGTGGAATTCCCCAAGGAGGTGCAGCACCACTCTGGACAAGTGCGATGCGAGGGTCCATTGGCTGATATGAGGGTTCTCCAAGTCTGGCATACTGGAACATCATCGGAGGACGACGCTCTCTACATGGTCGGCCCTCTTCCGCATGTGCTACTGGCTCAGGCTGTGGCTGAGGTTGTGGTGCGGCTTGGTCCGGTCCCTCAGGAGCGGCTGGTATGTCAGGAACTGGCATCGGAGAACCGGGCTCTGCAAGACTGTTCTCGTGGTCCAAAGGGAGCTCATCAACTTCTGAATGGCTCTCAGGTAGTTCAGCACTTTCATGCACATTATCACCTGAGAGATCGTCCTGATTGGATGTATCAACTTCTGCTCCGGACTCAATGGACGGTAGGTCACAGATCGGGTTGTCTACTGTCGGTGCATCCAGTGTGAATGGCGTGGCGCTGGGATTCAACACTGACTCACCGACCTGGCCACGTGGGGTGTCAGCTCTCTGATCCGAGGGGAGACAGATCAGCAGGGGTTCCTCCTCATCGGAGCTGTCATCATCCACTGGTGGTTGCAGTCTGGCCACAGGTCGAGTTGACCTTGTTATACACCTCTGGGGTGGGGGATGACTCGGCCTCGGGTCTACATCAGCCTGCATGCTACCACATGGAAGAAGGAGATTTCGGTGTAAAACCCGATGCTTAGGCTTGCCGTTGACAGCTTTCACCTCGTAGACAGGCGAGTCTTCTCCCTTCCTTCGGACAACCACGTACACCTGGTCTTCCCAGTATGAAAGGAGTTTCCCTGGGCCTGGGTGCCGTCCAACATTCCGTACTAGCACTCGGTCTCCAGGATGAAGAACAGAACTGCGGGTCTTCTGGTCATGATATCTTTTTCCTCTCTCGGTAGACTTGGCGGCATGTTTGGCTGCGATGGAGTATGCTTCTTCCATCTGGGCCTTCCATTTCCTGACAGACTGGTTGTGATCTTCAGCACCTGGTCCAGACGGTGGATTCAGCCCAAAAGCAGCATCAACTGGTAGGCGGGGAGATCTTCCATACAAAAGGAAGAATGGAGAGAACCCGGTAGCAGCATTGGTTGTGCAGTTATATGCGTGGACTACTTTCTGGAGGGAGTCCTTCCAATTCGCCTTTTGTTCAGCAGTGAGGGTCCTGAGCATGGCAAGTAGTGTTCTGTTCAGCCTCTCACACTGTCCATTACCCTGCGGGTGGTATGGTGTTGTTCTTGAGTTGGCTACCCCAGAAAGCTGTTGGAGGCATTTGAAGAGGCGATTCTCGAACTCTCCTCCTTGGTCATGGTGGATACGGTGTGGATAGCCGAAGCGGAGGACGAAATCATTAAAGATTTTGTCGGCTACAGTTCTGGCAGATTTGTCTTTGGTGGCATAGGCCTGCGCAAACCTCGTGAAGTTGTCGACGATCACCAGTATATACTCAAATCCGCCCTTACTCCTTTCCAAATGGACAAAGTCAATGGAAATGACTTCGAATGGTGCGGTGGTCACAATTGTACCTAACGGCTCTCTGGTGTGCTGAGCAGGCTTCCTGTCTTTGAGGCAGGGACAAACATGCATGCAGTAATGTTCAATATCCCGCTGCATATGGGGCCAGTAAAAGCGGTCCCTGGCAAGATCAAGGACCCGACCTGCACCAAGATGTCCCATGTTATTATGGAGCTCCCTGTAGGCAACGGGTCTAAGTGCTTCAGGAAGGATTATCTGGGACCGTCCTGCCTTCTTCCTAACCAGAAGCCCATCTTCCAGGCTGAAATGTTCCCAGTCACGTAGTAGTGCAGGTACGTCGGGTGGGTCCCGTGCTGTGTCTTTCCGCGTAGGACGCTTTCCGTGCTGGAGGTATCTGATTACCCTGGCGATCACGGGGTCATCATGCTGGGCAGTCTGGATGTCTTCTCTCTCCATGGTCTTCCCATTGGTAGAAGGGGTGGGCAAGTCAGGACTCACATTGATGGCGGAGGCCCACGGGGCGTCACCTTGGATCTGGGCTTGAAGGGCATTCACGGTGGTACCAATCTCATCGCGGGAGACTTCAGCTGTGCATTCTTTCATGTAGCTGTCTATGTCTTGGGGCATTCGGGATAGGGTGTCTGCATCAGCGTTGCTCTTCCCTGGCCGATACTTGATAGTGAAGTGGTAATCTGCAAGTTCAGCCACCCATCGGTGGCCAGTAGCATTCAGGCGTGCGGAAGAAAGGACGTATGTTAGGGGATTATTGTCCGTGTAGACAGTGAAGGGGGCTGCGTAATAAAGGTAATCCTGGAATTTCTCGGTGATAGCCCACTTAAGGGCCAGGAACTCCAACTTCCCAGAGTGGTAGTGGTAGTTCTTCTCCGCTGGGCTGAGTGTGCGAGACCCGTAGGATATCACACGCATCTTCCCTTGTAGCCGCTGATACAGCACTGCGCCAAGCCCTTCAGATGAGGCGTCTGTGTGGACGATGAATGGTTCATTGTAGTCTGGGAAAGCCATGATGGGAGGGGTAACTAGGCGGCCAAGGAGTCTCTCCAGCACCTGCTGATGAAGGTTCGTCCAGTCAATCTTCTGTTTTGAGAGCTTCTGTACGGGCCTTACTTTGTGACTGGTTTTTGTCTTCGCACTTGGCTTTGGCTTCTGTGGTTCGGCACCTGGTTCCACCTTCAAGAGCTCGTAGAGAGGCTTTGCAATGCGGGAGAAGTCCTGGATATAACTGCGGTAGTATCCCAGTAGGCCTAGCAGTTTCCTCAAGTCACCCACGGTTTCGGGTTTCCTTTCACCAAGAGACTTCACTGCAGCTATATCTGAGGGGTCTGGCCTGTGACCATCAGCGGAGACCAGTCGGCCCAGATAACGCACTTCACTCCGGAACAGTTCACACTTGTTCGGTCTTAACTTGACACCATGAGTCTGCATGCGTTGCAGTACCTTCTGCAGATGATCCAGATGATGTTCAAAATCGTCACTATAGACCAACACATCGTCCAGATACGTCATGGCAACCTCTCCGTTCAGACCCTCCAGGCAGTTCTCCATAAATCTTTGAAAGACAGCAGGTGCGTTGGTAAGACCAAAGGGAATTCTGACCCATTCGTAGAGTCCCCAAGGTGTGATGAAAGCAGTGAGGGGACGGCTTTCATCAGACATAAATCCCTGGTGGTAAGCCTTTCCTTGGTCAAGGGTGGAGAACCAACAATTACCACCAAGGCTGTCCAGCACGTCCTTGATCCTTGGAATGGGCTGACGGTCAGGAATTGTTTTCCGATTCAATTCCCTGTAATCGACACAGAGTCGGAGGCTACCGTCCTTTTTCCGTACACAAACCACTGGTGAAGAGTACGGAGAGGTAGACTTGGCTATCCAATTACGGCTGATCAGGTCAGACAGATAGGTGCGTACTTCTTGGTACAATGGCCGTGGTAGTGACATGTAAGTCTTCCGAACTGGTGTGGTATCACTTAGGTTGATCTTCATCTTCAGGTCAGGGGCACTGCCGAGATCGGTGTCATCTCTCGCAAAGGCGGCTGAGTTTTCCTGAAGGAGTTTCTCTGCTGCTGCTTTCTGGGATGGTGTTAAGTGACTCAGGTCAACTGGTGGTATCCATTTGTCGTTGCTGGATACACTTGAGACTGTTGGTCTCCCTCTAGCTGTGATGTCATTGTCTTGGGGCACCGTCCAGTCTTTGAAGGTGGATGGCTCCACAGGGTAGACCGAATGGACCAACTGAATCTGGCCCAGCAGACTGCGACGTCTCAGAACGATGTCCCGGTTGGTGGTGTTCGTCACTCGAATAATGACGGGGCAACAAGTACCTGGGGTGAGGCTGACAACTGACTCTTCTACATGCAGTCCTTCAGGCCATTGCTGTTCAACGTCTGGTTCAAATAATCCCGTAATCTTGCAGTCAAGTGGTCCTGCACGGGTCCGACATCGTACTCCGATGCTGCTCTGTTGGGGTATTACGATGTCTTTTCGCCCGGACCTCACGCTGCATACTTCTTCTGGGTCATTTGCCTGGATGAGTTGAACTAACTGGTCAGCGCTCCTCTGCTGCAGGTTCTTCATTGCTCCACCAAGGATACGGCTGGCATCGTTACCAGAATGCTGCACAACCATTTCGATCACGTTGTAACCTATGATGGGTTGTTGTAGCTGGTTCTTGGTGACTAGTGCGGGGAAAGTTATGGGGGGTGACTCCTGTGGGGCTTTCATCTTCAGCTCAATTTCTATCCATCCTTCAAACGGGATCGGGGTACCATTAGCAGCTCGAAGGTCAAGGTTACTCTCATGTTCGAGAAGTTCGGAAAGCGGGCGGATAGGTGTACTGGACAGGTTGTGTTGAAGCCAATCAGTACTGATCAGTGAAACTTGGGCTCCAGTATCCCATAATACCGTGGCTGGTGAGTCGTTCAGACTACAATCAACAGTACATCTGGGGCCAACAAGGTTGGTAACTTTCCGGTGATGTCTTGGGGTTACATGGCAGATGAAAGTCCCGTTTTTATGGTTGTGATGTGGGGGAATTGGTTGGGACGCTGCTGCTGGTTTGGTTACACCCTGTCCCTCGGGGGCAACCCATCCTCGTTTCCCTGGCGACGGTTGGCATTCCCTTGACGACAGCCACGGGCAAAGTGATTCGATGAACCACACTTGAAGCAGTGATCACACGATGGGCCCGTGCCATCCTCCTGGCACTTTCTGCAACCACGGCTGGTGGATGGTCGGAGTGTTGGGGCTTGTCGCGATGGTTGCATGGCGGGGGTCTTCTGGAGGCAGTCAGTCAGCGCAGCCACTTGGGTCTTCAGGGCGGCAAGCTCAGCCATATCGGCTTGCAGCTGAGCAATTTGAGTGCTCAGCAGTCCGGGCTTTGGCTGGGGTTTTGGATCTGGGGGGCTGTGTTGTACCTCACTGACCGCCACCGGCCGTATGGGGTGAAGTTTCTTGCGACGCTCCGCCTCCAGACTGGAACAGACATTCAGCTTTTCGAACAGCATCTCGTCAGTCAACTCAGGGTTGTCCAGGTGTGGCCGTATTTCCGCCTTGATACTGTCACTCCTCAGGCCCGTCAACACGGTGTGTCTGAACATGTTCTGTACCAGGGTCTGGTCGTAGTACAGCCCTGACTCTGCCTCCTGGCTAGCAAAGACGACTTTTTGCCTGAGGTCAAGTGCCTTCAAGAGGAATGCCTGCGGCGATTCCTTCGGATCCTGGGCAAGCTGAGAGAGCTGTTTGTACAAGTCAGTGGCATCCTTCTCCTGATAGTGACATCTAAGGATGCGCCGGAGGCTCGGCAATGTGATCTGTCTCCGTCCTTCCAGGTAGCTCCGGAGTGCCGATCCTGGGACAATGGCACGGATGACACCCTGAACAATGTCGTTGTCCCGGTAGCCTTTTTCCCGTGCAGCCTCGATCTGATGGGCCAGGCTCGTGAACGTCAGCCTGTCCCGCTGGCCTGGCTCTCCAATCTGGCCGGAAATTTTAAATTCCCGGCGGATTACGCTGAGGACCTCTGGTGGTAGGCTGGCCTTCTGGGGTTCGGCAGGGGAAGCGGTAACTGGAGCTGGTTCCGACTCCTGGGGTGTTTCAGAAGAATCTGGGTTTGTGGAGGGGGCTGGGATGGCTACCTTGTCGGGGGTGATCTCTGGACCAATCAATCCATCAATGAAACCATTCAAGTCCTGGAGTAGCGCCAACCCTCCATCTTCACTGTCTTGAACGGCATCACTGTTCAGGTGATTCATGACTTTCCGGACCAGTCTCTGATGACCGTCGGCTCTCTCAGCTGCATCGCCTGAATCCACCTCCAAATGCTCGCATATTTGGAGCAACTGTGGGATGGAAAGGCCACGCAATCTCGGGCCAACTTTCTCGAGAACTTCCAAGACATCCATGTTGCTTAACGAAAAGACAGCACGATGGTCACGGTGACGTCACTGGAGGACAAGTCGTGCTCAGCTGCTTTAAGGCAATCCCCGTTGAGGCGATCCCTCCTTCAACTGATGGTACACCCTGGTCTTGCACTCCTAGTCAACTCCCCGGTCCTCTCGGCTGTCTAGTGCAGGCTCACTGTCCCATCCCGTCTTGGTTCGTTTCACTGGATAGGCGCATGTCGTCTTACTCACTGGCACATTCGTCAGACCCGCCTATCCCTCTCGTGCCTCCAAATGTTACACCCGTGTATGACCGAAAGGGCATACATGTGCAGGTGTTACATTAAAATATGACGTGATACGCAGTCCTGTAAAAATAATGGAAATACACCAGTCAGGAATACAGGAAAGCTTGTGACTTTGATGAAGATGGTGTTGCCTTGAACATTGCATAAGAAACAATGAAGGCAACTTCCTGTCCCTGCTGATGTGGCACTTTTGGTCAAGTCCATTATGTTACAGGGGAGAACAATGCTGGGTCGATGCATTATAGGAAGGGGGAAAAAGTTAACCAACAATTAAAAAAGGGGGGGGGCAATTTCCATGACCTCTACACTATACTCGTATCGCAGAATACCATTATCTGTGATACATCAACTGGTAGACTACGTGCGTATATTCCAAAAGAATTTAGGCGTGACATTTTTCACTCTTTACATGAGCTATCCCATCCAGGTATTCGGGCCACACAACGTCTAATCACTGAGAGATTTGTATGGCCATCCATTAATCAAGATGTTCGGAATTGGACCAGGCAATGCATTCAATGTCAGCGTGCAAAAGTACAGCGTCACACAGTGACACCGATAGGTACTTTCGCAACCCCTGACGCTCGTTTTAGCCAAGTACATATAGATTTAGTTGGCCCTCTTCCTTCGTCTCATGGTTTTTCTTACTTGCTTACTTGCATAGATCGATTTACAAGGTGGCCTGAGGCAATACCAATTTCTAATATTGTAGCTGAAACAGTCGCAAAAGCCTTTGTTGACAATTGGATAGCCAGATTTGGAGTGCCTACAACTATAACAACTGATAGAGGTAGCCAGTTTGAGTCAAACCTTTTCAAACATCTATCGCACCTTCTTGGCACCAAACACATTCGTACAACTGCTTACCACCCCGTTGCAAACGGATTAGTGGAACGATTTCATCGAACCCTCAAGTCAGCATTAAAAGCTCAAAGGGAACCTAACAAGTGGACAGAATCATTACCACTTATTCTACTTAGTCTTCGCTCATCGTTTAAAGCTGACTTAGGATGTAGTGCCGCAGAGCTGGTTTATGGTTCCACTCTTCGACTCCCTGGCGAATTACTCGTTCCAGTCAAAAATGTAGAAAGTCTAGACCCAACCAGTTATGTCGACCGCCTTCGTCATTACATGTCGGAGCTTAAACCAAAACCACCTAGAACTAGTGCACATCAAAGTCAAGTTCCTAAGGATTTGTTTACATGTACACATGTGTTTTTGCGTGTTGATGCTGTTAAAAAGCCACTCCAACCTCCCTATGATGGCCCCTATCGGGTGATCGAAAGAAAAAATAAATATTTTATTCTGGACATCAATGGCAAACAAAGTACTGTAAGTGTTGACAGGTTGAAGGTCGCTAATACTGATACCAAGTTCCAGACGCCAGCTTCAGAACAACCTCCATCCAGTAATACACCAAGAGAGGCAGAGAGGTTCACAAGATCTGGAAGACGTGTGCGCTGGCCAAGAAAATACATACAGACTTTTCTCATCTGAATTAAAGTTTTGTACACATACTCTCTTTGTAAATATCTATTTATTAATTAATATCGATCACTTTTTCTGCCAACATGCGATCTTAAAGGGGGCTGATGTAGTGAATTCCTGAACAGCTTTAGAGCTGCAGTCCTGCCCTGGCTTTTTTGAGGTCGGTTAATCCCCCTCTTTGTTCAGACCTGTGGCTTTTATAATTGAATTCAATGGACAGGGTAGGGCTCTTCATTCCAGCAAAGAAGTATAAAAGCTTAGTGCATGCAGAACACACACACACTCCTTCGCTGTGCAGCCGAGCTTCTACAAGTCACTGGTCCACTACTTCATCTAGCAGCCATTTTTCTTAGTTCAACTTGTGTCCAGATGCGGGGATAGGATCTGATTAGGCAGTGTTTTCTCCTTACGGTGACTGTTCCCGCGGAAGGACACATTTCCTTAGTATTCATTATTGTAGGCCCTATATATTAAATCTTCACTATTTCGTCGAGTCAAGAAGCGGCCGGAGAAGACCGAGACTCAAGTTTTTCCTTTAGGGGTAATTATTTCTATCTTTATTTAATTAAATTAGAGACCAAACCTCTAAACCACCAGTGAATTCACTCTTCATGCTGGTCGCAAAAACCTAGAGTGCATCTGCAAGCAAAGCCCTCGTTCATGAAGTTGCATATGCTTTATTGCTTTTGAAAGTACTCAAGTAGTAAAAGTGGCCTTGTTAACGACAAATTACAAGAGCAACCTTCTTGGAATAATCCTGAAACCTTATTTTAAATACAGTCAATTGATTATTCTTTAAACTTTGCTCGCACATGCAGGTTCCACTTGCTATTTTTCTTTTAAAGACAAAACGCCCCCTTTGAGGCAAGTCTTGAAAACCATTCCACTCAATTTAACACCCTGACGTACAGTCAACATGAATACGACCCTTCCCCATGAGCATATGTACATACTAAAAAATTTTTATCAACGTGATGATTTCTTGTCCTTAATTTAGGTTATTTTAAAGAGAAAACGCCCCCTTTGAGACAAGTCTTGAAAACCATTCCACTCAATTTAACACCCTGACGTAGAGTCAACATGAATACGACCCTTCCCCATGAGCATATGTACATACTAAAAAATTTTTATCAACGTGATGATTTCTTGTCCTTAATTTAGGTTATTTTATAAATCTGAAACATAGTTGTGAAATAATCTATTGCTTAGGTGTGTTTGAGTAGACTGTTAAATAACTGGCTAAAAACACTAACTTCTCTAGGAGTAAATACATACGCAACGGTTGATATGAGAAAAACGTATGATTTATTAAGAGGATTTGGTTATAAAATACACTGCAATAGAATAAAATTAAAATTGAAAATCAGTATTTTAAAATCTGTCTGCAGCCCCCGAAATTATGGAACTATTGAGCACCCACTCTCCGATGTAATCTCCTCAGCGCGGCTATAGATACAGTACATTTACAGATTTTTTAGAAACCGCAGGTTCCCCAAAAAGCTTTGCGTGTATAAAATAGCTATCCATTGATATTGATCTTTTCAAGGCGAAAAATGTTTACTAACGTTTTCCATTAAAATTGTGACAACAAATACGCCACTCCAAACAACCTGGGCTCCATGCTGCTTGTATGCTGCATGCCCACGTTTAGGCCTTGTCCACATAACTAAAAAATCTACCACGGCCCGTACACACGAATAGCTCCGCAAGTGGAACGTTGTCATAATGCTTTGACTACACCACGTAATTCGCTGACAACACTCAATGGATTCGCTACTTTACATAATGGATTCACTTAACATGATTCTTCACAGGCTATTTAAAGGGGTAGCTCCCCGTGTGATACATTTAGAACTTCACATGATGGATTGAGAACTTTACATAGTGGTTTGTCAACTTCACATAATAGATTGAGAACTTTACAGAAAGGATTGACAACTTCACATAATGGTTTGACAACATCATATAATGGATTGAAATCTTCACATGATAGATTCAGAACTTCACATATTGATTTGACAGCATCACATGATGGATTGACAACTTTACATAATGGTTTGACAAAATCACACAATGGATTGACAACTTCCCATAATGGATTAACACTTCACACAATAGATTACGAACATCACATAATGGATCGAGAACTTCACATAATAAGGTGAGAACTTCACATAATGGTTTGACAGCATCACATAATGGATTGAGAACATCAACTAATGGAATGAAAACTTTACGTAATGGATTGACAACTTCACATAATGGACTGATAACTTCACATAATGGATTGACAACATCACGTAATGGATTGACATCACATAATGGAATGACAACTTCACGTAATGGATTAACAACATTACAAAATGGAATGAGACCTTCACATAATGGATTGACAACTTCACGTAATGGCTTGACAACTTCACATAATGGATTCAAAACGTAACATAATGGAATGACAACTTCACGTAAGTGATTTATAACTTCACATAATGGATTGACAACATCACATAATGAATTGAGAACTTCACATAATGGATTAGGAACAACACATAATGGATTCACAACTTCACGTAATGGATTGACAACTTCATATAATGGCTTGACAACATCACATAATGGATTGACAACTTCACAAAATGGATTGAGGACATGATCAAATTATTTTCACAGAGTAACATCATATTTTTGTGCATTTGGCGTTCCACATTTAAAAACCTGATTTCATATATTCCGTATTGAGCATTCTTGTCAATCGGCAGCCAATGCCTCTTGCTCATGCCAATGAGCGTCACTAGGGTTTCTTCCATTTAGGGGGTGGAAGGAGGGGCAAAGCACTTTTACAGGTTATTTACCAGTGGCAAAGAATCAATTGTAAACGATGGAAATCTATGAATCCATAGGTATTTCCGGACGAATTGACGACTTTCATCCATATTCATGTACGTTTGTCTCTTTTCCATTTTTAAAATTCTTTTTCCACTTTTTTTTATTTTTGATGTTTTTATTGGGGGAGGGGTGGCCCCAGTGCGACGCCAAGGGCGTACCCTCAATTCTGTGGGGAACTGTTGTTGTAGTGTAAGGCTCTACATTTTTTTCACACTGAACAGAATTCGATTTAGCTAGTATATCACTTTTCCAGGGTGATTGTAAAATATACACAAATTTAATGCAGCTGCAATACAGAGTGTCTTCTTTGAGTATATCAGTGAGGTTTCCACAGCAGAGATTTGGAATCCCAATATAAGGCAAAAAGAGCCCAGTTATCGTGGGAGGAGTAATAAGTCCATGTGATATTAGAAGCAGCAAAAACTGATATATTATGTCTAGCCCTATATCAGGAGTCTACCGGCTGGTATCTTCATTCACTTCCTGAAGACATGCTGTGTTTCGTGTTTCGGTGGCGTAGCGAAGGCATTTTCTTTGCTGCGGTGTTCCAGAGTCAATGTGCCGACTTGTAACTTGTTTGCCAACCTCGTGTAGTGCAAAATTCACAGTGATCCGTGGTACGCTTCAGGGGAAATGCCGATGGCCAGCGTATACGTTTGTGTACTGATTCTTTGTTCTTTTGCCGAAAGAAGCTCTATGAATTAATTATTTGGGTTCCTTACCCCCTACACCCCCGGTTGCTACGCCCCTGCTTCCGTTCATTTTCAAATTCAACCTTAAGCTTAACATTTAACTTTCGTCTCTGCCGTTTCTGCAGTAGGTTGCCGGCCAGCGACAAGTCCGCCCTCTCCAGGTGTATGGACGATTACAAATGAACGCGACCAACAGTGCATGGTGATGTCGTTCTCCGCACAAGTAGAAGTCAGTCACGGACACCAGCTCGTAAGCGGGTTCGCTTTATCGATTCTCTGTTCAATCCTTATAAGGTCCAATCATAGAGCAAGGAAATTGTTCAATGGCCCAGTCAGTTTATTTTATAAGACAGTTGCGTAACGGGGGGGGGGGCTTGGGGACAAGTACCATCACATACAACCCCCAGTTCCCCCAGGCGCCCCCCCCCAAAAAAAAAGAAAACCAAATTCACCTTTTCCTTCCCTAACCCCAAAAGTGAAAATCATACTTTGCAAGTCGGCAACATTGACACGAGGCTTCTTTGAGATGTTTGATTGGCCTGCACTTCCAGTCAAAACAAAAGACGCCTCGATCTGACATGGTGACCACAGAGTGTGCGGATAAGACCAAGCCAGCTATTACAGTCCTTATTTCTGGTCATATATAGATTTAAATCAAGTCGGACTTACGTTGCTCTTCCCCAGTCAGCCATCCCTTCTCCAACCTGTACACAGTATATGGGCGTCGAGCTCGGGCTGTTGCATAACCCTTATATAAGGCGCTCTCATTTGATAGCCTTTATTGCACAACGTGTATCATACGTGCACATTAGCAGTCAGTAAGTCCGACTTGATAGATAAGCCAATCGGGCCCCCAGTTGGTGATATGTAGGTATTCATAAGTGCATATGAATGACATGATCTTGCATAATGTATACCGAATTTCCACTAATCAAAGTAGTCACACTTGGAATTTCCACCAATTAAAGTTGTCAGACTCGTAGTCTCGTTCATTTTAATGTAGGTGTGAACGATGTAAAGCAAGTCTGGCAATTTGATTGGCTGCCACTTTTGGTAAATGAGCTGATTCGCTGTGTATAAATCAAATGGTTGGCACATTCGTTAAGTCGGGATTTCTGAACTCACAGTGATAACTGGACACAAGAGGGCTCGAAGCAAGTAACCCCGCCCAGTCTCCATATCCAAAGTATAAACGCAAACAACGTCACAGAGGATTCCAACTTGGTCAAGTCTATGCCATATAACGAAATGAATGTGCAAAGAACTTTTTGAATAAAACAGTGAGTCAACACGCCGTAGAAAGCTGGTACCGTAAACGACGAATAAATGTTGATCATATGCCTCCAAATCAAAGAACTTAACAATCACGCATCTCCAGAACCTCGCTTCGAAACACAGAATTTGCACTTTTAACCATGTTTCCGAAATTGTAATTCTGAAACTCTATGCGTGAGAACCACGTTCTGCGATTTCTTCTTGTTCAAGTCCCTGCCATCGAAGGCTCGTATCCCTGTGCCTATGGAAGCTCGTTAGATGAGATGGCCAATCCCGCCCGACACCTCCAAGCTAAAAACCCTAATCCGATCCTTATCCGACAAACCTAGCTCAGTCTGATCCAATCCCATCCGATACCCCTACATTATAAACCCTAATCCGATCCAAATCCTGGAGACTTGGCTCAATTCGACCCAATCCCATTGGATTGCCTTTGAGGCCCCAATTTGAATCCAATAGGACGCTGACGGACAAACACTGCTAAATCTAATCTGATCTGATAAAATCCGTACTCAAACAAAAATGAACAAATTACAACGTTAAAGCCAATTCAGCGTGCCACCAACGTTACCATCATTTTCATATTGTAGGAGATGTCAGTGACTTAACATAAATTGTCGTCACCAAGTTTAGCTTTTGTTCAATCTCAAATTTGTTCGAACTGCAGACAGACATATTACCGATATCCTTCATGTTTATTTGTTAAAAGCTTCACACTTTTTAACCTGCAGTATTCACATCCCTTCATATATGAACTGGCTTAATGTTTCTATATATTCTACATTCTAATTCTATTCTATTAAATGGCAAGAAAACCCGGTTACACTTACTTTGGAAGTATAAGCAAAACTACTGGATTGTGGCAACGCCTTGCAAAACGCCCTTTGTAAAAGGATATAAAATGATAGCTATCGTATCACTTAAAGATGGTTTCAGTCACGTCGTTCATGTGAGGAGATAAACCTGGATAATCTTCGAACATTACCGCTGCCCTATTTAATACCAATTTATAGTGATGGCAAACGAGTTCGCACTTTTGGAGATTTTTAAAAGTCGGATTTTGTCGGAATACCCATTGGATGATGATTGCAGTCCCCACCAATCTGATTCGATTCTGGTTTACAGTATCAATCCGAAGATCGTATTCAGATATCGGATCGGGTTCGGATGCAGGTTTGGATTGGACACGCACATCTTCATGTTACATCACTGACGTCTTGACACCCCTCCGTGCAATTCGGATTAGGCTCTGTAGTGAGTCTGCAGCACAAGGCTTAGTTCAAGTCTGTAGACTTTAAAAATTTATTGCTAGTTTTTTTCTTTGCTATACTTCCAGAGAACGTTCAACATTCTGCCGACATTCGAAGCGAGCAGTCTTTGCTCCATACCGTATCGTCAGTTTTCACTGGTTCCGCCTAACTCTTCCCGCACGCAATTTCCGCAACTACACCTTAGTTTCCAACTGAATAAGGATGTTGAATACACCATGATTCAAGCCGTTGCATTGTGGTTCGACCCAACCAATCAAGGTAATATCATTCATCGAAAAAAACTTACCTTTTAAGGCCAAAGTGCAAGAAATCCAGTCCAGTACTCCTGATATATCAGATGTTTTATGGTATAGCTATATTATTATACATGTAGATTTTCAACGTGAGCGAGTAAAGACCAAGAGAACACTTAAACAGTGTGAATGGCTTCTTCGTATTTTAAAAAACTTTAAATTAATACATTGGCAACCAGATACGTGTAAAGTGTTTTGTGTTTAATGACTTTTCATAGACTGTTCATAGACTTTTTGAGCTGAAACCGTCTTTGTAGATTCCCAACGAAATCGTGGCCTCCAGAACAAGCTATCAAAAGACCCGTTATCCCAAACACTGATAGTGATAATTGTGACTCCATCAAAACTTCCAAGCTCTAAGCGATCATTCAGTTATGTCGTATGTAATGACGTGGACAAGCAACATGTTGAAGCAAGCACCCTCTACTGCATTTGAAGCAAGATATGGGCCGGAGAGACCCCCCCGCCTTTGTGTTGGTCATTGATTGATCAGAACCTCAGGAATTCTTTACAGGCTTTTAGGGGGGATGTGTTAGGTAACAATAGTCGACAGTGTGTATAGGGATTGGGCAGGTGGGGGGGTACCCCTCCGTCCCATATCTTGCCTGGTATACCCCATGGGATCAGGTCAACTCGGACTCAAACCAACTCGGACCCATTCCAACTCGGACCCATGCCAACTTGGACCCCATTGTGGTCCACTCTTTTTAAGTCTTCCATTGTGCTCCTTTCTTTGCGTAACACTTAATTAATGATGTACACGAAGCATGCTTATAGCGTGGCCGGACCGCTTAGGCTTTACAGGTGTTGCTGTAACAGTTGTGCTGCAAAATCTTCAAGTTTAAATCGAAATTGCATTGTTGTTTCTTTTTGAAACAAATCTCTAATCCCACAATATTTGACAATTTACTGTGTAATCTCTTTTCTGGTAAACATTAATAGTTCTGCCTTGGATGTCTGGAAACGATTACGTCATAGTCAGGAGGTTGCACCTAATTATCATAAGCTCATTCCCAGGTCATTTGGATAGCTGTTCTTTTTAACATTCACATTGGGTATAAGGACGCATTGTAACCATGTTTTCTCAGCCATGTAGTTAGCAGTGTCTGATAATTTCACCACGAAAAAGCTGTATCGATAACCAAGTTGTAATTTCAGAGTTTGATTATAATGTGATTCCAAGATCATACCTGTGATTTGTATACCTTATATAAGAAAGTGTGCTTTCGTTGCATTATACAAACAAAATGAATCATGCTAGTTTAGATTTACATGTACTTATACCTAGACTTAGGCCATATTTTCCCATGGTTATACTTAGGTTACAATGTAATTAATTTTTTTCCATTTATTTTCATTAATTTTCAGATTGTTATCTAACGTCTGGGACTTAACGTTTATTGTGCAACACCTGTCGTCTGAGGCCTATATCTAACTTGTAAAGTTGTGTAAATGACGGGGTCGTCATAAGCCCGTAGCCTAGCCCCTTTGACAGTAAAATGTATAGTTTTTCTTTTTTCACATAAGCTTGTGATACTTAAAACAGGCGTTGGAATAATAATTACGGGGGCACAGATGCATAGAAGTCTTCTGTATTTGTTGACTGAAACTCTTCTTGGAGTCAAGTTGCTCTTTGAGGCAGTCTCCACAACAGGTGTGCCCAGAAATAATGACGCACGATGCTTTCTTTCCTGACAATTTCACAGAGTTGGAGGGAGATTTCAGGCAGGGTACCAAGCTCCTGAAAACCACAGTGCACTACAAGCGCATCTACCAGTGTGACCAGGAGCTGCAGCTAGATCTGGATAGCGGGTATGGCAAAGTATACCTGTGGGATATGAAACTTAGACCATTCGCCGAAAACTCCGATGGACAAGGTAAAAACCTCACCGTAAGAAAAAGACACGAGCTCTTTAACCTTTTCCAGATTAAGAGGAAAATAAACGCTAAAAGATGTATAAACACCGCACGATCATAATCAGCCTGTCATAATTCAGTGTTTATACTGCATAATGGAAGCTTCATAGGACAACGTCCATCCCCAAAAGCTGCTGGAAACATTTTCCCTGAATACCACAGCACGTGCTTCAGTGCCAAATCTTTACGAAGGTCGACTTTATAATGTAGCACGATCAGTTTTACACTGTTTTTATTCCATATTTTTTTCCATGGTCTGTTTGGAGTTTTTTTCAAAGAGAGTGAAAAGATTATAACATTGTCATCCACGAATGCATGGTAATAAGAAGTGTGAACTGCTTCATTACAACTGAGCGCTTTGTCTCCGAAGGTTAATCCTTTCACCTGTGTAATGCACGAGCAATTTCAAACCAAACCTAACTCCCCAAAATGGCTCTTTTAAACTCTCAAGTTGTCGACAAACCATGGCTGCAAAATATCAAGTGTTAAAAATTTAACTTCACACTGCTGGCAAAAGGACGAAAATAACAACACTTGACTACAATTACAAAATATTATGAAACTATTCCCTTTTCTATCAACACTAACGGGCAAATATGCATTTGCGAACACTGTCATAATTTCAGTGTATATTATCTGCCATTTCACATTTCTCATCCCCTGGATCTTCCAATTCCCATTCCATGTGCTTGCTGTGGTTATTCAAGCAGAACGACATTGTGGGATTTGAGGCAACCTTGACTTCATGGGCTGCGTGTGCGTTGCTTCACTAGCCCCTGGTCGTATTGATTACGAAAATGACGCTGACTGGCGCTTCAGGATGACTATACATCCGGTTCGTAAGTGTGACGTCCCGTCAGTTTAAACCACGCCCACTACACATAGAGTTACATGCAACCATTGAACCGGAAGGTAACGCGCAACTTGGGTGTTTGTCCGATGGAAACCTGCAATCACTGGTGCGTGCGGCGCGGGTGTATGACGAAGTCACTTACAAACCGGACAAACAGAAAGTCAATCTCAAAAGCTGCACGCTCGCGCCTAAATATTCTCCTGCATGTCACGCACGCGTAAATCTGCATCAAGCGTAAGCACACTGACTAATATCCAAATTGAAATATTCCAAATTGAGTGCGTTCGATTAGCTTCCCTGAATGCAACAGTGTTACACGCAAGGGAAGCCTCGAAATGAGGCTGATCGAACGCTGCAGTGTATTCGCCAAGGCATATTCTGGGAAAAAGGTTAAGGTCAAGTCCCCACCATTTCCTTGCTCGAACAGTCCATCCGTGACGTTATCACACTCGGGCAGCCTCCAGAGACCTGCTCACAAGCTGGGGTAGTGGTGGCTGACACCAGGGCAGGCACGAAGATCACGTGATGGCTAACCGAACACTCTCGTGTAAGTTTGACTCACACGTGTAAGCTAATCGAATGCACCCATAGTAGGATATTTAAAGTAGGTCTATACGTACCAGGGGTTAGATCGCGCAAGGCATGGTGGGAACCAACATGGCGCAGTAAGATTGTACCCATAGGAACGAGGCTGGATTTGAGGTCACACAAAGATCATTATTACCAAAAATTCATAAAAGGCCCATTCCGAAAGGTGGCTCTGTGTACGTAGTTACGCGCACGCGCATTGTGTCATATTGCGTAGATGGTGGCTGCTGTACCGTACTACATTAGAAACATGCCTCCGCTTACCCGACTGTAATAGGAACGTGGCTGGCTCAAGTCTCGCAAGTGAATTTAGGGGGCTCCAAGCTACACAAACCATACAAAAATCCATCCCGCTAAATAATGCTCTGATAATTCTCACACATGTATATGTAGTTTGTACATACACATAGTCTGTCAACACAGTCACCGTTATATGCCCATTGCCAAATCCGGACCGATGCAACAACTCTTACCCATGGATGTCCAGTGTAAAATTCGTTGCCATCTGCAAAATCTTTAAGCTCTATGTAAACTTTTTTGCACTAGTTTACCGCTCGAAAACTATTTCCACGAAAACTGGCCTTGAAACTCAGTTGAGTTGTTCAGTTTCAGTGTCTTGAGAGGAGCCTATCATTGCCCCTATAGTGAAATATCAGGAGGCAGTATGTGCAATTAGTTTTTTTTTCAAAATTTTTGACAAAACGCAGGCAAATAAAACTTCATGAGTTGGTCTTTAATGTAGGGTATTTGCAATTTACTTCCTATTAACGTATACAAGAATATGACCTTATCAATGTTACAAACTATCTTGTACAAAATATGGAACCCTGCTGTCATGAGTTCGCCCATGCACTGAAGAAGACTTTACGAATTTCTGGTAATGATGTCAGAAAACCAACCTGCGCATGCTTCCTAATTTGCATGCGCTACGCATGTGCAACCACAACCAGCCCAGTGGCAGATATAGAGCATCATTGATGAAGGTGTATCGCCCCTCCTAGGCGCGGATCAAGGGGATTAGGGGTTGAACCTAGCCCCCGAGACCCCCCCCCAAAAAAAAAGAAAAACAAAATGGGTAAAATAATAACATAAAGAACTAAAGTGACTGCACTGCATTGTAAACAATGCCTGTTATGTATAATGTTTCATCATCGTTTCTGAAAAATTCTCCAGCTTGAACCCCCCCCATCCTAAAAATTCCTGGATCTGCCCCTTCTCCTTGCTCACATTCTAGCGTGCTGTCTAGTAGTTTGGGTCAAGTATGACCATAGCTTTGGAAAACGGCAGCTGTGGGGAGGTATATATTTTAAACCATCCCGTTCATTTTGTTGTTTTGGGGGTCTGTTCTTGATCATTTATTTTAGCATTTGTTTAATTTCGGTTCCGAACAGTTCAAGTGTGTTCAAGCTCGTCGACGGGCGTCATTGTCTTCTCCATCGTTGGAGTTTTGGCTGTTGTCATCATCATCATCGGAATCATAGCCGTCGTTTGGCGCAGGCGTAGGAAGCAACCAGCAATTCGACGAATCTATGACCGGAACACGGAGACGGCGAAACTACTTGATCCTAAGAGCAATAAAAACAAAACAAAACAAAGCAAATAAACAAAACAATCTGCAACACCTTAGCAGATGGCTTTTGGTACTCGCCAAGTAGTTTCAGTCTTAGGCCCAAAAAAGTGTCTGTTTCAATCTGGTCGGGAGCTGGCTCCAAAGTGGCGCGGGGACGCGGCTTTTTAAACCTCACTTTTGACTAAATATATGGGGACTCATTTACTGTACATATTACTCAGCTGTGCCTCATCAAAAACACGTTAAAATTACGCAGTATAGCAGGATTCCAGTCGATTAAGCACGTTTGGCAACTTTCGAACATCGTTTTATACCAAATAAAACTTTTTTTATTTGGCCGGTGAACAGGTCTACGGCAACGCACGCGCAGACCAGAAACCGGAGACATTTTTTGGCCTTAGGCCAGGTAACCATTAATTTATGCTTTACTAACGAAGCCAATTTAACTGGAAGTATTATAAGCAGTTTTAATCCGCCTCGAGCAGAAGCATCCCTCTTCAGTTGAAAAGAGCTGTGTTGGCCAGGGGAGACATTTTGCTGGTTGCAGTACGACCGTGACGCATTCATTAGTCGTTCGTAAACGAGTGAGGTTAAGTTCTGACCAAAGGAGTCTCCATTGCTAAGAAAATATCGCCATATCTTGAGCGAGTTCTAGACCAATTATGCAAACTCACCTCACCTGTGTTAGGCCAGTTAACCTTAAGAAGGTCAAGACGGAATGCAATGCCTGGTATGTTTTCCTCCAGTACTTAAAATCTTGTCATTTTCGTTCAAATGATTTATTTATAGACCTGAAGAGTGTCTGGCACACGTTTTGACTCAAATATTGTAAGAATTGTGACTCATTGTCAATTTTTGAAGCAAATTTTCCATCAAGTGTATTCGGCAAAATGCCCACTTGTGACACAATAGTTATGAAACACTTTGCTTGATCGTAGGCCTACCGACAATTGCATTTCTTAATATAAACAGTTACAGCATAGGGGGCTTGAAAATGGTAAAGCTGGGTTCTGGTCTTAAGATGGTCGAAAAACCTGGACATTTTCGGTTGGACACTCCTCAGGTATTTTATCAGATGGGCTGATTTCAGACGTTGGTATGTTTAACTAAATAAAAGTCATTAGCATCTCAGACAATTTTAAAAGAACTCAATATACTGAAACTGGCTTTGAGTTAATATTCTACGTTCTCAGTTCTTAAGAGGTGAAATTATCAAAGTCTACCGCCTTTGCGACTTTGAAAATTTGGAACAAAATATATATATTAGTTCTAAACCTTTCATGGAATTTCACATTTAGTGGTATATTTTTATGAGTGATGTAAATGCGAACACAGATTCATTTGGGGAGAGGGGGCCAAGGAGAGATTAAAAGTCAAACATGAGTGTGTACTAGCACCATTATGAGATATTCGTTGGGTGCCCGGAAGAAGATCGTAAGGGTGAAAAAAAGGTCAAAAGGTCAAAACTTGGTCAAGAGGTCAAATTTAGGTTTTTCAAGAAATTAATAGAGCGCTGAAAAGTTTTTCATCTGGTATATGTATCGCTTCAAGGGCTAGACGTAATTATGATTTAATTAACAGAATGAAAAGACGGAAGATGTTTTTATTATTTTCGCTAGGAATAAGGACGTTGGCAAATATACTAACATAACAAAATTCCGCTTGCGTCCTACTGATTTTATGATGCCACTATGTATTACCTGCAGAATGTCTTTAGGATTTAATTTGGTGCTTAGGCGCACGTTTGAGGCACAAGGAGTTCCCAGCAAAACATTGTTGGCATAAAACGTAAATTGCTATAATCATTCTTTCAGAAAACAAGTAAATTCTTAAAGAAAAGAGGTGTGCATCAAGCCGGCAGCATACAAAGACGCAGGCATTTTGTAAGAGACTAGAAGAGAGGCGATGTAAAAATTGAAGGACAAGCAGAAAATGCTTCTTTATAATACAATGGTCAGCGTTGGGCATGAAAATTTAAAAGTTTGGCTTTGCCCGTAATACGTCGTTGTAAGAGCAAAAGCCAGTTTAAAACTCTTTCAAAACTTTCTGTTGAAGATCCGTTAGGACTTGCTGGTTCTTCGTGTTGTAGGATGGCTATATGCACACATAAAATTCGCATACCGTAGGGAAAATATAGTTCTTTCATAAATTACACCAGTGAAATAAAATAATTACAACATTTCACTGAGGCACGTGTTGCATACCACGTTGTTGACATAGAGATGGATTGCATATACCAAGCCGGCTCGGCTTGGGAATCATCAGCAAAACTAAGGAGGTGTCAAAATAGTAACTCAGAAAATGCACCTGATTCAACGGCGTATCCAGCTTTTGGTGTCGGGTGGGGGGCAAATTCAAAAGTGAATGTGACTTTGGGCTCATTCAACGTAATGTTGGGGGAAAATTATCAAAATCCTTACTCGCAGTCCCGACATCCTTGCTTTCTTTTCATGGTGTTGTTTTCTTGGGGTTCTGATGCTAATATTATTTTGAAACATATAGAAATGTACCGATTATTTTCTTTCCTGCGAAGTATTCCTTGTTAGAAGATCCGTGGGGGCAAGTTTCCCACCCTGCCTCCCGCCCCCGCCGTGGATACGCCACTGATCTGATGCCACCACGCACACCTGTAATAAAAATACTCATTGAGTCATATACTACATTATCTATCATCTGTTAATGTTAATAAAATGATACATGGTGTATAAGTAGACAAATAAGGTTATCAAGTTTTTCCATTCAGTTGTTTTGATTCGTCTTTGTTTTGTTTTGTTTTGTTTTGTTTTGTTTTTATTCAAATACACATTTAATTCTGTACCTTCCTTTTCAAATATTTAACAATGGTATTTGTTTTAAAAAGGGGGAGAATTGGCTTTGTTAGCAACCGAAAATGACAGACCCGAGCTATTCATGTGTTTACTAAAATACAATATTGTTACTGAAGAGATACACTTCTGGCTGGCCATTTTGATGTTGAAGGGTCGCCTACTGATAGGAGTAGAAATACTGAAATCAGATGGGAACGAGCCACGCGTAATAAAGGACAGACTATACTCGTGTGAACCGTGATATACAGCACGTGTGTTGCGACAACAAACATGGAAGTGCACTGTTGAATTGATATTTGGATGCAGTCCTGTCAGTTGATTCCACTTCAAAAGAACTTAGATTTATGTCTCGTCTATGGGGCACTTCACCTTTAGTATCTATACAAACATTAATGCCGAACCAAACAGAAAGATATGTGACCCGGTACATCAAAATCGGGAATAAGTCGCAAATGTATATGGTCAGAAGGAGAATTTCACAAGCTTTCAAGTGGTACACATTACAAGTGTGTTGATAGTAACTTTTCATACATACACTTCCAAAATATACAGAAACCTTCACATCCATCGTTTCAACATTTACCCACATCCCACTTCATCACGTAAAAAGGCCTCAGCAACTTATTCCTGATTATGATGTACCGGGTCACATATGCATATTTTATTGTTCGACATCCAACGAAAAAGTGTAATTCAGACAGCAGTGCTTTCTTTCTAAAAAAAAAAAACCCTGTTGAACCTTGGTTCTGATAGTTCGAGCACGATTCAAACACAATACAGCTTGTAAACACTTGACAACCTCCAGAGAGGTCAGATGACGTGCAATGAATCCATTCTTGTTTTGAATTTGGTGTACAGTGCTCGTGTCATGTGTGTATTACATAGGGTTATGGGGTTTGGAGAGCTAGACTAGTTGTAAATGTGAAACTGCTTTGGTGGTGAAACGACGGCTTTTGCTTGACAAGAAGACCAAACTTGGAGAGAAATAACTGGACGAATTCGAAATGGACGACTCATCCCCACCCGTAGCTTTTATTTTGCTTCTTTGTAGTGAGTGCTATCTCCTTTTCAGTTAGCTCAAGATTCAGAAAAATTAAAAAATTTGGTCGAAATGACATGATCAACCATGTAAACGTGTTAGGCAGACCACAAGAAAACATAACCGAGCTACTTACGTCTGGTCAGATTGACTATTATGTTGTGCACGGTTTGTTGTTGGTTTCAGAAGGAAGAAAAGTATTTTGGGTTATATGTTGGAGAAAAAGTGAAGAGCAAAAATGTTAATGATGGATTTTCTTTTAAACGAAGTAAATAGCCCAGGATAATGAATAAGCTCAGTGGTCCCGTCTACATGAGAAGTCAAGGTCCGCAATTAATAGCGACATCGCGTTTTCAAACTTCTAAGGCTTCTTTTCAAAAGTAGCCGCTTTAGTAAGTTAATAAGACCTGCCGTGTTCGTTATTGCAGCTTTAGGGGATATTGGAAGCGCAGCTTCAGCAGACACGCCCCCTCGTCCTGGTAGCTGGGAAGTGAGTGACAATCAGGGACGCGTGTGTATGCTGTTGTCGTTCTCTGCGCAGATTTCAGTACACGAGAAAACTGCAGGACACGAGGTAACAACGATAATATGCGTGACAGAACTAAATCATCATGTCTACGTACTGATCGCTGAGAGTACGAGTTGTACGACTTTGAGATTTATAAAAAAAAGCTGCCCATGTTGGGGGACATTGTCAATTCCTACAATAAGGATGCATTGTTGAACGTGAACTGCTGAAACGTTATTTGTAGAACTCTAGCATATTGCCAACCATATCAAGGGTGGCCATAAGTTTGCGTAAAGTTCATTCCTGGTGAGCAAACTGGTGTTGCCCTTAAATCAGTGATGCATCAGCAGAGGAGGGGATTGGAGGTCATTTCCCCTGACCATCATTGCAATCAAGAAAACTCTTTAGAAACTGTCACGGCATCATCTTGGGGGAGTTTTGTATGGATGACAAATTTGGACAATCTTTTTTTCTTCAAATCCCCACCCAAGCATGGTCAAGCAAACAAGCATACTTATCATTCATTTGTGTTGTTTGTTTGTTGGGGTGTTGGGGGTGTTTGTTTGTTTGTTTGTTTGTTTGTTTCTTTCTTTCTTTCTTTCTTTGTTTGTTTGTTTGTTGGGGTGTTGGGGTGTTTGTTTGTTTGTTTGTTTGTTTGTTTGTTTGTTTGTTTGTTTGTTTGTTTGTTTGTTTGTTTGTTTGTTTGTTGGGGTGTTTGTTTGTTTGTTTGTTTGTTTGTTTGTGGTACCACAAGATTTTGAAACGCTTTATGAATTACACTGCTTTTGTACTTACGTCCTGCCGTTGTTTGGCAACCCTTAGTACAAAAAACAAAACAAAAGTGGAGCAGCTAGTATTTGTCGGGGGAGGGGGCTGGGACCAGAACTACCCCCTCCCCCTCCAAAAAAGGGCTTGATGCTCAAGACACTCCTTCGTTGCACCCAAGGGGACTGAGATCTACGGCTACATCAAAGAAAGTGCACTGTAAACCAAAAGAAAAAAAAACAAAACAAACCAAAAAAAAAAAAAAAACGGCGCCTATAGAGTTTCAAACACATTTCTGAACACTGTTTCTGTGCCCTCTTTTTAAACACATGTCACCCAGGCCATGTTTAGACATTTACACTGAAATGTGTTTAGGAATGTGTTCAAATGCTAAGCAGATCTCGTAAAGCTAAACTTGTACCAGGGAAAACGTTGATCATCTAAACACACTCCTAAACCCCTCGCAATAAACATGCCATGGACTAAACGTGTTTAAGAAAGTGAGCAAAAAAAGTGTTTGAATTCTAAATGTGGTCTTTTAAGATTTGGAAAGAAGGTTTAGAAAGAAGGAAATAACTTGGGGGGGCATTGATGTCTGTGGCGTAGCAACAGAAAGGTCTGCATGGTACAGCAACTTCAAATTTACAAAATGCTATCAATTAACCAAACATAGGCATTTTCAATTTCAATTGCAAGTGCTGTTTGCCTTAGATGTTTGACACTTGACAAAAATCCTCCTTGGAAGAATTTTTCTCTGTAGGCAATTTTAGACCGAATATGGAGGCCTATTGTTGTATGAGTTCAGCTACGTCATGACGATCGACACAGTCTGAAATTTCTAGAAAAAAATTAATAATCAAGTTGGGGGAAACGTTGCCATACTTTTGAAGTAACTCCAAGGAAAACACGGACAAGTGAAAAGACTTGGTGAAGTTTTCAACCACCTCAATCGGAATTCGGTTGGTAAGGACGATAAACGAGTGTTTTTTAGGTCACTGTTCAATTATTGACTATTACTCGACTTGAAACTGGATCGGGAATAGCAATGTGATGGAATTGTGATGGACTGGCAGGGACTTATAGAACTTGGGATGCACTCCATCACTACAAGGTAAAGCAGCGTTTAGAGTTGATACATTTTTTGTGCATGTATTTTAACACGTTTAACTCATGACATATGTAATGAAAATTTAATGTGTTTAGGAATGTGTATCAGTGCCAAACTCCTTTCCAAGGTACACGTTTAATTTTGTGAAATCCGCCTACCATTCACAAACACATTCCTTGACGCACCGAAATGTCTAAACATGTCGTGGGTGAAATGTGTTTAAAAGGTGGTACAGAAAAGTTTTTAGAAATGAGTTTAAGCTCTGAGCGGATTTTTTACAGCAATAACAGCAGCGTGTAATCAAGGCAGCATACGACACAAAACTTATATTTCTCCCACAAATGGCGTCATTAACACACCCTCCCTTACACAAAATCGTATTTTTCTTTCCAGAATAGAGTACTCAACATCCTGCCTTCCTATAACTCTAAGACGTCGTGCCTGACGCCGTATCGAGAAGTGATTTTCGCTCCGTCCAGTGGCACTTCATATCCCAAACTGCAGCTGACATTCTATCTCGACCCCATCAAGCAGGTCTACACCATGGCCAAGGTTGTTGCTGAGTGGTACGACGCCAGCCTGGACGGTACATTTTAGATCACAGTTGATCAAATTGTATTGAGCTATTTTTCCATATCCAGAGATTAAACAGTAGGGCGGTAATTGACAGCCGGATAAACGGCTTTCTTTTCAAGGGGACATTTGCTCACCGATCTAATCCAAGATAAAGGTGCAGTTCCTGCACCAAATTATCTGTGGTTTTAATTTGGTTTGATTTACTTTAGGCGAAACTTAATGCATGGAATCGGGTCTTTTTCCGATCAGATAGGTTCGAGTTGATCAAGTTTCTCTGTGTGCACAATGCCTTTTCACAGTATGGTATTTCGTCCAAATATATTTGAAAATTTGTGAATATTAACCTGGAAAGTTTCGCTCAGTTGTCGAAAGAGTCTTATTTGCAAGTCACCATTCACTAAAATGGCGGCATTCGGGGAAGTGGCATAAGTGCGTAGGTAACATGGTTGGCACGTGCACCAGTTTCTCCCCCCATCCATATGAAGTTTTGAAATGTAAACAACATTCACCGGCAAGACAGTTAATTTGCATTTCATGCGCCCTGCAATAGGTTGAGCAACCCAAATGGCCCCTCCGAAATTTAACCCTCGTAACGTGAGCTACAGGTGGTCTCGCAAAATATTGAATTTGATGGCACACAAGTCATTTTAATGGCCTAATAGCATGGCAGTTTTAGATGAATTTAGTATCTACAAACAGGCATTTTTGACATTTTCTTTAATTCGCAGTCGCCCATAGCATATTCACACCGTGGTCAGTGCCCAACTGTCACGAGTTTTAACAGCCCACCGTTATGGACTCCCCCTGCCGTTCACTTCCACTTTGCGTGTTAAGCAGTCAGCCATTTTTTTGTCCTTCTCAGAGCCCTTTACGGAACAGAGAATCAGCGACAACTTTCTCAGTGCATCCGTTGCCGTGGAGAACTCCTACTATTGCGAGGATGAGATGACGGTGGATCTAGACGGCGGCGATGCGTCCGTCCACATGTGGAATATGCACCTGCAGCCCTTCTCCGATGAGTCCGGAGGGGTGTATGGGCCGAGTGAGTAACGCACTGGATAGTTACGTACCAGATGCCGGAACAGTATAGTGCTATGACACAAGGTTGTTTATGGGATGCAGACCACCAATAAAAAAGATACCATATACAACAATGATATATATCTCATCGTCAAAATAGCAGGAGAAATACAAGTTTCCCAGGTATAACCCCATTAGATTTAAGATTTTTTTCCTTATCTTTTTCTTTTACACATTTACTTGGTAAACTAGTTTCTTTCAAAATTCCATTCCAAGGTGATGACCTCTGCAATGGTGGTGAGGCCCACCGCCATTTTGAGAACTGTTGCCTAAACTCTGCAGTCCGTGGCAGTTTAAAGTTTCTCTGATTCTGTGGTTTGCCCCGCTAGAATTTATTCGCAAGAGAACATACCTGTGAAACACTCTTCTAATTTTGCTTGATGACCTCCACCTCTTCCCCCACAGAGCAAAACTGCGATTCCGGAGCGTGGATCATTGCCGCTTGCACGCTGATCGGGGTAGGGGTATTCATGGTGTTTGCTGGAATGGGCGTCTACGTGCTCAAACGCAGGAGGAGGAACGACTACGCCCACTTGCAAGGCGGTGGCTACCCACAGCACGACAGCATTGCCCAACCCTCGACAAGCACTAGTTGAATATTCCATGTCCGATTATCCTAGTTAATTGTAAATAAATGGTGAATTGCTTTGAAGAAATACATTTTGCAAAGAAAAAAATCCATCAAACAATTTACAATTTTACTATTAGTGCCTGCGAGGGAAATTGTAAGTGATTGGGCCTATAGTCTAAATTTTCCTGTGCAATTTTCAGTTTGGACGTTCCTCGAAAAGGACTTAAAAATGAGGATAGAATTCGGTTCCTAGACTCCTCTGATTTTTTTTTATAATAATGACTGTTAACATTTACGTGAACGTACGTAGTTTAGGCGTCTTTCCTATCTTAATCGTCGGGTAATTCTTACCGGAATTGTACGTACGTGAGATTAAATTCTGTTTTCTCCTTCCTCTTATTATTAGTTTGGCACAATTAAGATCAAGAGTCGCCAAAGGTCAGAAATGAAGAGGCAGGGGAAGCCTATATCCCTGTCCCTGGGTTTATTCCCTTGTTTCCACACAACTTACAGTTGAAGCCTACATGGACTATCTTTTTTCAATTTTATGCATTTTTCAAAATTATTATTCCCCCCCACATCTGCACACCCTGTCTTGGGTATTGTAAATGACACTTCCAAGGGTAAAAGTACATCGAATTTTTCTGGCGTGTACCGGACACGTGTGTTATACGCATCTGTTTTTTCAGGATTTTGGCAAACCAGCTATATGTGTAGCTATTATTAGGGCATATAGTCTGTTTTGTAAATTGGATCACCACGAGGGAACAGATATGTCAATAAAATTTCTATCCAAAATTTCAAATTAAAGAGAACTATTAGTTCTGTTAACAAATATTGGGGCATTAGTGGACCATTTCTGAGCAAGCTTCAAAAGTTCCATCCGAAGAGATGATTTACGGGGTCCGCCATATTGAAACTAAAAGCGAGGTTAACTTCATTTTTGAATATTGAGAGTCGAACTGAAAGCAATACAGTGAAATTTTAATGACGAATTAGTAGGAGTCTTTCCGATCAATAATATTTCAAATTCATGCTCAAACACGCAAAATGCACCTTGGTGTTTTAAGCCAAAATAAGGAATTCATTGAAAGCGAGGCTTTGGACAGCACTTACATTGTATAACAGTGTAGTCCGTCCCAATCGACAATTTTACAATTTATGAAACAGAGTTCGGGCAGAAAGATCAAAAATGGCTTTCACGTGAATAAGCTGTATTGTTTAGACCCTTTCATAATTATTCAGAATGATTGCATGTTTTTCCCTCATCATCATCATCATCATCATCATCATCATCATCATCATCATCATCATCATCATCATCATCATCATCATCATCATCATCATCATCATCATCATCATCATCAGCAGCAGCAGCAGCAGCAGCAGCAGCATCATCATCATCATCATCATCATCAGCATCAGCATCAGCATCATCATCATCATCATCATCATCATCATCATCATCATCAGCAGCATCATCATCATCATTATCAGCAGCAGCATCATCATCATCAGCATCAGCATCAGCATCATCATCATCATCATCATCAGCATCATCATCAGCAGCATCATCATCATCAGCATCAGCATCATCATCATCATCAGCATCATCATCATCATCATCATCATCATCATCATCATCATCATCATCATCATCATCATCATCATCATCATCATCATCATCATCATCATCAGCATCATCATCATCAGCATCAGCATCATCAGCATCAGCATCATCATCATCAGCATCATCATCATCAGCATCATCATCATCAGCATCATCATCATCAGCATCATCATCATCAGCATCAGCATCATCATCATCATCAGCATCATCATCATCATCATCATCATCATCATCATCAGCATCATCATCATCAGCATCAGCATCATCAGCATCAGCATCATCATCATCAGCATCATCATCATCATCATTATCAGCAGCAGCATCAGCATCATCATCATCAGCATCATCATCATCAGCATCATCATCATCAGCATCATCATCATCAGCATCATCATCATCAGCATCAGCATCATCATCATCATTATCAGCAGCAGCATCATCATCATCAGCATCAGCATCAGCATCATCATCATCAGCATCATCATCATCAGCATCATCATCATCATCAGCATCAGCATCATCAGCATCAGCATCATCATCATCATTCCAACTTAATAAATACCCAACTTATGATGAATGCTGCTGTTTAGGACTCTGTTATGGTATTGTATGATAATACCTGCATTTTGTGCCATTTTGTTTAAGACTCACTTGTAAGACTCACTTGTACCATATTCTTTAATTTGATTCACTTATTCTTTATAATAATTGGGCGCCGTGAGGGTTTTTTTACAGAAACGTGCGCGTTACAAATTACAAATTATTATTATTGTTACATTTTATCACTGGCAGGATGTTAATATCGTGTTATGATTATTACTGGTACAGAATGACGATATCCTAAAAGTAGATATCATCGTGTTGAGATATCCCATATCCAAGAACGCCGTCATCTCAGTCACAGGTTACATTAATTACTTAGTGATATCTCAGGATATCAACATTGTAAAGTGAAAAATGTGCATTTCTAAACAGGATGTTTAAAACTTCCAGAAATCCGTACATTTTGCATTTGAAAACATCAGCCTTGGCAAGTTGTGTCCAATTTCGGCGCTCGGAGTCTGTCATGCACTTATTTAGATACTGAGATAATAGACCCCTTTGTGTTGACAAATCACAAACGGCAACTTGATCTCATACATAGTCTACTTCAGATGTATCACCGATTTCGCAAACTTAGATGTCTTATATCACTATTTTGTCATGCCAAAGTCGAAAAACAATTTGATTTGAGTCAACTTCCCGAGCACGAGATGACCTATCAGCATGTGCGTATGTATTAACTCACCAACTCGACTTCCTTGGGTTATCTAGTCGTTCAGCGATCACGATGTGAGGAGATAACATATTGTGATGAGACGTCATCTTATCTTATCCGCCTCCCCGAGCAGCCTTGGCAAGATACCATATTTCGACAAGTCATCACTCGCCTTTGAGAAATCGACTTGACGAGATAATACATCCTGGAAAGTCGTCATTTTCTCCTTAGGAAACTTACCGACAATGGTATACCTTAACAAGTTATTATCTCGTCTTCTGAAAATCGATTTCTAAAATGTTTGGTTTTTGCATGATTTTTTTCTCCTTTATTCACTCTCGGGCAGCAAGACCAGGTACTTTTTACTACCGACACCAGTCAAATTAAAGTACTGTTGCTCACATTCGACCCAACCTACCGACTGTCTCTTCCAGTGTCATTTGGTTTCGAATCTAGAAGTTCAAAGATGTGTTTGTCGAGAAGGGTGAGCCTCCAAAATTAAGGCCAGAATATGACGTAAAGAAAAAAAAAATCAGCGAAATAGGTATGACTTTTAACGTGTTGAACTCTCACAAAATCCCAGCATGCACGAATGTTTGATTTGAGGTCACATTTACCGCTTTGGCGTTTGCTTTTGTGACAAGTATATGAGCCGGTCTTTGAAAAATATTTGAAATGACCTCAACTTTTCGCAAGCTAACCTCACAAGGAGAATCAGTGACGTGTAAACTTTAGCGTAGTTGTGCAATGGTAGTCGATTTGGGAAGTGTTACGAGTAAACGAAATATCCGTTAGATTATGATGAAAGAAAAGGGCCTAAGTAAAAGAGAAACTCTCGTGTTCTTTGTTTGTTTTTGTTGAATTCACGAGGAGTACTGAGTAAACACACGATCAATTACGGTCCGGTATACGCCCCCGTTTGCTTATTGAGATGAACCTGCTTCGATATCGCGAATATGATTCTTTTCTCTCGTATCAATCTCTGCTTTAGCTGCTAGTGCCTGATCTATACAAAGAGTCGATGCATCAAATATTTGTCACGTTTTAGTAAAATTGATTACTGCTGGGACAAGATCTGATGAGGGGTGAACAAAACAAGTTAAAACACACAATCATGACAAAAACAGCCCAATCAAGGAAAGAACACCCTGAATAAGGGGGTTGCGGAGACACCATGTGGATCATCTCTGTTGTATGTGTGGATCTGAAAAGAACCGGTACTCTACGTTTCAGACAGTGAGTGCTTTGTCTGTTGTCAGGAGACTGCTGGATTTCCACTCGGTGTCTCCCCAAACCTCCTACCTTGTTGTAGATCCCTTCAAGCAATACCTAGCACCCAGAATAATAGCGTTAGCTCCTCTCTTTAAGCCACTGACTAAAAGTAAATATTGTAAAATTGAGATTATGAGTAATCTTTGAAAGAAATTGAAAGCAAAACTGACTGGTGGGTCTACTTGGAGTAGTTGCGCTTGAGCTTTTTCAAAGTTCAAATGCCTCATTGGCTTTGATCATTAGTTCAAAGGTGGAGTTTGTACACAATGAATAAACTACAGGACTAATGTATGCGCAGCTTCATCCAAATATAGAAACTAAACAGTAAACATTGTAAACCGAATGGTTTGGTTTTAAAGTAGAGTTTTCCCTCAAACTAAGGGTCTAGTTACAACATCAGTGCTGTGTTTGAAGTCAACATAATGGAACCTTCAGCTGTGTCATCACTTTGGCTCCTTTTGGCGATCTGCTGTGGTGAGTACCTTCTGACACCCACAATACAATTTAAAATTTGGAAGTCTTTGCTTGACGGTACAACGCTCTTCTTAAAGCGAAAAATTGGCATAATTATTATGTGCAAAAACATTTGAGTGATCATTGCGTTTGACTTGCATGTAGAGTGTGAAACATCATACGTGTATGTACGTAGTTCATGTCATGTCACGTCGTATGTCATGTTTAGATGCCTATCGAACTACTTGAGCCTGAAAACAAAGATCCCGTCTATTAGCACTATATGCAGCATAGCACATTGCGTAGAACAGATAAAAGAGTATTTGTAGGTGTGTTTAAAATGACTGAATTCCACTGATATTTATGATATAACTCGTCAAACTACATGATAATAGATTCTTTCTCAGCAGCGTAGCCAGCTTTTGGTGTGGGGGGATTCAAACGTCAGGGCAGCTTCAGGCTCATTCAACAGGATGTTGGGGAGAAAAAATATCAATAGCCTTACTAACGGTCACGACATCCTTGCGTTTATGCCGTGGTGTTGTTTTCTTAGGATTTGTGCTGATTTTGGATTAATAAATAATGTTATATCGATTACTGTATTACCTAGGCCACGCCCCCACCCCATTGTTGGGTGTCGATGCGCGGCCTGCGCTCCAGCTCAAAATGACAACATTGAGCGGGGGATTGGGGGACCTGGGGAGGATTACTTCACATGTATGCCTATTGATACATGTCCCCCCCCAAAAAAGGCCAGGATTGAAGAACATCATCACTGCGATATGATGTGGACTGGTGAACAAGCCTCTGACAATACTGCGCTCGATGGTGTGTTGATTAGAATCACCTCACTTTCCACGCCGTGATCTTATCTCAAACGCAAGTCATGCAGTACTCATTCTACCTACCACCGATCACAAATTTTTACCACTGTAACGAATAGGCTGGCATTGGAGATACCCGCCAATTCGACGATAATTAAGTCACGATTCGTTTTAATGTGACAGCTTTTATCTTTACGCTGCAGGGCCTTGACCACGAGGGTTAATTAAGGCTTTTCGGTCAAAGTCTTGGCCTTAAGAATCAAAACTTTACTTCAACACTGGCTTGTACTCAGACTGACATATGTGAAATGGCATAAAGGTTACGTAATCATATGATATATAAATAAAGTGTGAATATTCCCTGCAACCCATCTTTCCATCTTTATCTGATTTACATTTTGACACTCTGAATTTGCAAGTTTTTATTGAAAGCACAGCTGCAACCAATTTGTTTTAATGCAACCTTCAAAATGCACCTTTCTGTATAAGTTACCCTTACTTCCAAATTTGCTTCACTATTTTCAAAGGGTGTTTCATTGCCTGTTTGCTTTCATGCCAACGAGTATATCCATATTCATGAGAGCACCTGTGACGCTATCAGGGGAAGATGTGACTGATGAGAAAATGCAAATATTAAATACGAAGAAGTACACTGATGTATTCACATTAACATTTACATAACTGAAAAGTGCCTGTTCAACCAGATCTTTAATGAGAAGGAATTTGCTGTAAAGAGGCTCTCTTTACAAGACAATATGTCTGAAGAGCTATACACCACACATCCGATCCACAACGTTAGCTACCAGAACTATTGGGTTCCTGATTAAGCATTTTATGCTCGTGAAGGAAACTAGAGAACCCCCCCAACAAGCAGAAATGGTGTGTCATTCACGTCATACTATGAAAGAGTTCAGACATGTAGACGGGTGTACTGTCGTGGTCCGGGGAGTGCCCATATTGATGCACGTTCATTTACGAAAAAGAAGTAAGTTCACTTAGTAAAAAGAAGCTGTCAGGGAAAAGAATTAATGTTGACGACCATCGTTTGTGAGAATGTGTGATTTTGCTATGTGACGCACTATTGTAGCGTTTTAATCACTCAGACTTTACACAGCAACATTCTGTGCTGTAAGGTTAATGATTTTATTATCTCCTTAATATGAACCACAAAAGAGACACCTCTCAGATGGCCGAGTGGTTAAGCTTGTGGTCAGATCGTTAAAAGGTGGGTTCGAATCCCCGGGGTGGCTTTTTATTTTCCCAACGCTTGCTGTCAGTCAGTCACTATAAGAAACTCTAATTCACCTCCGACAAATACCAGCAGTACCTTAGCCTACTGGATAAGCTCTGCGGCTGGCACTGTCCGCGAAGTCCAGGTGAGCGCCTTAGTACAGGTTCGAGACGTTATGGCCCACTCGGCGGCCAGGGCTTAGGGGCTTGTCTCGTTTCCTCCCTTGCATGGTCGCTCGGACCCTTTTGGGGTTAAATGGATGGGCAGGGAGGAAGTGTGGTGGGCCGGGAACCCCGAGATCCCAGAAGAGTCCTATATGGAAGCCGGTAACTGCGATTCCTAGCGAATTTCAGGAGTCCGTGCGCCTGAATGCTTGGTCAACACCGCATAACTTTTGGATTTTTCCCTGGCAACTTTTTTTTTTTATTTTATTGATGGAAATATATTTTCATTTGTCAAAAAAACAGGTTTTGTTTCCTTTCAAATGCAGAATAATTTGATCTTTTCAAAGAAAAGAAGTCTCTCAAAAGATATATAAAAGATATATAAAAAATATATAAAATAACATATCTTCTTGGGTCACTCTTAATGTCAACTTGCAACAAATGCGTTGCAACTGCTGCCTTTTCTAGTGAGTGGTTGGTCCATCACTGGCCAGACAAGTCTGCCCGAAAAATACCAGCAGGAAAATAATGAAATTAACTCAAAAGAAGCGAAAAATCCCTAGTTGCTGCAATTCTAACAATCAAAAATGACACTGAGAATGCAAATAATGTCAAATCAGTAAAGCTTTAGGCGTTATCTCATTGTCGCCGCAAAAGACGCATAGCCCATTCAGTTCCCCCAACGGTAAATCACATTACATTTAATTTTGATCCGACTAAAACTTGAAGTTTTCATTTTAGTTAATCCGTGCTTCGTTGGCCATTCGGAGTTACAAAAATGGCACCATTGCATAGTCCAGTAGATCCCTTTTCGAACTCAAATAGAATACTGCTAACATGTACCTGTCATTTCTCAAGTTTTTAGAAATCAAATACATTGTTCAGAAAATTCCATATTTCCCCACTGCTGTTCATGAAAATGGTATGATGGACACCGTAAGGTGTTTTTGTATCGAAATGGGCCCTTCGCATTAACGAAACGCATCAATTTTGCAGAGTTCTGGGCAACAATGTCATGGTGTATTGTCTACGATGCATTCATGCAAAGCAGCTGTGACTGAACACGCACAATACAAAATGGATAATTATCTGGCTTTCTGTTGTGCGATTTGCCTGAAATATATATTTGTCTATACTTAACAGTCAGCTGTCACTTTTGTTTTCCACAAACAACATCAGAAACACACCCCAAACGGCACGTTAGCCGCAATGTTGGGTGTATGCGCGCGGTCTGCGCTCCGGCTGGACATGACAGCATTCAGTTATTCCTTCATTTATTGCTAGTTTATTAATAAAATTTCATTTCCAGCCAAAGGCTGAATTGCTGAGATTTGTACAAATAAAAATTTTAAAAATACAAGAATTATTATATTAATACTGGATTCAACAAAACAAACAGAAAAAGTATTTAAAGAAATAAATCGAAAACTATACACGTACATGTATGCTGAAGAAGAATAAACAGGTAAATAGGATATTGATAGACAGATAAATTGTTAAGTATAATACAGGATTACATTGAGCTGGAGATGGGGATGAGGGCTTCATGGAGAGCGCATGGCTATTGCCAAGTGTCTCAACAATTTTTTCCAGGATTGTAGCTCAACTTTGCCCATTGTTCGCGGGCGGGTTTGCGTTTGTCTGCGTTATTGGCGACTTCCGTTTGACATGTTTCCATATGTCTGCGTTGCAGTTCGCATCTGATTGCGTTGCTCTCTGCGTTTCGTATGTCGATATGAAGACCAAGCTTAATTCTGGGATGATATTGATATTCTTTCGAAATATTTATGTTGTTTCGTCTTTTCCTTAGTGAAAGGTGCAACGTCTTTGGCCACTCCTCCCACTGCCGGTGATTGGACCGTTCAGGATAACTATGGCAACACGTGTATGCGCTTGTCTTTTGCTGCCGAGTACATTGTCAACAGCGAAGGGTTCAACGTATGTAATTAATGAACGTAATTTTACAAAGATAAAACTCTTTATTAACCATGAAAATATGCTGTCTGACGGAGACTTATTCGGATTCCCTTTTTACCGATAGTTAAGCCTGATAACGAAAACAAATAAAGATTTCTCTTCATTATATACACTTCTTGAGCATAATAGCCTCCACCCCGAAACTAAGCCTGACCTAGTCTTCGCTTAAGACAGGATTTGGATGATTTCCCACTGCTATCACAAACATTCAGACGCCTGGTGTAGATATTAGCAACAAAAGAACCAATCTCTTCTCTCCTCTCCTGCTCAACTCCTCTTCTCTTGGAAAGCTTTCGCTTATGCCACCAAAACACATTTAACTTAACCCCATTCACCCTCCGTTCTGTAGTCTTCCGCACATCCCAATCCAGACTCGTAAAACACCGTAACCCCTTTAAATCAAAATCAGAACCGGGTGGTCACGATAGGACCTGCATCGTACGCCAAGAGCAACTGTGCGTCCCCAAGCCGTTATGTGGACTTCTTTCCGGATCCGTCCAACCAACTCTGGAAACTCCGCCTTGGTTTCAGGCTGAACGCCACCAACAACAGTTACGCCATGACCAAGGTTTTGTTAAGCTGGCCATCATGCCCACAGGGCTGTGAATGTAAGGATACAATGCCTGTGTTTGATAATTGCATTTCATACAAAATCTGCAGAAATCATCGCCATCTGATTGGTGAATCACTGATCACATGTCACTCAATTATCATTCATTATAATCCACGGTACCTGCTGAACAGAACTCATACGATTTGACTGGTTCCTGCCTCCGTTTAGAAATCAGATACAAATCATTTAAGCAAAATGGTGCACGTTGATACGTGTGGGCTGTTAGTTCTTCTGACCGAAGACAATTTATGCAGGTATATTCCATTGCATGAGGCTCAACGAATGGAGTAGGGCATGCCATCTGTCATCTAGTAAATTTATTCTCAACGTGTCACTCATGACCATTCCTTAGTTGTATAATGCTCCACATTTGCCAGCCCTTGGTAAATTACAGACCTGCGCTAACATCTACCACATTTCGCAGGATTGAGCAAATCCTATATGGTAAAGGGAATTACCAAAGGAGAATCCCGTGGGAGGGGGTAACGGGTGCTGCGTCCCGCAAAAAAAATGGAATTTGTAAAGTAACCAATCAGATTGAAGATGTTAAGTGTCTTAAATGGGGGCTCTTTTGTATGGACAGAGCCATTTTGTTTAGGAAATTGTGTCTGAGCAGATGCTTCATTGTGATTGGTGCGATCAGTCAATGCAAAAGTGCACTAGGAATGCTGCTTACTTGATTTGATCCTCCCCCCCACAAAAAAATGGGTGTGGATCCGGCCTTGGACCTTACAGGATTTTATGGGGTTAGTGCCATACACACTGAATCATGTTTGTGAGCAGAGTTTACCGCCTGGTAAGCAAATAACCTGTCACAACAGAGAGAGGGGCTCATTTCGTTTCGGCAAGGCGAGATAGGAAACAATAATGTCGGCAAATTTTAATCATGCTTGTGTTCTTATTAAGAGACCGTTGTACTGTTTCTTTTTTTGTTTTTTCATGCAAGTTTTTGTTTTGAATGTGACAACTCGTTTTAATATTGCAAAAGATCCTGCATCTCACACTAACATTTTCTAAAGACAAATTTAGTCGTCTTAAACTTCTCTGGCAGCATTTCTTTACTTAAGTAAATGTTTTCAATGGAATAAAAGCTTCTACTAACTTCCCTACAGTCCCACGGTGCAAATCCATTTAAGTGCACTTTCAGAAAAAAGTGACGAACAGGTGACTAAACCAATAGGCATAAATAAGGGTAATATTGTCCAACTATCATTGCCAAAAATCTGACCAGTCAGTTTGGAGCCCTTTAAATTACAAAGGAAATCCAGTTGCGCAGTAAGTTGACCAACGTCTTTTGTGCTACGGTTTGTAATCTGTATTATGATTCATCTCAAGAAGTGAAAATAATGAAGGTATTAATGGCTGTCCATTGCAATTGAATATCAGTCTTACAGGAAACCCCAATTTGAAGTGTATATAGATCGTCCCGGAATAGTGGTCTACCAGCTGTTTTGAGAGCATTTCTTTCAAAAGCGTGTTTTAAAAAATCAGGAAATATCCCTTTAACGAGCATGCATGAAAAGGTACAACCAACTCTTAGTAGATGGCTTGTTTGATTGATGATGAATATTCGCTGTATCTGCGGTATTTCTCTGTATTCAGCTGCCCTCAGCACGTGGATGGATTCTGATAACTTTCTGAAGAACTATGTGCCGACAGGCGAGGCATACACATGCGCAGACGGACTGTCGAAGAAGCTGGGTTACGTTAAGGTCTATATATGGGACATGCACTTACAACCCTACGCTGAGGACTCAGGAGGTAGTTTTGGACAAGGTGATGAAAACTTTTCCCACTCATCTGATGTAAATGTTTGGTTTTTCTTTCCCTGTGCAAAGGCAAATAACCCCAAGCGACAATCCGCTCAGTGGACTTTGTCGTGGCGTTTAAAACTTGCCAAGGATTCAGTTTTTAGCTGGTTGGAGATGTGACAGTTGGATCGTTGAGTCTTGAAGATGGTTTGCTTTTAATATGACTCTTTGCTCACTGCACTAAACTTGGATTGAATTTTTGGACGGTACCTGGAGATGGAGACCTTTTTGAGAAGGTATATGGGGAGAGCGCATAAACTGCAGATTTGTCCATGGGAAGAGTGCGGAAGACTGGACAGCCCTTTTTTCACGTCTTTTTTTCCTTTTATGTTGGCAATTCTGCACAAACCAAAGGTCGTATGGCGCAATCTGGGTAACCATGGTGGACACACAATGGCGCAATTTTGGTTGGCAACTTTAGACAAAAAACGCAGATTTAAGCGTAGTGCAGCAAGCAAAGTCCTTGACCAACCGTAGAGCCGTGGGAAGGTTCATGCATTTACCATTTTTTCCCACTTGAATGGCAACAATAAGTCACATCGCGTCGCAATACGTTTGTTGGATAGGCCATATTTTAACCGAGATATTATTTTAGGCTCTGCCAGGAATGTAGAACGTAATGACACTTTTTTTCCTTTTTCTTTTCTATTATCTCTTTCTCTCACCAGAGTTTCCTTGCGGCACACAACCCAAGAAGAGCGGTGACCACACGGCGATCATCATCAGTTGCTCTGTTGCAGGGGGCGTGGTTGTCCTGGCCTTGGTAGCCACGGTTGTTGCCATAACGGTGATAAAATACAGAAAGAGACGAGAGTATGCACGCTTACTTTGTTCACCGACTGCGGTACAGTAGCGCCAGAAATAAAAGTAAAGCCGTCCTATCGACCAACTCACATGGACCGATTTCAAAATAACACTGCTACACTACGGTAAAAACTCTGGTGTTAAAATCAACACTTTTTGGTGTAATCATATGACTAAACCATAGGGTGTTACTTTAACAAAGCTGGTGTTACTGTGTACACCTATAAGTGTTACAATGCACTGGAGGGTGTTCAAAGTAACACCCTTTTTAAAACAATTGAAAAGTGTTGGTGCAGTCCTCTGATAGCACCGGGGGTGTTCAATTTAACACTTCAGTTTTTGCAGTGAAGTGGCGTACAGATTTTACAACTATCAATCGGGAACTATAATAACAAATATTGTAATACATAATTCTTTAAATAAAATAAATAATGAAAGACGCTTCCTCATGACGATTATAGATTATGAAATCCCAATAATTTCAATATATCTTAAAATCAATTTCAAGATATTTTGAACTCACATTCAAGATATCTCCAAATAATTTTAAGACATCTCTAAATTTATTTCAAAATATCTTTACATGCATTTCCTTAAAATCGTTTTCAAGATATCTTTCAGTCGATTTCAAGATATCTTGATCGTTTACAAGATATATTTAAATCATTTTCAAGATATCTCTCAATAAATTCGAGATCTCCAAATCATTAACCAGTGTTAACTCAGTGTTACACTGAGGCTTTCCTCCCGGGACGACATCACAGTTGTGCTCATGAATATGTGTATACTCGTTAGCCCGAAAACAAAAAAGTCAACGAAACACCCTTTGGAGATAGTGAAACAAAAGTTGGAAGTGAAGTTAATTGAGACAGGTACAGAAAGGTACATTCTCAAGACCTAGACTTTGACCCGCCAGCCTTAACGGTATAGTCCACTAGTTCAAGCCCCATTGAAAACAGTGTCAAATAATCACTGTTCAGGGCCCAATAACATGCACGCCAGCATCCCTGGGATTTCTTAAACACAAATTAAATTATTGTCTGGTCAATAGTCTTTTGATTTCTTTTCAATTTTTGTGGGTCATCCAATTGCATTTTTAATTATTTCCACAAAACAAAACCACCAACCGAAAAGGGATTATTCCGAAGACGGATTGCAGCCATTTTTCAAGTGGCAACCCTCAACTTTCTTGGGCACTTAGGACCATTTTACAACCGTAGTGTTAGCCATTCTCTCATATGAAAGCTCAAAGACCCAGGGAGTTGATCCTGGCAACGATTTACACTGTCTCACCATTTTGGGGGCCAAACAATCTCCCTTTTCAAAAAATACTGTGAGTGGCACTTTTAAGGCCAGAAATTCTCATCTGGACTGCACCCTTTAGACCATAGCAAGTCTTAACCCACAAGGTCAAGACCGTGCAGAGTAAAGATAAAAGCGGTCTCATCATGACCTAATTCTCGTCGAATTGGCAGGTATTTCCAATGCTGGCCTATTAGTCATCTTATTACAGCGGTATAAACTCTGTGATCGGTGTTAGGTAGAATGAGTACTGTATGACGTGTTCAAAATAAGATCACGGCGTGGAAAGTGAGATGATTCTAATCAGCATATTATAACATCGGTTCCGAACACAGCATTCTCAGAGACTAGATCACCGGTCCACACCATAGTTCAGAGTAATGATGTTCTACAATCCCAGCCAAAATTTATGAGACAAGCGTCGATAACTGCACCCTTCCCAGGTCGCACAGACCAGGAGATACTACATTGAGAGGAGATGGGGGAGGGAGGTCTGGTCTCAACCACACGACCTCTATTTGTCACTGGGATACACCCCTCAACCACACCGAAGGCCACCTTATCGTACTCCGAGGGCGCCTTGTAGCTGCGGTATTATTATCACCAGTTTGGCCAACAAGAGAAACAAGTACAATGACGGAGGAGAAGATATAGAAAATACACGTACAAAAATGAGAATGGGGAGTGTAGGGTGTGGAGGAAGGTGGGGAGGACGGAGGGTGTGAGGGCGCGGCAGGAGTGTGGTTGTACTTGTACATCATGTACAAAATACGAATATATTGTAGATGTTTAATTTGGCTTTGGGCTTGACTTACTTTGACATGTCACATCAGCTACTTTGCTGCATAATGTTCATACCAAAACCATGTACTTATGCTTTCAGCCATCATTTTTTTTATGGGCAGGGTATATAACAATTTACTCATGATTCATTTTTGTCTTTTAGTAAACATAATATCAACATGTCCAATTCTCACTTTATTAAGAAAAAACACCTGTTAAACAATGGAAATTATCACTTATTCAACCACTCTTTGTGGAGATGTTTAGGTTAAACTTTTCCCCAAATGCGTTCGGCAAAACTGACTTTTAGTAGTTGCGCACCATCTACACTTCCAGCATTTCGCAATGTTTTCACGTACATGGCTATTAAAATTTATATGCACTTTGGTTCCACACAGGTACCATTTATGACAGTGACTTCTTGGGATATTGAAAGCTCCAAAAATAGAAATTCCACTAATCTATTTCCACTGATTGTAATTTATCTTTCTTTTGTGCACATTACCTGTTTTGATGTGTCGGGCTTGCCCATGCATGATAGGAGTGTATGTTAAAATTTCATTATACGCGTGCGTAAACTTGCGCAATACTATAACATATTCGCAGTAGACTGTAACTTCATTCTTTATAGAAATACGCATAATCCTTCAATAATACAATTCTGTATTTTCCTTCTCTTGCTTTTTTTATCATGTGCTGCCGTGTCAGTTGAATTCAAATTGAGAGTAACCTAATGTTGATATCGATCAATTCCACATATCTGCAACCCATATGAACATGTACTTGTATAATGTATTTAATAACCACATTAACCTTACACATTGGGGAAAAAGAAGATCTGATGTTCCAAAATACTTTCTTGAGAGGTTTATGCCGAAGTTGAAATTATTAAGTGGAAGTTAACAACTATTCACGGCATATTTTGATTTGTATTCATTATGACATCAAATTTAATTCTTTCCTGTAATTGACTCTCACCTAAATCAATTGTAAAGAATAACAGGCTTGTGGCAACACAGCAAAACACATTATAGAATAAAGTCACTAAGGAATACTGATGGAGAACAGAGAAGAAGGGAAAGAGGGTCATTAACTAATGCAAACAATAACTAAGAACTTGTACTCGGTGAATAAAAGTGGGGGTGTTGCGCCACTAAAACCACACAGCCTTGGGAGTCATGCAACATATCAGTCGAGCCGAAGGCATTTACCGGTTAGAATTGGCCACTTGAGAACACTTCACCTTATAGCCAACCGATAATCAAGGTATTGGTCGGACTGTTCTGTCGGACACCTATCCAATAGGAATTTTGAGACGTTGCCTTTATATTGCATTATTTGGCTATAAAAATTATTTTTGCATAGTTCAAATTGACACTAACGGGCTTCCGTTCCTTTTGATGAAAAACCCTAAAACCATTTGGTTAAATCTCGTACGATAGCCCTCATTATACATGGCGTCAAACCTCTGTGAACAATTCCACTGTCATAAAAGTTTGTCTGAAATTCAGACATGTCGGCGTCGGGAAATTGGGCTTTAATTCAGCTGAGTGTTCCCTAACAAGGTGCACTTGAAAAAATCGCAGAAAATCCTACATAAACATTTTTCGAAATTCTTTAAAGTTGATCAATTCTTGTAAAGAAATATTCCTTCCACGCACATACCCATCCATAAGTTTGTCAGAAAATTATTTTCGTAGTTTTAGGCACAGTCCTTTGTAGCATGTACATACTATCGCAATTTACGAATCAGAATATTGATAGTTTGATGAAGTTTATTAGCTGTGGAATTTGAGATAAAAACATTGCTCCGGTAAGGCACGAGAGGCGAAAAGTGAAAGCGCGCCACGTTAGGGGCCACTCCACGTTAGGGCACATCAACGAAACATGTACACCGAACCTAGGTCACTTAGGGTATTCCGTTTACAAGTCATGTATACGAACAAGCAAACTTTGCGCGCTATTGCTGTGACTTTGTTCGTTTCCTAGCATGCCATGCCTTGGTAGCAAATGAACCTCGGTTTCAAAAATGAAGTTCTCGTGAACTAAACGTTTTACTGAGGTCTTTGTCTTCATTCCGAATCATTATTTACGCCCACATGTAGGAATTCACTAAGTAATAGTTGAGATTTGGTCGATATGCAAAGTCATCCAGTCGGGAAGAGAACAAAATCTAGCAAAAAATGGCAACAAATCTGAAACCTTCATGCAGCTTTCTATTACATCATACTCTTGAAAACTTCCAGTTGACTTCGAATCTTTTGTTTTAGGCCTGTAAAAATCAAGTCAAACGAAAACAAACTTTCAACGAAAAGAACTTTAAGCGGAAATCGAAAGTTTGCACAATCTGTCAATGTATCTCGATTTTTATTCAATAAATGAGTTAGGTATTGGAAAAATCCTACCATGAATATCTTGAAGTGTGGTCTCCAAAAAGTGCAAAAAGGACGTGTTTTAAAGGCCCTTTCTCGAAGAGCCGGGGCGTGTTTCGGCGACCCAGACCATAACCTTGTTTAAATTTTGGTCAGTAACCTCAACCTCACCATAATTGATTTCCCCATACATCGACGAATTAGACAATCGGAGCCCACCGGTTTCACAATGGTGATCGGCTTTAGGAGTGTTTTTCGGAATTATCATTTCTAAAGAGAATGTCCAAACGTCTACGATTGTGCTGGTGGAAATGAAACGAAAAGATGAGTACCGGTAATAAGCTTTGATTTGTTTTGTCTTCAACACCTGAAAAACTTCTGGGTAGTTTTTCCAGATTATTTTAATTGAATGAGAGTACTCACCACTGTTGTATAATAATGGCAGCTTAGGTTGCTCTGCAGGTTAAAGATTTTACAGGAGTCGCTAGGAATCTTAAGGTCAAGGAGTCACGATATTCATATTAAATCTCTACTGGAGAAGAACCTTAAAATATTTAGAATCTACCGAAATTTCGTAGAGGAATACAATACCTGAAATAACTTTCAATGCCAAAAAAATCTAAAACACTGTCTTCAATTGATAGAAACATCAAAAACATCTAAAGAGCTATAAGCATAAGCACCTTTCCCAAACACCAACATGTTTTGTTTTTTTTAAATCTAACCTTCTCTTGCCAAAAGGGACTACAATATTGTGGAGTATTTGTGGGAAGCAAGTATTCTGAACGTTTTAATAACTTTCTTGAGATCCCGACTCCTTAAAAAAACAGGTTTTTCAACGTTACTTCACTCTGTTTCAATTTCTCAGTTACCCAGTCACTAATAATGTCCCATTTGATAATAATGAATTAATAATGAGCTTTCTTTTTGTTGCTCAAACTGTCACTTCCATTTCGTCCTTACCGAGGGTAGCATACTTGACGGTCCTAGAGGTGGCGTTGACTTCGGCCAGGCACACCACTCCTCCCATGGTGGTGCCGTGGTGGCGGTGAACTTCCGCCGCCTCCTCTCGATGTTGGGTCAGAGCCGGGCCCCAGGAGTCTAGTGGAGAAGTGATGTTGCGGAAGCGCTAGCCAAGGAGGGATGGAACGAAAACCAAGGACTGAATGAATCCTAAATGTGTTGTTTGTGATAGAGATACGGCAAGAAGTTTTAGTGGTAATCATGCATGTCATCATCATCATGGTATTTTCGAGCAATGTGGTGATTTTCACCCTCTGTTCTTTTTTGTTTGTTTGTTTTTGTTTCTTTTCCTTTTTGTTTGTATACTCGCAATGTCTGCAATCACCATTATCTGTCATCTTAATTAGCCAAGGTGAGCACAAATTGACAAGTAGGCCTACGTAGGCCTAGTTCATAAGAAACTTCTAAAACCAAACGACTCCCTGTCAGTTTTGAATCTATAGGCCCCGGGCTTGACCAGAAGAAGGTGCAAGTTTCCTAGCAACGGCGGCTCCTTTGGTAGGAATTTCACTTAGCTGGTTCACGAACGACTATGAATGAATGCAAGTTGCATGCGCGTCGCTACCAACAAAACGAAAAATCCTGACCAGCACGGCTCTTTTCAACTTATAAGGGGGTGCTTCTGCTCATGGTGAATAGGAAATTATATACTCAGTATATAGGCCCGATAAAAACAACAATGGGCTCACAAGCTTTCATCTGTATAAATAAGCCGTAGTGGCCACATTATCGTTAGAAGATGTTGGATATGGTTCAGTTTCCCATGCCCTTCTATGTCCACTGCCTCCCACAAGTTTACTGTTTAACAAACTAATAATCTTTATTGACCAATGAAACACGAGGCGACTAACACTTGTGAGTAAAGCCAGACGTGTTTTGAGAAGCACTCTCTTTCAATTTCCGATTTGGGGGAAGCGTCAAGCTAGGTGAGACACAATTCATAGGAACACTAAACATAACTGTATATTATTGTTATAGCTTTGCATCAACATCAAATGCAAAGTCTGAGTGCCTGCCACATGTCCGAGAATACCAGTGCCCTGGTTGGAGTGTAGGGCTTACACAGCACAGGTGTCTAGGGCTTATGGAACACTTAATCTAGTATTTCATGTTCTTTACCTCCATGAAACTGCCCTTCCTTCTGAGCAGCTCAAAGACCACATGTCCCGGAATACCAATGAGCGTGGTGATCATAATCATCCAGCCGAGCGCTCTGGCCCAGGGCGGGTACGATCCGTTGTACTCGGGCTCGGTCCAGCTCACCCAGTTGAACACCAAAATAACCTGCCCACAAAAGGAACAAATGATGTCGTAGAGTCTTTATACTCTAATTTCTTACAACAACCCTTTTAAGGCATTTGTGTATTTCCATTAAGCTTTTCTCAATTTTCATTTTGCTATTTAAAAAGTATGTCGGTGCCTGTTTGGTTTATAAGACATTAATATATGTTTCGTTTTGCAAATCACACACATACCAGGAGCTCAATTTATTTGGGCGAACTTTCTCAAAAGCAAATGATTTTATGAGATTCCTACAGCAGTTGTATCCAGGTGAATTAACTTTTGTTCCAGGAAAAGTTGGGCGACTCAAGGAGGATAGAACCCCTCCTCAGACACCCATGGATTTTATTGGATGGACGAACTTACCCCCATGGACAGCGGAGTCAGGACCACCCAGTTCAGCGTCCACCACTTGAAATGCAGCGTGTCCACGTACCGGTCCCCAATCATGGTGCGGATGTCGTTAATGAAGCGTCGTACGCCGTAGCCCCAGCTCAGGCCACCGGTGATGAGGAATGCGAAGAGCACCATCGCAAAGTTTGCGCCGTAATTGTCCAAGAGAGACATCCAGTAGGGCCCGGCCTGTCGGACGGAAAGCAGCTCAGTTGGAATTTCAGTACTTCTACTATGGAAGGTAATAATATGAGAAGAAATGTCACTTTGCTAATATAACCCACCCCCCATGATGGGTCACTGGATAACCTGTCACGAGCGTTGCCGGAGGGGGAAAATATCTTTAGATAATTGATAAGTGGCTTGCCCCCTCCCCCTGGAAAAATCCTGGCGACGCCCATGTAACCTCTTTCAGCTAATTCAAGCACAATACACTCGTGCCAATGGTTAAGGGTTTAGGAGCCATCTACAGAACTAAATAATTACACAGTACTGGGGAAGCTGTACTGTTTGGCTTTCTCTTAACAGTCTCCCATTCAGTAGTCTGGTGATCTCAACATCGTTAGATTTTTTGATATCTTGCATGGTTACATACTTCAGTTATGCAAATCAAACTGCTCAGAACCAGCACCACACAGATTCCCAGAGTGACAAAGCTCTTGCGCCGAGGTGGAAAGAGCCTGGGGTATTCGTCCACTAAGCTCGTCGCCAACCTTTCAATACCTACAAACTAGATAGAAAATGAAGTGGATTTTGGTGGTCCCAGTCTCTGACACACTTTCCCCTCTTCTCATCACTCAAGCTAAAGTTACCTTCACTATCTCAGATCCTTCACAATCATTCAAAATCCTGCAGGTTCTAGGATAATACAGTCTACTGGCTTTAAACAAGTCTTCATTTTCCATGAAACTGAAGTGCAAGGAATAATGCCACAATAGGTCGATGTACAATCGCACAATAAAAAATTAAATTTCACCCCAAATGTCACTGAAATAAACAGCTGAGGTTAGCCTCTAAACTAATAATATCAAATTGTTAAGAAGATAAAAAAGGAAAGATGAGTTTTAAACTGAAAGATTAGTAAAGGTTGTAGATGTCATAAAACACATATACCAAGCCATAAAAAATTGTACCTCCATTTAAAATAAAACAGATAAATACCTGGGTATCCAGGCCCAGTGTAATGAGCATGAAGAAGAAGAGAATCGACCAGAAAGGAGAAGCTGGCATTCTGGCAACTGCCTCTGGGTAGGCGACAAACGCCAGGCCAAACCCTGAAAGAACCAACAAGACAAATGGCCAAACACTGGTGAAAAGACTCGGAGGAAAAATGGGAACGTCTATTCAACGAAAAAAGACCAGAAAACTGTTAGGGAAAAAGGAAGTTAAGTGTTGTTTTTGAGCGAGAGTATCACGTGTTTTCTTTGCGCATCTCAGTTATATTTCCAGAATTCGCATACCTTGCCTGACAACCTCAGAGACATCTTTACCCTGGACATGGGCCATGTATCCCAGGATGGAGAAGATAGCAAAGCCGGCCAAGATACTGGTTGCCGAGTTCAGAATGCTGACAATCATCAAATCCCTGCAGCAGAAATATAGACAGATCAGTCAGAATGATACTTTCCAGCCTGGAAAAAATTTGAGTTTCTTTTTACAGTGCCTCGAAAATAAAAGTGGAAATCCATTCAGGTGGTTTGGCAATTCTGTTGAAGTGCTTTGTTGTAAATTGCACACAATGAAAGAAAGAACCCGGACGTCCATCTGGGTGCCTGGATTAGCTTGGTTAAAAGGCCAAAACTTCCAAAACCAAAAAAGGGCAATAAAATATTCAAGACCCCAAAATTAAAGGTGGGATACAAAACTCTTACTTCTGGTATTCTAAAAATGTTCCAATCCTTGATACATTTTCTCAAAATGAATGATTATTTTCACCTGTATGTGTTGTTGTGGAACTTGTTGTAGGACGCCAGTGTTTGTAAACCGCCAGTAGCAACGCTCAGGGAATAGAAGATCTGCACCACTGCATCCAACCAAACCTGAGCAGAAAAAAAAGCAACACCACCACTAACGCAGTTGAACGTCTGTCCTTCATTTTGATTGCCAATCAAACTAAAGAACTTGCACAACACCGCTGTTTCGGCACGGAAAAGAGGTTGTGCGTATGCGCAAGATTTGCGCCATTTAAGTGCGCCCTCTTGTGGTAAAAAGTACTATGAATATTAATGAGCTGAAAGGATCACCTTTTAATTAAATCCTTTTTGAGAGGCACTGTGTTAATGAATATTTTTAGAATACGGCTTATTAAAAACACAAAATTGGCCTTTTAATTATCAGTACGTTCGGCCATTTTGGTTGCCGGACACGCGTGAGAAGAGTGTCTAAAAGTTAACGTCTGTTGGTGATTGATCGACGATTACGGGATTTTTTACCGTTGTTAAAGCTTCAAAAGTATTGCTCCTAGAGTTTTGCCAGTCTTGGCTTGACATCCAGCTTGAAGAATGGACCTTTTACAATCTATTTGCGCTCTGTGAACTGTGCAAACCGAACGGTACGCATTTGCAAGGCATTACACGACACGCTGATTTTTGCATTGATACACTACATCTTGAAGGAATATCCACGAGAGCTCTACGTGCGTGATTGTTTCATGGGTGCCCTCACCGTGAAGAAGTTGCTCCGAAGTACATGCCGTCAGGTACCTATCTTCAAATAGCATTATTTTTAACAAATTTGACAAAGATAAACATATACACGACAAATATGCCTGTGTGTTTACTCCATTGCACAGTACACATACGTTCATTTATAAATATGTCGGTTTTGGGTTTATAGATCATGTTATTATTATTTGCAAACCGTGCTTACAACATAGCTAAGGCTATGCATGCCTCTACACATCAAAGTTACTGCATGGTTCAGAATATCTCTTGATATCTTCTCATCAACAGGTGCTGAACTTTGTGGATTACTGCAGTCATGTCTTTCTGCATTTTTGAGCCAACTGCTTTGGTTGCATTTATTGCACTTGACCCTCCCATTCATGAGGACATTCACAAAGTACTGCTTGGCAGGTTGGATATGCAGAAGGTTGATTTGCTTTTTACATACTGAGCAAAGAACTGTTGAAGATGACGATTTGGAAAACAGCTCTTCTGGGCATTCCAAGCAAACAATGTGCTCACAATGTGTTTCAGTAGGTCTGTTGAAGATTTTGCAGCAGTACTTGCAAATAAAAGAACTATCATCTGACTGAAAATCCTGCCCCATTGTCGGAGTCGTTGTTTGCCTAAGCCACTCGAAGTTCCTCTGCACAGTTGCCTTGGCTTTCTCCTCTTCCCTGTCAACAGTCATAAGATGAGCATGTTTCCCTTTCGAAGGACGACCACCTCTTTTGGAAACGTTCACCTTGTCACAAATGAAGCAGGGGCCTGTTGGAGGGTGAGGGGGGCAATCATTTGGCTCAGGATGTGTCTTAGCAAGATAAAGATTTAAACTGCAAAGATGGCACATGAAGGGAGGGTAGCAATGTGGCTCATCGGTTTCTACATTGATTTTATACTTTGCTTGTATCTTCTCTTGATTTTCTGAGCAAGGCTTAGGTTGCCTGTTATGGATTTTCCATGGATTTACTCTCTCAGCACATATTCTGCATAATGTCTGGAGATTGTGTATGTGATCCATAATCAAAGAGCCACTTTCAAATGGTCTGTCAATTAAAAGTAATAAATTTACATGCTTGTATCCTTGAAACTTTTGTCAAGAGTAGCTTTGTTCTGTCCTTTTTGATTGGTATGTAGTTCCAGAACTATTTTTTTTTTATTTAAGGTATTAAAAAGTGACAAATGAAAACAAACAGTTTCAGTGTAAGAAAACAATTTCAAATTTTCTTTAAAATCCTTTCAAGTAAAAGTGATCCACATGTTATGTAGTTTTTGAAAGTGCATGTAATCTGAAAAGAGGACTATTTCAGTTATCAACCTCTGAGTATGTTATTTAAAATACCAGTCGTTTAAAAGTTTTGACAATACCCCACCCAACCTGTTTATATAGCAGAAAGTGGAGGTTATTTTGCACTGCGGGGAGTTCATAATTTACCAAAGAATATCGAGTTAAAGTGCTTGTCACCCCGCTTTTTTTTCTAGTCAGACGGGTATGCAGTGTCGGGTAGATCGCCCGCGCGTGATATACATGTACAGTGCACTTGTCTGGCACCGGTACCACGCTTACGTGGGCTACCGAAATGGCGGTTCAGGCTGAAAACATCACCCATGTAAAGTCTACATTTTTCGAAAACCTTGAGGTTTGCACAGATGGGGGTTTGTAAGATGAAGAGTTGTTTTGTGATATTATGTGTTGTTTTAGGCTAGGAAAACTCTAGGTCATAGAGAATATTCATCTGTAAATCTTACCTCGTCAAAAACACAAAATAGGAGCAGCTCAGTTTAGCTTTAAATTTCGCGCTTAAGAAATCCATTTCAGTTCGCTTCTCATGTTGCACTTGTCAGTAAAAAGTGTAAACATGTGGGAGTGGTCGAAAACATTCATCAAAATCGTGAATATACAGTATTATTATGACTTTAAGGCAGTGTTTACAAAATGGGTGAAGACCATGACGGTCAGCCTGGATGACCACCATCTCCCGCGGTGACTGTACCAGGCTCCCATCGCAACACCCCTCAATACATTTCAGTTGGATACCAGTATCCCTTTTATTATTTCAATACATTTATGACTGTATAATTTGTCCTGTGTAAATACATTTAGAATACTTTTGTTGCGTTTTCTGATTTTCGAAAGATCAATTTAATTTTACATTAAGTTAACCTTTGTCTCCGCTGTCCTTTCTTTGTGAGTTCTGTCTTTTGAAATCCCCGTGTTGAGGTCATTAATATTCATGCTAAAATAATATCTGACTACTGGGATCAGAATTGTACAATAGACTATAGACAATACTATAAGCATGTCAAGGTGACTACATACAAGACTACACGTCGTGCCACTGCCGTGTCGAACTATGAATGTGGCAATAGCGCGGCAATGGGACAGCAGTTGCGCTAAACATCGAACGTAAATAAAGCAGCGTCGTGCCACTTCGTTTGGAACACCGATAGTGCGGCATACCCTGTTGAGCTAAAGGGCTTGCCGTTCCGATTTCAATTTGAAAAAATCTGAAAGAAATTCCAAAAATTCCATCAACGCAAAAGAATACACAATGGAGGGGGTCCCCTTTGCCGCATATCTTGCATCATATAGCAAAAAAACAAAAACAAAAGATGGCTTCCATTACGTTACTCCAAGGTTGCTGATTATAGTCACCCTTTCTCCATTTGTTATCAACTGCAAATCCTTGTCCCTCAATTCACTCTTTTGAAAAAGAAATTCTTCCAACCAGTGAAGATTCATTCAGTAAAGGAAAAACCCCAATACAATAAAAGGTTTCACTTGTACCTTAGGCTTAACGAGGTACTCCCATCGCGGGGTGATGAAGAAGTAGACTCCTTTATCAGACCCCGGCAACGTCAGGCCTCGAATCAATAGGATAATCAGTACTACGTAAGGGAATGTAGCAGTGAAATAGACGACCTAGAAAAGCATAAATACCAAAACGACAGGATCCCAATAAGTTATCAGTTATTTTTTTAGTGCTCTGTAATATTCATGCCTTCAGGTAAAAATTACGCAGACTGCTATCCATAGATTTTTAAGAAACAGAAAACTCTCCCTTTCCCTCTTCCACTCTATTGAAAATGTAAACAATCGTTTAGGATGACTTTAGGCTCACGAAATGAATGTTTACCTTGCCTAGAGATTTAACACCCTTGATTTGGCACAAGAAGGTAATGACGTAGTCACACATCAGACAGAGTAGAAGCTGCCATACAATGGTTCCAGTTTCGTTCATTTTGGGCGATTCTTGTGTGACAATCCTCCTGGAATAAAACCATTCAGCAAAGAAAGGAGAGAAAGCAAAGTAGAAACTAGATAATAATTCAGCGATGTCAGGGACTAAACTGTCTTGAGACTCAAAGGCCCTGTTGGACTTTGCATGTTGATTTTCAGAGTTATTGTAGGCCCTCTTCCTGCAGAAAAACTAGTCATAAATCATTTCTCCTATAAAAGTCAGCATGGCTGGCATCCTTTGTTGATGACGTGATCCATGATGTTTTGAAAAACAGGCCTAGCCAGCACCTTTTTACCCATACTGTTTGGTCGCAGGATATTTCTAAGGATAAAATAAAAGTACGAGAACAGACAAATTTTAAGTATGGAGGTTTGCGGTAGCACCATACAATGATATCCTTGTATGGTGCTACATACTCAGAAAGAGATATCCTTGTGTGGTGCTACATACTCAGAAAGAGATATCCTTGTGTGGTGCTACATACTCGGAAAGAGATATCCTTGTGTGGTGCTACATACTCAGAAAGAGATATCCTTGTGTGGTGCTACATACTCAGAAAGAGATATCCTTGTGTGGTGCTACATACTCGGAAAGAGATATCCTTGTGTGGTGCTACATACTCGGAAAGAGATATCCTTGTGTGGTGCTACATACTCGGAAAGAGATATCCTTGTGTGGTGCTACATACTCGGAAAGAGATATCCTTGTGTGGTGCTACATACTCGGAAAGAGATATCCTTGTGTGGTGCTACATAGTCGGAAAGAGATATCCTTGTGTGGTGCTACATACTCAGAAAGAGATATCCTTGTGTGGTGCTACATACTCGGAAAGAGATATCCTTGTGTGGTGCTACATACTCAGAAAGAGATATCCTTGTGTGGTGCTACATACTCGGAAAGAGATATCCTTGTGTGGTGCTACATACTCGGAAAGAGATGTCCTTGTGTGGTGCTACATACTCGGAAAGAGATATCCTTGTTTGGTGCTACATATTCGGAAAGAGATATCCTTGTGTGGTGCTACATATTCGGAAAGAGATATCCTTGTGTGGTGCTACATACTCGGAAAGAGATATCCTTGTGTGGTGCTACATACTCGGAAAGAGATATCCTTGTGTGGTGCTACATATTCGGAAAGAGATATCCTTGTGTGGTGCTACATACTCGGAAAGAGATGTCCTTGTGTGGTGCTACATACTCGGAAAGAGATATCCTTGTTTGGTGCTACATATTCGGAAAGAGATATCCTTGTTTGGTGCTACATATTCGGAAAGAGATATCCTTGTTTGGTGCTACATATTCGGAAAGAGATATCCTTGTGTGGTGCTACATATTCGGAAAGAGATATCCTTGTGTGGTGCTACATACTCGGAAAGAGATGTCCTTGTGTGGTGCTACATACTCGGAAAGAGATATCCTTGTGTGGTGCTACCGCAAACCTCTACACTCAACTTGCCACCCTCAGCATGAAAAGCTTCAAAGCGCAACAGACAGATTTGCTTAAAGTTGAATACACACTTTTGACTCGTATTTATTTCAACAAAAGCTGATAAATATCTACGAGTCAGTGGAGAGACGGGGGAAGTGAATATCAATAAAATAGTAACGAGACGTTTGGAGAGGCCTACAGCAACAACGCAGGTCTATAGTCATGGGCGGAGATTTCTTGTCAAATGTGGGGGACGATTTCTGACAGATCATCTTTATGCAGAGAGTGACACAGCACATGGTCCAAGGTACCACGTCAATTAAGGAGCGGCTACGGTTACGCATAACGTCAATGACTTGAAGGGCGGGTGATCATATTGGTGATCCCCTGGGTCAAAAAGTGTGTGGGGGGATATCCCCCATCCCCCGGGTTTTCCGCCAATGTCTATAGTGCACATTTATGTTTGACCAAAGGCACTATACCTAAACACCCATTTTTGTGTTCTGTGTCAACTTTTACACACCCAAGCTAACCTCAGGATTTTTCTGATTTTAAAAGAGATTGACGTTTGAAAATCCCGACATATGGAAAATCTTGATGAAAAAACCCTGCAATCGGGAAAAGTCCGGAGAAATCTCACCCCTGCCTACTATTTATTAATCTCAAGTCCCAAATCAGTTCTCCCAATTCAAGTTAAATTTCAAGTCAATTTTTTTCGAAGTCAAGTCTCAAGTCAAACAATTCTGCGTCTCAAGTCTGATTTCATTCTGAGTCATCGATCCAAGATAACAATACTCCCAAAATTTAGTAGGAAACTTCGGGGAAAAACATCAATTGAAAAGCAGTTCTGCTTTTAAGGACAGTAAACACTGCAATGAGAAATTTATAGATTTTAAAAACCAGTCAAAAGTGTTTTTTAAACCAATCAAACTCACTGCAGACATACATCCAATATTCTTCGCTGGGAGACTTGCGCATTGCTTTCCAAGGATCATTGTAGTTTTCCAGGCTGAAGTTCCCTGGATCAGAAACGGTGATATTTAACTCTTCCAACTCAAACTCTGTCAAATTCTTCAACGGCACACACTCATTGTCTAAAGTGATCACCCCTTCAACTTGGAAGCAGTCCATAACGATGTCGCTGGAATGAAGAAAGAGTGCTAATATGACCAGTTTTTATTTGATCAGGTTTAATTTATTATTAATTTTTTTTTAGTTTCCTAGACCTGTCCACTTCCATAGTAGTTGGATACCTACAAAACTGTTTTTTTTTTCTTTCCAAACCTTAGCAAACCAAAAGTGAATCAAATTGCTTGCAACCTGTTCCATCCATGAAGCCAGACGTGGTTCTGGAGCCAATGGGGGGGGGCGCCAGGGGCTAAATTGTATACTCCTCTGCTGTGCTCAATGCACGCGGGCTGGCACGCATGCAGCCTTGAATTTCAAATGAGCTTATATGTCTGATTGAGTTCAAATTTCACATTTTGTAATGAAAGGGAGTGTTTTTACACGCATGCCACGTTAAAAAAAATATCGAGCATGGCACAGCCGAGTCCTTTTGGTGGTGATAAATAATAATTATACCAATCACTTTCTTCCTATTCATCTATGAAGTATTATTGACAAAAAAGGTCAGAGGGCATGTTGTCCCCTCCCCGCTGGATATGCCACTGGGGTGGGGGATCCCCTTCCCCGTTGCAACTACCATGGATAGGTATCCTTCACAGCTCTAGATCTTATTCTATTTTCCTTCGTTGTCAGTTGCCAGTACCTGCACATTGGAGTGTTCCAGGGTTGCCCGCAGCCAACCCAAGGTAGTGAGGACGTGAAGGAGATGAAGAAATAATAGAACGTGTAGGAGATGACAACTCCATAAGTGATGGACACATAGAAACATACGAGGAACTGTCCGTAACTCACGCCTGGAGAATAAACATAACAATTGAAGAAAAAACCAACAATGGCAGCACGAGCTTTTACAGGAGGTCATTGCCATAAGTCAAATCATTCATGGTCCTCACAAATCAGATACAAGTTCATAATTTATCTTCCAGTTTTAACAGTGGGCACAGTCCCCAGTTTGCATTTTACCTTTTATCCTCTTGGTTATTTGTAAGCACTCGATAACGCTGGATTATACTAACTTTGTTTCAAATATCCTACTTTGCTAAGGAGAACTTCTTTATTCCTTGTTACTTTTTTGTTTGGTTGGTGACATTGTTCTTGGCCTTTTTTTTTTACCTTTTAAGATTGGAAAGGCTCGCCAGCAGGTCATAATACCCAAACTGCAGTACTGGCCAAAGTTGACCTCCATAAAAAACATGGGCATTCCGGCAAAGGCCAGACTCAGGAAGTAAGGTATCAGGAACGCACCTGTGAATGGCACACAGACACTATTAAAGATCCCAAAGGTTCTCAGACAAATGCCATTATAATGAATGAAAGAGGTGCCTGAAAAAGGAACTGCTTGAGAAAGTGGTTGAGGAACTGGGACACCAATTCTGCAAGAACTGTTGCTCAGGTGACCAATTTCAATATCGCAGGTACACATATACGACTCGAGTTTTTCATGAACAGGTTACTCTAAAAATATGCCGATAATAACTGCAGTTAACCATGAAACGAGTTGCTGGTGCGGGGGGTGGACTACATTGATGATAACTAATACACGGTGCTCACATTCAGGATCATGTGGGCAACCGGGCCATGTCTCTTCAAGGAACAATAATCTATTGTCGGTTTCCAACTCAGTTTCGAGCAGTTGAAGTAAAAGTCTTTCATGAGCGTCTTCCACAAATCGAGGGTAGACACACCGCATAGTAGTTGGTTTGTTTGTCGTCCTGGTCCCGTACATTTCGTACATTTTTGACTAGCTCTCCGTTTAATTGTTTGATATCTGACGGGACGAGCTTCCCGCATCTTGCCAAAAACCTAATTTTCCGTGAGTGGGAGGAAATCTTGCTCCAAATGCTCTACGGGCTTTGAACGAAGGGAGCAAGAACGACGTGATCCAAGTCGGTGTACGACACGATCCAAGACTCCTACGTAGACAGCACGCGATATACTTTGGTGAGTTTCAACCATAGAGCTATAGCTTTAATGTTTCAACTGAGTAGTTTTTGCGTCTGTAAATGTAGAACACGTCAGTTGGGGCAAACGATCATTCTGTTGAATCGACAGTAACTTGTTTTGATACTCAGAGAAACCATTCATCGGGTACGATCATGTTTCTGATGTTATACCAAGTGTCCTGTGCAAGTCGTGAAGTAATTCAGATCGACCCTATTTCCAACGTTTTGCAAAAGGATGCAATGTGGAAATGTCATAGACCTGAAGTCTTTGTTAGACTCACAGCTAAGCTGTCCAAGTTGTCAGCGTCGAGATATAATGATAACGAGAAATTTTCCGACTCCTTTTTGGGATTGGGTTTACTGGAATGCTCGTTTTGACGGTACCCGATTTTTCGTGCCTTCGAGTGTTTGTCTGAGTGTCGTACGCAGTCTTCTCTTGTATAGATTCACTCATTCAACTCTAATAATAGGCGATTTTGGTTCTTTCATATCATTGTGAGTAATCGAAGAAACGCAAAAACGCAAACATTTGGGGATTGAAGCTTCTCAAGTTTCTAAAGCTCGTTTAAATTTTCCTGTTCCTTCAAAGTCGGCCTCTTAAAACGATTCGGATGACGTATACACTTTCACAACAGTATTTGAGCTCTGAGCAATAATACCACTGAATAGTTGTATGATGTATGGACAAAATCAAATAATGCTCCACTTGGGAACAATCTAAAAATAATAAGCAACAAGCGTGCATTAGATGAACAAAAAAACATCCCAAATAAGAACTGAATCCATCATCCAAAACATTTAGGTAAATTCCTTGACAAAAAAACTATTTTAAACCAAAATACACAGACACAATGCACATCTTCTGAAGCTACAGCAACATAGGATTGATCTTAATCATGACAGATTTCAGTGCACGTGCAGACGCTGATCATGAAGCTATGAAACGGTTTTATAGTTCCGTGATCAGATGAACAAAAAGACATCACGAATACAAACTGGCTACATCATCCCAAACGTCCAGGTAAAATGGTTTAAACCAAAATACATCCACATACTGTACATCTTCTGAACACTCCTTTTGTATTTATTTATCTGCAAGGTCTTAATTTGGTGTAGAAATACAAGTTTTGCATTCAAGTATCCAATCGAAACAAATCAAGTGTCAAAACCCATGTTTTCGTGGTCGGTGAACATTATGGACATTATTTCCAGATTAACAATGTCAAAAGAATGTGCGTGACATGAAAATTTGATTTTCCATTAAAGACATGTAATACAAAACAGCTATTATTTGCAAATAAAAAAACATGGTTTAGAAACAGTGAATAATTATGCTTATGTTCGAGTACTTCAGTTTTACAAATTTGCAAAACCCGCGACTTGTGAACGTATACTCACCGCCCCCGTTCCTGTAGCATAGAAAGGGAAATCGCCATAAGTTACCAAGGCCCACAGCCAGCCCCAAGCAGGACAGCACGAAATCCAAGGGGTGTGACCAGTTCCCCCTCTCCTTATTCTCGTCACCACTCCTCTCTTCCTCCAATTCGACGGCTCCATCGTCCTTCTCGTCGGCTCCAAGGTCGTCCTTTTCTGGCTGCTGTTGGCCGTTCATCCTGCAGTGTTTTAATTGGTATACTGTTCCCCGGTACGTCCGTAGCTGGCTTCGTCGACCCGACCAGCCACACACGTTCACAAAATTGTGCCTGAAACACCAAAATCATTCCACTGTAGGTCCATATCGAGTTAGGAGTGGCGACAGACAAACAACGTGATTGGCACCATTCATAGATTATGTGGTAACTAAACACAGGGCAAGTGTATTGACTATGCAGATAAAAACAGCCAGTACGTTCACGCAGTCTATACGTTGTGTCATGTATGTTTCCATGTATTCTATTCGATATGTAGAAATTATGATTTGAAACGGTGCAGTGATTTTTATCAGTGTTGCAGTTGAGACACAATACAAGACACAAGACCACGCACAAGACTAGTCACAAGTCACAACAGGGTTAACAATTACAAAGGAATGCTTTAAATTTGTTGCCCTTCATTTGAAAAGCTTGTGACTGAAATTCAGATTAGAGGTCTTGTGTTGATCTTTAGTCGTTTTTGACTTTCAATTTCTTAATTGCACAGTTCTTGCAGATCAACGAAATAGTTAATATGCTAGACCATTTAGCTAAACTTAATAATACCGTAGATTCAGCTGACTAGATTTTGGGGGTTGATATTTGAGTTATTTTAGACACGGTCTATGCAGCACTCTCTACGTCACTCCCAGAACTTTAAGGCTTAACCCCCTACGATTGGATCAACAGTAGCCAGGAATCTTTAAGTCAGGGAACCACAAAGTTCATTGATCCCTTATAATAAAATAGCGCCCTCTACTGGAAGAACCTTAGTTCCTTGTCAATAGATGACGCTGTTTCAAAAACAATAAACGAGGATTGGTATGATCAAAGTTTCTAGCGCCGCACAGCGGCGCAAGATGGGGAACTCTCCACTGAAACGTGTAATCGCGATTGGTGCCATTCTGGTGTGATATTCGACGGAAGTATTTGCTCGCCAAGTACAAAAAAAATGTACACGTACGCATCGAGGCGGCGCTCCGTGTACGTCTGGATCGCGAATCACAATGTCGGCGACGTGTGCAGCCATCAGCTGCAAAAGCAGGTTCAGGAAAAGCTCTGAACTATCATTCTTACACGTTCCCCAAAACAAAGAAAGGCAAGTAGTAATTTAAATAGTGAAAAGTGTAATTTACCAGAAAATAGGCATACAATCGCGCCAAAAATCAAGACATAGGCCTAACTTAAGCTAGGCTGAGCCCCCAAATTAATGACGTTCATATTTCTAATGAACCTCTTTGACTCATGAATGTCTAGCCGCAGACTTAACATTCTATTTATCAGGCCTACAGTGCAAATACTGTTAAACTGAAACATGCGCATGGAGAGGGGTTTAAGAACAACCGCGAAGGCATATAGATGTATAAAGACGAACAGATTGATTAGAGAGAGAGGCAAAAGATGAATTACGAACTTTAACCCTTGAACGGAAATTGACCAGCATGTGGTTTGCGAGTATGAAATCTCCCTTTGACCCTCTGTATGGCCCTCCATAGACCTGACCCGGGTGACTTTAGCCAGTTGACCAAAATGTCTCTACTTAATTAATAGATTCAATATTATAATTCAGTATTGGTAGGTTTTCTCTCATATATACACGTATAATGTTATACTACCGTCACTTTGTCATTGGCCACGTCAGCTTCTGCAGCTTTGAAGTTGAATAAGAGAATTTGCCATTGTTTTGTTCTTGGATAAGCTCAATATTGTAAATGTTCGCTATTCCCTTTCAATGATAATGAATGAATGATTTGGAAATTCGATTTAAATTATGCATAGCTTTAACTATTGATAATTAAGTTTAGTTTAGGTTAGTTAAATTAATTTTCTTTTACGTAGATTGAACCATGAACATCATCATCGATATCATCATTATCATTATCGTTAGACATCGTCATCGTCATCATATTTAATATAACAAATCGTCACCCTTTTGAGTTGAAATACATGCAGAATAAATGATGGTAATGAGTGTGTATTATACTGATTCGTCCGATGTTTTCAGAGATTAGGAAGTCGCAAATTTCTCTTCGGAGTTTTTTCGTCACATTGATAGCGACTGACGCGAATGATCCTTGAGCTGGACCAAGCTAGACCAATAGCGGACACAATTTTCCTATGTCAACAGGGGCTGCGTGAGGTTGTCCACATCTAGGACTAGGTTGTCACTCCTTTGGAGACAGTAGACCTAACTGTAGCTTTGGCAGCCCGTTTCGGACACGGCCAGAGACTCCTTTGGTTGGAACTGCGCTTCACTGGTTCATGAGCGACTATAAAATGTACGCGCTACGGTCGCGTCGCTACTAACAAAATCAACACTCCTGACCAACCAGGCGCTGTTCAATCAATATGCATGGGCATGCCTCTGCACCCGGAATTAAAGTTTCCCGCTTTTTTTTTTTTTTTTTGCTTTTGTTCTGGGCGAAGATGACGATTTCTTTGGTTATCTACTTATTGCACAATAAGAACAGGGATATCAGAAACAGAGTAAAACATGTGAATCTGTTGGACAGTAACTTTAAACTCTGAGCACGGTATATCTTCAAAATTGATCCGATATTTACCCGACACAACGCCCGCTGAAGTCCCAAGCAACCAACTTGACTATTGAACGTTGTCCTCAGACACTAATATGATTCCACGATGTACATAAAATAATATTTAGTCATCTTAAGTTCTCTGGAAGCATTTTCTTTACCTAAGCAAATGTTTTCATTGGAATAAAAAGCTTCGTTTAACCTCCCTACAGTCCCACAGTGCAAATCCATTTAAGTGCATCTTCAAAAAAAAGTGACGAACCGGTAACTAATAAAACCAATAGGCATAGTCAAGGGTAATATTGTCAAACTTTCATTGCCAAAAATCTGAAAACGGACCCGTCAGTTTTAAGCCCTTAGAAATTACAAAGGAAATCCAGTTGAGCAGCCTTGAGCAAAGTCTTTTGTGCTACTGTTTGTAATCTATATTATGATTCATTTCAAGAAGTAAAAGGAATGAATATCCAATGGCTGTCCATGGCAAGTGAATATCAACCTTACAGAAAACAACATTTTAAAGTATACGCAATAACTTTCTCTCAGGCATGCGTTTTCTGCAACTTTGTACTCTTTTTCATTGTATAACAACTGAACAGTGCACTTTTTTGGAAACTTTAAATACGCATCCATGCTTTCCCGGACAAGGAAGGATGCTGTTGCCGTGAAGTCATCTGGTGAAGATACAGCTCAGTGCAGAAGTCTTACTGGTCACATTGTGAACCCGGAATTTACTTACTGAAATCATTTCTGAAAAGGGATTGGTGCTCGATTTTGCTATACTACGAAAGCCCTTGAGCACCATCAAGCATATTTTATGAAAAAGAGAAGTACGTTTCTACAAGATGCATTTGTTTCCAAGTATGTTTTAACGAGATGCATTTTGGAAACATTTGTTGTTTATTTTTACGTGACGTATTTTTCCTCGCCCCAGACTAGGGCCAGCCTACTGGACTATTTCCGAGTCTGTCTGTGAAATCTTATTTTCTGTTCTGGTCATCTCAACACGTCCATTTGTTTAATGGTACGTTTCAAGTGGCCGCTCATGCTAACTCCCTCCGCTTTCCATGTATTGTTTATACGCATCCGGACGTAAATTAGAATTTATTAGTGAACTGGTCTATTATGCCGAGTCTTTGGTTTGGGAGAATCTGGATCTATTAAGATGGCAAAGACATCCACCGTACGACGATCCAATTCTCATGCCTTACGGCCAAACTAGTCCAGATGGCATTGAGTTTGCCCATACTAGTGCACGGCTGCCAATTGGTAAACGTGGAGGTCAAAAGCAAAAGAGGGTTTTAGATTGTGTGGACGAGAACGCCGTTCATGTACACAGCGGACATTCACTCAAGCAGTCAACAGCCCTGTTCATACAGTATACTAGAGCCTCGAAGTAAAAGGTAACGTATCACAGCGAGCTTCTGGAACCCTTGCTCGGTCTGCCTGTGGGGTTTTACATTGGGCCGTCCTATCACGTTCGATAATTTTTGGAAGAATAATTCCTAACTGAAACCACCCATGAAACAAACATGTTGGAATTTTACCTTTGCCTTCTTCAACTAATATTCAGGAAAAGTCACCAAAGCGAATGTTATTAATGACCTTTTACGTCCGGCGATATCTTACCTAGGTCTCTTAGTCCATATACACGTTTGTTTTCACTTGCCCTGTTTCTTGAAAACGAGATTGTACAACTGTGCAAATATTTACCTACCTGCAGTCGATGGGTTCCAGATTCCGTTGAGTTGACATCACGCAGTTGTTGGCAAAGGTTATATAAAAAATTATAATCTTTCGTAATTGCAGTATAGTATTGCTTTAAGTTTATTACCTTAGGCCCATAAATTATAGAAGTGTGTAAAATATTTTGATCTGTTTTATTTCGGCTTTTACCGACAGACTACCATAAAATTTTTATTGTTCATCTGCGTACAAGGCCACCGCATTGGACTGTTCTTCATGTATTTTAGATTTTCGGAAATGATGGGTCCATTTTTGGCAGGATATTTCTGTTTTAGGTCAGGTTAATTTTTCAGTTTCTACAAATTGATAGACTTGCAAATAGTTTCCAAAGCCCCTTTTCCAAGTTGGAGCAACGAAAAAAAAATTACAAATTCTAAAATCTTTGCACGACATTTTTCATATCTAGGTTCCGGAAGCGCGCCATCAGGGGTCAACTTTCAGGCTCTCTTCCTTTTGAAACTGTTTCGATTTCAGTTGACACGCTATCAAGGCGTTGTGACGTCATGTAACGTCTTAGTGTTAATCACACGGGCGCGCCATTTTGAACGATCAATCGTTCAGATAGCTGGCTTGGCGAAAATCCATTGACTCCGTGAAGCACTTCTTTTTCATCATTTTGGCAATGTGTTGGATTAAGAGGCATTTATGTTTCTTTATGATGGTAACCGTTCCATGAATAATGACTTCAGTTACAAGGATTACCAGAAAAATGGCTCCCTCTGTGAACAGCGTGCTTGATTGAGATGAACGGCAAATATGCTGTGGACGCGTCCTGGATTCTGGCAGTGGCTGGGCCAGAGAACACAGCGTACGCACAAACTGTCAAAATGACGCCATTGCGTCGCAGTCCACTAAGTGAAAATATAATATAATGCGAAAATATAAACTCCCTAAATCACGTTCCCACGCGCAACAGTACTGTACGTACGTTAAAAACGATGGAACACTACTGCGCCCACCACACGGTTGTGTACGGTATGCGTCCCTAGAAAAAAAAAACGAATGGTTTTATGCTTGGCTGATCCTAACACATAAACTATTTCATAAATAATTCCGAGTGCGGTCTGAGGGTTGAGAAAAAAAAATAGAAGGTCGTTCAGATGGGATCGATTCCATGATTTTTGCTTACCAGTTACCCTTTGAAGTCTAAGGTTCCTCTCGCACGGCTCTCCAAGACCCGAAGAAGAATTTGCCACATACCTTCCTAGACCAAAGGGAATGGTTTTATGCAAATATCTAGACACTCTCTTCAAAACTTCAAGATTAACTTTGTCAGCGTTTTCCAAGCAACAGATGCTGTAATGCTTCAGTAGAAAACTTGTGTGTCCCGCGTTTGTAGACTGTGCTACATGTGTGTATTGTGCGTGTTCGTTGTATACCCAGATATACGTGTACGGTAAGAACTGATAAATAATGCATGATTCCGGATGAATATTTATATCGCCATGGTCTGGTCTTTTATATAATTTGGGCGTTCTGAGTATTGTCTTCTGAACAGTGAAGTCATGTGATCAAACCCCGCGGTTTTTAAAATAAAAAAAATATACACCACTCTAACATCGAACACGATTGGAAGCTTTGCTAACTATGGTTTCACAAGCTTGCAGATACATGTATTAATTAAGAACGCCGATGACCAGGTTTTGGGCCGACGGTAGGCTCCAGGAGCAATAACCGGTATCTCTGCCAGCAGACCGTAAGTTTGAACCTACTGTTATTATTTCCTTGTACAGTTTGTGTCACTTTGAACATTGAATGGCAGTTATATTATTATCTAAAGATCCTTACTCGCCTTAGTGAGGCATCATAATGATACTTGGACAGTGAAACTTGTTTAATTATGGTGTGCATCTTTTATAAGGTACATGTAGCCTTAATGAAGCTATTATCAGCCTTGATTAATTATTATATGATATTTATGACATCTTGTAACGAAGCCAGGCGATCAAACCCCCTAGCTTCATTTATGAGAAGAAGTGGCTATTTATAGGGTATACATGTATATCATTATCGTTTGCTGCAAAAATTGCAGATGGCAACTTTGCTTAGATAGAGGCCGTGCTGGGCGAGGCAGACATGCCCGCGACCAGCCGAGTCGTCCCTACCTTGTGAAAGCACCGTCCGTTTCGCGAGGCAGACAGGCCCGTGACGAGTAACAGCCCAGACAAGAACTTCTGGTTGTTCGGTGACGGTTGCCCTTATTCCAGCCGACTTATCTGGAGGTAGCGTTATAGGGACATCTGAACAGTTAAGAGGGAGGCCCTCATCACAAGCACTCAAAACCAAATGGAAACTGACTTAAACACTGACAACGGTTGGCCCATTCATATTTTCTTTTGCCGGCTAGATTAGGATTATTTACCTTATATCTATTCACTAATTACTAGAGTATTCATTCATTAATTTCTCATAGATTAGGATTACTTTCTTTGCTTTTTCATACATTCCATTAAGAAACCTTTATATTATTATTTTAGAAGTTTCCAGGGTAAGAATATTACTTCGGGTTGAGGTTTGTTTGAAACGATTGCATAACTAGATCAGTGACTCGGTCCAATTTGGATATAATAATATAATATATAGACTATAACAGGTCTAAAGACCAATTTGGTTCCTTGATTAAATCAGCCAGTGAAACTTAACTACTTCGAAGTAACTCATTCTAAATTAACGTTGGTCATTGTGTAAATAATTGTAAATAGTCTTGTAAATATTAAACAATATCTGCAATTATTCAAGAAGAAATTGTATATACTAAATAATATGTAAATAGCTTGAGAAAGACTCTGAACATAAATTATTGAAGTGTCCACGAAGTTGCAGGTGGAGTAACTAATTTATTAACTAATAACTAAAATTTATTACTTGAATCCTGGGGGAGTTGTGACAGAGCTACGCGTACGTTCAGTGCAAAACGTAACAAGAAAGTGAGTGGAATCTATGCTAATTTGTCAGAGAGTCATAACGTGTGCATGTATATAATATGTGAAGTGTTTCGCTTCCAAATGAACCGCTTGAATCACGGTTAGCCTATCTAAATCAAAGGATTTTCTTTTAATAATTGATTTTAAAACCATCCTTTTCATGTATGTTTTGAAAAAAGGCAAGAATTGATGCAATTTCCTCAACTGATTTGTTTGTTTGTTGGGGGTATTGTAGTGTTTGTTTGTTTGTTTGCTTGCTTATGCTTGCTTGTTTTTTGTATAGTCAGAATGATCCAAAGGCAAGATAATCTGATTCCTCGGATTTATGTTTACATTGTTTGGATTTTTATTTTGATTTCAGTGTGCGATGGCAACATCGTCTAAAGCAAGGGCTGAGGTTTCGCTTAAACCCTGCTAAGCACATTTTTAATACTTTCGTATCTTTCATACGATGTGATCTTTCTCTTATAACGAGCTGGCTTAATAGTTACATAGAAATGAAATTATCCCTTTGCAATATTTCAGGGGAAAGACTCCACTTTGGAGCCTCACCCAAATCCAATAACAAAGTTCACAGAAACCATCAATGGTTATGTTAAAAAGCACAATTTTGGACGTTTGGATCCATACTGACAGTTATTCATTAATAAAAAGCAGTCGCCGTGTTGTCCCTTTCTATCCGGCTAGTAAGTGACATTGTTACAAAGGTGGACGCGCCACGATTTGCAGGCTCCCATTGGACGATCGCTGAAGTTAACGCGTTAACTTCCGGTTCCAAGTAAACGGCGATCAATGCATGTACACTGTAACTCTATGTGCATTGCATGTGCGGTGGGCGTGGTTAAAACTGAAGTGACGTCACGTTTACGAACCGGATTGGTTAAGATTAACAGCTTTCACTTACGTGTTCAAGAAAATGTGTCCACAATTCATTGTCTTACCCACATTCCCAGCGCCTGCGTAGTATTCAGGTAAGGGTAGCCCTAACATGAAAATCCTCACTAATTTCAGTTCTGTTTCTAATGCAAATTTTATGCTAATTCACATTTGTATTTTGTATCAGAACAGTTTTTCTTCCTACTTGTAAAAAAAGACTTGTTAAAGTTTATGTATTACTGGTGCGCGGGCTCAGGTTCGTTGAGCTGCGCACGAATTGCAGGGAGTTGGTACCTGGCCAGGGTATTTAAGCGCGTGACTCGCATATGGTCGCTCTCTTCTGTCCCAGCGCCCTGATCGGTTGGAAACTGATGATCGCCGGGCCTCTTTTTCCCACAGCTGCACTCTGTTAATTTGTAGCCCACTCCTGCGTTGACACTCTGCAACCTGGTGAAGTACTAGGAAAGAGCTGAGCGGTGTACCTGGGTGAGTTGGAATCTTAAATTTAGAGGCAAGAGACAGAGTTTTGCTGGCTGTTTCTGTAAACTGAGCGTAGAGCAGGCATTTACTTAGAAGGCACCTACATGCACGAATAAATATAGCAGCCATAACCCAAATATTATCCAGTTTTGCATTATGGTTCTGTCGGTCAGTTGCCCATTGCCGCCCACTGAGAATGTTTGCGTACGCGTGTGATGGGCGTGTGAGCGCTTGAGTGTGTACCGGTACCCCTTATGCCTGGGAGTAGACTGCCCCACAATTAGTCTACTCCCCGGCCTTCTTATTAGACCGCTCATAGGAGGGCCGGGGCCGTACTCAGTGAACGTCCAATTGCAAATTTTGAGAACACTATTTGAGTATGAAAACATACAAAGTGAACAGTGTCGTCCTGAATTTATATCAAGGTAAAAGCGCCCTCCCTTGTCCAGAAATGCTTGGTCAATTTGAATGTTTTAAAAGCGCTCTTTTCAGTTTACACAACTAAAAAAAAAGATGTCAAACAGTCTTCATACATAGAAGAAGAGCACAGAGATACACAAGAAAGGGGTTGTAAGAAAAGTTAATTGCATGGATCCTTTTAAATAACTTCCAGTTGTGTACTGAGCGATTAGTAGAATATACTTCATTACATCATGAAGGTGACACTTGACAAAAAAATGATATCTGACAATAACGATGTTGCGGATGTAAAAATTTAATTGATGTGGTTATACATATAGTACATTTCCACTCATGGCTTGTCTAAACTTTGACGACTATACAGAGAGTAGGTCATCCCAACTAAAATTTCAGTCTTAAAGGTATAGTGCTTCGGCCCCAAACCCTGAAGTCTTTGTAAAACTGCAGTTTCAGAAACTTAATTCCTCTACCTTACCTTGTTCTCTTTGTATCTGTGGCTTTTATGCTTGTATAGCCATTTTACTTGATTAATGTGCATCCCCCCCAAAAAAAGATGTCCTTGCTTACTCCACAAAGCCATTGACTCGTATAATGACTCACGTGCACAAGGTCTATACGAGTCTAAGGAACAATGGAACATGTGAAGTACCATGCTCATTTCAGACCAAGTTCGGTGGACAAGTATTACTAAATTAATTTTATCAGATTTATCCTGAAATTGTCTCCAGAAAGTCCTGGCCAGAGACATACAAATGAGAATCTTTGGCTCGGGTAACTTGAATAGAGACCACTGGCATTTGAAATATTAGCTCATCACTTGAAAGCCTGACGCACCTCTCCGTGAGGTACGGAGGGAAATTTTCCCTTTCTTTGTAGCATGTGTTTCCCTTTGTTGATGTTTGCTTCATACACTTTGGCCTTGTTAAAAAATAAGGGACTTTTTATTTACAAAAGACTAAGAAAAATTAAAAAGAATATTCTTCATTCTACCACTGCTGCTCATTGTGGATATACAGAGTTTCTCTTTTAGTAGTAGAGAATCCTGTCGTAATGGACGGGCCGGATCATCATCCGGAACGTCTTGAGCGCGTAGGTGAAGCCGTGTCCGCCCCACGTGCCCCAGGTGATGACGCCCCCATTCAGCCCGCCGGCGTCCGGGCTGTGAATGTACCGGCCGTTAGGGTTGGCCTGGTTGCAGGCTTTGAACCAGAAGCCCGCCTGGCGGAGTTTAGCGCAGCTCATCTCGGCAGAGGCGTCGTTGTCCTGATCCTGTTGGTGAAATAAGGGGAATACTTCTAAGTCTCCTGATAGCTGGAAAATACGGCTTTCGAGTGATCGAACGACCACTGAAATGGCATAACGAAGTGCGCAAATTTCTCAAGAAACTCCATGGAAGAACAAATAATGGTGCTTTGTGACCAACCCATGAGAATTACTGGCTTCAGTGATTATTAACTGGTGGGCAGACTTATTTTCAACCGAATACACAAACAACGAGGGGTCTTTGTGTGCGATGAGCACGGGGAAGTGACATGCAAACATCACGTATCCCTTTTTTTGTATCTCTTATGGTGTTATACTTGTTTATTCGGTCTACATCTGATGTGTTTTTTCTTGTCAATTATTGTGATCCAAATTTCACTGTAAGAATAGAATTTTTTCGAGTCTTTGCAGATCATTTCCTGTCATGGACTTACGTGAGTACTGAAGAGACTGTTGTTGTGGTAGGAGAGGGAGTTGCCCCGGTTACCAGCTACGTACTCGCCAAGCACAAGGCGGTACTTGTCGTCTGGGCTACCGACCACGAAGCGGTCGTACACCGCGTAGCCTTGCTCGCCATCCCAGTCACTGAATTCTGACATTGTTCAAAATAATAATAATAATTGTTTTCCATTATGTAAAAATATGCATGAAAAACCTGTTGACTAGCTCTGTGTTTACATCGCGAAGCGCCATTAATTTAAAAGCTTTGACACAGTGTTTCGCATCACCGGCAAATTAAAGTCATGCTGGAATCCGTTCACAGACGTTGTAATCTGTTCAGGTATCCAGTGGCACTTGATTCGTGAAACGTTCTGGTTCTAAGCAACGTTCACATAAATTAATGACACGCACCCTGGAGCCTATATAATATGTTGCCTGTCTCCTGTCGAGGCGCGTACGTCATGACATTGAACGGAACAGAGCAACGACAGTCATGAAAATTTCATCTTAATCTTTTCATGCAGGAGAATATATGCTGCGTGCGCGGGAATTTTTCCCCAACGCTGGTTTACCAGGTGAATCGCGTACCTGTTGGTCAAAGAAACTAGCCAACCGCCATGATTTCTCACTTGATATTTTGCAAACTTGTGACGTTTATTAGACATTTGTCAAACAGTTTTTTTACCTAGCGTTTGAATTTTATTTGTACTCAGCGTTTTTTTTGGCCCACAATGCAATGCACCTCGTGCCCCATGCACTTGAATTTCGGGAGATGGACCTGAATACGTGCCCATTTTTTTTACCGGCTCGTAGTTGGTAGGGGATTCTTGTAGTCAGTCCGTATAACATGTCGTTTCCTAACCAGAAGTCCGACTCAAGACGGCCGAAACCACTGGCATAGCTAGACCACTGACGATAGAAATTCCTGGATCCATCCTATAAAGAAACGGGTATAAAGCACGATGATTTATGTATATCTTTTACGCAGGGGAAAACAAATCTTGGTGTCAGGGGAGTCGGGTTGGTGTGGTGGCTCTTTCCTCGCCTTCCATCTCTGCGACTCGGGTTCGAATCCCACCTGGGTCAGCATGTGGGCTGGGGTTTCAGTCCTTTCCTGATTCCAAGGTTTTTCCCTCGGAATATTTATCTGGGGTTTTCCTCCCACCTCTAAAACTAAACATTGTCTTAACTGTCACTTCATCCTGTAATCCGCTAAATATGCTGCTGGGTGAACATTATAAAAATAAATAAAATAAATGCTGCTCCATGCTTTGCTCCAAGCAGCTCTGTTAAAATTTCATATAGAATACAAGTGACTCTCTGAATTGTTACTACATTTATCTTTGGCGGCAAATGCCCTTAATCCAGTAATGTGTGGAATCGACCCGACAGCTAGTGTCGCCTTGCTACTTTGTGCGGTCTCGTTTGCATATGGTCGTCGCGCGCCCCCATTCACAGTTCCGTTTCTATTGTACCCTCGCGTCTTTCGATATTAAACGTTGTGTACTGTTCAGTAGTGCAGCTTAAATTCTGTCAGGAACCAAATTCTAATGTGACGTTGAAAATTTTATATCTTCTGTTCCGTTCCATTGTGACTGTTCATGTTTGTTAGTGGTTGTACGAATACTGGGAGTTTCTGGCTTCCTTGTTTTCTCAACATTTCCCTCGGCAAATTGGTCAGAGGAAGTTTGTGTCGTGTCCTCTCACTATAGGCCATATTGTTGCTATACCCTTCTTGCCAAAATTCTTATACCCAATATATCAATTACCTTTCGGTTCTGTATGACTGTCCACGCTCCCCCGTCTGTACTCATGTCGCAGTATGCCAAGACTGACTCGCCCTTCTTCCCGGATCCCGGAGGGTTGCTCACGGCGTACACCCCATCCTGCCAGTATCCCCACACCCTCAGGCAGCTGCAGCCGTCCATGCAGTTGGCCCCCGCCCTCCCCAGTGGTTCGCGGGGCGCCGACGGCGCCGACCGGCTGTCCGGAGGCCGGTCGACCGCCGCGGGTCGGTCGTGGAGTTTCCACCGCGGCTTCTTCTTCTCGAGGCCCGCCTTACCGGTGTCATCGCCGACCAACGGCTTGCGGGTGACCGGTGAAGCCTTGTAGGGCGCGTGTGGGTCGCTGGCGGCCCTCCCGCTTACGATACCCCTATCGGCTCCTAGAGGCTCCCTCGATCCCTCACTCGGTCTGGAAGCGTCTTCGGCTTCAGTCGCTCCGGTGTTATCTCCTGTCTTTTCGACAAAAAAGTGTTCCACTTCCCTGCTTTGGGTGTCCCCATCATCCATCACAGGTTGGAAGTCGGTGGCTTGGTTCGGATACAACGGTAATTGTTCTTCTAATGTAGTCAGTTCTGGTGAATAATATATCGACAGCGAACTAATTGTTAAAAGGTTTGCCCTGGACACACGCATCATCTCAGACATTTTGGTTTTGCTGTGGTAATAACTTACCGCATTTACACCAATCTCTATTTCATTTTTCGTGAACATTTGAAATTTTACATGCACACACACGCTTGCTTGGAGAAGGGTTTGGCCATTTCATCCAGAAATGCCTTAAACTGCCAGTGCAGCGCGGGTCGCCATCAACCTGAACCACCGATGAAACTAGACCCTAATTAAAGACGGATATACACCATGCATAGTGCGACAGTGGACCACACATTTCCCAAAAGAAATATCCCACACCTGTCACAGTTAAGAGCTCCTCGTACCCAGGGGCTGCCTCAATTTGCCCGCTGTGCCCAGGCGAGTTCACAACGAGGATGTCGTCATTCACTTTAGCTATAGTAGTCGATTCCCGCTTAATCCCAGGAGTGCCGTCGGCCAGACGCTTCTTGGGACTGGGTACCGGCGGCGATGGCTCGTCATACTCTGGGCTCGAGGATAATAGCTCCTGTATCGAAACGCCCTCGCCGTTGAAAACAGGCGATGCATATGGGTCGTCATTCTCGATTATAGAGGAGAAAGGTGTCGTCGAGTAGTCAGATATCTCGTAGTCGGGAGGCACCATAGCTATAAAAGAAGATCAGACTCAATTTCGGTTATACAATTATTCGTTTATTTCTAAATAAATGCCAACTGAAATAACCCTGTAAACTGGGGTCCATTTTTCTGGTCCCTGTTACATCTGGGATAATGATTGTGTAAGTTTTGACCACAAATTTTAAGTTTCGAGTGGGGAATTAAATTATGCAAATTGTCTTCCACACAATATAATAACTTAAAGTCACTTTCAATGACATATCCGTTGTCAGATTGTCCAGATCAGGTGTGACAAGGGGTTAAAACGTCATACGTCCTACTCTAGAATAACATGGGGAGAAGGAAAACTTCAAACTTTTTAAGAATTTAGGATAACCTCTTTTTCCGTCACAATACCCTTTACTGTAGCTAATCTTTATAAGCCTAAACGGCCAGAAGATTTTTTTTCGTGGGTAGCCTTGAGTCAAGGCGATAGCTGCTAGCTGCAATCTTTGATTACCTTCGCAGGACTTAAACACTATTGAGAAACGTCTCAGCGTGATTCAATCGCAGCAGTCACATCGATATCGCACCCGCTAGTCATTTTCAAGGTCTGCACGCCGCGCACGTGGACCGAAATCATCGCTGTGATCGACCCGACAAAGGCAACACCAAATTCCTAATTTTGAAGAATGAGTTTCTGAACAACCCTTCGTCATGTGAATTTAGATATGACTGACCTTCTGAGAATGCGTCTATTTATAGGAAAATATGTACTCACTAGTAATTTGCTGGATCTGCCTCTCCATAGCATTTAGACGCTTTTCTAGTTCACGAACAGCGTCGGTCGCACTCGTGTCGGACTCACACTGCATATATAAGGCCATTGAGACGAGGAAGATATAATGTTGATAAAACTGTAATTCATAATGGATGTCAGTCACAGTTTTCCATTATTAATAACTGCCACATCGCAGGTGGGTGGTGGAATTCAAAGTACCGACACAATTCTTCGGGATTTCATTAAGTTACATTTCATTTTGCAGTTTTGATACACATACAGGAATGTGGTTTTTATTTCTTTACGTCGGTTTCTCTTCTTTCACTTTTAGACATTCAAGTGTAATCACCCCTTTAACCAAGTGGGTTATTCCGTTTCAATCAAGTTGATATTTAACCATGGCAACTCGTGTCAAGGATAGGCCTATACCACACCGCGGTAGCGTTTCGATGTGTCCCCAACCTATCGCCCCGGTCTTTTCGTGAGATTGGCGGCACCATCACAGCAGTCAATCCCAGATTTCAAATTAGCACATTTATTTGAAGAAATGGTTATGGCACCATAATGTGATTCTGCGCCCGTAACTGATCCGAGCCGCCCCGAGCGGGCTGAGTGGAATCGTGATCGGATTCCGCGTCCAGCTCGCGGTGCACTGGTTTCCGGCTTCAGTATAACTGGTTCGTCTCGTTTGGCTCTGAAGTTCGGAATGGCCCGGGGGCACGAGTGTGGTATAACTTGCACCTGGTCCATGTGATTACGCTGCCACATCCGCAGGGAAGTAAAACTTTCTCCTTACTTTGAAACCGATACACTCCAACGTCTTTAAGTTCTTGACACAGTTTTGGACAGGAAAACCAGTTTCCCTGAGATCATTGGTCCGTTTGAAAGTGCACGGAGTGAGCGTGGCAGTGCGTCTCTATGGAGATGCATTTTGGCAACAGTGTCACCACGCGCTGTGACCCCATCTCGCTGGTCAGGAAAATTCAATTTGCTCGACGGGACTGACCAGCGTTTACTCCACACTCGCTCCCTTCGGGCTCGGAGGAGAATGTCAGGGCAAAGGGAAGACCGAAGCAAATTACATTGAATCCTGCTACGCCGTCTCTTGAAGCAATAATTGTTATTGATCATATCGGGGCTTTACTCTCAATAAAGTTCGATCTGGTTCCATCAGTTCTTGATTTATCTAAGAATTTTGTAGATGGCAACACCGAATGTGCATGGGAGATCTTATCGGTCTCAGACATTCGCAGATGCAATGAATTTAGAGAAAAATTAATCTCCCACTTTCATACGTTTATAAAAAAAAGTGAGTGTACGCTATGGTTTACAAATCTTAAAGGTAAAGGTAACCCACACAACATTCTGACGAAAAATATTTTTTTAGCCTGATAAGAGGTCGGTATTAAAGTTCCTTCGCCAAAGGGTATAACATTATTGAAAGGAACGACTTTGGAAGTCTGATTTTAATTTCAGTCAAGTGCAGTCTTGTCCCTGTGACACCGCTACCGTATTGTAGTCGCTCCACAACTGAATTCAAGTACTATACCGCTTGAACATTATCATAGTTTATTTCATCAGGCATTGAATTTCCTTTCTCAAGACGGTGACATTATTAGCCTTTTGCGAGTTATTTTGAATACAATCTGGTACACTGACTTATCTGATTGCACATAAACAATACAATTGAATTCCCCAAAGCACTGTTGACCTCGTGCTTCGGGGCAAGCTTTTGCACAGCGACCATCATCTCTGGAATGAACTGGTTCCTTTGTGCCTAAGCTTCTCATCCGTTGAAAACAATGTATTGGTGCAAGGCGTCTCTCATGTAATTATTAAAGCAAAAGCCTGCCCCGAATCACGAGGTATTGCAACAGTGTGTTTGGTACGGAGAATTCAAATTACGTCCACTTGAATTCAAAGAACTCGGTGTACCAGATTTTATTCAAATTTAACTACGAAAGAGGCTAATTGACACTTATACATCCCAGTCAGTATAGACCTACTGAGCAGTCCTTGTATGCTCAAAGCAAAAGCTTGACATGTTGACAAGCTAATATTTTGTTCAGCTTGAGTGTGTGTATGACGACAAGAATTCAAGTGTCAGACTAGTTTCCAAAGCTTTCCGAGAGCTGGTGACGAAAAGCGTCTGCTCGACAGGATTCGAACACATGACCCCGTCGGTTTACCCGTACTGACATGTTTTACCACTCGACCACTGAGCTAAGTTTTCGGGGTTGGCCTGTTTCATTTGAATCAACATGGCAGTAGGCACTGCATTGAACATGCTGAATTGTACCAACAGAATTTCGTCAATATCTTGTCAGTGTGACAAGGCAGGACACCAAAGCCCGACACATCTACTGTTTTGCAAGTTGTCTCATTGTCCTATTAAGTGCTTGCGTCGGTAAGGTCAACACTACTCGTTAGGCCGATTATTTCGTTCGCTCCCAAGGCATCAGACGGTGGAAAAATATTTCGATTCCCTCTGTATGGGCTACAAGTTCAACGCAGGTCACTTCCCAGCTAATACCCACTTACCAGCCCATTTATACCCCAGAGTCCATAGAAGCAAAAAAGGGTAAAGTGATTACCAAAGGACGAAGCCTAACGACCAGCAGCTGGATTTTGCTCTGTGAGTCTGTGACTCTTGAGATCACTGGTCAATCTTAACCTGTAGGTTAAATCAAGTGCTGTAAAATGTGAAATTGAATTATTTTTAGCGACGGAAGTTTCTGAACAAACATCTTCGCCGGTTAACCTGAATGAGTAGTAGGACATTATTCCGAAAGAAACCCGACCGTCGTAAGACAGTACCCATCATCGAGAAAGCTCTTTAGTCTCTATGCCATTTCAAGCTTTGTTTTCTTTCTCACAGAGTTTGAGAAACATGCACTGCTTTCAAAAATTGAGTAAACAAAGGAAGCTACACAAAACAACTGTGTTCTATTTTCCAGTGCCACAGAAGCAGAACGCCCACAACCTGACCCTGCAAAGGGCCACCGGTGACATTTATTACGAAGATTACACGTACTATAGTCCGAATCATTCAGAAAATATACCTTCAAGAAACGGAAACATCTCTCACCTTGCACTGTTGGCACGAAACGGCGGGGATCTTCAGTTCATAGTGGCAAGTTCCCTTCTCATCATCCGCATAGGTCGCAACGGTGGCCTCCTCAGCCTCCGTTAAGCCTGTCAAAATCAGCAGCATGCTGAACAAGTACAAAAGCAGCGTCCATCGGCTACCCATCCTTCCTTCTTTTCTTCGGTCTGCTGGCGAGCGGAGCGCGAATGAGAATGAAGCCCGGTCGGTTGCAAAACCAAAGAGGAGGAAAGTCACCGTGCGGTAAGTTCCTGTCGGCCGATGATTGGTCGAACCGGTTTCACAGAAGCGCCCGTCGACCAACTTTCCCCGAGGGATGCTGCCCAATAATGGTTTCAGTCTCGCGGACAAGTTCTTGACTGTAATTGATCGGGCTGCTTGTTGATTTTTTTTAACGGAACTTTTCAAACAAAACAAGCAGGACCAATTTTAGTGAGAAAGGACCAACCTTCACGAAAAGGTGACGATGTTAACTTCAAGTCACGCACCTTCGACACGCCACGAGCTTGGATTGCATCACTTTCCGATACTCATGTTGTGTACGTGCCTGGCAGCGATCAGAGGCAACATTTAATGTTGATAGGTGCCGGCATAAATAAACACACTGTTTACTTTCTAAAGGTATAGCGTCACCAGTCCGTCACTACGTTAACAAAATCGAGCAATTAAGGTTTAAATTGCACCAAACAGAAACAGACTTCTAAAAAGTGAGAAACTGGAGCGATTGTCATATCCTGTTATAGAAACCCCGTACACTTCAGTGACTATACTTGCACATTATAAACACCATGGAAAATTACTGGCAGGGAATTCGCAAGTCGATGCTGTCCCATTCAGGTCCAACATTCTGTTCAAATCACATTTTTGACACAATAATGCAATGGCTGCCATAGCATGTGGTATTAACCCAATGTGTTATTCGTCCATACATAATACAAACAGTGTGATAAAAATGAACTTTTACGCTTTAATTAATCATACCAAAAATCGTATCTCCTGATCTTCTTTTATGGGTCATTATACTAAAAATAAAGGAAACACAGTCGTTCTTCAAGGCGTGATATCTTGAGACATAGGGAACCAGAATAGACTCTGAGGTCCTAACACAAAACTGTGACCGCAATTTTTCAACTCTTACTAAATTTTTTTATCATCCAACCAATTCCATTTTGTTTGTGACTAATCATACTTGATTCCAGTTAAATTCTGTCTCTTTTACTTAGCACCAATCGGTCTACAGGGGCGTAGCGACTGGGGGTGTGGGAGTGCGGCACCCTCCCCGTAATAATTAATTCCAGTCAGCAAATAGAGCTTCGATCGGCAAATGAATCTAAAATTGGTACATAAACGATATACGTTGGCCGTCGGCATTTCTCCTGATGTATGAAATGTTGCGTACCATTTCCATGATTTTACACGACACGAGGTTTGGGAACAAGTTACAAGTCGGCAAATTGACCCTAGCACATCCCCAAGGAATGCCTCCCCTAGGCCCCTGTCGGGCTACACTGAGTGTGGGGAAGGGATGGGTGGTCTTTGGTAGGCACACAAAAACACCAAATACTGCGCAGAAACCCTGTGTGATCAACTGTTTTCTCTTCGTCATGGGCCTAAGAACAAGATCTGTTTATTTATTCATAAACTTGTTTGACTTTTCCTTCTGACACTCTTGGCCACTTGAGTTAATCCCTTCCATACCACTTGAAAACTAGGCTTGCGTAGCTGACATTCCATAGTAAGCTCTGTTATGACCTCGTTATATTAGGCTTAATGGCACTCTGTGGTCTTGAGGTCCAGCGACCCGTTGTTTGTCAGTAGGCGACTAGCTTTACGGACTGAGGGATTTCTCCGGTTATTGATTACCGTATACCATGACAATTCTCGCACTTGCGGTATAACTGACTGGTCAAGCTCAAATGTAAACGCTGACAACCAGAACTTGTGGTTTTTACGGGACGAGTGCAGACTGAAAAATTTGTATCTGTCGTACCTTGCAGCCTTGATTGGCGTTCAAAATATTAATAGAATACAGGTCATAGAACAACATTTTGTTTCGACAACTTGCCAAACTCGCGATAATCAAAGCTGTCGCATGCAGTTCCGATGCTTCCTCATGTTCCTTAAATATGGCGCGTGAGAAGGAGGAATGAAGTAATGGGACGCTTAAGGCGCTTGGTGGCGACAAACATACCATTTTTACCCAGTTCTGAGCATGCGTGCATAGCTGAGCACACCCAATACAAGGACGCGTATTTTTTTTTCTAGGAAGGCTAGGGGTAATTACTATAGGCCTATACGGGAGTGGTTAACTGCAAGCTGGATCAATTTAGTGGTCACTTAGAACTTCAGTGCTGAGGTAAATGTCGGGTTTGATGGGGCAGCGCGGACATCCGGGAGTTTCACAAAAATACGGGTAGCAACGACACCGCGCCAGTGAAAACAACTGCAACGAGCGCGCGCGTACGCACAGATCAAAGAAAAGATTGTAAAACCCGATCCTCACTGGCTGGTGCGTGCGTACGTCGCCAAGGTCGCTGTTTTCACCGGCGCACTACCTGTCAATTTTTTGCGAGAATCCCGGATGTGCGCGCTGCCCTAATCCTATTATAAAACATCCTCCAACCAATTCCCCACCAAGAAAACTGACAAATTGCTTCACAGAGATCTAACTCTTGGCTTGCTGGTTCTAAGTATAGAGCTCTTCTAACAGAGCTACCATGCAAGTTGGCCAGACGAACAGTTTTGTTGTGTCTTATACTTAAAAGTTTGTGTACCCCATTTATGATAATTGCCCCTACCCTTCCTAGACGACCAACACACGCACAACGGGATACGCCCATATTATTATAATTACCCCTAACCTTCCTAGGAAAACAATTACGCGAAAAGGACCGGTTGTCTGCTGCCACCAGCGTCTAAAAGTCTCCCATTACTCTCAAATACACTTACACCCATTCATATACGAGAATGTGTGTAAACATGTATAATTAGCCTGTATGTCTCTTTTGTTCATAAAACTGAAGACCCCTGATGTACTTGTTTATAATATCACCAATCGTGGACGTCAGTGGAAACCAATGTTTATTGCTCGATGTCCAACATTCAAATGAATCCAGAAGACACAAAGTTGCCTTGTATTGCTGTGGTCTTATTGTTTGACCTTTTAATGCCTGAGGGTCTTGTCACATGAAATCCATTTTCATTACCAGATAAAATGAATAAACATACAGTAAGAATACAAGAATCGTACTACATACAATTCTATGACGTCGTAACAGGTGGGCACCGCACTAATGGCTTCTAACTCCAGTCGCCAAATTACACTATACAATATAAAAGTCCAGCTCACGTTGTACCCTGCATTATTAAATAAGAAACTGTCAAAAACAATGCTACGTTTTGGAAATACCAGGCAATAGAACTACATATACAAACATTAAATTACAAAAATAAAGTGCAGCCTATTAACTCAAGTTTAAACACAGATTTAAAAAAAGTCTAATGAATAGCTAGGGTGTATAGTAATCTATATACAACGACAATCCTCAGCCTCTCAAGCTGGTGCTGTTTGTGTATTTCTACCCAGGTCACCAGCGGGCTATATGCCTATGCACATGGAGCCCGGTAATAACAACAATATTCATTTGTCCATTGCAGAAGTCAGGATTCTTTTCCCTGTTCTGGTACTAAATGAACTTTCGGTTGTGATCTTGAAGGGGGTTAGAATGGGGACATACACTCGGTCCGCCATTCCGAAGTGAGACATGCATGTGTAGAATTCTTGGATTATATTGCTTATAATGAAATATATATAGAAATTATTTAGCTACAGAACAGGTTTTTTCACACTTGCTGGTCTTGGGTATTTATGTCTTGACCTCGGGGACTACTAGGGTTTGGTGCCCTCAACGAGTGACTGTGCATGGTTTGGGACTCTGGCTTTGCACATATTCTCCGTGAATTGCACATATTCACCGTGAATATGTTTTGCAAGGTTCTTTTTACAAGTAGAATTACGCAGTAGCCTAAAATAGCATGCCTAGTAACGCTACCCAGTACTCATGCAGACGTGGCGTGAGCTAGTGACAAGGGTGCATTCTCGCCGGGGCCCGACACTGTCACAAGAACACTGATGCAGACACAAGTCCAGTCACAAGACCATGCACTGATGCAGACACAAGTCCAATCACAAGTTACAGGTTTGTGATGCACAGAAGTCTATTCTTGTTTCCTGAATGGATTCCACTGGAGTTTCAAAGAATTCGCTCCAAGGAAAAGATTGGGCAGGAGAGCGTCTTCCGTTCAGCTCTCCCTCTTGATTCTCTCTTCCAAAAGTCTGTTCTCCTGCAGGAATGTAATAGCGTCCCCCACTCCCCGATCGAGGTACTCGCTCAGGGTCTCGTGACTTGGGGCGAAAAGCGCCACCATGGCCCGCCAGATGTTCTGCGAGCAGACCCGGAAGCTGTGACCGGCCACCACGTAGCTCAGGCTGAGCCAGGACTTGTCGGCCGGGCAGATGTCCTGCAAGTGACCGCTGAAGGGCGACACGCACAGCGTCCTGCCATCAGGGTAGATGGGCATGTTCACCGTCATACCACCGTCGATGTATTTCTTCAATTAAAACAGAGGAAACCAATTAGTGATGATGTCACATTGCCAAATTTGACAAGCACCTCAGACCGTGCGTTACGCGCAGAGTTGTGAGGGTGCTGAGGACTTCGAGAGACTTGACTGAGTCCAACGCAAGACACATTTTTCGGCGATTCGACTTGACTTGAGTCGAGTACCTCATCAGAAGACCCTACCCGAGTGGAAGTTAATAAGACTTGAATTCAAAAAATAAGAGCCAACCTCTGTGCAAAAATATATATTTGCAATGACTTACAGTGCCGGTTTATGTCGTGTTATCATCACGCGTTACGTGGTCCAACCATATAGAGAAACCCAGAGGTAAACCTAAAAGTGCCAAAAGTGGCTTTTTTCTGTTTTTCCTTATCGTATTGTGTTCAAACATTGGTGTTTCGAATTGACCTGAGCTAAATACTCGACTCAGCTCGCCTCGACTTTTTTGCCTAATGACTCGACTCGACTCAAGTCGCTACATTACAATGACTCAACTCAAATCGAGTCACTGTTGCAATGGCCGGCTCGACTCGGGTTAAAAAAATAGTGTCTGGTTACAACTCTGCTCGTTATTCGAATCCAACCCCAGATCGTATGGCCTTTGCACATGACGTACTCGGCAAGAGGGTCTTTAGTCAAAGTGATCAATGTAATAACTTTATGTACTTCGTCTACGCCTGTCATCAAGAAGCATCTTTCTTTAAAATTGCCAACATCTAAAAAAGCAAGCAACGTTGATGGGCAGCACAATCGTTCAAACGAATAATCGGTTGATAAAGACGCCTTACTTTACAAATAATATTGTACAACGCCGTTTCTGGGACATTCCATTTTGGGGTGTGTGAGCATCGACTTCGACCGAAGAATGTTTCTGTTTATTAAAAAAAAGAAACATGGAAGGCCCTCCAAGCATGTCTGTTCTTTGTCTGACCTAGAAATGAGCCCGTAGAATTTCAAGATGTACCCCGGTATGATATCTCAAACATTCTCCACTAATCCCTAACGGCTGGTGGTACCTAAAAATGGCACTGTAGTTCCAACCGATGACCCCGCCACTTGAAGAGATCGTTCCAGCACGCGGTTGCACTTGCCTGCTCCAATCACGCACAATCTTTCATGTGTTATGTACATGTACGTGTTGTGCATGTGAGTGGGTGCACTTGTCCAACGTATTAGATAACAAGGTTACTGCATCCATATCACTTTTGGAGAACCTGGTGTTCAGATAACTCAAGAATGTCCTTATTTCCTTAGGTGTTACCGCCGTGGGCTTGCTGCGTGTAAGTTTACAATTAGTAATCGATCGTGCGCTGATAAATCGGCTTGTTTCAAGAGCCGTAGACTTCGTGTCTCTCGCCAAGAGGACGTGGTATTCAACCGGCTGCGTTCGAACTTCATCTAGCAACTGTAAGACCTTATTACCCGGCAATTACGAAAGTGCGGTTGGCTCCTGTAATTAGCAAAATATTGGCTGATCTTAACAACAGTTCAAATCTCGGAAATGGGTACATCGCAGAGGTCTATTTACGACAATTTGTGATTACCTTTGCCACTTGACACTCTTCTTTAATTAAACCATGCCGGGCAAAATTGCTAAACCGAACCGAATGTTGTCGATTTCTCAACGAAAGCGATTTCAAGGATCAATTGAACTCAACCAAGGATTTCATATAGCCTCTAGTGTGTGTACATTACGTACATCATTGAGACAAGTTGAAACATTATTTACTGAGTCTCTGAAAGTTTTCATAAGCTTCATATGAAAATGATCGCAAGTCATTATGGTATCGAGCAAAATTTGTGTGTATAGGGGGGCTGGATCCGCCCCGGCTCCTTTAGGGCAAGAAGTGGTCGCATTTTACACCAATCGGCCACTGCCGCATATACATGCGCGTGACAGTTACCTCGTCTTGTTTTATGTTTCCTTCATTTTGGACTCAGTGATATCTTTTACAATATGCAAGATTATGTTACACGCCGAATGATTGAAAAGGCTGCAGTTTAGTTAAAATAAACACTGGTTACTCAGCAAGGTCATGAACTGTAATCGTGTTGAGCCTTCAGCTTTATTTCCAGACAAAGGCAAATGGCCAAAATGCTGGCTGTTCATTTCATGAATCGTCTTCTAACCTTCTGTGCACCAAGGACATGAAGCTTTCTGATACGAAGAAAAATCTAGGCAAAACAGTGAAGAGAAGGACGTGAGAATGTAAAGGCAGCTGTTATTCTCACCTGTCCTCGGAACGTTGGTACTCTGAAGCCACAATAAACTGGAATGTAACAACTGCAGAGCAGGGCCTAAAAGAGAAAAAAAGGCATATTGATCGCAGCTTGGCGTGAGTTTTGCAACGGTTTTAATTGTGCGTGGAAAAATACACATAAAACAGTCACCGACAATGGGTTTGAAAAAGAGGGGGGAAAATCAAACATGAAACAGCCCACAAGAAAACTGTTTTAAGAAATGTCAAGGAATTATGGCATCAGGTGAGAATGACGCAACATGCCTAAAACTGGAATCAAAAAATGAGAACAAAAGTAACATGGAAATAAATATCTTGAAATCAAGACACCTTTTAGGGGGGGTGTTCTAAGAGGAAAGTTATTCCTTCTTTTGACTCGCAATGGGAAAATTTACTAATCACATCGCTCATTTTACTCTCAGTTTTGGTTTCCATGTGAACACGAAAATACGTACCCCAGTAAAGGTTTTCCTTTTATCATAGATACTGCCATTTTCACAAATCTTTCAAAGCAGTATATATGTCTCCCCTTTCAAAAACATTATCCTCCGCGATCGACACTGCATGTCGAAACTAACCTCTATGAGCTCTTCGTCCGATCTGAAGTCCGTCAACAAGACGTTCTTGCCGTCCGATACCCTGGTGACGGACACGTAGAGCTTCTGGCTGGCTAGTCTGTAGGAACCGGCCGGCACATAGCGCTGCAGTTCGCCGCGTAGGTAGCTCAGCACATCGAAGCCCGGCGTCAGCGCTCCTAGTGGCCGCTTCTGGACCACGTCTACGAAGTCTCTCAGCATCTGAACGGCATCCTTTGAAAACAAAGGAAACGCTGATAAAAAAAAAGCTTGGGTATATGCCGGAAAATGACGGAATCACAAATCTCTCATAAATGAGAAACACTTGTGACACAAAACCTATTAACCCCCAAGCAACTTTTGAAATAGAGCTATGGAAAACTATAAGTGGAAACTATACTCCCGGCTCTTTTCTGAACAGACATACTCATAAGAGATATTTTCCTTCGCATGGTGCCACCGCAACCTTTCCACTTATTGCTGTCTTTCACCATGAAAAGCCTGAAATTCCATCTAGAAGAAAACTATTTAGAAAACTTTGGTGTTATTAATTGCTTTTACTGGTTTAAAATAATCGGTTTTGAATATCGATCGTTTTCAAAAAACAATTGGATTCATGGCCGGGGGAAAAACAGAAAAGTTGCAACCCCGTAGGCTCTTTCTCTTTTCTCTAATCTTGTATCCCATAAAGATGAATACTTGAAGCATTTATAAATTTGTTTTGGAGCACAGACACGGTATTCAGTTATGTTCAACTGTCCTAAAACTGCTCTATTATTCTAGCATGGTGCTTCGATCTAGCTACCGCATACTGATTCGTTTAAAGCTGCAGGATTTCGAGCAACATTTTGTTCAAAACGATCATACCAAAAAAAACCCGAATAATTATCATTATCTCCGTCTTCAGGAGCCATAGCATCGAATCTACTGCACTGTGAGTATCGAAATATCGATTATAAACAAAATAAATGCAAGGTTGAGAATGTCGTTTGCACGACAATTGACACATGTGATATAATAAACTTCATCGTGACAACATGAAATTGTATTCTCTGTCTGCAGGGGGCCTATATGTATCACAGGAGGAATGCTTGTTTTTTCGGGGGGTGGGGGAGATGAGATTTGTTTGCGTTCAAAGTATGTCAACCGCACCTTACTTTCGCCTTACGACAATGCAGAGTGTGTAAAATACAGAAAACCTTCAAACCTTCCATGATCAAGCCTATAGCATCAGAACACAGAAATAAGGTGAAAGTGATTTTGACAAATTTTATTATGAAGGCATAACAACGACCTGCATAACTCAAGCTGGTGATCTTATGGCACATTGTGGCGAGACAAGTGACGAAAGCATGTTACTCTATTTTGGAATAAATTTGTGAAAACGGAGTCAAAAGTACACGCATATTCCTTTTTGTTCCAACAACGTACATAGCATAGAAGATTGCAACAGAGGGATTTCACATTAGCGCCGTCTGCTCAAATCTGCATCGAAACCGAGGCACTCTGTGTTGAAAACACAGTCGACACAGTACATGCAGTATCAGGTTCGTAAGTGTGACGCCGCCTCAGTTTAATTAAACCACGCCCACTGCACATGATACACGACCATCGCAGGTACGTTAGTTCGCGGTAAATTGCCGTTATTTTTTTTTTATTTTACATGTCGAGTCATCCTGAAAGATTCTTCCACAAAAATCTGCAGCCTGAAAATCTGAATTTAACATACCTTTATGTATTTTGTGTCTTGACTCCTTACTTTCAATCGTCTGATCAAATTAAGAATTGAAGCTGACACATACAGCCTCGTTTTCAAACGCAAAAGTGCGCAGATCGACGTTAAAAGCGCTAAAAAGCGTTAAAATCCCTCTATTAATTATCTGTACGTCAATGGATTTTGAAAAAAGAAAGTGTTCACTTTGAAAGATTTGTTTCCATGGCAGATGTATTTAAAAGTACTTTGCTGCAATACATTTTGTAATGTTTGCTTTTGAATTTTCATCTCACCCCTAATTTGTTTGGCATGCACACTATAGCAGCGGCGGCAATGGCGCCAGCTGACGCCCCGCCCCAACGGTTGACCTTTGACACAACATGCTGCCCGTGTGTGAGTAGACCCTTGGCCACGCCCAGGTGGTAGACAGCGAGGAACCCACATCCAGCAAAGGAGATGTTGATCTTCTCAGGGAGACTTAAATCCTGGCAGCTAGGGGGTCTTTCCACAAGGGCAGTGGTCTAATTGTACAAGAATGTAGAAAGTCGGAACTAAAATGAGTTTCTCTGATCTTCTCCGGCTTCCAAATTATCGGGTTCATAAAACTATAAAACCAGGCGAAATCTAAACCTTTTGATTAAAAGGTACGAGTTATCTCTACAAATAAATAGCGTATATTTCAGTATTTCTGCGAATTGACACCGACATGCTTCTACAGTGGCTAGTTTAAGACAACACCCACATTACAACATGTGTCAAGTCAGGATGAAGCCAAATAAAAATACCAGGCCATGTACTGGTATTATCGTCCCAAAGCACACGTATTTGGCAATTATTTTTCATGCTGGGGTCTCTAAAGGCAATCTCTTGTAAGATACATTTGGTTTTTTTTAGTTTGTGGCAGAGAACGGCAGAGGAATCTACGCTTCAATAATGCCAGTGTAAACATACCGACTGGATTCGTCCTGTGCAGCTTTTGTACGGGGCAATTTCTGGTGGCAACCGGGGAGTGTTAACAGCGCCCTCATGGTTTTTGGCGTTTGATTTCGTCATCGTCCGGACTATCCTGGATATACAACGGCCGCGGGACACGTTCCTGAGATTGCTAAGAAAAAAACACAAGTGGGCAAATATCAAAATTTCAAATTCAAAGAAAAATATATAATAGCGAGGATGACAACATCACAGAGGCTTCACATTGAGATCAACTTCGAGCTCTATAAAGTTACATAAACTGAAGGTTATCTTCAGTAACTGGCATTGCAGACAGCCGTACTGTACTGTAGTCCAGAAAAGTATGGACAATTTGAAAGGTGCACTTTTCCTTAAGCTCAACCCCACTGAGGACGCCAAATAGTCTGCATGTTACATGCAATTGTTGAAAAAAAAAGATCTGAGTCTTAATGTATCGGATGAACCAGTTTAAGACTAGTTTTCTGTTCATTCTTGGTCTGAGTATATTAGCCGCTCTCTTTGGGTAAACCGATTAGATAGGCCTAATTTGAAGTTGGTCGCGTCATGACTACATATCCCCAAACGGCAGTCAAACTATGCGCTCGGGTCTGAATGTTGCCGCCCGCCTCTATGCGAATATAGGCCCACAAGTTGGGGGTGTGTGAATAATCCCAAATTGGAAGCCACAAATCCCAAATATAGAAATACCTCAGTGACTGGTTTCAATTGTGGCACTTGCTAACTGTAACTAACCAGTGGGATAAAAAGGCCTATAATATATCAATGAACTCGCACGTAGAAATCGAGCGCTTCATAGTGACATCCATCCTTAACTTATTACTGAGGTTAGCGAACTCCCAATGAAAAGTCCTTTGTCATTACGAGTTGTGATGACTGACCCAACAGCATTACCATTGTCATCACAAGAATCAATATTTCGCAATAAACGACGGATACCTGTAACAACCATCCTTGATATCGCCGTCGATAACGCGAGGGCCCTTATCATACGCAAATAACGCGACACATTCTCCTTCAGCGCCTACTATGCGTTTGGTAATGCGTCATGACCATGATCGCAATCATTGTGAGGGACCGCTCTAATGCCATTAGCCGGTCCGTTTTTCTTTCACTTTTAATGAACGGTAGTCCTGTATTGTATTTTTGTTTTTCTTGCGCTACCAGGATGGGTTTACTGTATACATTACATGCCATATGAGACGACCAGGATGAAAGTGGGGAACAGGAAAAAAATCTCATATATAGGGCCTACATACATGTATAATGAAACTCACTTGGCTGTGAACCAAATCAATGAAATTCCTATTATGATTTATTACAACGGGAAAATTGGTTCTATTTGTTACAAAATGACTAGGACTACAATCGCCACATTATTTTATAGGAGTTTACTAGTTTTACCATAAAGAATTTGGGCTTGTTCGGAAATAAAAACATCTCGATAACGCTGAATTCTCATTTAAATTGTGGAGACTTCATAGCAACAAAGTTCAGGTTCTTCCCCAACCTTGCCTATATAATATGTCAAACCAAGAAGAAAAACAGTTGGGAATTCCTAAAACCAGGAAATAAATAGATTTACCACTCTGTAAACTCTGCATTAGGAACTGTTGAAAATATCGAAAGTAAAATATACACCTACTTATTTAGATGTTGCGTGACTTTGTTTAAGTTTTTACGTTTCTGGAAAGTTAAAAGTAAATTGGAGCGGAGTACCTTTCTAACTATGCAATAATGATAAACTAATTGCCGGTTTAGCAGTGAAAATGCCAAAATTGGAAGAACTGCAGGGGGTTGGCGTGGTCATACCAAAAAGCAAGGACCCGGGAAATTATGGTCACAGTCATACCAATACTGACCCCTACTCTGGGCTTCGGACACTGAGCTGGTGGCCAAGTCACAAGTTCGTTCAACCCTCTTTTCCTACCCAGCGGATCCGTGCGAGCCCTGAAAGTTTGTTGGCCTGTACGTGCGCACAGATTGTGACCTCAATCATCAGCATAATTACGTACACAGCCAGTGAATTTATGAATGAATGGGACCGCGCGGCAGGAATGTGTCACAGCTGCATAATGCAGTAAGTCTGGTGTCTCTGCGCTCCCTCGTAACAAAACACTGACGTTCACAGGAGCGGAGGGTGGCTGATTAAGGTCAACAAACTTTCAGGATTGCGCGTAAAAGGATTCAAAGCAACAACCTTGAACGATTTGGGAACGGGGAAGCATTTTGCTACACGCCAATATGTATGCTCGAGCATGGCGCGCTTCCGGATAGGACAAATAGGCCTATCTGACCTTCCCAAGAATGGAATCGATGATGAAAATCTAAAGAAAATCAATCATGGTTGCGAATTTGTAACCCGGGAAATTTCAGGTCTATTTAGTTTATTGGCACATAGCCAAGCTATTGTAAAGTCTCGATCCCTACCTGGACCCTTCGCGCCATCATTAACAATTTCATTTCACGCATGAATAAGCACCAATTTAGTCGACAGTGCATTCAATTTAAAGCTGAATAAAAATTAAACTGGTCGAAATACGTGTCAAAATAAGTAGGTTGCCAGTAGATCGTAGACCCTATACAGTGCTTATATGCCTTGGCAGAAATTTTTGTCTTACTGTAGTGAGTTAAATTTATTCAAACATTCTTTCTGGATAGAAGATAACATAACCGTTTGACTTTTGTGATGTTTTGTTCTGCATATGAAAATTATAAACATTACTCGCCTTACCTCAAAATGGCACTGTACTGATGGACCAACTTAAGGGTAGCACTAAACAACTTAAATGTCACCACCAGTGGCCAAGCTTTACGACTGTAGGCCTACCTTTTCAATTTAAAATGATTTAACTTCAAAACGGTGTGAAGTTGAACTGAGGGCAATTAAGTCTCAGCGAACAACTTTCTTAAACCACAGAAACACAGGCAAATGTTACACAAAGGCCTACGTCCCAAAAAAACAGAAAAAATTCCATTAAACACACCTACCTTAGGTTTACTACACGAGCGGCTATAACTCCATGGACCATCGGTTGTTGGAGAACGCTCATTGGTCTCAATCCGATTCGGTGGAGAGACACTCAGCGCACAATAAAACATGGGTTCAACTTCTTAACAAACCTTTATTACAAACGTACGAGTTCTACGACTAGAAATAGGACACGGTGCTGTGAACGATGCGAAGCTCAGGGTAGAAAATGATGTTGATGTCTGCGTAATACATGTAATAACCGCAACCCCCATGACTCTGTTGTGTACGTGTACGATTATTCACAAAGTTTGTCGACCCCGCCGGGCCTTGACAACAGACGTTCATAGCTCACGTGCACGGCGCATCCTGCGTTGAGCATGCTAAGCTGACGCAGCTGCGCAGCAGAGCGTAACAGCAAAAAAAAAAAAAAAGAAAAAAAAGAAGCGTGGGGCGATAGTGGTGACGGAGGTCATGATTTTATAAAAGTTTAATTCACCCCCAATCCAGTCGCATGTTACGAGAATTTGAAATGATTTTTTTTTTCCACCGGAGATCCCTGTATTTAAGTTCTTTCAGTATACCCAAGTGGGAGCATGCCATCTTGTTGACCTCATGCATTAATAAACACTAACAGCATGTGGATCATATCGATAAGATAAAAAATGAAATTATATAGTACCCTAAATAAGCCGGGGTTTTGGCCATCTCACCGTCAGACCGAGTGGGAGAAGCCCGCCCCTATCTTGGCGGTCCCGACCTGTTTCCATAAAAAAACTTGGTGTGGCATGTAAAGAAATAAATAATCCGACACAGAATTTTTTGATAACAGGCCCCAAGTTACGCGTGTATATTGCGTCGACCCAAAACTGAGCACATCCCATAATAATCACAATATCAAATTTTCAAATTCCGACGTATGTTTTTAATTTGTGTGCCTCGCAAACTTTTGACAACATATATATCAAAAGTCATTTCTTTCAATTGAGAAGCATCAACGTCACACAAGTCAAAAACCATGGGCATCGCTAGAGAGGGGGTGTGGTGGGGTCCCCCCGATTTCGGGAAAATCACGGTTTTGGCATCAATGGAATAAGGCTAAATGTAAAGGGGGGTGGTTGCGTAGGTGTCATGCCTGTGAATCAGACTATACCATTACATTCATTTCCATGATGGTCCGTCGGCAAATTTCCTGATGGTAACCCCCCCCTTCTTTTTTAACATGGTCCAGCGACGCCCGTGGTAAAAGGGACCTCTAGTTCGTTCTGTCAGCAGTACGTGTCTCGTAGTTATCAGACCACTCCATTTTTCTTTCAATAAGACATGTATACAAATAGCGTACCTTCCATTATATCTGTATGTAATCTAAAATGAATTGTGCGAGCGTGCAGTTAGAATATTCCCACAGATGAAAATGTAACATTTCATTCAGGCCTATTAATTTCAGCGTCGCGGTTTGTTTATTACGGCACCGGCCGCTTTTATCAGATATCGCCAACTCAGTTTCATTGGAGTTCTTACAGCGTCATTAAATTATTGATGGTGTCATGGACCTAGAAAAATGAGGGTATCAACAGGCAGCCTATGCCACGTAGCCTTTGCGCTGTCATTCTCAAACCAAACCATATCGCTATACATTCCCGCTTAAACGCGTTTAATCATATTGATATGCTTTCGTTTCGACGTTTATTTGTTAACAATGAGGAACGCTTTTTCAAAGTATTCTATTTTCTTCATCATTTTCTGAGACAAAACAGGGAAATATCAGACTGTCATACATCCACATAGTTTCTTGGTCTGTCCGTGATATTCTGATAATTTTTGGAACATCAAAAGACTATTGGTTTAAGTAATTCAATTGTTGACTTTTGGTGTAGTGCATTTCCAAAAATGAAATAAAATTGCTAATTCGATTACAGGTCATGTACAGTTCGACATTATTATGAATAACTTCAATTCTACACTAATGCATACTAAGATAAAACCACTTTCGTCCGACGATTTCAGTTGGTCATAATTGAAGAATTAGATTTAGAATTTCCGCCACAAGATTTCCCTTTGTTTGCAGTGTCATTCATGACTTAAGCACTGTGATTCTATCTGCGGCGCGGCAACTTTATTTCCATTCCTAACGAACTTTCTTAACAGAGTGAAGAACTAATTTGGTCTCTTTTTGTACCTACATCGTGGTGTCAGAGACATATGTACATGAGCAAATGTCTCGCTTTTGTACCGTTAGCAAGACACATCATATTTCGCCAATACTTAACGCCTTGTTCAATCAAATACCATGAACAATGAAGCTATAATTCGAATGAAAATAAACTGATGTCAGTCACAGACATGAAACATTCAATACCAATAACAGACCCACGCATCTTACAAATCTTTGTCTCGGTTAACTGCTTCTCACATTAAGCATCTTTATTGTATACAATAATCATCGTTATTTCTTCACAGAAAACAGCATTAAAGTGAACTTTAAAAGAAGTCTTCGTTCGTAAATATGTACAAATAATTTGTAATAAAAAATGGTAAATCGCTTTTCTTTCATCTTAGTTTGACGTTAGCACATAATGTAACTTCTCTGCTTAAACGCGTTTCTTCAAAACGTACAACTGAACAGCAACGATAAACAGCCATCGATTATTGTCCCCCTCCGACCCTCAAGTCTCCCCCGCAAACCATTGCATTAGGATTCTCAACTTAAAAACACAGTTCAACATCAAAGGCTCACGCAACGCCTTACAGGCCGAGGGTGAGACAGACAGTCAACAGCCCTGGTCGGTTTCTAGCTTAAACCGGGCATGAAGGAGAATTTTTTTTCACTAAAACACCTAAAATGAACCTGTGAACCTGCCGCTTCAAGGTGTGCTTCGGCCTTCCAGGGCCACGTCAATTCGTACTTCGTACTGCAACGCTAACACAAATGCGGTGGTGTCCGTGACGAGGAAACATCGGCGTTACAGCGGAACGCGAACCCGAGAAGCGGATGCCTTTTCTGAGAGAGGCGTGTGCCTGTATGCGGCTAATTGTGGCGGGGTAACAAGTCGGGGAAGGAATCAGCGGATGGGACAACAAAACTTTCCTTTCGTCTTTTTCTATAACCCTTAACAGCCCTGAATCCTCCAATTTTGATAGGATTTTGCACACACCCTAAGGAGTTAGGGTTAATATGACTCATATCATTTGAAACACACGATAACTGCTTGGGAGTGCTGTCCAGATAATACATTAAACATCCAATCGGTTAAGTGTAACCTATTTCAGAGTGATCAGAACTAATCTTTAATTCAACTGACAAACTAATGCAGCTAAAACTAAAATATAATGCAAATCATAAATAAACGTCCACCTGATATAGAAGTTGTGATTTAAAATACTTTACTGTGATGGTACATGTTCGTCAATCCTTCTGCATGACGGAAAAATTATTGCAAATAAATGCCCGATAAATGACAACGTACGAATCCATGTTCTAAGAAAAGTGGAATATCTGTGCATTTGAAATGAAACATAAGAAATCAATCTTCGCACCCTATTCCCATGTTTGATCTGTTTTGGTTGTAGCTGTTGACGTTGAAAATCCCTCGCTATCCATGCAAACCCAGGAAACCACCCGTACTCTCTACGGATGTACCTTCTGAAAACAAAGTGATTAATTTCATTGTACTCCAAGTTCAGGGTGTTCTTGCATTGGTCCTAGCTGAGTGATCAGCCTGTAGAGATCAATGGCACATCAATGGTACATCTTATACATGTACCTGATGTGCAGCACTTGGATACACGCGCGCGCATGTCTAGGGCATGTCAGTTACGAGGTACATGTATGTACATGTACCCCGTAAATGACAGTACAGCTGCTCGGCCTGTCTGATAGAAAAACTGACAGTAACTTAAGACTCGGCTGTTCCTTTTTTCGACTCACAAGACGAATACAACAAAAACGCTGTTGACTGCCTTGATGTGGTGAAGTGTTTTGCCTCTTCAAGGTGCATAACACCTGTCTTAAAAGCGACTGCGTCCCTTGTACATGTATGTAAAACAAAATGGCCACGTCCCACAACACAGAATTCAACAACTGTTACAAGTGGGTGTTTCCAAGATCTGCCATGTCATTCGATCACACATTTCCAAAATAGCACAGGATTATATGTGTCATACACTTCACAGATCTGAACTCGTGTCTCAACCTGTGCAAATGCATAACTGTAGTTAGTGTATGTTCAACAGCAGGTCAAATGAGCCCAGGGTGTAGAAATCAAACAGGCGCAGCAACATATCACTAGTCTGCACAGGTAAATAAAGTTGTTAAGCTGAGGCATTGCAAAGCTGGTCAAAGATGCACAGCATAGGGTGCTGGCTTTAATAGGCACATCATAATTCAAAGCATGAAAATCAACAGAACGAATAGCCAGCATAAATAGGAGTGCACAACATGAATGACCCACAGCGTCTGCGAGTCTAACGATGGATGAATATACTCTTTGCAACCATTGCTCTATCACATGACAAGGCCACACACAGTATCCTTCATTTCTGACGATATCATGTACATGTACGAGTCAACATAAATTATCCAACACAAGGGCTGTCAAGAATGGAAACTTTTGTCGCTGATTACACTGACTGCAATGAAGTGGGAAAGAGGCGTAGGGCTCCACATCTGCAAAACGACCAATCTAGACCCAGCATCTGACCTTACAATGTGACGAATGCTGAACTGCATGAAATTCTGTATCACTGGATTACTAATTTTTTTTTCTTTTGCGCTGTGAAATACACGGACATCTCAAGTAAGCATTTTGTAGAATCTGGCATCAATGTACAACCCAGCCACAACTAGTGGACATTTGTAATACACTGTAGCTGGACCGTGAAATGAGTCTGAAGCCCGAACTGCATTTGAGCTAGGTGCACAGTAATGTCAACCTATCACAAATGGTCAGTGAACCTAGTGTGCTGCTTAAAACTGTTCAGAGGGAAGTACATGTAATCACTACTCCAGTTCATGGCTGCCAGCATTTATTACCCTGGTCAAGGTTATGGAACAAATGCCTCTATGACAGCAACTCCATAATCCTTCACCAGGACAATAACTAGGCCGTGACTGACTAGAAGGTGGCACATCAACAGACCTGTAACATAATGATGGCAGGTTTTGTTTGCGTGTGTGCTTTCCTGAAGGTTAAACAAACGCGTAAACAAAGTGTGACCTCATTATGTTTTAGGTCCACTGAAGTCAACTTCAGACTGACACTTGCATTCATACGAGCACACTGCCTGAAAGACAGGAAACAGTTGGGGCCTATGTTCGGAAACTAAGACTGTGCAGTAGATTCCAAATACGGAACAGCCTCTGGATCTGATCTGCACCGCTCAACAATTCACATTTCTGATTGGTCACGGCACTGTGCAGGCCATTTATCTGATATTGCCTAATTGAAATTAACAGGAAGATTCACTGTTTTTATCCAGATCATTACTTATGCACTTCATTGGTTTCTCAAACTGTGAGATACAGGGCCAAATTATGACTACTGTAGTCAATAGGTACCTCTGACAGACTTCTGTCATGTCTGTAGTTCCTATTCTGTCCCAGGCACCAGTAGCCATTTCGTTGTGCTGTGGAGTGCTGTTGATGCCTAGCCATATAGCACCAGCTGGTTCAAAGCTTCCCCAATTTCACAAGTTCAGAAAGGGCAGGCAAAGCATTGAAAACAAATCCACTGAGTGCATTTTATGACACACTGTGATATTTTCCTAGGTCCTCAACTTTCCCGTGCCACCTTTACGCCTCAGCCTGAATTTTGCGGAGACCATTGGCACAGTGCCAAATGAATGGCCCAGCTTTAGTGTGGTATGTCAAAATGGAGAGCTGCGTTTGCTCTTTTTAATGACCAAGAGTAGATTTCCTTCAGATTCATATAACTGGATCCAGTCACATTTCATGAGTTGCATGTACATTTATGCATTGACATTTTGGTTGACGGCCACTTGACACTGCTATACAAGCTTGTTTCTCTAGGCAACTTTATCACAACACATGTAGGCCAACTAACATTACACAAGGACATACATATAATGAAGTTTTTGCCACATTTTATGCCCATTCAGAATATGCCCAATTGTGAGTACATGCTTTGGACTATACAAGTGTGCGCACCAGCTACGACCCATTTAGAGTTTGTTATGAGTATACATTATGTGACACATGGCATTCCTGGGTTCTATTCTGTTTTGTTTGACTTCCTACCATACAGATGGGCCCAGTTTTCAATAATTTTGCTGCTACGTTGGCACCGTCGGAGCAGATCACATGGTGAACTGGCGAGTGTAGTCATACTCGATGGTGGGAATGACCGCTTGGACAAACTTCAGAAAGATCAGCAGGTATCTGGGAGTGTAAGTTAAGGACTCACTGTGGATTGTCACACAAACTGTAGTCGGTGTCTAACTGCAATCGTTGAGGAATATGGGTAAGATTCAGATGGGGATCCATGCAATATGAAATATTTTAGGAGATGTTTCTCACCAATGGAGGAATCTGAAACATTCGTTATTTGTTTTTGCAATACCTGCATAAATCCTCCTCTTTTACGAGACCAAATGGTCTTCAAGTATTTACCTCTGCCTTTTTGATAAACAGATCCATGTCCGAAGAGCAACCCGTGGGTAGTGCATCGTGCAATGTTAGATCGGCTCCTGTGCTTATATTGTTTTCCTTTCTTACTGGGAACGAAATCCATGCATAAGAAATGGGGGGAAACCAGTCAAATGAAGTTCTATTCAACAGGTGCCATTGAATAGAACAAATAATTCAGTGACACGTGAACAAGGATCCACCAATGAGGTAACTGGGATGTACGCAGGTACTATATAAAATATTGTAATGTTTATGTTAACAGCTACATATACAAACTGCTTGCAGAGGGTACCATTTTGGCCGAAAATTTTGACTTCCCAAAGGCAAGATACAGCGACTGCCTTGTTAGAGTCATTTGCACAATATTGCTAGGCCATTTCTTAACCCAAACTCACATGTGGTAACTCTCTGGAATGATGCCCCACAGTGATATTGGCTACCACAGTAAGTGGCCCTATTTGGTAAAATGAAGTAACTCAAGTTTTTTGGTGAATTTGAGTAAGAATGACATCCCGCTAATGTGAGGCTGCTATTTCTGATTCTGAAGTTATCCCAGCCAAGAAATGAAGCACTTCCAAGATATGATACATGTATGTATCTCAACGGGAAAAATATTTACTGTTGAGGCTTTTTCAGAAAAATAATGCAAGTCTGACATACATCTGTTTCCAAATCTTCACCAAATGACATACATTGTATTTTTATGATTATCTGCAAAAGATGAAGATTGATGCAAAAAATCAAATTTGTGGTTGTCCAGACATTAAACACACCTTCACAGACTCCAAAACCTAAAAACCCCAACGGCAAAAGGTCCAATCCTCAGTCACACTTTTTTAAAATGTCCTTAAAGTAAGATGCATCATTTTATCAAAATAGGGCCGCAAGTCCGTGTTCAGTTGTCAAATTCAAGTCAACACGTCCTGCATCCAGACTTCTTAGCCTCTGTGTGAAGGTACTTGCATGTATGCACATCCACCTGCAGTTAGTCTGGGGATGTATGGCAGTTGAACCTGCCGGCAGTCCCTGTGTACGCAGACTGCCTGATCTTATTTACAGGTCCTCCAGAGCAAGTTGGTTAAGAAACAAATTAGTTGAGCAAGGGCAGCATAAACAGTGTCAATCTTCAAAAGGATACAAGTGGACACCCAGCTCCCCTCCACCGTCAGCAACTGTGTGGATGATTTTCTTCATGACATCGGCATGCCTGTTGGAAGTCCAAAACACAGAGACATTCGAATGACTCCAGCGGACAGTGGACTCCTCATCTAACAAAAAAATCTACCACAATGCACCCCTTCTTCAAACAAAGCTCTTGAAAGCAACTGACATTTGATTACCTGCAAGGATGGACCGAGCACATCGTCTGCGGGAGATGAGGATGGGATTCCACTGTCACCGTCTTCTTCACGTGGTCCTGACTGATGTCCTCGTACATCTGCTCGACGGTCAACGGCTTCCGATTCTGTCCATAGAAACACCAATAATCGGGTCAGTAAAACTGACCAGAGCCATGCATATACCAGTGACAACCTTATAGTTGCTCTGGTACAATGTTTAAGAGGTAACTCTTGTCGGGTGTTATCCTACGTCAGGAAAGTTTACTTGAGGTGCACTATGGTTTACAAGAGAGCTTTGCCGGTTTGTCCAGAGATATCATTTGAAGATCACTAAAATATACCATACTGAGCTGGTAAGGGAACACTGTATTCAGGAAAGAAATGGATACAATGAATTTGTACTCAAATCATAAAATTACCATTTAAAATGTTTAATAGATAAAATTATGTCAACATAGGCTGTGGTCTGTGTTATCCTCCATAAATTCACAACAGTTAAAGCTTAAGACAACAGTATTTTGTATCATGCTTTCATGCTGGTGCCATTTTAAAAAGAAGTCTTTATAAGCTCACAAATTTTACAGGGTTGTTACAAAAGTCAGCTGAGAGTCAGTTTGCAAGTTTTGAAGTAACTGGGGATGAACGACATCCGAGAAATACCTCTGTTAAATGTTGGGTTGTCTAAAAGTTAACCAAAACGATTTGAAATTGGGACTGTATGTGAGGACTTGTGATTGCTGGATTGTAATGCTGGCAACGTCCACCTTGGTCGCTGGGCTAACCGACTGAACAATGCCCACCTCATCGTACCCATATAACCACAGCCGAGGCGTCTGGTAGTATTTGTCGTAGGTGATGTTCAGGTCATAGGTTCGTGTCTGCAAGATGCCACTCTCACCACCGGATGCCCCTTCCTCCTTCTGTAGCTTGGTGGTATCCAAGATGGCCTGCATTGGAGCAAAGAATGGCAGGGGTCAGGCTGAAGGTTCAAGGTCAATTTCACAGCAGGAAATTACCACCTATCTAGGACACCGGAGTACACCCAGTTGTTCATGCACTGTTTGCTATCAGACAAATAGTCTGCATTTTTAACAGGACTCACTCTAACACTCGAAGTTAACTCAGCTAGATGCAGCAATATACAATGTCTGGCATGCATGTATATAGTTTGCAACCAGTCAACCATTCCAACACCAAACAGTCCTAGAACCCCAACTTGGTACCCACCGCATCTTTCAACATCAAATAGCATTCAACTCAATTCAACAGCCAGTTTCAATGAGACTAGCTCCCTTGGTCTCAGAATGGGCAGTTTTATAGATAATGTCCCACTGTGACAGCCCCGCAGAAGTCATATTTAAAAATGTGAGCTCACAATGCTCTTGCATCAACTGAAGCCACCGGCAGCCATCTTACCATGCCGAATACAAAGGTGATCATCGACTTGCTTACCATTGTACGGTAACTATTGATGCCAGGAACGATTTGGTTCAAAATGTCAAGTAAGCCTTTGTATTACCTGTGTATTCGGCATGGTAAGATGGCTGCCAGTGAGACCAATGCATCTGCTGCTTTCTGCTACATTTGGCAGGGTCAGGGTTTATGTCTTGGGAGAGCGTATCATTGGAAAAGGTCGCTATTACACTGGGAAAAATCTCTGTATCAACGGATAGCAGTCAGTGAATAACACAGCAGCCTGCTGCTGGAAACACTGCAAAAACAGTATCAAAATTTTATCTGATAGTACATTCTCAATTTTCAATGGAAACAGAAGGATGACATTATCAAATGAAACATATTCATCAATGTTCTTTATCAACGATGAATGTTTGGCTGACATGAGAAATATGACTGCAGCACACACTGAACTATATGTAATGGTAATGGGGGCCACTGACTGGTTTTTATATTCTGTGTTGCTCAGCTAATGTATGCATATACATGTACATATGGTTTTAGTGGGATCTTAATTTTTCTCATTGTTTTTTCTCCTTAAAATTCATTTTGAATTGTTAAAGATTGTATTCCAAATTCAACCTTAACTTGGTTGCCGATAAACTTGAATTACTGAATTACACTTGTCAGACCTAATGAAATCTAAAAACATCAGAGATCACAGCCATGGTCATATTGAATGGGAACATGATCTTATGCTGGAACCACTGATGCTGAATTTTTTTAAATTTACATACGTGTACATATTATCAATCATCAAATTAGCCATAGTGGTTAATGGACAGGTACTGGCATCTTAATTAATGTTGGCTTTAGAACAAAGGAACATGAAAACTACCATGACAGGCCAGATGGCTCGCTTGGTAGAGTGCCTGTACAGTGTTTGGGAGGTGACCCCCCCAGTTATATGGGTCATTGTTCGGGGTTCCTGCTCCTCAAGGACAATAAAATTCCATGACATTTCCATGACCAAATTATGAAAATCCTTGACCGCATATTGCAATTTCTTGGACTATTTGGACTTTTAAAGTTGCACATAAAATTTCGCATTTCAAGCACTTATTAGAAATCACATTCCATGACTTTTTCAGGTCTGGAAAACAAAACGAATTTCCAAGACTTTTCCAGGCTGCAGGAGCCCTGATTGTTTTTCCTTAGATGGTTGACCTCATTTGTTTCCCTGTGGTTGATTTGTTGATTTCAAAGTTCAACAATATGTACTTGGACTTACACTGTCTTCAGCTTCTAGCATGCCGCTCTCCTCATACGCTTGGGAAAAAAATAGAATCATTCATTTAAGTGGTTATCACTTGCAGACCATATAACAACATAATTCTCACAAATGCACTTACATGTATTATTGAGTTAAGTTCTTTCTTAAAATGAGGCCAAATATTCCTCAGTTTTGCCTTTCGCTCTGAAGTTCACATGCCTAAATTCCAAAAGAATTTTTTTGGGGGGGAAGAAGCAGAATCCACGCCGCCCCTCAACTTTTGTTCTAACATTGTGACTGTGCATTTAATCCCACATTGAGCCTTCTCACATTTTTAAAGTGACATTTTGTAGTCATTTGACGCTGATTTTGTAAAAATAAGACACAGTGTTCTTGAGCAATGTTCAGTATTGAATAGAAGGCACCTTAAAATATATGTTTTTTTCCCACTGGTCTCCTTAACCACTTCGGACCGGGGCATTTTTCAACGTTGAGGATGCTGGGCCGGCATGACTATCATTTTTTCCGTTTTCAAAATCCTTCAACAATTCATCATTCCATTTAACAGTCGTTTATAGCCGCACGGAGTAATCTTCAGGCACTACTCTAAGTTGACAGCTGACCTTTATTGACGCCCGCATATTTCAGCCAGGCCTGCAGCCTTGTAAACAGAGCCCAGATTGTGCGGTGTTATACAGCTGTCTTTTGTTCACGAACCTGGCTCAGTAAACTGCTGACCTCTTTTCAATAGGGGCCAGATTAGCATGCAGCGGTGCTGTGTGGCTCATCGCTGCGGTGGTGGAGAGCTTTTGTCCCGGTGGTAATCCGCTTGCTCTAAATACCCCAAACCCTGGTATACGGTTTCTAAATAATGCTGGATTATCACCACTTTTGAGAGCGAAAAATGCCGGTCATGCCCAGCAGCCTGGTCTTTTGTTCGGAGTACGGTCTTTTGTTACAGGGCCCTGTTTCCTTTGTCCGAGTTCGGAGACCCCGGCCACACATATAAACCATACGGCTCCGATCCCGGAGTCCCCGGCTGGTAGTGGTTAATTCATTCAGGCCGACATGAGTGTGGCGTTGAACCTCAACCGGCCGTAAAAGAAAGCACCCCATTATGCAGTCAGACTGAGTTGCAGCTTCACAGTTACACTGATAATAAGTATTTTTACAAGCATGCCAAGTTAAAATAAGGCCAGGTATCCCACAGCTGAGCTGGGGGAGGGGGCCAAATCCGACCCTCCCTGGCAGAGAGATAATGCAAAAAAATCCAGCTCTTTTAGGGTTAAAGAAATATCTGATTTGGAAATAATTGGAAAGAGTCCACTGAATACTGAACGAAAAAATAACAACAGCTTTAAATTGACTGAACATTTGACAAATCTTTAAGGTGATGTGAGAAGGTTTTAGCATTTTTAGATTTTCTACAGAAGAGAGGGTCATGCAGTCTTGGATTTTGGCCAGGCCTACCTTCCATATCTTCAGCTTCTTCATCATCGTCGTCATCGTCGTCGTCCTCATCTGCTGTTTTCGCCTGTGCTTTCTCCTTGCCGTCCATCACTTCCGTTGTGTCTGACTGAGCTGCCGCCGACTGGTCTAATATTGCCCAAGACATCAAATATTCAGTTATACTATATACCTATAATTAAAATATGCATGTTTATGTGGTGGCTAGCTTCATTGAGTTTCAGGACATGGGTCCGTCTCCTAGTTAAACGAGCAGGCGGATGTTCAGTCCTATTTGGTGTTTATTCCCTTTGTTGTCGAAGATCACACACCACAAAAAACTGGACAAAAGAAAAACTTAAATGATAAGTGCTTTTAGTGTTATTTATTCAAGGCGTTTTCTTGCAACACCCATACCTTGAAATATGCTTTTAGAATTCCATTTTGCAACCAAATAATTGAACTTCGTTCCCTTTTCATTGCACCGATTTTCACCTCTGAATGTTCAATTTTTGAAATAAATGTTTGACTATTTAATTAATTAAATATCAAATTGATTGAATATTCAAATATTCAGCAGGGCCCTACAATGCAAGTTAAATTTGATTAAAATCTGGAACACTGTGTTATCTGATTGCACATAAACACAACAATTTGAAATCCCTAGACTGAAGACACTGTTGTTATTCAAGGCAAACTTTTGCAAAGCGACCACAATCTCTGGAATGGACTGATTCCTTTGTGCCCTTCTTATCCGTTGAAAACAGTGTATTGGTACAAGGCATCTCTTATGTAACTATGTAAAAGCTTGGGTAAGATTGGAGGAAAATGAAATATCCATGAAATAATCACCACTGGTTCCATTAAAGTGCCCTGAGGCAGCATAGGGTCAACAGTGCACATTTGTGTTTGCCTAGAGGCATCCCTTAAAATACCCATTTCTTGTGTTCTAGAGATCAACTTTTGTGCCTAAAAATGACGGAAAACTCAGAGTCTTCCAGAGTTTGAAAGAGATTGTTAGAAAAATCCTGAAATCAGGAAAATTCCGGACAAATCTCACCCATATCCTTGAGGGATATCTCTGTACAAAGTTTCCAATCCTTGACAAACCACCTTCCCCATAGAAGGCCTGCGTGGAGTGCCCCCCCAGAGGATGTGTTTTGCCATTTAGATTTAATGGCAATGAATGCACAAAAGGTTTACTCGAGCCTACATGTGTCCTAGAAGAAAAAAGAAATGCTCTCTAACATGGCGTCATACGCAAGTCCTCTATACATGTACCTGCATAATGGTGAGTGTCCACCCATCCGCCGTCCCCATCTTCCTCGTCGATGATAGCCTCATTCTCCTCCTGATATTCCATCTGTTTGCAGCGTTTATGGCACGGCACTGGATGACAACGAACAAGGAATCAATGTGACATGAACAGTGTGCCCATCTGCACTTCTGCACTGTGAGAGAATAACTGTATTCCCTTTTCTGCCATCTGTTACATGTACATGTTCAGATTTCATCTTTTGTCAAATGAGAATATAAATTTTTCAGTATAAAACTCTAACTCCCCCCCCCCGGTGGCTTCACTTTTCCCCTCCCCTGCATTGCATCCACATTGGTTACTTTCCAGAGCACACAGTCGTGATTTGCTACACGCATAAGAATGAGGACGGAGCACTGCGTTTGCCTTTGTTCCCACAACACAACACTATCCCACAGACTAAGCACAGGCACTTATCACTGAAGACAACAGATCAACTACTGAGGACCCAGAAACACCCTTTATTCCATGTATTATGTCTTAAAAGGTAAAGCAAAACCTGTCCACTCTATTCAACTTCAAACATCATTCCGTACATAGTAAGCTGGTGTTAAATTACATGTACCGTTGTGTTCAAAATTATTTATACCCTTTGGAAAATAACCTTAGGTACTTTTTAAATTTTTCCTTCATAAAAGCTATTGCGTTGGTACTTCCACTATATCTTTTGTCTATTTGTTGCAATACACAAACCCACATGTGTGTTGGCTAAACTTCATTTGCATAATAATAGATACCACACAGGTTTCTTTTTTGCTCCTGGTCAAAATTATTCATTCCCCAGAAAAATCCCAAGAAAAAATGCGTTTTTATTCATAGCGCTTATTTTCACTTTCTACAACTGCAAGAATCTTTGGCATGAAGCTATTTCAAGATGTTCCAATAGAATAAATACCTTCTTTTGATAACTTTGTGTTCAAGATTCTGATGAAATGCCATCTCCTTCAAAGAGTATAAAAAGAGGAAAACTTTTCAGATCATTCTCAGCTACTTGTTGCCATGGCGAAGAAGACGGAACTCAGTGAGGATATACATGTACACCAGTGAATCGTGAATGCCCATAAAGAAGGCAAACGCTACATGGCAATTTCCAAGCAATATGAGGTCCCTGTTGAAACAGTTCAGAGTAGCATCAGAATAAGAGGTTCAACGCAGTGAAAAACCTCAATGGGTGTGGCAGGAAGTGCAAAGTATCTCCTAGACTCTCCTGAAAATCTGCCGGGAGGCCAACAACAACCCACGGATCAAGGCACCAATTGATACCCTTGCCAAGGCAGGGACAAAGGTGTCATGGGCAACCATCCAGTGAGTATTGCACAAAGGAGGTCTCCACAGACGCAGGCCCAGGAAGACACCACTACTCGGGAAGAAACATAAGGAGGCTCGTCTGGCATTTGCCAGAGCGCATCTGAACCAATATCCTACCTTTTGGTTAATGGTCCTGTGGTCTGATGAGACAAAGATGGAGTTGTTTTGCCACAAGGATATTGCCTACATCTGGAAGAAGCAAGGAGAAGCATACAAGCCGATGAACACAGTCCCAACCGTCAAGCATGGTGGTGGCAGCATAATGTTATAGGGTTGCTTCTCGGCTAGTGGCACTGGGAACCTCATTAAAATACAGGGCATCATAAGAAAGTAGGATTATATCAAGATCCTTGATAACGATGTGAAAGCGTCTGTTGAGAAAGTCCAGCCTGGACCTGATTGGACGTACCAGCAGGACAATGAGCCCAAGCACACCGCCAAGGTAGTAAAGCAGTGGTTCCAGGACAACGGTGTCCATGTACTGGAATGGCCTAGTCAAAGTCCTGACATAAATCCAATAAAGAATCTGCGGAGGGAGCCGAAGACTGGAGTGATGGCCAGAAGACCATCCAACCTGACCCAGCTGGAGGCTTTCGCCAAGGAAGAGTGAGCCAACATCCCACAGGAGACATGCAGAAAGCTGGTGGACATCTTATAGGAACCGTCTTCAGGCAGTCATCAAGAACAAAGGTCACGCTATTGACTATTAAGAAGAGACTTTGGACTATGTAAACCTGGGTATGAATAATTTTGACCAGGAGCAAAAACGAAACCTGGGCCGTGTCTATTATTATAAGTTTAGCCAACACACACGTGGGTTTGTGTACTGCAACAAATACATGTAGATAAAAGATACAGTGGAAGTAATAGCTTTTACAAAGGAAGAATTTTCAAAAGTATGTTATTTTCCAATGGGTATGAATAATTTTGAGGACAACTGTATGTCTTGAGGTGTACCGGCACAACCTGATTCTGGTTAGTACATGTAAGAAACATAAAAAAGTACTTGTAATCATTTCATTTGAAACTTATACATACATACATGTACATGCTACATGTACATGTAGCTGGGACCACCTCCTCCTGCATGCATAGTGTCATCAATGCCAATAAGCCATTTGCGAGTTAAATTTGAATAAAATCTGGAATAAACTGAGTTATCTGATTGCACATAAACAGAACGATTTGAATTCCCCGGACTAAAGACGTTGTTGCTATGCCTTGTGATTCGAGGCAAGCTTTCGCATAGTGACCACCATCTCTGGAATGGACTGGTTACTTTGTGCCCTTCTTATCCATTGAAAACAGTGTATTGTTGCAAGGCGTCTCTTATGTAACTAAGCAAAAGCTTGCCCCAAATCATGAGGTATAGTAACAGTGGTTTTACCATGGAGAATTCAAGTTGTTATGTTCACGTGAATTTAAAGAACTCAGTGTACCAGATTTTGGTCAAAGTTACCGGTAACCATGGTAACTCGCAAAAGGTTTATTACCCTCTGTCCCTCTCTCTCATACATGTTCATGTTTATGTACATGTATGTACTGCAGTGTTGCAGTCTAGCTCATCAGAAGTCCCTGCAAGCCCTTCCCCCGTCATCCAGTCTTAAGCCAAGGCCCGACCTAAGCTACATGTACATGCTTTCTGTCCTAATCGCTGGACATTTACAAGAGCTCTCCTCTGGCATTTTTTCACCCTGCTTTATAGACTTGTGACTGGACTTGTGAATTTGTGATGGACTAAACTGCAACACTTAGAGTGTGTGCATTGAACACATGTACTGCTTCTCGCAAAATACAAGGGATAGGTGATGGAAGGATGGAAGGCTCTAACTTAACCTTTCTTTCTCCTTCAACTGTAACTGCCTCCATTCAGTAGGGGCTGGTGTCATATCTGGGTAAGTGATGCCAGGTATTTCACCCTATTATTAATTCCCACCTTCTGTACCCTCCAAGCTTTCAACTTTTCCATGCAGGTAGATAAAAACAGTCAAGAACGCGGTCCAAGTCGTGAACTAAATAAGCCCTCTACATGTGCTTCAACTTCAAACTGGTTAAAAAAGAAAATGGGCGAATGGGGGGGGGAGGTGGGGACTGGCGCTATTGTATTCTTTCCAACACCACTCTTGTCATCTCACCGTTCTTGGTCACTAGGTACTGCTTGTCCTTGGGCAGGTATGGCTTGCTCTTGCTGGGGTCCCCCGCCGCCCACTGCCACGTTGGACAGTGGTGGACCATGTGATCTCCCGCGCACAGGAACTCCTCCGGCGTTATCACGCCAGTCTCCCGGAACTTGGATTCCTGCCGATAGTGGTAACATGGTTTAACTGAAACAGCTCCAGGATAAAAGGACCATGTGAAAAAGCACATTTACATTGTTCATGTATGGTGGAAATAAAAGCAAAGACACAACCATAGGCAAGTTCGATCAAGGCCCATAGTTTTAAACCATAGATCCACAAACTCTCATCAAATGCACGCTAGTCGATAATGGTTGGACTAGTCTAGTCAACTATTTGCGACCACCCCGTCAATGTTGGTTGCATCGTTGGTTGCCATAAACCAATTAAAATAGCGCAATGCAGAAAGGACCAGTTATAAGGAAAATGCCGGGAAAACATAACAGTATGTCACTAATAAACGACAGTTTTCACTTTAACCCTTCCGGCGGCCTCTTTTTTCCCCTTTGGCCTAGCAGCCTGAAAATGGTTGCCTAGGGTCGTTCGCACTTCACTACACATGTGCTAGGTACGTCACGAATCAACCACTACCGGTAGTTAACTAATGGTCCTTCACTGAACTTGCCCCATGTAAGGTATTTATAAAAATAACTTCACGGAGATACAATGTACAGTACATGTACACTACAGGGCTTTTCAGATAAAATTGAGTGTAAAACCAATGATTCTTCAAAAAAGTCAAAATACACACACAGTGTGTCAAATGCTCAATACAGGAATTGCATTTTTTTAAATACATGTTGGAGGATTCAAGAGCACTTCAATTGTCCACTTCAAGTGTGTTTTTCATGAAAATCTCAGCAGCGGCTAAGACAGACCTACATACATGTACATGTACATGTACAGACACCACTCACCTTAAGGCGCTTCTGTCCTCATTTCAAAATCTCTGGCACTGACAAGAACATTGAAACAAACCAACACCAAATGCCCTTGGATGTTTCTGGGTATTTCATTTTAGACAGTGCTAGAAGTGTAGTCCACAGCTGGGGCTGAGATACAGTATAAATGCTAGGAAGCACTATCAAGCCAAAATGTGTATTTGATAATCCCAGTGTCAGGGGCATTTTGCATGTGCCTTTCGCCCTTGATTGCCTAGTTAACAGAAAGGAATTGTCTACTGGCCAGTTCTGATCAAAAAATCTCAGAAAACTTGACCCTTTGCCAACTCGACCCGGGACAGCCTGACCAGTGGGAGATTTCCACCATCTGTGCTTCAAATGGAAAGATAAGTTGTCCATTGAGATAAAAGTCAACTTGGATTGGTGTGTGTGGGTGTTTGTGGACTAGCCAGAGGAAACGTGGGGATTCCAACATCCTGCTGGCATCCTGTCACGGGTTTGAGAAGCTTGGTAGTGACAGTTTTATTGAAACTGGGGCTGAAGATTTTTTGTTGTGTCAGGGTTTGATATTAGATACATGTACTAAACACCTGGTGAGGTTGCTTGATACCACTGACCACCATCAATTAACAAGCACTGCTGACATGTTGAAGGTAGTGGTTTACGCCGGTCAGACTAGTGACTGATCATCCGTGTGTCCATGGAACCAGGGCTTGAAATTGGGCTTTAGAACCATCAGGGGAGCAAGTACTTGTAATTGCTCCCTAGACAGCTGAATTTGTCAGTTTATAGGAGCAAGTACATGTAGCTCCCACATGCCATTAAAGATATACACTGTATATACCTGTACTAGAAAATTAAGCAACTTAATACAAAGTGACAAAATAAAAAAAAATTGAGGGGTTACTGACTGATGAATGAAGAAAAAACCCTCTGATGGTCTTTGGTGTTGTTTTTGTTTAAATTAATAACACTGATAACTTATCGCAGAAACTTTGGCAGAGATTAAAACCTTTAGCTACACATGTAAATGCCATGATTGTGTTGTTAATTTTGTGATAAACTAAGATAGCTTTTGTGAAGTAACAATTGAAAAAGCTAACTTGCGATAGACCAAAGTCCAACAACTTGCAAAATACACAGTGTGTTTTTAAAAAAAGGAAACCGAGATTAACTTCTTCATTTCTTGGATATGGCTTAATATTTTGAAAATTGGCAACCACCATTTATTAACTAATGATGTTCTCTTTCTAATGACACTAAGAAATCCAATTTACTGTCACAGATGACTGAGCACGAAGCAGTTCAATCAATCATGTCGGAACTGGTCTTGCACCAGATTCACCACAGCCTAACTCTGACTTGTAATTCCTGGCCCATATCTCCTGGCACACACACGCAGGTCTCTTTGTTGCAACTAACGGACAGCCCTGATGTTCTTTGTCGGCCTGAGTGACCCTTGTTGAGATTCAAGTTTGTCCCCTCCCTTTGGTACTTTCAGATTTTTGTCGACTTGGCGGGAATGGCACGGTCAGGAAAACGCTGACCAAATGCATCTGCTACTGGCTGGAGGCTTCCAGTCCTGAACCACTCTGTTACCACAAACACACATTTCTCAGTTGTAAACTGCATTTTGCTGGTCTGAGAAAATGAACAACCTTTCCAACTTTTAAGGAGCGAGCAATGAAATAACATGCTGAGGACTGCATAATTTGGAGGCCCAACAAAAGTCCTGGCACTTTACAAAACATCTACATGTACATTGCAACTGGAGCAAGAACAGTTCTGACATGGTTGATTGAACTGCTTCGTGGTCAGTCATCTGTGATACCGAAGCATGTACATGTAGTAAATTGAATTTCTTGGTGTCATAAGAAAGAGGAATACTAACGTTCCACTTAGTAGAGCTATGCTAGCTACCCACACGTACCCATTTATCATGATTAATACATGTACATGCAATATAAATGTCCATAGTGGATCACAAAATTTCAATGTTGTAATTAATACACAGAAATACTTCACAGAAAAAAGGGACACTGTAGTTCCAGAACAGTAGAAGCACCAACCTGACCAAGTGAGAGGCAAGGCGTGTAATTGTGGGCCAAATTATAGGTTTCTTGAACTAGGCCACACACACAAGAGTGACAAGACATATATCAAACACAGTTTTACTGCATATATGTACACACGTCATGCACGAATCTATTTATTGCCATGATCAGAGCACTGATCATCATGATCATGCTGATAATACGGCCGTTTCACAATACTGCGCCACCAAGAGTTTGCAACGCATTGGCCAATCACAATGTGTGTAATTTGTCGACCCAATGCGCGTTTGGAAAGGGTCAACAAATTTTGCGTATTATGATTGGCCAACGTGTTGCAAACTCTTGGTGGCGCACTATTGTGAAATGGCCGTATTCCGCCATGAGTATCACTGCCAATTGCATTTTCACTCCATTAAATCTGGGTTGGTGGTTGATAAAGATTGTTTTGAAAAACGTGAGATTTCATGAAAGATTGACTGATAACGCAACACATCATCAGCATGCAATGAACATGACAGGGAACACAGGCGCTCACTTGCGAACTGTCAACTTCAACGCCCTAGTGTTAACTGGCATGACTTGTTAAACATGTTAAATAAACATGTTAACGTTAAAGTTTAAACTTGTGGCTTGCCTTCAGAACCGGAGTCAGAAACTCTGCAACATTCAGCGCAGTGCCTTTTACGCTGTTTACTAAACTCTGCATCTCGAAGAAAATACTCAGCAATCTGGCAGATCAAAAGCAAAGATATCGAGCCAATATGGGACCAAAATGTCAATCCCACAACATCGTCCGCAGAATAGGGCCGTAGAGTTTGTCGATATCACACGGGTACAGCCGGGCACCCGGAAGTGTGAAAGTTCGTTCAATGGTTCCCGTTGTTATGACGTGCTTTGTCTGGGGTGATCATCGCTGGTACCTCTTCTTTCCCTGCAACATTTACGCCCCCTAAACCAAAAGAGGGCGCTGTGTTGACTAATTAACATCCCTGCATGATATGACACGCCGTAGTACAGTGCTGCGGCGCAAAGAACTGCTGCGGGGGACATGTCTGGGCGTTAAGTTTCGTTCTTTTTTCAATAATTCGACAAGGGGCCAGAGTCCGAAGATTACAACTGAACCTGAAGTAAGTTTTGCCGTAGCTGGTAACTTTGTAAAGTTTCCTTTCACGCAGTAACGATAGGCCACCAGATAAAAAAAAAACAATTTTGCCTAAATCTCGGTCACGACGTCAGTTGGCATGATGCGGGTTAACGTTGGCATGGTTGGTGCAATGGTGGGTCCAAGCATTAGTACGGCACTAGCATGACTAGGCCGACGTTGGGCCCGGAACATGCGGGGTCCGGGTACGAGCTCCAACACAATAATCAATAGCAACACCCTTGCACAAACCATTCGAGCACGACAAGAAACTGAAAAAAATTAATTTCTATTTCCTTAGTCACGGACATCATGTACATGATGTGGGCCTAGGATTACTCAAGGTAAAAATAGGCTAGGCCTAGCCTAAAAAGTAAATATAAATGCTTCATAGTGTTAATGTTAGACATTCGGGAAATTGAGTGCATGACCATGTTTACTGCGAAGGGTAACTTTGCCCCTCTGCCGAATATTAAAAATCTGCAGCCAGCTACAATGTGGGAAAGGTGAGTGGTGGGGTATTTTGCGATTGTGCCATCTGTACATGTACGTCATGCAGACCGCGAGGATTTTCTCTGCCATGCCCTGCCACACTTGACGATAGGCCTACATGTACAAATTTTACATGTTTCACAAACTTTCAGGGCACGTTCCCATCATAAACCGCCGTCATGACTGCAATGTCCACATATGAAACTCTTTTAATGTAATTTGTTGAGCATGATCAGTCTTGAGAAAAACTTGCAGCACTAGGCTATCACAAACTTTCACCTCAGGCTTTTGTATCAGCACAGAGAGTGAACGTGTGCCGTGACCTCCCCCCCCAAAAAAAAATCCTCCAGAGCTACAAGTTGCCCCCCAAAAATGAAATACTATGCTGCAAATATATTGCAAAAACCAATTTCAGCAAACCTTCAAATTGTCCAGGTGGGTCTTTAAGCCAGGTCGCTGTATTTTGAGCCACGCACATTAACCTTATCCCTAACCCTCCAAAGGTGCTTGTTGGCTAGAAACCCTGTCAGACCATCAAACTGCATCATTTGTCAAAGTGGCTTGCATGCCCAGTGTAACAAAATCCAACAGGTCAACCCTCCCCAAGGCCAAACAGCTTGGGAGTCTTTGGTTGCCAGTCACCACAAGATCCAACAGTGGCATTGTTCAATGGGACTAGCTCCCATTGTCTCATCATGCCAAGTGCATCAAAGTGCATCACACTTTATCACCTGATAGACTGTGCTTCGTCTGGCATGGTTCGGTTTCAACATATGTACTTACTCAGGCACAGAAAAAGAAGAATTTGTGTCAGTTCCGTGTAGGTCTTTGAAAAACAAGTGAAACCAGATTTGGCAAAAGTTACAATTCCTTATTTTTATCACAGAGGTCGGTGACTACTTGTACTTGGGTCTAGATGGGAAGCCACAGCAAGAAACACAAGAAAAGCAGACACCGATCGAGATCACGGAGTTTAAGCAGTGAACGCAGGTAGGCCTGTAGTGTAGGCCTATTGTACTTTTAAAATAGTTGGAAAAAAAAGGAGATACTGTATCAAATCTTCACAATGTCGGCAAGTTTGCCCTACTTTTCAACCCAGTTACTGTGAGGTACTGATCCCCTGTCCCCTTGGTAATATCCCCCTTAAATTTAAGGGTGCCCCCATTAGAAACATTTGGATTCTTTCAACTGAATTGGTTTTATTTAATACTGCCATGACAGCTGGAGGGCTGAATTAAGAATAGTTTTCCATTTTCAGAAATAAAAAAAGTTAATAATTTCAATCAAATTAAAACAGCACTATTATTCATTTTTGAAAGGTAATTACAAATGAGTTGTGCTATTCTCTACTTTTGTTTGCGGGTCTGAGTTGACTGTGTGCAAAATAATTTCAAGTTCATTATAGACCATTGGTGTCATTCTGCAATCTTGGTTTTGGTGTAAAACAAAATGTGAAGAGTTTATTTCCATAACGAGATCAGTGCCATTTTGATCTCTGAATTCCACCTTGTGGTTGCCTCCAGCCTGTTTCTATGTGTTTTGCTTAGTAAAAAACAGCTCACTGAGTAAGAAGAGTGAATAATAACATTTAGGCAGACCTGGTATTCTGTTTTTGTTCTTGAATATTTCAAAATCATGTCGATGTTGCTGAATATTTGAATGGTGTATTCTCATTTTGGAATGAAACCCTTCATATCTTTGCATAACATCAAAGCATCAGCACATTGATTTAATATCAAAACTGGTCAAAGTTTTCTTTTCTCCATTGTGGTATTCCATTTTTTCCCTCTTTTTTCCAATTGTATTTTAATTCATTTGTTTATTAAAGCGTTGTTGATGTGTTGACTGTGTTGATAGGAGTAGTGCCTGTTGATGATAATAAGTACTACCCAATTAGTGACCTGTACAGTATGTTCCAGTATGCATTGAAAAATTCACCCTTTGGGTGTATTGATCTGTAAGTAATATAATTGATGTTAATAATTTGTTATTTTCCTGTCTTTGATGAAATCTAGACACCGCAAATCTCGTCGGAGGTCAAGGTCCCGATCTCGGTCCAGTAGTAGTGATTCAAGCCGCAGTGACCGGCGGACGAAATCAAGGAAGCACCATCGCCGATCGCAGTCCAGATCACAGAGTCGATCCAGGTATGCATGTCCCAGTTGACAGGACAGGTGTCCAGGTCTGGTAGGGCCAGCACTCGTGTGTTTACCTGTAGACATGCTGCAGAAACAAACTTAGATCAAAATACATAAGTAGGAAAGACCTGCATGTGCATTACAGTAGTTTTTAGCCAAAAAACTGGCTTTGGAGAAGACATTTCTACCGGCACAGCCAAACACCACAGATGCTAACTTGTGAATGTCGTTGGTACAGTATTTGTGTTATACAATGTAAATTTTCACAGCAGTCTCATAATTTGTGATACTCTTGAAGCCCCACGATGGAAAAATATTGGCCAAAGTGCATGTTGTGTAGGCCTATATGTATGTTTATATTGAACGCACTGGTCCGTCTCCACATACTTCTCAGACATCTGTTGTTTATGCAAAACAACCAGGAGATGGAATGCCCATTATCAGATCTGTCAGATCTTATCATGATTTATCCATTGGAGTTGTAGACCTGAGTTACTTGACTTGGACTCAAGTCAGACCCAAGTTACTGTTGTTGTGACCCCATGACTTGACTTGTAACTATCAGTTTTTGGACTTGTGTTTCAACTTTGACTTGCAAAGAATGAGTTGTGACTTGACTTGGATTTTCACGTTATGACTCGTTACCAATGCAAGTCAGAAATCTACTTAATTGAACCCATTATAGTTTAAATTAGGCCTATCTACTTACGCCTTGCATTCTTAAAATACAATGTAGTCAGCGTAACACTTCATTTGGCTCATAACTTTACTTCGGTTTTGTCTTCCCAAGGTCTCACCTGAGTCGCTTAAGTGTGGTTTGAAATCACACATCGTGCAATTTTTTTTGTACTTGGACAAAAGACTTGTGACTCACAGAACTTGTGTTTGGATCAAATTTACTTGTGACTTGACTTGTTTTGTTCTGTGATCAAATGACTCTGTGACTTGACCAAATGACTTGTGACTTGTCTTAAACTTGCAAAAACTTCACTTGTGATTTGACTTGGACTTGCAAAAATTGACTTGCTACCACCTTTGTTATCCATTTTTCATGGTTTTAGGTCTCCCTTAGATCACAGGAGAGGTCGTCGGTCGCGGAGTCGATCGAGAGATCGAGACCGGCATTCCAACAAGCACAGACACCGGTCACGGTCACGCAGCCTCAGTCGGTCAAAGAGAAGGTATTTGTATATTTGAAGCAAGCAGCAGGATTATCACTTGACACACCCCCTCACATTCCTCTCAAAAGCACTGGATAATATCCCTAACAGTCCCAAATCCTCCGATATTAAGATGATTTTACAAACACCCTCAGGGGTTAGGGTTAAGGCAATTTGTCTTGTGCCTCTAATTCCACCATGATTTAGCTAACTACTGACCCTCAGCTTTACCAAGTGCACAAAGTAACAGTCTATTGTTTTGAACCCAGGATGGAAATGCATCCGTGATGCTTGATGCGATTTTATAATGTATCTACACTCTTAGTTATTGCAGTGAAATTGCCTGCTTTTACTTCATCATACTTGTCTTGTAGGTCTTTTAGTAACGAAACATTTCATTGTCAATAAAACATCTTGTAAAAGAATTTCCAAAATATGTTTTTTTAGCATAGAGTTTAATTATTTAAGCCATGTTATCTCATCTCTTCCTAAATGAAGTAATGAAAGAAAATTAACAGATTTTTGGGGGGGCTTTTTGTGCAGATTTATGCCATGTTCATAGGTTTGAACACACTCCAAAAATGCCCCAACCATGTTCTTTTTCCATATTTATGCTCACTTCCATCTTTTTGAAAAGAAAGTCTTTATCAGAAGTAATAGAGGAAATGCAGCGGTGCTTTTCTTAATGCAAATCTCTTCCACCACGTCCGTAGGTCTCGCACACGCTCCAGGACACCCAGCAGGAGGCGAAGAAGCAGGTCCCGCAGCGCATCACTGGAGCGGTCGTCCCACGGAGGCAGCCGCTCCCGACACGACTCCAAGGAGAAAACGAAGGAGTTCAAGGAAGATAAACAATCCCAGAATTTGGTGAGCACTCCAGTAATCGTCGGGGAGCTTGAATGGCAGTGTCGAGATAACACATGCTGGAACATGTTAAGCCAAATTTTTTCTGATTTCGTTCTCAATTTGTTGCGAACAACTGTGTTTCAACAAAGGGCATATGCGTTGCGTGAACATTACAGCTGCATCAGCGCCAAGCACTGTGTACAGATTTCTGTGTCATGCTGCCTTGCTTCATTTTCCCTTATCGCAATTATCTCACATCACAATGTGCATGTATTGCTGTACCCTGTTTTAGCTGGTTTGAGTGGTCTTCAAAGCATTAGTAGACCTATAACAAAATTACGTCACGCTTTGTTCACATGTGCGCTCTGTCGTGTCACTGAGATGAGACGCGAGTCATAAAGCCCCCATAGGGGAGCACACTTGTAAAACGAACTGTGACGTCATTATGTTTCAGGTCTATTATTCTTGTGTGGAGTCCACTATTGTGGTCATGCCTGATTTGGAACCTGCATAACAAATAGAGCTGTTTTTTTGTATGGTTTGTCTCAGACACCTTCGGAGTCCGTGAAACAGAAGATGCAGAAGGCATTGGAGGCGGCAGGTATGTACATGTATGTTAGAGACTATATAAGGATATGCTTCCTTGCTTTGCATCAAGGGGAAAACCTTAGCACTGATCTCTCATTGCTCTACCTGGCTCTCGCTTTGAAGAGGAATGAGATTTGGGAAATGCCCATTTTGACAATTTCACTCCTCAGTAGTGTTTTACCGACACGGCAAATATAATTTGCTCTATGCATTGAATAATATTTCCAAATAGGTCACTTGGGAGACATTTTGTGGTAAATTTTTCAATATTACGGAGACATCGGTAATGCTCCAACTACCAAAAGGAGGAAAATTTTTACCGTGCACATTTTGAGAGATGATAGATTAGGGTCTGAGAGGAAAACATGCAAAGTTTGGTTAAGATCGGATTAGGGAATATTGAATTATGGGACGGTAAAGTTTGAAAAAATTTGTGCACGTTCCTATGGGAATGTCTCCCAAGTGACCCATTTTCGGTAATTATAATAATAATGATGATAATGATGGGGACTAGCCCAGCCATTGTGACTTTAGACAGGCCTTGATGCCCTAGTTGTGTTGAAACCCCAAAATGTGCCGTCAGCTTTACTGCACTGTGTCACTGTGTAGAGTTTGCTGGCGTTTCACATTGAATGGTTCCATCACTCCACCCTTATGAACGAGGGGACTGTCTTGCTTTGGGGGAACTGTATTTGCCTGATATTTGTCATCAACCCTCGTGTGATTCAACAGCACAGATGTGCACGCATGCCAACAGTCTTTGTTGTGCATGCGTTTTCTGTATGGAACATAAATATGCACAGCTTCAATGTGTATATACATGTAGTTGGTTGCCAGCCAAAATGAGACAGGCTCTTTTGTGCAGTCCTCTTCACTGCAGTTGGTTTACTGCTCAATGATGCACATGAAACAGTGAGGCACAGTTGCTGGACAGCACAACAGTGCAGTCTGATATTCCTGTGAGGGATAGTTGGTGCACAGCACATTATGACACAGCTGTGCATCTTGTTGCTGTTTACCAACTAACCCAAAGAGCCTCTTCAGCATAGGAAAATGAGACTCCTTTGAACTGTCTTGGTTTTTCATGTATCAGTTTTCAACTTTTCTTAATTGCCAGCCTCTGCTAATGACAAATTGAAAGAGAAGGGAGTCATATCTGCCACTGTCAAGCAAGGTAAATACATAGTTGTGTCTCATTTTGAAACCGGAAATCAGTGAAACAGAAATATTGCTCTATGGTAATTCACTGAAAATGTCTCAAAATTAATACCATTTGTGAAAGAGTATTTTTATCAACCGTTTCTTAAATTACAAAACAAAGAAAACATGCTATTGCTTCTTTTCCCCTCATTCACGAGTATTTGATAGCACTTCATTGGCAAAGATCCCTGCACAAAAAGTACTAATATAAAGTCACACACTGCAACCGCTTTCCCCAGAATGTGCACAAAACCAGAGCCCACTCACATATATGTATGTGTTAAAGAATGCCCTGCTATATGACAAAGACGATAAGTGCACCAGTGACCACACATAAAATCTGCACGTAGCGTCATATTTTTGACTCCACTGCTTCAGTGGACAATCGCGTAATTAAAGCCTGTGTTGTGAATTACACACATGTAACTGCATGATTTCCTTCAATACTCAGAGCCACTCAGTTTGGCCGAGGAGCAGCAGAAACAAAAGGCAATAGCAGAGATTGAGGAGGACTCATTCAAGCCAAGCACCTTTCTGTCAGGACAGAGCACGGTGAGCAGGATTCCGTGCCCAATTGCTCAACACTGCTAATTTAACAGTTTTTGCAAGCAGAACCTGTGTTTATTTTTTAAAATCAACTGCAAATACATTCAAGAATCTTTGTGTCTTTTTAATTTCTTACAAAGAATAATTGCTACACAGAGCAGTTTTCTTTCATTAACCACTGCCTGCCAGGGATTCCAGTACCGGACATGTATGCTTTATATGTGTGGCCTGGGTCTCCGAACTCGGACAAAGGGAACTGGGCCTTGTAACAAAAGACCAGGCTGCTGGGCATTACGGACATTTTTTCACTCTCAATAGTGGAGATAATGCAGCCTTGCTTTGGAACAGTATACCACGGTTTTGGGCATTTAGAGCGAGCAGATTACCACCGGGGACAAAAGCACTCCACCACCGCAGCAATGAGCCACACAGCACCGCTGCATGCTAATTTGGCCCCTATTGAAAAGAGGTCAGTAGTGCACTGTGCCATGTTCGCGAACAAAAGAAAGTTATATAACACCGCACAATATGGGCTCTTTTTACAAGGCTGCAGGCCTGGCTGAAATACTCAGGAGTCAACAGATTTTGTCTGTCAGACAAGAGTGGAGACCAGACAATTCTTTGTGTGGGTATAAGTGTCCAGTAAATGAAGATAGGAATTTTTAAAGAATTTTGAAAACAGGAAAAAAATGATAAATATCCCGCTCCAGCATCATCATCATTGATAACTGCCCCCAGCAGGAAGTGGTTAGTACTCAGTGACAAGGCCTCCAGTAATCTTCTGCAAACGTCCATATTTCTTTTCTGACGCACTCTTGTCACTCCACTTCATTTGTTGCTCCACTGCCAGGCCCGACCTCTACCCGCCAAACTGACCAAAGAGCAGAACCATGACAATGCCATATTTGGCAGCGCAGCCGTCTCGGTGGCTGGTCTGAACCAGGCCTCCTTCAAGCGGAACCAAACCATTTTCTACAAGACTGTCAACAGGGGAGAACTGGCCAGTTCACTGGTAAGGTGGATTTTAGATAACCCCCAAGGCCGTTAGCTTATGAACCACAGAATCGTTATTACTGCCCAGGCGGATTCTCCTTATTGAATATGCCTGTGTGACGCGTCTTGAGGACGGACTATCCATGTTAACTACTTGATCAATTGGATCAATTGTTCCTCTTCGATGGAGACCCCACCTTGTGTGACGAGCACAGGCACACTCTCGCAGCTGCAGCGATTTTGTGGATGGCCGCATACTTTTCTGAGTCGCCCTTCACCACAGTTAAATTGGGTTAACAACAGATGCAGTGCTGTCATGCGTAATCCTGGGTGTGGGCACAATCAGGGAATATGTGAAACAGTGTAGGTAACGGAAACTCTACGTAAAGCTGATTGGTTTGAAATATCACCATTTTTGTCTGTGTCTTTTTTGGGGGAAACCCTATTTGTGTGTTCATGTACATGTACATTAATATTTTGATGCAATTAAAGCTTTGCGTGTGTTGCATCTGACGAAATTGTCATGCAGATTGATGAGCAAGTTTCCCCGAGTTGCATACCGTACGCATCCCATATACTTACCACCTCTGATAATATTTCAAGGGTACCACGCGCTGACCAAATGCCAGCGTTCATCGAGGCATGTGGCCTCTGTGATCTGTCAGCCAGTCGCTTACAGCCACAATTATACAGTTGAACCTGGTCAATATACAAGGGCTCCTTTGGACTTTGCCGATTACATACAACAGGAACCTTGTACTATCAGGAATTAAAAGAATGCTGAATAAAGGATTGGGACCTGAAAATTTCCTTGTTATTAGCAGAATGTTGTATCCAAAGTGCTCTTATTGACGAGGTTTGACTGTAAGTTCTTGCAGCTCCATCTCAGTATAAAGTGAATAATTGTCTTTACCACGCAACATTTTATATATATGTATCATTTCGTGCATCAGCCTATAAAGAGAGACTCTATAGAAACATTTAATTTTGGGGGAGGAATCTGGTATCATTTATCCTTTTATCCGAATACCATTTTTGTTTGTGAGCAGTTGGCCAAAACCTCCAAGGAGAAGATGGATGCATGGATTGCCAAGCTGGCGAAGATGCGAGAGGAAAAGATCAAATCCAACCCAGAATACTTCAAGAAGTTTCTGACCATCGGCACGGATGACTCGTGGGACTAAGACACTGTTGTTGGCTTCGATTTAATTCTGAGACGTGCTGATCAACGATTACGGAACTCGGCTGGAGACCAATCAAATGGTCAAGTCATCAAGCAATCAACTACGAATCTGCTGGCCTGCAGTCCATCCATGGTGTACATGCATGCTTTAGTTGTTGAAATAACTGAGGAGCTGCAGTTAAAAGCAGTCATTGCGCCATTTGCCAACTCGACTCTGGACAACTTGACTGTTGAGGCAACTCGACCGTCCATGCGTAAAAGGCAGAGACAAGTCGACCGTTGAGACAAGTCGTCCGTTGGGACGCTGTCCGCTCCGCCCAGTCGTCTGCTGAGGCCACGGTGTGAAATACTATGCCTTAATAGTGGGATGGAATTTCACGGAGTAGATAGACAAGCCCAATTTCTGAGGTATTATAAAAAAGGTTGCCGTAGTAAGTCAATCTTTGCGCAATAAGTCGATCTTTCACCCGCGCTGACCCAGCTACATATAGCATGCCTCGTTCTGGATCGCTCGAAATAAAAATCTCCTTCGTGTTGTCTTTTAGTTCTACATTTTAGACAGGTTCTAGTTAAAAGGTGAAATGTAAGCTTCTTGTTGAACAAAACCTGTTCTAGGAAATTTAGAAAAGAAATTTTGGCCAAATTTCTGATTCGCACTTTTCTACATTCGAGTTGCCTCCCTGTCAAAGTCGAGTTGTCCTAAGGGGCGACTTGGCAAACGGTCCACTTGTCTCAACGGTCGAGTTTGGCAAACGGTCGAGTTGTCCGACATCCATTGCGCCACTGCCCCCAGAACTCCCACGAGGAAGCAGACGTCGGACCCCACAGTTCTAGGGGTACTGCGCCACATGGTCTGCCTACCGTATATGTACGTGTAAATATAGTAATGTGCACAACTGCTGAATCAGGGGTCATCCATTTTTGTCGTTTTCTTTACGGGTGTACAGAACACACTGATCATTCCTCTTCCCACTCCCCCTTCCAAAAGCATACGCAAGAAAAGGCCGATTGCCGATCGGCCTTATTTTAAGTTTGTGAAAGTGTACACCAGGCTGTCCATAATTTGTACATGTACATGTCGAATATAACGGACAACGGAAACGTTTACCCTGCGTCCAGTGATTCTTAAAATACCCCTGGTAAACTTTCGTCAATACTGTTGCACACCTATGGGAGAATTTGCGAATTGTCATTGTATTATGCACAGTGAAAAGAAAATCTGTTTATTTGTGAATGATGAAACCGATTTCTGTACCTGCGCACCCGATCTGACTTCCCAGCGCTATTTACAAACGAGGCTTTTACAGAGAAAAGCCCCTATTTGGATTTCGGCTTAAAATAAATTATTATTAGCGGGACCTATAATTAAATATTGCCTGAATCACGTGACAAGCTTCAGCGTCATTGTGCGCATGAGTCTTTGGCACAAAAGAACGAAAAACGAAGTCCGGTCGAGCTGATATGCGTAGTGTATTGGTAAGGAAAAGAATTTATCCGTGGATCCGATTCGTACGTCACTTCAGTTTAAACCACGCCAACTGCACACGCACTGCACATAGAGTTACATGCATTGATTGCCGTTAACATGAAACCGGAAGTTAACGCGCAACTTCAGCGATCGTCCAATGGGAGCCTGCAAATCGTGGCGCATCCACCAGTTTGACCAAGGCCTTTACGAACCGAATAGTATCATTGTGGGTGTTCTTGGTTCGAATCCTACCGGGGATATTTTCCTTTTACTTTGCTCTTCCTGCCTGTTGGGAAATATTAGTTCTGAAAGATTATTAAATTTTACTACCCAAATTTGTAGCCCCAAATTTGTAGCCTCCTAAATTTATTTTACTAATAAGGACAAAACCTCACTTCAACGAGTTCTCGATCAGATAATTTACACGTAGGGCCTATACCTGTAATGATATTTCAGACCCATCCCGAACTGATGCTCTTCTTTTGAAAGCCGCGTTTGTTAACAGCGATGGGTTGCCAGGGTGGGTCTTCTGCGACCTGTGCAAAGCTATCCATCAGGCTCCGAACCTTTTACCCCGCAAATATGATTTTTACTCGTCGATCCCATTTAGACATGTCCATTCAGACCGCGTATCACTATTAATATGCCACTTTGTGGTAACCTCCGGTCATGCATCAGATCGCCTTGACGGCATTTTAGCTTTTGTCATGTGAAGGACAAGGTAATGCCATTTCTGCCATTACCGGCTCTTGACATTGAGGCACTTGAATCGAGCACACCTGCGCTGCAGTCATCAGCGCAGTGGGCTTCTCTCAGCCAGCTGTCGGCAGGCAGTCTCTGTAATTAACCTTCAACCCTTTTTAAAAATCACTGTGGAGATAATATCCAGAGGCTCAGGCAAAACAGGTACATTAAATGAATGTACAACATATCGCCACCGCGCCATCTAATAGAAATGTGCCCCGGTTTTCATGGATCATCCACCTCGAGCAACCTCGGTTGAAAAGAGACGCATCGGTCGGGAGTGTTCATTTCGTTGGTAGCGACGCGGCTTCAACGCTAGCCTTTGATCAAGAAGCCCGCGGCGAAATGGATAGTCGCTCAAGAGCGAGGAGCTGGAGGAGACGCATGAAGAAAGACTACACGACGAACCGCACGCACGCCGCGCCCCGCACGCCTTTGGAGTTCTGCCCCACGTAGCTGAAGTTTTCCTTTACATTTGCTACCGTTTCGATAGCAGATACGATATCTGTGTATGCATAAGTCTCCACCGTACCAATCAAAACGATCGCCTCTGTTGTGCATGTAATAAATTATTCATTATTACAATGAATGGCGCACGTATTTAACACGGCGTCCGGCAGTCGTGTAAGCTCTAGACGACAATCTCTTCCAGAATTGCCTCAAATATGCAGCACAGAATCTTGGGATTCCGATCGACAAATTGAAACCACAGCAAATGTTGGCCGTGGAGGCTGTTCTGGAGTGTCAAGACGTATTTGTCAATCTTCTAACTGGATATGGCAAAAGTATCAAATACCAGGCCGCACCGTTGTGCAGCGACTTCATGAACGTAACTAGCCCAGACGTGCTCGGACTACTTAACCCCCAAAACACGATTGGTTCAGAGAAATGTGAATAACTCGTAACATTAGGAAATTGAATAATTCAGATAAATCCACTGGAAACAAACATCATGTCCGAAACGGGCTTCCAGAGCTACGGCTAGGTCTATCGTCTACGCTTCTCCACGCATTTCCAATGGGGCGAAGACCTAGACTAGCTCCAGACAAGAGATTCGGATGCAGCCAAAGCTCCCAAGGCGCTTGCGGCAGCGCGCACAGTCCACGACACACCGTAGCTCGGCTACTGCATGCGCATGCAGGGTTAATTTTGGGCATTCTTGCAGTTCATGGTCTTGATCGACTATCCATTTCGCCACGGGTGCCTTAATCAAAGGCTATTGCAACGCCTGCGTTTAGTAATTCGTGACTGAACCAGCGACACGTGGTTAGTACCAAATTAGGTCCGCAGTTGTATAGGAAAGGGCGCCCTCTCTTGGTCCTGCTCGAGGCCTAGGCGTTGGGTGACGCTCAACCAAGGCTGTCCATCCACTGGACTGGTGTTAATAGCCTATTAATTTAAATTAAATAGAGGGACTGGTAGGTAGCTACGGTTTGACGTGTGCGATCACGGTGTGTCAGGATGTTGAATTTTTTTTTTTCAGGCCAAAAGCTATGCTTCAACATGAAATAGATTCAGCGCGGATAAGGCGAATAAAAAGTACCCATCCTTGCTAAGCCTCTGTTGATCAAAGTGTGGTAGTTTACGTTTCAAGGATTATCATCGATAAATCATTTTACGGCAATTAATTTCAAAAAATCAGTGGTTATTGTGTTAAATTTTTGATAAATGAATCATTTCTGGTGAAGTTATTTTCTGTAGCGAAGAAGAAAATATTCTGTCAGCTGCTTCTTGATTTGCGTATTGAACGGGCATGGTCACAAATTCCTTATTTACATACACACGGTAGGATTCTGCTGGATTCATTACCCGCTACTGGTCCATACGTTCGGAGGACGTCTGTAAGACGTCTGGAGACTATGTACGGAACGGGAACCAGTCTGTATCCGTCCACTCCCTGGAGTTAGTTGGGTCAACGTTTGCTCATCGCCCAGAGCCCGAACAGGGCGGGTGGGGTGGGGTGGGGGGCTTATGGCCTTGCACAGATCTTAGGCTGCATCCGAATTTCTTGTCTAGAGCTAGGTCTAGGTCTTTGCTCCATTGGAAATGCGTGGGGACGCGTCGACAATAGACCTAGCCATAGCTCTGGAAGCCCGTTTCCAACACGACCATAGTGAAGGAAATACACCACACGAGGTCACACGTAACGACGCGCAGAACGTTGTTGGTAATTTCTGCCAGGCGCGCGAGCTCGCTCAATGCGTTACACAAGCGGCGGTTATCAATTCGATATTTCGTTTTGTTACTAATTGCTGAAAATATTCTCATTACTCTTTATTTGTCCTCCAAAATTGATCAAGACAACCAATGATTTGAAATATATTGCCAACGGACACGTGATCAGTAATACTTAGTGAGAAGAGAAATTACCACACGTGGTGGTACCCAGGCCTTGTTTTCATCATGAAACCGACACTTTGCCCGTGTCAAAGCCTGGCCATCAGCGACCCCCCCCCCAAAAAAAAGAATAACGCTTCGCTAACAGGAATTGATAACCTCGCGGTCACAGGTCGTGCACAATATAGCCAATCACAGTGCAAAGCCATCAGCTCTTTCGAGCGTCCTCTTCGGGGGCTGGGCGACGAGCGAAAAGCAACGCAAGCTCGTAGGAAATGCACTTTGCTGGTTCACAAACGACTATGAAATGCACGCGTTACGGTCGCGCTTCCGACCAACATGGCTCTTTGCAATCGACGCGGTAGTGGTCGCAGCCATTTCCCATAGAGTTGCGCATAATTTCAAGCCGCAGCCAAGTGATTCGGACACGGCCTAGAATACCGTGCACCTTTTGTGCATGTGCGGACGCCAGCCCCATTTTTGAGACCCGGGCGGGATCGACGCTCACGCCTGGCGGTTCGAATGTAGAATCCCACATCGCCGGTCCCACACCAAGCTCCTACGAAGGCCCAGTCGGGTCAAAAATGAAGCATCTTTAAGCTGTCTTCTTTTGTTTAATTTTCTTCTGTTTAATTTTATATCCCCCCCTCTATTCTCATTTCTAAATCACAGCTTCGCCGGCGTCTCAGGCTTCATCCTTCATGTGGCATAATGCATTCCCTACTCTATACACAAAATGTCGCTGTCGCAAAATGTTACTTTTTATCGAGTTTAAATCTTCTTAAATCAAGTCACAGTGTAAAAACTAGTTAGATCGACAAGCGTATTGAAGCCGAGATTTGGAGAACCCTATATTCAGGCTTCATTGAAACGTGATAATGTTGAAACGTTTAAACGTTGAAACGCTAGGTCTTCGTTCCTTCGGAAAGATACCTGGAAATGCGCCGGCAAGAGACCTAGCCGTAGCTCTGGAAGTCTGTTTTGGACACGGCCTCAGTTTGTTTTGGGGCGAACGAAATTCTACGAAAGTCTATATTTTATACGCCTAAAAGCACATTTAAACTAGAAAGTTAAACAGTTAATGAGTTATGATGATTTTAAAGGGTTTTGTAGACAAATCAAGATTTTTTTTTCAATTTTTCAGGACCTGAGACAAACTGACTGCACTGTGTATATATATCCCTGTTCATTTTCAATGAACCGCTTACACTTCCCCCCTCCATTGCCGTTTATGTGCATGCGTGAATAACTATGAACGTATTGCCTCAGTGTGTCAAAATCTCTAAATGCAGGCGCGCATTGCACATGAATGACTATCCAACACCGTGAGTATGCTAAGACCTTTCAGACAGTGTCGTCTAGTTCAGTGGCCTGGCGTTCTCAATAGGCCAAGGCGTGTAGGCCTAAGTCAGGGTCACCTGTTTTAATAACGCGCAAAGAGGTCCGGGCAGTGTTTTACACGCCAGCCGGCTGCGTACACCACTAATTATTTAACCCGATACCCGTACGGCCGCGCGGCGGGTTTAATCAGCCATCATCCTACACCGCAGATACAGTCACCCGTAAATGGCAAATCTGTCCATGACACCGGTGTAGTGTTTCGTTGGTTGCGGGAAGGCCGCTTATAAGTTTCAACAGTGGTTACTTATTATACTGAGCACGGACTTAGCTGTGATGTGATTGCATATTATGCGGCGCTGTGTGGAGGAACCATACTAACTGCGTGCACTTGTTCGTGTAAATATTGTCGCTCCGCGGTGAATGCTGTGGTAACCCTGTCAACCCCTCACGCCTGGCGCGTCAGCTTCATCATCACTCGAGCATCTCGGAGGCCATTCCGATGCAGACTTCAGTCGTCTGTAATTCCGCCAGGAGCTCGTGCATTCACACCCACGCTGAATAACCGTGCTACTTTTTTCATGAGTGTTTGGGGGGACAGTCGGGTCAATGGATGAAGCTCGTCGCTCGATAACAGTGCAGCGTAGGCCTACGCAGTTTGTCGTGGTTCGTCCTTACTTGACTTTCTCACGTGCGTCAATGATGTAGTTTAGCATTCTTTGCCTGTTAACCGTGTTGACAACCATGTTGCCTAAAGCCGGGTAAAGCCGGTCCAACCGACGCGCAGGTAAGTGACTTGATATCCAAGTCAAACGGAGATAGGCCTATGTAGTTTTGTGTGAAAATGCTTGCCAATTGCATCAATGGCTCGTAAGGAGAGCACCACTTACGAATGATAGCACCGTTAACGAGAGTGTGCTTTCCTCTTCTTGGATATAGTAGGCCTACACGCATCAGCGACTGCGAGTAGGTTTCAGACTGGCATTCCATCACAAAATATTAGCCACATTGCTGCCGTAGAGAGGATTGGCCCACTGGTGGATAAGCCCCGATGTATCTTTGGCTGTTTCGATACTAGGAATGGAAAATATTTATGATCGATTCAGGTCGCTTGCGTCACGTGGGCGGCAAGATATAAATATAGGCTGTATGTGCATATTTTATGGGAATCTTGCACTCGCTGCATGTGTAAAAAAATCATACCATGATTTCATTTAAACCAGACCAACACCTTTGCAGCGTATGGCGTTATGAAAACAGCCACAACTTTGAGCGCAAAGTTTTGTCCCAAATGTTTTAACCTTTTCTAAAATTGGTCATTGGAGTTTGTTGGTTTTACCTGTTAACTCACATAATACGTTTGTTTCCATTTATACACCAATTACATGCAGGAAACGTGTGTTTATTTAACAATAGTGCTGAAAAATAATAATCATAAACCACAGGGCCTGTTTATTCAGTCACTACATGTGCACTGGTTCCTGGCAACACGGTCGAGTTCCCAATCTGCTTCTTCATGGCGACATGGCCTTGGATGGCGCGTTCGTATTGTGCCGAATGTGTACATAGGGCACATTTTGACGACTTGCTTTTGTCCAAAGAACACAGGCGATTGCGTTGCTATAGAAGCGTGATGAAGCCCCAGCAAGATAGTTTATCGCTGCGATGATACGAGGCGACGATAACATTTGCTAATATGTACCTCGATGTATATTTACCGAGCTCCGCAAATATCTCTGCATGCCAGCGTGAAGACCATGCATACCTCTCTGCAATAACATTGTTGGACTGCACGGGAGTCGTGCAGGCAATTAATCTCGCCATTTCAAGGCAGAACTGACTAGCAATCTCGCTAAAATGAGGAAAAACATATACTATATCTTTTTCTTGCGCAGTAGTCAAAATCTTTGGAGGACAAAAAGTGACTGTCCGCGGCCGTATAACCATAAATAAATTTGTTTCACTCCTGCGTCGATGCTCAAGTTATTCAACTACCATGTATTAGAATCCAGCTGTACTAAGATCATCCGACACTGAAAGCAGTAATTTCTGCACTTAACATGCTTGGTAATCCTGCGCAACCTCGTTCACAAGTGAGCCACTTCCATCTCGTTCCCTGAGTCTTAAATATTTTAAACTATACCCCATTTTCTGGGATTGGTGTTATAAAGCTCACCTCCATTTGTAAAAGTCTTTGGGCTTGAAAGATAAGGATACGTTTAATCAAAAATTCTAAATTAGTTAATTTAAATTAATTTTGAATCTATTCACCTTCATATTAGACAGGTATTACTTCGCCACGAATTTTCTCTTACTGCTTTCATTTTTCTGCGAAGTTCCAAAAGTCAAGAGTTAACCTTGTTTTTAATTTAGTCTAGCTGACTCTTGAAAAAAGTCTGTGCGGCTATCCCATGCGTACAGCAATATTATGCCGTTTCATGGACAGCTTTCAGTGGTTGAAATTCTTTTAAATCGTGATCATTTGTACAGGGATGGACTCTTTAAATGATCCTTTCTGAATCATGGGAAATTGAAACGCGTCATGGCTGCGAGCTGTTCAGTAGCAGCTGCTTTCTTTGGCGCATGCGCAGTTTTCCAGCATGCCGCCATAATTTTCAGTGACGGCTGATGTACAGATCTGCCACAAAGGCAGTTTTATGCACTACACAGTGAAGTGCTGTTTGCAAGTAGTGAGTATCCATGACGAGATGCAAAATATATCTGATTGTCCGTACGTACAGACACAAGCATAAAACAATTTACCAAAAAAAAAACCAAAAAAAAAAACCCGAAGAAAAGAAACCCAGCCCAAAGCAACCAAAGCGAACGATATATAACCTCCCAAAGTAAGCCAGATTGCCCAAAATTAAGGGCGTTATGAAAGGTTACAACTAGGCCATAAGCGCACTCACTAATAGCAAGAAAACAATAAAGCCGTAATAATCTCGCATTCAGACACGACCCAGCTCTTGGTGACTTTGAAGATTGATAAGGGCATATTATAACTGTCACCAAAATACCATAAATTGAATATTCCGTGGTGATAGCTCAGTGTGATTCATGTAGTGGTGCGAGGGTGTACCGTTACAACCTCATCCGAGTCTCGAGATTTTGTTCTCTAGGCGGTGATTGAAAAATCCACGCGCATAAATTTGTGTAACTCACACCCCCAATGCACTCCGACAGCCAGTAGTGCAGGACACAGCGTGTATGAGAGGAATTTGATTTAATCAGAGGTAAGTGATGCGTAAACAGCGGTTTTTTCAACCAATCACTGTCTCAACCGCCCTCATGTGCAAGCGAGAGGGTCGATATGAGATAGGAAGCCATGTAGCCAGACTTACCATTAAAAAAAGAGATTCCGCAGAAGTTTCAGTTGCTATCTACATTTATTCAAGGCATTCTGCTTGGACATAAGATATTCCAGTTTTAATGAAGCAAGGCACAACGCGATGACGGTGCGATGTTGTGGAACTGTATATTCAACATACACTAAAAGCATTAAGCCCGGCATTTAGTTTTGCCCTTAAGCTTTCTTTTAAAAATAAAGGCTTCAGAATTTATTTGGGTACAATCACAACGATTTAGCCGCTCGACTCGCGCACTATAGGCCTATACAGAATTATAGATTAGGTGAGGGCATCTGAGTTTGTTTTCCAGCGTTGCGAGAATACTTGTGCAGAGAATCGAATTATGAAACTTGGGATAAAAAGCTTGATTGAAAATCGAAAAAAAAAATGACTGCACCCGTCTTTCACCAGCACGTCAACACGGAGACGAGGCAGGGAGATTATCAATGCGTCAGATCTGTTGGGGGAAAAAAGTTCTATGGAAGATTTTCTCATGGTAAAGAGATAAAAGGAAGGGAAGCATATTTCATATAGCGCCCCAGCAGGGATTAAACTCACGTCTGCAGATGAGAGGTAAAGCAAGTTCATCCACCTTTTGGTTGCAATCGGAAAAGTAGTGATTGGTGTCCTTGGGTAAACATGTACCTCAATTTCATCTTCCCGGGAAGGTGCGATAGCATTGTTAATGAATTGAGAACGATGTAAAATGTGAGGCCTGTGCTGAGAACGTGGTAATTGTGTCAATCGCCAAATGACAATGACTTCTAAAAACAAATAACCCCCCCAGAAAAAATTGAAAGCGAAGCTTAAAAATGAAAAGGTAAAAATAAAAACACAGCTAGGGTTTAGCCACGGATTTGAACAAATGCTTCACAAGCACCTGTACATTTCTTATTGATGATTACTTCCTTGTGCTCAGATACAACATTTTTGCCTATACATTGTATAAATAGGTGGTTAATTGTTCAGCAAGCGGGTTACCGATGTCTTATTCCTTTTTGACAGTGTTTCTGTTTAATTGGGTTTGAGATTAGTTGGTAACCTCAAGTAATTATATACCATGTGACATTGAGTTTATTAAGACTTCCATACTTAATTTGCACTAAAACGATGAGTAAAGAGATGGGAAGGGTGCATGTAAGGAGATGTTATGTTCAGAAAGTAAGTTTTTGCCCATCTTTAAGACTTGAAATCTGCTTTTAGTCTCTTCGCGTAATTCAATTATCGTAAAACCACTTAGGTCTGTCTCCAGGCTTTCCAAATTGCTGGACAATTACATCTTTTCCACTAGAAAGTCAGGTCTTGCGCTGAAGAAGTCCCTCAAGTTGAGGATAGATCACACCGTCACAACGCTGGAACCGCCAGTCTATCATTTTATTGCATCCTCCAAACACTCGCTCCGTGAATCTTCGTCGGCTGAAAAGTCAGGCAACGTGCGCGCATGCGTCATCAGGCCTTGGCAACGGGCCCATTGTGGATGTTTCTTATCCATGAGAACAATGCGCGCAGGGAGACAGCACTAATCACATCTCAAAGGAAGACACTGTTGTATACATGGCGTGTTTGGATGCTGTTTTGTAACGTTGCTGCTGTGTGCACCCAGTTAGTAAGCGGCAAGGGCGGGCCGCTGTATGCATATGTGCCGGTGAAGTTGCATCGAGAGTTCCGGACAGAAATAAATTGAGTTTACGAGACTGCGTGACCATAAAATCTTGAATGTTATGCGCTTCTGATGAAGAAAAGGTAGGATTTGCACTGCTGTTTTAAGATGTACAGCCTCAAGAAACCACTCTTGCATTGATTAAAGAAGTCTGTCGAAATATTAACTTATTGGGATGTACGTATCGACAACTGACTGTGTAGGCAATAATGTAGTGGCGATTCTTCGCATGACGTCTAGTATGGCAGCCCAATTTCACGCAGTGTTTGGTGATTCTTTTGGTCAGGGCATTATTAGGCCTACATGTTTGTTAGATCTAACGTAAAAATTAATAATAATTATCAAAACAGATGTGGGCAATGTAGGCCTGCGAGAAAGGCATGGAAGTGGATCTCTAACATACCTCATGAGAATGCATTTTAGTGACCATTTTGTGAATTGGCAGGGAAAGGGTGGCTTCCCCAAAACGAAACTTGTCATCCTATGTTTTTGAAGGAAAGATTGCACGGATAACCTACTGAACAGTTCGCTTATGAAATTGTAATTATTCACACACTCTACAATAGAATACACTAAGTTAAGTAATATTGCACACGGGGCGGCCAGGGCATCGTCGTAGGCGTATAAGCTCTCGGTATGTATTATGGATGTCTCAACCAAACAGAACTGTTATAGTTGTGGAAACTTTCTGTCGATATTTTTGCAATTCAGTGAGAACAGCACTGTGAAAATGTACTTCATCTCTGCATCTTCTCTGAATTCGAAGCTCACGGAGCTGTCGTGTTATGAGAATGAATACAAAAACATCATGCCTGCATTCCCGTCTAATCTCAAGTTCATGTAACGACACTTCGACAGTCAATTATACGAGCAAAGGCTTTCAGTTGAAAATAGGCCCTACTGGAATATGGGGATCGTGCATCATCGTAGAGTTATGAAGACTAGAGAAACCTGGATGTTTTATCGCCTCATTAAATGACTTTTTTGCCAGCATCTAAGCCCATGGTAAGATTTTTTTCTGAGCATTACATTTTGATTGTTTACTGGAGCAGCAGTTAATGCAGCTGAAGCCAATAGTTATGAAACTTCCAATTTTGTTTTGAAAATCGAGCTTAAATAAAACAAAATGAAATTAATTTGAAATCAGTCTGCTTGAATTTTAAATCCACTTGATATTAAGGGAATTTTTAAACTTTGTGCGATAAATTTACTTAATGCTAGTATCATGCATTTGCTCTCGATTTTTCGATTCACGGTGCAACTAACGAGTCGTGTAAGGAATGTGGACTTTACATTTTCTAAGTTTGACGTTATGACAGCAAATCCAAATATTTACACGAAAGAACGTCTTTTTTGCAACTCAGTCAAATGATTTATAGCGTGCATGATGAAGGTGCAAATGCTCTGTCGCTTACATTGTGCAATGAAAAGTCTAGCTTAATAATATAATGGAACTGACAGAATGATTTTTGTTAGAAACAACTCAAATAAAAAAGGTAAGGCAGGGCTTTTTCATGCAAGATCGTCACGCACACGATTTTTTATATATAATTTAAGTAAAGCAAAATGTTTCCTTGGGGCCATTACGTGATTTGTATTTGACGTGATTCTACACGACACAGCAGCAGTAAGTGAATATACCCTCTTCGTCGATTTACCATTTGGATGTTTCAGTCTGATATGGACCTTTCAGGATCAGAACTCAAGCTTCCCTCGAAAGGCTCAGTCGTATTAATGAAGGCTACGGATGCAAAGTGCCCCCTTATCTGGTCTTTGGAACCATTAACGAACAGCGGGGACTCTTAAGAAAATGGAAGATAAATGGCACAATAGGAGAGGAGCCTGAATCCGTCCGTATACATAAATGGAAATTCTGGATAGAACTGATGTAAGAGCTTTATACGCAATTGTAAAGAGTTGAAGGAGAGGCTTGCTGGTTTTGTTTTTTTCATGAGGGAATAGTTTCATGCATCTTTCCAGAATCTAAAATGTTTAATAAAAAAACCTTAGACAAGCCTTCACCTGGCAGAACACAGGACTGTACATTATTTTGTTCACAGTGGGTCAAGAAAAGCTGAGAAAAAAATTGTTCCTTTCCAGACATAATCTTTAAATGTTGCTATAGGTCCTGTCAATGTATTTTTTTCAGAAGCATTGGTAATCACCATACGCATATAATATATAATATTATCTTAAAAACAGGAAAGAATTTAATTGACAGTAAACAGATTTTCTTGTAACAATTTTGCAGGAGAATGGTTGATTTGGCTATGGGGCTTTTATTCTAGATTTTCTTTTCCTGTGTTTTGTTGTATCGAGTCAAGTGTCTTGTGGTTGTATATTTGTTTCTGCTGAAACAAATAATGTATGAAAATGTATGTGTGTTTGCAAAATTAAGACACGAACGGTAGCTCTTTCTTTTTTCTTATCCTCGCACCGAGACAAATTATCTACCAACAGTTTTTTTCTACGTTGGTCAAATTATCTGCTGCCTGAGACATTCTTGATAACTCTTCCGAAAAACGTCTCAAACTGTTTACTCGAATGAAGCAGCAGCCGAGGTTATTTCATACCGTCTGTCGGGCAGATTAAAAAGGGTTGACCATTTTCATATCAAATTATTTTTCATTACATTGCCCCTTGGAACAAATATAGACAACGTGCATTGCATAAGGATCCTCATATGTGGCATTGAACAGCCCGTTTTAATGTACGGTAGAAATACGGATAAACTTGCGACCACAACGTATAATAAAGGAGACCATGCAATGGGATACACAACACTGGCACTTTGTAGCCTGTGATATTAATTGAGCATATCAAAAATTAAGTCGTATGAGAAAAGAGGAAATCAACTAACACTCCCGAAATTCAAACTTGCAGTTTTTTTTACAGAATTCAGTCATAAAGTACCGAGAGCCGTCCATATGGTGTATAATTATAAGCTCGAAGTGAATGTTTTGTATTAGCTTTGTATACTAGTCAGAGCTTCGTTCTGTTTAAGTTGTTCCGTGATTTCCATATTGTTCTCGTAAACGTCATGGTTAGAACACCCCTCGTACACATTTTTCTCCCAAATCATCTGAACATTTTAAATCATCATTTGCAGCCTTCTGCTGATGTTTTATAGTCATTTACTATAACTTTTGTTAATGGAAAACGGCTACACGATTCTTCAGTTGTTTGTAAATGTCTAGCTTTTTTCGGACGCAGGTAGGCCCAAGGTGCAAAAGATTTCTGACCTTACTTTGCGGATTGCGCCAATTTACAAGCACGGATAAAACTGGATCAACATAATATTTTAGCAACAGGCTACACGGACGGATCAGGTGAAACTCCGAAGTTCTGAAGAGGTGCAGAATACTCCCTCCCCTACCCCTTGCCAAAAGGTCTAAGGCGGTTCTCGTGGGGTTAAAGGGATTGTTCCTTTTTGGGGAGAAAACTTCGAAATTCACCGTAAAACCACAGAGCCTGCCTTAATAGACCGTTCTTTTGATTTCCTTTTTATAACCTAATATTCAATTTATAGGGGATAAAGGAAGTGTCCGAAATTCTCCATTAAAAACAATCTGAACGCCGTTCCACAAATCATCGTGAGAATTGATGTCGGTGAATTAAATTCAAAATATTTCAAATTTTGCTCTTGGCCGCAGTGATTACCAAGCATCGATGTTGAAAAGTGAGAAGCTCCTAAAATGCAGTGCGTGAAGAGCATAAGACACTTTGGCATTCCAACAGGGCATGCCCAGTACGAGGCTATTTGGGAACAGATACGCGCGCCTGCGCGCGACAGTCTGTCCTATCAGCGCAGCCATACGCTGACTAGGGCACGCACTTTGTTCCCGAAGTGGCTCGTTGTGCGTACAAAATGAAGGAAAACACCGAGCACATTTTTCTTTTTAAACTTCAATGCCGTTTCTTATATTTAGACGCTGCGCTGTTTTAGAAAAACGCACATTGTTTTCAAAATTTCGCGCACGCGTACCACAGTGCGCATTGCTTGAGCCATTCCAACGCTGGCATGGTGACAGAACACAAGACAACACGCTCCCGTTGATGACAAACAGCCTAGCCTGGAGAAGACCATTTCAAACGAAAAAAAACTAAAGCCTGGATTGACAGAAGGCAGAATGGCAACGTAACTTCATCACCACTTCACCGGGTTGAAGTGGTGGTTCGTGGAGGAAAACAGCGAATGGGTCAGGTAGGGTTAGGGAGAGTTACAAATAAGAGGGCCTTGGGCACCATGCAGACCTACGGACCGGCATGTAACTGCTGTTGGCGTAAGAATCTAATTACATGCCTTACCGAAAATCACGATTTGTGCTGGATACCATGTCCAATCAGGCTTGTCGCATGCGCTATAAACCAGTGCCGCCGCGTGTATTGTGGCAGCAAACTGAGTCCATTGATTATGATGCCATCGAGGCTATTGTATTAGGCATAATACTGCTTATTGCATGGAAGGTGTTTGACGTCGAAGAAGCAAAGCCGAACAAAGGGACATAATTAAGACGTTTACTTCGCTTGCTGTCTCCATGTGGATAATCAATGATAATGAAATCATTGGGGATTCTGCCTGCAGCTAGCAGGCTTAGGCTCATGTAGCACTCAGGGCTGAACGTGCTCACATTCATGGTAATGTGCCTTCTAAGCAAGTCTGCCATCACAAAAATATTGCTTTGTAGCGTACACAATCTAACAAAATAAATTATAATTCAGACTAAAGCGACGGGAACATCCAGACGTGGCCGTTGCCGAGTACCAGCATAATGTTTTTATACATAGGGCCTATATGCTTTTTTTAAACATTGAAAAAGGGAATATCTAAACATAATATATGTATATATTTTTTCAATGTTTAGATGCTTAAAAAGCAAGAAAAATCTTTTCTATGTTTTTCCTTCGAGAAAGTCTACTTTAAAAGAAACTGGGCTTTCTGTTCAAATAAGAACTGTTGATTTCATTATTTCTTCAGACCCTTGACAATTTTCAATTCCAAAAAAATTCAATTGTTTCTTAAATAATAGTTTATAGGTAAATGCGTTTTTACCTTTTTATGGATAAGATTGACTTTGGAATCGAAGCTCATCTTCCCATCATTCTGTCTACGACAACTTTTTTTTCTTATTTCACACATTCTTTCTCAACTCTATTTCAGGGACATTCTCTGATATCAAATATCTCTTTTTGACATATTATATTTTAATTACTGTACCGGAAATTCTAACTGTCTAACCTTTCTTCAGTGAAACAAAACGATCTAAAAAGCACAAGTTAACGCCCTGTTAGCATTCAACCTATTTATTTTGCGCTTATATCTCACCATAACTGATAAAGTAATTTCATATTCAACTTACCCTGTCTACATGATTATGTACCAAGCTATAAGAAGCCCCGCTTTTCCCCCCACGGGACGGGATCCCCTTGTTAACTTAATTGAAACAGGGACTTTAAAAATGCTCCCCACAAACAACGTCCGACCTTTTTTTTAGGGGGGGGGGAGCGGTGCTCAAAATATCATATTTGAAAGAGTGTCCAGGCCGCAGATGGAAAGTAAATCTAATGCAGCTCTCACCAGCGTGTAAACGTCTGTTGGGCCGAGGCTAGTGGTGAAACCAAATTGATGTCTTGTGTCATAATAATGTTACAAAACAACCCCCCCATGACCGACAATATATATATGCACTTTCTTTGATTTAAAAAAAAATTAGATACACGAACTAAGTCCGAAAAAGAGGAAGTTTGGAACACAAATCAATTACATAACTCAGAGCACTTACATGTACATAAATTACATTAGGCAATTACATAGCTCAGAGCACTGATTATTTGCCTCTATTCTGATCACGGTGATACGGAGCCCTTTCATGTTACACACATCATGGATGTGTGCATACATACAGACTAAATTTACTCAAGATTAAAGTAAATCAAGAGAAGAGTAAATTTTCCCCTTTGTTTCACCGCCAGCTCATTTATCACTGGTACGTTTGATTCATTCCCATGCTTTAATAGATAGTAGGTTTGTGGTAGCACCATGGACGTATCTCTTTTGTGAGTATTTGCGGTTCTGAAGACCTTCAAGACTTATCATTCTGATGCTGATATTTTTAACAGGTTCCGCTGGCTGCCAAGGGTCGGCCTTAAACTGCTGACTGGCAAAGATTCATCTCCGCAGTGTACAGATATTGAAGTGTTCTAATTTTTTGCAGCTTTCTTTACTCATCAGTAATGGAAACTAAGGGGCTCTACCCGTGCTTAGCATCGACACAGGCCGCCGGTTGCTGCCGGAGGACGATACCCAGGACCATGGGGGCGAGACGGCACAGGAGGAGGCCCAGCGCTCGTTGGGTCATCCGGACGGGCCTCCTCTTGGGGGTATTTGCTGTTTCCACACTCTACTTTGTGGCCTTCGGCAGGGGCTCAATCAGCGATGAGGCTGCAGGTAAGATGCTCTTAATATCAAATTTGCGCCGAATCCACTCCTTGTGTTGCCTAATCCATCGCAGAGTCGAAAGATTTCTTGGTCTCGGTCTCAGGGTTAGCAAAATGGCCGCATATCTTTCTCACCGACGTTACCGTTATTTGGAGCTCTAAAATTCATTCGTATCTTCACATTTTGTTTTTCAATTGAGAGGGCAATTACAAGCGGTTGCTACCATGTTATATCTCTTTCACGTCGGGGATTTCAAGCGAGTCAAAGGCAAGGTATAAAAAGCAGGATCATTGCCTTTTCATTTTGCTCGGTATTTTGTGAAGATTCATTCGTTATCTTCTCAATATTTGTAACCTTATTGGATTTTTTCCGGCCATCTTTGTCATTGAGGCAAACAAACATTACTGTATGGCTATTCACCAAAAGAAGCGTTACATGCCAAATGTTATTGGTTCATGAAAAGCATGTTGTTGCTTGCCGCCCATGCATCCCACTAAGACAAGAGTCCTGCGGACTCAGTTTTGACAAGGCCATTCTATGTTCCCGATGCCACGGCAATACACCATTGCCAATTTCTGCAATTTAAATACAGCCTGGCCAACCACCATGTCACAGCGCCTCCTGTATACATTGTATCGAGTAAAGTGACAGTTTTAAGTGGAAATGAATTTAAAGAGGAAAATCGCTTTCTCAGCTTAAAGTAACGACGGTTTAAATGAAAGCTGAACAAAATAACACCCTGGAGATTAATGCTTGGAAGAAAGTATCTAAGAAAAAAATGTAGGTTATGGAGAAATCTTTCCAAATGTACGGGCAACACAAGTAACTCGAACTGCTAACCGATAACTAGTGCGCTGCAAAAAGGAAACAGTTATTGAAATAACACTAAGCAGGAAGGCAAGGATGAATCTAATTAAAAGCATATAGACCTGGAGGTCCGACTCCCTTCAAGAGGGCATGCATGATCAAACACGTAAAAATTATGGCTATAGAGAGAGGACTAGAATTATGCGTCGCCATAACAACGAAGAACAACCAGCCGCGAATGCCGTGATTATTTATCATGCTTGTTTGTTGACGGTGCGTGGTGTCCTATACTACCTTTGATGATTCGTTGGCGATCTGTTCGCTGGTTTGCCTTTCTTCTCTCCGCCGATAATCGGATCGATTTCTGCTCATCCCCTTCACTGTTCGCGCCTTAATTCCTCGGGGCAGATCAGCCTTTACATCGTTATACCAGCATACCGCCTTGGTGCAAGTCGTGCGGCAGAGAGATTACGAGAAACGACTGTGGGATAGGCCTCTAGACGGGACACAGTCACACCATCCAAGGAGAGAGGACATCGATCGTACAGTTGTAGGGCCATTCTCATTGTCGTCTTGTTCAATTCAGTGATGGTTCACGCCGGTCGCTAAACGGCTGTTTCCACATCCAACTGTAATAACCGCAACATTAATAAGAAAGCAACTGTTCCTCAAAAAAGGCAAAATGGAACTGATGTAAGGTACGATATCCATGCATTTTTTACTAAAGGCATGCGCCCCCCCCAAAAAAAATCCAGCTCATAACAATAAATGTTTGATCATCAGTACCGTAGAAAATGCAGTGAATCCGTTCGGAATCAACGCAGAATCTTGCCCCCCCTAAAAATAAATAAGTCGTGATCAGATCTCAGCCCACAGAACAGCCGTCGGAAAGACAGCTTTGTTCGTGATCATGTAGCCTGGTAAATCCTTTTGTGAAGTGGGTTTTTCCGTGACCGCTTCTAACAAAAAGGATTCGATCGCGGAAGACCTTCGTTGGGCACTTGAGGCAGGGTTCTCTTTTCAATTCCCATATAACTGTACGGGAGAGGATTACAAAATTTATCCTCAGCTTACGTTAAATAACTTGAGATAATGAAGTGTCCCCGCCACCGGGGAGCAAGTCTGTCTTCCACTTAACTCATTCTCACCCACTGGTAGTGGGTCTGGGGACAAGATTTTATAATTATTTCTTCTGCGACTGAGCCATCAGCCTATAGGTTCACTATATCTAAGGAAAGTGACCAAACGTGGATTTTAGAGCTTTGTTTGGTTTTTGTTTGTTTGTTCGTTTTTTCAAGGATACAATGCCACTAGGCAAAATACGTGCAGTTCTATCTTCCAACCGCTGTCACGTCAACATCACACAGTGATAAATTCCACTTCACTGCTTGTACAGCGGGGATGCATTTAGAGGGTTTCAAAACACTTGAACGTGTCCACGTATTTTGTCTGAACATTAGAACTCTCACTCTCAGTCTGACAATCTTGTCTCTGGCCTTTGTACAGTTTTAAGGAGTTGCCGTCATGGGAAATGGTAGTTTGTAGAAATGTACATGTGCGGGACGGTGTGAAATGTTCGAGTCCACCCGTAAACCTCACTGGACAGTGTGGTAGAGTAGGCCCTGTGGATCAAGTCTCAGAACCAAGGCGATGCTGGCTGATCGCTACTGCATCATAATGGGTACATATAGGCCTATATAGCAGTTTGGACTCGTAAAGTTTGAGACTTGGGCCGTTTTCCAATACTCAATTCGTCTCCGTCTCATGCTTCGTGTAGGTAACCAATCCGTGATTGTGGGCCTGAAGCGTTTAACTTAAATTGAAGTACAGTAACTTTTGGCTCTTTTGCATCTTACTTGGTGTTTTATGGCACTACCAGACTTACTACTGCGCTTATAACCTCCAAGTCAGGAAGTCAAAAAAAAACCCGTTGAAGCCTGAGACTGAGCCTAATCGAGTATTGGAAAACTGCCTTGGATTTCGAGGAATGTCCAATTATCGGCCATTTTGTACTTGACATTTGGAAAGCCCTGTTCACGCAGTCTCGGACTCATCTCAAAAGCCCAAACATCAGACTAGATTGCCTTGTTTTCAAGGCTCACTCCCCATTAGTAAACATATATATAAAAAAGGCTTCCGAAGACTTAAAAAAGACTTTAAAAAGAAATCAAACTGGCTTGAAGCTTTTTTGACTTATATTTCAAACCCATGTCAGCATAACGTGAATTAATACGGCTGCATTTTTCTGCATGTTAAATCTTAACGTGAAAAAAAGTGAACGGGACTTCAATTCTACTGAGCCGGGAACATTAATCTCAACTCTTGTTTGTTTTGTTTTGTTTTTTACTGTGGCCGACAGGCCGAGACTACTGTTTTCTCGTGTGCACAAAACTGTTTTCTAGGCCGTCAGACCTCTTCCTGTGTCATATTCACCTGTGCTATTGTAGTATGAAATTCGATTTCCATTCAATACTGTCTCGCGGACCTTACTGCGCACGGCCTAGTGGACAGAGCAATTTCAACTGGGAGGAATGTGGAAGGCTGGGAGTTTATACGAGCAATAAGGACCAGATGACATGGGGCCAAATCTCATATAACACCTGCACCAAAATGTAAAAATGCCAACGAAGGCAAGAAAACACTGTGTTATGTCGCACACTCCGTGTTTCGGACAAATTGAGGTCCCAACGTGTACATTATGTGCACCTCATTCTTTACACAAGATTTTAATTACCGACATCAAATATTTACTAATAAAAATCGAGCGCTAGGCCTACGGGGAAATTGAAAGTGATGTAAAGCTCAGGAACCTGCAAGTGTGTGAGTGGTCCCATTGTCTGTTAGTATATAAATCATGGATTTTTATGATAGTAACGTAAGAATAGTTTCACGAGATGAGAGATGAAAATGGTGCATTTCTCGAGGCGAGACCGAGTGAGAACAGTTGTCTGCCACCAAATGAAATTATTCTTATCGTTTTACGATTGTGGAACACTCCTTATTTAAATACACAACATCAGCATAAATCCTTTTGTTTTAGGAGAACAAATGGTCTTTGGGTAAGCCAATTTACATCCGTCATTTTTCAAAACAGATTCCAGTTTGTGTCCAAAGCGCCACCTATCGGTGGATTGGGTTTTCAGTACCTACCTGAGTCCGAACGTGGATTTCCCCGAAAGAGTATCCGAGGTTTTCGTCCCACCTCTAAAACAGAACATTTCACCATGATCTTCTTCACCCATTATCATCCTGTAATTGGGGCAGCGTTAAATGCGCCGTTGGATAAACAGTTAAAATGAAATTTGTACACACTGGTTCCCAATTATTTTCCTCGTTCTTACTGAAAATGAAATATATGCAATTGGGGAGGGAACTCTATTTAACGAGTTCCGAATTTCGATAGACACCAGTGATAAATCCCCATACTTAAAAAGTATTTTAAAAAAATACAACTTTCACAGGTGTCTAGGCTGGACAGAAAAATGTTTGACATGTCCTCTTTCATTTTCCTTTCAATTTTTAGTGGGTTGACTGATGAAAAATTCTCACCCAAAGCACCCTTAAAATGAAGAAAATTTTACTGCCATGGAAAAGTAGCCATTTTGAAAAAAGCAACCTCTGCAAAACAAATAGTGCCACTTTTGGACCCGATTGCATCCAAATTGCTCAGAATTGGAAGCCCAAAGTCCAGGCCAGAGGTTCAGTGCCACATTTCCTTTATTTCCCAATTCCATGGTTCTCAGGACTCCCCAAAAATAAATGTTTTGAGTGTATAACATTTATTGAATTAATGAGCTTGGCCGACATATATGTGGCCAATTTACGGGGGTGCACTGTCAGTACTCGTCGTAGTCTGTATAGATGTAAGTGCAGTGGAGAGTGTCCATATTAAAAGTTAATGGAATGCATCACTGCAAGCGGATGCACATTATGACACAGACCACAAAACAAAACAAAACAAAAACAAAAACAAAAAAACGCCCGTAGGTGATGCCTTCCCTCAAACTGTTCGGTGTTTCCGTGTCACTTTTTGTCCGTCAGTGAGGAGAAACGAGATAAATTCAGCACCGCTCGAGAACCGATATTTTCACTGCAGTGTCTGTGAAGTATTCCTTCCGATTTCTGTTCACAAGAACAGCTCAGTAAATTTCCAACAATAGCTCTAAAATTGGGTCATTTGCCTGTTTTTCGCCGATATATCGGTGCCTTGCAAATTTCCGGGAACTGCAGTTGGTTCAACCGTATGTTCCAACGGAGTCCCAAACGGGCCCAATTTTAAATTCGATCGTGGATCATCGTGTACAGCTACGAGCAAATTATCTTCACAGTGAGGTCAGCGATAAATAAGATTTTCAAGTAGCGGCACCCACGTACTCTTGAGAATTTTACACTTTCTTGGTTCCCATGTTAACGCTGTATAAGCGCCGAATGGTTATCGTGAGGGCAGTGTCCGAGGTTGTTGAAGCTCTGATGGGCCCAGTTTCACGGAGCTTTTTGAAAGTTAGCAGAAAAGTTCTAACTTCGTTGAAAAAATTTGCTCACGTTCAGCACTATTTCATGGCAGTGCTTGGCGTGGTTGTGCTTAGGGTCGCGCGCCCATAGAGATTTCTATCATTATGTCACTGAGTTAAAAGCAATTTTTCCTCCAAGGTTAGCATGCCTTTGGCTGTGCTTACTGCTTATGGTCCACATGAAATACATGGAGCCTCTGTTAGCAAGAAATCGTGTGCCAAGCACGCCGTGAAATTGGCCCCTGTACGCACGAGCTCTTTTTATAAATTACGAAGCCGGGCCGGAAAACATGTCACCATTGTCATTTTCACTGCGAGACTGGAAAACCAGTGCAGGTGTGTCGCTTACGCTGAAAGTGATTTCAGACAGCTGTCTGTCCGGTATTACACGATAACACATGGATGAATGTCCTCTTGGGTGGCATTCGGGGTTTCACAATTTTCTTACGCGATGAAGGCTCCTACAAGGCTAATAAATAACAATCCATAAGTCCTCTCATATTGGATTCCACAAGCCAGATAGTAGTTGAGGAAACGTGTAGGCATCATGTGATGAAATTTTCTCTGAGAAAAATCACAAGTAGGATTCATCGCAGAGGGGAAAATGACATGTACAATTTGTCGTCGACCTTATATGTTTGGACGTCCTCCCCTGGGCAGATTTTCAATCAATATTTAATGAAGGCCGGCAGCAGGAATTGGTAAAGTGATAAGGTGAATAATTAACGATTGAAATTGAAAATCGAGAATATTGAAAATAGTGGTGATCGGCCGGGTTCAACACCTTTCCAAATTTTGCAATCACTCGGGAGGGATTTGATACAGTCACACTTTGAAATATTCAAAACATTGACAGTCCCTTGGCTAAGCATTTATCTGTTTTAAATTTAATAAAAGGTTGTGATTCGTAAAGTAAGCAGAAATGAACACATGGGGAAGTCATCGAAGATGTTGACTGTATGTACACGTACATGTATGCTTAGTTTTGGGGCCCGGGTATGCTTTTTCAACTCAAAAGAATTAAATACAGAAAAACATCTTGTCACAAATACAACAGTTCAGCATAAAAAAGGGTCGAGTTCAGAAAAACTGTCACGTATAACAGAACTGAGGATTCTGAATTTCGGACAGTGAACTGTTCTCAAAAAATATTTAGAGGTTGTTTCAGCTTATGAGAAGCACTTGGCATTTGGTGTGGGAAATTCTACTGTGAGAAAGTCAGAACGTCATTATTTTCATTCCATTTTTTTTTTGAATCTGTGTCCATCAAAGGCCATTTCGGAGTCGTTCGGTCTGTTATGTGGATGCAATGCCGTCACATAAGGCCTTGTGTTCAAATTGTTCACACAGCGCATAGAATGACCTCTCCGTCGTATACACTGAGGCCAACGGCACATCTGTCTAGTGCTTGTTTGGCTCGAATTACTTTGTTACACATAATACAAGAGAGTCGGGATTTGCATTTGCAACAGCGAGTAAATATCTTTCCTTATTTATCTGCCATGTTTGACCCAGAATATTTGACGAGAAACGACTTTTTCACCGACAAATCTTGACGTACTTTGTTTTGTTTAACGAACTTTGTAGGCCTAGATCTCGTCGACTCTCGTAAAATCGCGTACGTATGTAACAAGAGGTATTGGTGTTCGTTTTGTTCCATTGCTTTTGCTGTTGCATTTTGTTGATTGCAGCATTTGTGCTTGTGATCCACAGGACACAGTGGCTACCGATCTAGACATCTACTCAGCACCGGGAACAAAACAGGTCACGGCATTGATTCATGTGACTACGAGACCCAGCATGTGACAGCACTGTTCGTGGTCGTGTATACCATTCTCATCCTCATATTCTTCATCTGTAAGTTGGTAAACGTTTATGAATCAGTTCAGAGACGGGGGCCAACCTCTTGACTTTTATCTTCAAGAAAAATATCCCAACTTAATTTTGCGTAATCCGACGAGACGCCATAGCTGCGCTGAAGAATTGCACTCACGCGAGTTGAACGAAGAGTTATTTAACGCGCGTGTACCGTCTGCGCGTCTCTACAGCGCATTCGGTTACTTCTTCGCTGACTCGTGATTCACCAAATGTATAGATGCACATGCGCAAATGTGTGGTCGTGAAAGAAAAAGAACTGTGAAATCAACAATGTAAAAATGTCTTCCAGTAATAATAAGTACTAAATAATGCCAATAGCTGCTCAATGCATATACATAATGTACTGTTCTGTTGAATACAAACGGGTAAATCCGCATTTTGAGTCAAAATCTGTCAAAAACAAATTTGTGCAATTCTAAGAGGCTTTGGCTGCCCATACAACATTGCGATCGACGTTTACAACAAGCAAGAGGTCTTTCGAAATGACCAATATCGTTTTAATTGGAAGTTCAAAAGTTGTTATCAGGTTTCACATAAAAGTACCAATAAAAAAAAAGAAAATCCCTTCTTCATCTTGGAAAAATCCACCGTCGTAAAAAAGATAAAAGAAGGCAACATTTCGATTAAGAACACTGACATGAAACACGTGTCTCAGCTTTCCTAAAAACTAAAACATCGAATATGATTATGCGAAGAGGAAAAAATCTGTATCGTTGCAGGTATCGCTATTGTTGGCGATGCCATGCGTTGTATGACCATCGGGGTCTGCATGCTTCCACATCACTCTATCATGCCCAAGGGGTTACTCCCGCACGCGAGCCTTTTCATTCCCCGTCCTTGACCTTGACTACGGTACTCGGCGTGCGGATCTATAGCAGGCTCGGATCGCCAGCTCCGAGGCAGTCCCAAAGCGAAAGGCGGGGGAAAAAGTTCCATTAAAAGGGTTATGGTAGCGGCAGCAGGCAACCTCATTGTCATGCTGTTTCTCTTCTGTGACTCCCACAGTAGTCGCCTCGTGCCTCACCATAAAAATGTGTTTGGTTTTTCTCAAAGCGGAGAAAGCGTTTTTGCCCGGAGATGCCTGCTGCATGAGTTATTTCCAGGGACGCCTCCGATTATGTTGCCGAGTGGCCATGACATTTGCAGGAGATGTATTTTTATTTTTTATTATTTTTTTTATTTGAGAGACAGCCGCGACCGCAGGCAAAAGAGAAGGGACGATTTGATAAGGAATTCGCACCATTAGACTCGCTGGAGTATTCCAAATGAAGCGCGAGAGAACTGCAGGAAAAAGCGTTGGTACCATTGCTCAACGTAAACTGCATGACGTGCCCGAAGTTTCCTCCTCTGTCAACCATGCATAAATGTATTCGACAGCCCTCACTGAGCTTGTAAGCCAGCATTTTTTATTTATTGGATTACGGACATAACTTCAAATTATGCAAGGTCGAAGGGCGGAAAAAATATATAAACCCTAAAGTTCCATTTTCCCCCACAATTGACTTATTAGTCCATTTTTGCTTGACCTTAAAAACCGCAGTCGGGGAAATGTCTTACAATTTTTTATTTCTAAACTTGCATCATTCAGAGTCGTCGGGTTCGTAATCCGACCAAAAAAAAGCCCAACAACAAAGGTTTGCCCATGTGAAGTCGTGTAGACTGCCGTGATAAATCGTGTTTCCCCATGGTCCACAATTTAAAAATAACCATTTTGATGACAGCATTAGACTATATTTACAGGGCCAGCTGTTTTGAATTCGAAAGCGAGATTAACTCTTCGTTTTTGAATGTTGAGAAGACAAATGAAGCAATAAAATGAAATTTCCTGTTAAATGCGCACCTGTCTACTCTAATGAATAATTTCAAACTTATGATTTTAATAAAATGTACATTGGTGTTGTTAACCAGATAAAGAAAAGTATTGAAAGGGAAGCTTTGAACACACGGAACTATAAAACAATCTGGTGCCATCCTAATCGACAGTTTGCAATATATAAAACAAATTTGGGGAATAAGATCAAAAATGGCCTCCACTTGAATAGGGTCTATACTCCTTAAACTGCACAGGAGTATTGTGTAATGGGACGAACACTCTAAATGTGTTGAAACCTCTTGGTAATTCCTAAAAGTCCAAAACTCAGGGATTCTGTTTTCAGTTTCTTAAATCACTCGACACAAACTTTAAACGCTAACCAAAGAGAAGATTCTAGAGATGTCTTGGTGATTGGGATTGCACTCAGAGGAGCTAAAGAATACCGTGAAAGTGGCTAGGGGAAAACCAAATCAGTCACAGTCGGAAGGTTCGGTTCATAATTCATTGTTCAGCCAATCTTATACACAGTGCAGGTTGATCCTCGTTGGACCCACACACAAAACGCATGTTTTGCTTTTAAAGTGTTGCATCTTACAATGAAAAGGAAATCCATTGCTGCTGTTCGTCTGCGAAGTTCTGTTGCAGATGAAAACAGCTATGGCATTCGAGGTTGCATCTAAATCTGTTTTCTGGGTCTGAAGGTCTAGGTCTCAGTCGCTCCAACGGAAATACGCGGAGACGCACTGAAGGGAGACCTGGCCGGAGCTCTGGAAGCTTTTTTGGGACACAACCGTATAGTCTCCCGAATATCTACTGTGGTCCTGATGTCTGAGAACTTCGATTGCTATTTTTTTCCTGCTTTCCATTTTCAATGTCAACAACGACTAATTGGCAGCTGGGGTCTTTGTACTTTAAATTAATACAAATGTAAACGATCATTTATAGAGGGCAGCAGTGCCGTGCTCGGCAGGATGTGCCATAGTACATTCTACCGGTTACTTGGATTCTTGGATTAAAATAAATGCGCACGTAAGCAACAGACGTCATTGCGGATATTAATATGTGGTCGATTGGTTCTATGCCCTGAACCTTTGGATTATCACTGTACTTTCCAGCGCTTGCTATCATCTGTGATGATTTCTTTGTGCCATCGCTGGAGATCATCTCGGAGCGGCTGGAGTTGTCCGAAGATGTGGCGGGAGCCACCTTCATGGCGGCTGGATCGTCGGCGCCCGAGCTGTTCTCCTCGCTGGCCGGCGTGTCCGTGGAGAGCGACGTCGGGGTGGGAACCATCGTGGGCTCGGCAGTGTTCAACATACTCATCATCATCGCCATGTCCGCCGCACTTGCTGGTCAGGTAAGTGGCTTGCCATCAAGGGCAGATGCAGAACCAATTTCATTATTATTTTTTTTTTCACGGGGGCCAACTTTGATGGGGGTGGAGATGGGGCCCAGATCTGAATATTGTTAATGTAACCTTGGCATTTCTCATGGGAGGCTACATTTTGTGGTTTTTTACGCGCTTTTCGGAAGGTATGGAAATGAAAAGGACCAGAGAAATTGTCTTTTTCTCATTAAAAAAAAAAACGAGATTTGTCCCCTTATAGGGGGCATGGCTTCTCTTGGCCCCTTGGAGCCAGCAGTGTCCTGCCATCAAGACGTGCGCAGTGTAGTAGTTACGTAGATGTGAGCTCCGTGCTGAACCAAGAGAGGGCGCAGTTTTCTTAGAAACGGAAGCTCCTTTGGTGGGAACTGCACTTCGCTGGTTAGCAAACAACTATGAAATGTACCCTTTATGGGCGCGTCGCCACCAACAAAATAAATACCCACCATGGTCATGGCTCTCTCCAACCGATAAAAGGTTGTTTCTGCTGGGAGCGCATTGAGTTTTACCTGAGCGAAAAGGTGGGACTAGGGCAAGGGGAGCGTGTCCCCTACCCCAGCGGACATCCATGCCGTAGTGGCCCCCATTATGATAACTTGAAACAAAACTAAGTACTTGTAACAGTTTATTTGCTCTTGGTTCCAACCTGAAAAAAATGCGCACCAGCTTAATTAAACAAGCCACTGGTTACACAGGCGATATCTTGGAAATACTCGCTTGCTCTGAATGAAGGTCGAGGAATTTAACAACCTGGTATTTAAAATCTTGAACCTGGTAATAAGTTGTATTTGGGAAACGTGTACTTTTTCTTTCAATATCTCTAATAATATGAGAGACGTAAAATCGGTGATAACGTCTGAACCTAACATGCGAGTGTACAGGCACCTTTGCATTTGCGTGTCAACACTTGTGACAAGCGTTGCGTATCCGTCAGAATCGCACACGGGTGTTGTTTTAATGGAGTCGATTTTTGTGTACGTGAAAGTGAAACGCATGAACGTATCGTGCACGCAACGCACCAAAAAAGTACATATGGAAAGGCGCCTTAAAACTGCGTTTAACTGTGTTCCTAGTCTTGTGTTAACACGAGTATAGGCCTACTCCTGATCGAGAGTATGGGCCACTTTGTTTCATGTGATCCGTCGCTGGTTAACTGACATGAAAACCCGCCTAATCGATGGAGCAAACCAGCGATAGGATCACTGATCGCGATCCAGATCCGAGTAAAAACAGACTGGCCCCAACCTCTCAGTCATAGCAGGAGTATGCTCTTCATCCGAGACAAATGCGCACGCACTATTTTCCTGCACTACACGAGCAGCATGCGCGAACGCAACCTCACATAGCCGTTGAAGTCTTTTCGTCTACAACAATTGGGTGCATGCGTCTTCAAGTTGAGTTTATAGACGCACTTATTTCCAACTGAGCTCCTTTGCCATAGGACCCCCCTACTTACAGATTTTAAACGTGCCCAAGAAAAGTAAAAACATTCACGAGGCACACTGTCCCTCGGGATTTTCAAGATAAACCCGTCCTGTCGTCATCCATCAATGTTGATTTTAAAGAAAATTGTTTTCCCCGTTAATAACGGATGTCATATGCGTCTGATTTGTAATTTGTAGGTGCTCCAGCTAGACTGGCGCCCACTGCTCCGCGATAGCATCTGGTACGCACTGTCTATCGCCTGCTTTATTGTCTTCTCGTGGGACGGCCAGTTCGAGCTGTATGAAGCCATCGTACTCTTGGTGCTATATGGTCTGTACATAGTCATCATGAAGTTCAATACTTCTATCATGGACTTGATGAGTTGGTGAGCATTTGATAAGGGCACTTTGCTGAGTTAACGCTGTTGGGCTGTGTAAACATGTATAGGCAGGCAGCCATAGTGGAATCGTGGACATGCTTTTGTGTCCTCTTGAAATGTGACTACAGGCATAGTGAAGAACTATGGTTTCAAATGGATTTAACTTCCAAATCATGTTCAGTGTTGGAGCATTATGACCAGTTTAAATGCACAATGGTTGGGCAATCCATTTTTATGTTGCTCTATGAGGGAGAAAGGAAAGACAATGATACACTACAAATGACGTGTCGCAGTGACGATGCCTTATACATGAAGCTTGCACGTTCAAAGGGAAGACGGAGAAGACTCAATCCATACATTCACATATCTCCTTTCATTTATCGTGTCCGTGCGGTTTCTTTCATTTTAATAGCAACAAGTGTCGAAAGACTAAAGTAGAACCGCTCGAGTCCGGGAACGGCCAGGACGACCAAGCAGGATCCGCCAAGGTCACACCCGACGACGCAGCGTTTACCCCTGCTGTAGCCGCCGAGAAGCAGATGTCCCACGTAAGTTGACACCTTGGAGCTAGACAGTCCGTCAAGAACGTTAGATACGCAGTCTTGATCAAAGTAGACTATTCTCTGGGGACCAGTGGAAAGCGGATAATTGGAAAGAAACGTTTCCTCTTCGCTTGCACGTGACGATATCCTGCATATGATGGACTACGATTTTATTAAAAATACTTCATCTGGTGAAAGTCAATCTTATAACATAACATAATAAAGTCACAAAGTTATGTCTGTTGGTCGTCAGTTAGGGAGTAAAAAACCACTGAAAGTTAACTTGACGGGGATTAATTTTATCTCACGATTTTGGTACCGGTATCAGACTTTTTCAATTTGCTAAAATCACAGAGGCACATTTCTCAAATGACGTCAGATTGCAGCACACCCGACAGAGTTACCCTCTCTCACGGACGGTGTGCTTTTGCGATATTCGAAAGGCTTTAATATTACAAGACAGATAGATATTCAAAATGTTAACGGCTGTCTCTCTCCTTCACCTTCACAGGCGGACCGCAAGCTTTCTATCATATCCACAGCCTCCGGGGGCGGGTTGCCACGATCGTCGTCGTCTCACAAGCACATCTTTCATCATGTCAAGCACGGGGAACTCGCAGCGAACTTCGTAAGTAATCAAAGTCAGGCAGCGAGAAGAGCACCAAACACGAACGCAATGTAAGGCCAGAGTGTAGCAGCCCCACCCCCAGACTTTGATATCCAGAGTCTATGGGGCCTGAGGAGACAGCGTGATGTTATCAAAGGAAGTCACGATTAACGATTGCTTCTTTCAATGCTCGCAAATATGACAGCTAGAGTATATCGGATAGGCTACTATGATCTGTATTCTTAAAGGGAGGGCGATACTACGTTAAATTTCATACCTTAATAAATGTTATTTTTCTTTTCAAATTCTCTTCCCTCTGATGTTTTCGTGTCCGTGTTCTGCTCTAACATTTCATTGTCGCCTTTGCACCTGTCTCATCGTTTCATAACACGAACCCTGCACCCTTTCCCTGCATTTCTGGCATTTCTCTCCCTCAATGTGCCCTGTCTCCCGCCTTTATTCTGTCACTCCCGGCTGCCCCTGATTCGCGCTCAACCTCGAAACACTCGGTGAACATGCCCTATTACAGACGTCCTCTCAGATCGACGTCAAGCGACCGGGCGATGTCGATTCGCAGTGCGGCTCGCACCACGGCGGTCAGATGGGCAGCCGGATCGGCAGCCTGGCTGGCAGCGTGATCATGGAAAAAAGCGACGAGGCCACGTACCAAACGCCAACGCGCGGCGGCGGCGGGGGCCATGGCCCGTCCGCGATCATTGAGAACGAGACCCCCGGCGGCCGCGTGGTGGTCACCGACTCCAGTCGGGACTCGGAGCCCTCCACGCCCCACGGGGAGATCCGGTTCGTGGTCGGGGCCGAGGACACGGGCAGCCTGGGCGGCGTGTCGGCCGAGTTCGGTAGCCGCGCTCACCTCATTGTTCCCCAAGCATCGTTCAACGATGCCGACTCTGGCATCCACAGTGCCCAGGGCCTCACCCCTGTCATCCCCGACTCCTCTGATGACCCTACCTTTGTGCACTCTGATCCCGACCCCTCTGATCTCAAGGCTAGCAAGAGACACTCCATCACTGTCGTCCATCACGAGCATCCTGTGCTGCCTGCAGTACCGCCAAACGCTGAGGACGACACACCTGCCAAGCAAGACATCATCGAGGTATTTCCCTTCAAAGAAATCAAAAGACGACAAAACAATAACTAAAAGAAGGAGAGAATTTGGTCCAATTTCACTGCTCTGGTAAAACACAACTGCTTGCAACAGACCCCTGGTAACTAAAGGCAAAAGATATGCTGACTTAGAGAGCACAACTTCTTAGAATAGCGACGCAAGAGAAATCTCCAAGAGCACGCTGTGCTGTGGCACAACGCCCTAGTTTGCGCAGTTTTTCTGATGAGAGTCTGGCAATGTTATAAAGTAGGCAATCGGTCATAATTAAACTGACGTTTTGTCTACCTACGCAAATTGGTGAACCAGATGCCAGCCGAAACGCCATCTGTGTCTACCTTATTTTTAGTTGAGCATGTAGGCCAAACTTGTAATTCCAGAAAAGAGACCAACGGTAACACTGCTCTGGATATGTGCCACCTTTAATATGGTCGCATTTTGCCCATACGTTTGCTGTTTCAGGAGGATGAGGTCATCGATGAAGAGTTGACGCTCCGTCCCATCCCGTGTCTACCGGCGATCAGCATGTACTACCCGGACCGCGAAGTCATGCAGTCCCGCTGCGGCTACCTGCGGTACGCCCTCAAGTGGCTCATGTTTTGCATCAGCTTTCCCTTCATGTGCGCCTTCACCTGGACCATACCAAACTGCAGTAATCCCAAATACAAGTGAGTGAACTCATCCATTCCCGTCCCCCAAATGTGCGTTTTTTCATTAAACAGCATGATTTTACAGTTCACAGTGCTGCCAGAAGGTTTTAATATGGTCACTAATGATATGCACATTAGAGCCCTCTCGCGTCACACAGGCCAGCAATCACGAATACGTTGGGCGAAAACGATGTGCCTAGCAATACAAGTTACACATAGGAAAGAAATCCGATCGGTATGCAATTGTGTATATTAATGACATTTCATGAGGGCAAGCCCACTCTCACTCCAACTGTCTTCCAGGAAGCCCATGTAAGCCAGACTGCTGATTGGCCAGAACTTTAATTGGCCAGGTCTTTTAAAAAAAGGCCCAAGTGTCTGAACACTGCGGTCTCGCGCTCTCGTGCATTTTTTACCCCTTAACAATCGATGTGCACGTACGAGATAATAATTGTGTGTATGAAAGTAGTATACGCAAGAGTAAAATTCAATTGTTGTACGAGCCCACGAGTCAAAATTCATTAGTTGTGCCTTTACGTCTCGTATAACTCGCGTGTATAAGCCCGCAGTACTCATGGATTTTTAACAAAAACTCAAAGGTTTTTTTCAGAGGTTGTCACTAGGCCCTGTTTACAGCTTCGTAAAGACGACATTGAAAAGACGAATTTTTCTTTATATATATGGCATCGAAGGTTACTGCTGTTTTGCGTAGAAAAACAAGTCCCATTGATTTAATAATTTCCTCTTGCAGGCGTTTCTACATACTGTCCTTTGTGCTTTCTATTGTCTGGATCGCCATCTTAAGTTTCGCCATGATCACCTTAGTGACGAAAGTGGGCTGCATCCTCTCCATCGATGCTTACTCCATGGGCTTGGTTTTTGTGGCGATTGGTACTAGCGTGCCGGTAGGTGGCGTACTTTGCTGGACTGACACATAGCTGTTTATGGAGGGAGTTCAAGTGCCGCAACATGAGTGTCTCAATCACAGACATATAAACGAATAGACCGCCAGGCCCAATTCAAAACTACGGGAGTTTTTCGTGATCTGCACGGCACCCGACTACAATCAAAACTATGGGCAAATTCACCCCTCGGTATAGGGAATTTACGCACAGTTGGAGAAATCCAGCCATAAAATTCTATGAAGCCATTTTTTGATTGTATAAAAACCCTTTATGTACCATAGGGATTCAAACCAATGCGTTCGCAACAGTTGAAAAGAAGAGATAGCAGTACCGAAGACACGAGAGCAAAAAAGGTGAACGTATTTGGAAGTACATGTAAACAAATACACTCAGGCATAATAAGAGCGTTTTCATCCACCGTTCCGCTCCTTGTTTGCCCATACTTTTCAAAAACACGGTTATACGCGTAAGACTGGCGGTCTATGCGTTTAAATGTCTGTGGTCTCAATACGGGCGTTTTACAATAATGCCCCTCCAAGAGTTTGCAACGTGTTGACCAATCACAGTGCACGACAGTGCATCTGTCGACCTAATGCGCTTCTGGAAAGGGTCGACAGATTTCGCACCTTGTGATTGGTCAACAAGTTGCAAACTCTCAGAGCTGCACTATTTTGAATCTTCGATATTGTTTGAACCAAAATTGTGGATTATGCTAGATTGCATACGGACAGTTAGCGCACAATAGCCGCACAGTGCACTGCACAGAATGAACAGCCATTTTAATTTCAAAGTCTGAAGTTGGCGCAACTCTTTCTATACATCTCGAGACTGGCATAGAAGAGAGTTGACAACATCACATAAGAAGCCATTTTGATTCCAAACCTGCATGCGTTTTTATGCCTAAAATAGTCAGCCATCTAACTTCGCTGAGGCCTTTGTTATATCAGCTCCAATGTTATAGCCATTGTATTGATCGATAAGTGAAATCCCGTGCGCAACATCCCAAGATTTCGTAAACAAAATAGTGACCATTATCTTGTCATGCACGACCTCATGTCGCATCTCTATTCGTACAGCTAAAATTCAAGATTCAAAAACTTTGAATTGGCGCTGGATTGGTTGTAAGCACACTAAACGAAAAGAACAGGGACAAAACCAGCAATGTTGACTGTTTTTCTTTCCACGGTTCCGAGTATAACTCTATTTACGGCGGTGTGATTTCAGCTGAAGTGACGTCACACACCGTTTCGAACCGCATTGTCCAATTACTTGCATGCTTTTGTTCACGTGACCTTTTCGTTGTCAAACAGCAGTAAATTAAAAAGTGACCCACCATTTTCTCCCCAGGATGCAATCAGCTCTATATTGGTGGCCCGTGATGGCTTCGGCGATATGGCTGTCTCTAACGCCATCGGTTCTAACGTGTTCGACATCGACCTTGGGCTTGGCCTTCCGTTCCTCATCAGTATCATCATCTTCAATAGACCACTTAATCTACTCACTCAGGAGGAATCTGTAAGTCGACGTACATAAAGTAGTAATAGGAGGGGAACTTTTTTATGATACTATAGCTGCCATGGTTGTTTTGTTCCCGGAAGACCCATAGGCAATAGTAATACAAGGTCTCATATTGATGAAAGGGAACAGACGATTTTTCCTTCCAGCCTCAATTTGGTTTACAGAGAAAAGCAAGATGAGTGTCCCATCATGATAGGGGTCTAATAACGGAGAAAACCTTCCAATTTAGCCTGAATAGAAAGACTGAGAGCTTCGTGATCAATATGGCAATGAGATTTATTGCTTACAAGGGAATTCCGCTGCACATTTTTGTGACGTTCCCAGTGGCGTAAATCTGTGTAGCAAATTGGAGAGATGGGGATGGGGAATGGTGGGGGAAAGAAAACTAGGGGTGGGGCTATATCAAATACAGTATATAGGGGGCGATGTTCATGGTAAAGATGTACATCAGTAATATGTATCAAATACATGCAGAATCTTACATCAAAATGCCATATTTATGGCTTTTTAAAATTGGTTTCCCTTTTAGTGATATTGCAAACATTTTAGTCGTTCGAGAATCCTGAAAATTCTTCACAATTTGCTTTGTTTTGCTCATCACAAAAATGTATGGGGGGAGGATTCAATTGCCAATCCCCCACCTCAAATAGTGCAGGGGATACATAGCCCCCCTTCCCCGGGATTAACGCCCATGGACGTTACATTTGCTTCACGGGGGCTTTGGCTCAAAGTATATGAATTGACCGTAAGCAGCACATCGCGAAATCACGAAGACTCATGAGTGATTCACTTGCTTCGAATTATGGGCGTAAATCCCTGGAGGGGACGGGAAGCATGCACCGGCCCACTTTTGACCTGGGGGATGGGGCCATCTATAACCATCCCTTCACTTGTTGTGGTGAGAAAGAAATAAGGTGTATTCTGAAGAAGAATGCAGACTTCCAACAACCAGAATGGATTCAATAACACCTAAAGAAAGAGAAATCTAAATTTCTGTAAAGTGCTGTATGATTGTAATACGTATTACAAATGTAAATCCGTATCATGAACTGAAGTCAACCCTCTCCCACAATCCCTCACCCCCCTACACACACAGTTCCCTGCACAAGTTTACTTGTGCTCTTCAACTCGGGGCAAATAGTTTGACAGATTCTGTTTGAGACAAGCTAAAAGCTGGTTCATTCTTGGTGACGAATCACACATGAACGAGACATTGTGACGCTAAAGTTTATCACGTTTCATCCTGTGAGCAAATATTTCGCTGCAGAATTTTTGTGACGGCAAAACAAAACTTCGCTTCGCTTTTCCTGCTGTATGAACTGACCTCAAGTCCAAAACTTTTTACAGCCTTACTTACAATTTTGACCCGCCACGGTGCAGCTGGAAGGAGAGTTAGTAGTGTGTCTTGCCGGTCTCACTGACGGTTGCTTCCCCCATGCAGGACATGCTGGCTACCGGAGCCCTACTCATGACGCCACACGCTAAATTTGGCTTCATCCTGCTTGGCATCCTGGTCCTCACGCTCATCGTCTTTGCCTGCGTCCGCTTCAAGCTCAACAGGGTCGTCGGCGTCACTTTCGTCGCGGTTTACGTCCTTTTCCTCATCTACGCCTTCCTGCAGGAGTTGGTCTGCAAATACATCTGCTAACAGCATGAGCTCGGACCCGCCGATTCCAAGCATCGTCTATGTACTCACCTTCACGATGGATACTTTGAAACAATGTCAGTTGCAGCAAAATGTGCACACTTGGTGGCAGCAGCTTAAGGTCACTTCCAAATATCGGCTTCGTCAGATATTTAACTCTTAGTGTAAATAATATGACTGCTGTTTTCACTTTGAAGCCGCACTCTGACATTGAAGCCGATGTTTGAGAGATTGCACCTTTTGTTGTCCTAGTTGTCTCTTTACGATCTACAACACGGACGTATATAAAAAAAACCTGGACTTGCAACGCCTTTGTATGAAAAAGAAGCCAACCAGCGGCCATTTTACCGAGCCGAATACAAAGGCGTGGGTTGGCTCCCTACTATTGACGTCAGGAAGAACAAAGGCGGGCATTACCAGGAAAGCTTTGTATTCGGCTCGGTAAAATGGCTGCGAGTGGATTCAATGACTCTATAAGCTGATTAAGGGCATTGCGAGTCCAGATTTTACTATACACGTCCGTGATCTACAACTGCTCCCAAGCCGTTGCTTTGTAAGCAACAACGAAGGCGTTTTGCTGCCACCAAGCGACGCTAAAAGCCCACTTGAATTTCAGCCTCTGCCGCGTGCGTTGTTTCCAGGTACACCTTTTTCAAGAAAAACATATTGATGAACAAGTAAGAAATGCAGTTGCACTTGAATGGTTAATCTTAGTGGTAACAAGAGTGCTTTAAATTGAAACAATGTCTGCATTGTTCTGCTGACGATCAAAGCAGTGCCTTAGAGACACATGGCAAGCTCATTATGTCAAGGTGCGTTGTATTTATCATTTTCTTAATTTTCAAAGCACGTTTCTGAATTAAAGCAAAAAATCAAACGTCGTGAGTGCATAAATGTTGGTTATGTTGTCTTTCAAATAGAAATGCTCAAAATGATGAATGGCACGTTTTACCTTTAGTCTCTGCAGCTTGACAAGATGGGCAAATCTTAACAATGTGCACTACAGCGTGGAATTGAAGACTTTTGCAGTACTTTTTTGTACTTTACTTCACAAGTAAGGTCCAGCGCACCGTGCCGTGTTTTGTAACATTTTCATTGTGGTCAATATGAAGTGCTGTCTTCCTCATCATGAGGATGTAAATAGCAATACAACGCTTAGATTAATTTATGACTGTAAAGCCATGATTGAAAAACAAACAGGGAAGAGTTTTTCTATCGTCTTTGGTACGGGTTGAGCATTGTGTGAAGACAGAATTGTCGATGAACAAAGCAATATGTAACAAACGGCCACTGGAGAACAAAATAAGACAAAACAGATTTGTAAATAAGTACAGTTTAAAAAATAGGCTTATATACACCAGCAGACGACTTAAGAGGCAGCGATCATATTTCTTGTGCTTTCCCAGGTTTTATCCTGCGCAATAGGGTTCTTATTCTTTGTTACCAGGGTAGAATGAGTGGCGCAACGCCATACATGTATTGGACCCACTGAGAATGGGGCCCATGCATCGCCTTCAGATGTTTGCGGTACTTTAGCGTCGTGTTATACAGTCACACGCAGTCTTGGAATGTAGAACAAGTTTTGTACATTATGCATAATCGTGTACATAGATATATATTTTGCACGTCCAGTGTCTATTTTCCACGTGTACAGACAAACGAGTTCCTTTGCATTAAAGAGAAACTTCCGTTAATTCAGGACACGCCGTTTGGGCGTTCTTCAAAATGTGCCTTTGTGTGTTGATTGTAATGAGAGACGTAGTCACATGGCATGGACGAAGCTACAAAAGAGGGATACATAGGTTGGAACGAGGCCCCTCGCCTACACCACATGGGGGCCCCTGCTGATTATAGCGTTGTACCCGATCCGACTACACATCGTTTACCAACACAATATTACTTGCATTCAAAACATGCAAGTAATATTCTTATCGCATTATGCGATTAGGTACCATGCTTATTAGCAAGACTCAAACCGACAATTCGTTTAACTGAGCGTTTTTTTTTTAAATAAAACATTGTTCAAGGCCCAAGAAATCTGGGCATTAAATCAATCAACCATTCAAGTAGCTCTTCAAGCTTTGCATGGTGGAAAACGATAAGCTAGAGTGTTTGCGGATACACCACGTGGAAAATATCTGTTTTGAGTATGTGCAGCTCTGAAAATAACTGGTTACTCGACGTTTCGGACAGTGAGGGCTCTGTTCGTCTTCAGGACTGACGCGATCCAACTGTGCTGCTGCTTATATGCTGTGGGTGATCACTGAGGCGTGGGAACTGGGATCCAAGCTATCTGGGTACTGGGGCGTGAACTGGTCTGATAGCTGCTGTAGCCAACAGGAAACAAACTGAGAAAAGAAAAAAAAAACCTTACCCTTCGAGATGCCGCACCATTCCTTTATCCCAAGCTGCCCAAGATGGCGAACTTCACCGTAAATACACTTAAACGTTGTAATGACAGGACCATTAGAGCTAGCGATATGCCTGCGCAATGCACATTAATGCATATGCACAGCGCCGCGGCAGGCACTTGCACCTGCGCCCAAGCATTACTGTAAACTGCGCAGGCGTATCGCTTGCTTCAAATAGCGCTTATGCTAATTACATCTTTTGGGCAGAGTGATCCATCTTGCGCCTTTGGCGCTATACGATCTTTGCTTTATCCTTCTACACAGGCAGGCCAGCCCAACCGGCCTCCTTTTTTCCCCCTTTGTGCCCACGACCCTGCATAATGCTGTCGATAGTGTTACGTAATCCAGGCGCCTGTTTGCATGCATAATCAGCATGCTTCATACTGTGGCAATTTGCTGTAAGAAGGCTCCTTTACTAACCGTGATGGGTATTCGGATTACGCCCTGGTCGATTGAATACAGGCGATTCCCAATAGTACGCCACCAAGAGTTTGCAATGCGTTGGCCAATCATAACGCAAGAAATTTGTCGAATCTTTCCAAACGCGCATTGGGTCGACAAATTCGCGCATTGTGATTGGCCAACGCGTTTCAAACTCTTGGTGGCGCACTATTGTGAAACGGCCGTATTACCTATGTTCATCATACGCCAAATCATACGCATGTGCCCCATTGGTTGCATAGCTACCAGCCACTTCAATTCACGGCTCGTGCTTTTTGACAAGATTTCCGCATAAATATTGTCAATCTTCACTCAGGTAGTATCGTCCCTTGTACATTCACATGTAAAGTAAAATCCACACCAACTTTTGTTCTGTCTGGATCCAAGTGAAAATCTGAACCCATGCTTCCAGACTACCCAACGACTGCTGGTGGAACGGTCAACTTTGAGAGCTGCTGTTGATCAAAGAGCATAGATCGAGATAATGGTAAAATCAGTTGATGGGTCTCGGATGCTCAGTCCGTCCCGGCAGGTAAAGACATCAGTACGCGCGAGGTGAGTTCCAACCACTGACATTATAAACACATAGACAGACAGCTCCTATTCAAAACAAAAGCCAGTGTACCGTCGTCGAGACGGCACCCGACTAAATCCAAAAGCGTGGGCTAAATCATCCCTCGCAGCTCAGATGAATAATTCCAACCAACGAATTCTAAGAAGCCATTTTTCGCTTGAGAAAAAAATCCTCTGTTTACTTAATCTGACCAATGCAGATTCGAGACAGTGCGGTTGCAACAGTTGAAAAGAAACGAGTACAAAAGAGTAAAAAAGGGAGCGTTTTTTTGAGCACAATGTCCAAAAACAAAAAAATGCATGCAATCAAAGCGCGTCACGTGCAATTCGCACCGAACGCGCTGCTATTCATCGTTTTGCGCATTGCTTGATGAAGGAGATACAACGCAACCAAAAGCCCAACCACCATGGTCGTGTATGTATTGCGCATGTCCAATGTAATATTAGGCTTCCTAATGTGCAGCCTTTCATCGGTATTACAAATAAACCAACAGTAAAAACACCAGCAACTTTTGTGAACTGTGGTAATCAAGCGGTTACAGCATTAATGGTTGTGATCTGTGGGATTTGGGTTCGAATTCTGTGTGTTAATTGTGGACAGGGAGGATTTTTGTCCAGGAAAATAGAGCCCGAATGTTACAGCCTACTGGTGAAAAGCTTCACACGTGAAGCTTTTTATGGTTGGTTGAGCCCCGTACATGTGTGCATGGCTGTGAACAGTGGTTTGGCTTCATACGTGTGATTGCATTATATGTCTGTGCATGGTTCCAACTAATGACCACTGTTGCCATGCAAGGGCACACCATCTCTCAGAGCCACCCAACAACTATATTCTTAAAGCCATAGTAAGATAAACCGACCTTCTCAGCTTGTGACGTGAGGGGGCGCTTCAGGCCGCGACATGAGTGTTAGTCTGGATACCAGACCCGATGACTCTAACTACTCGACGAATCAAGGTATCACACATTGTCCACGTGACTGGAGACATTCCTCCAGTTTCCGAAGTCGTCCCGTCTATATAATCGGCATGTTCAGGTTGTACCATTGCGTTCGGTTATTCCAGGCCGAGTAAATAGGCTAGCTGTTGAACGTGAACTCCCGTATCCAAATGGAAGCTGTTGATCCTACAATATTTGACTTTACACAGAAATCGAAGGTGGCCTTGGCCGAAATAAATGCCAGGCGAAATGCAGAATATAACTGAAGGTTCCCAAAGGAGAATCTAAGAAGAATCAGGACCTGACGACGAAAGGCAAATGCTTACATATACAAGGTGCACACATATAACACAATGGAATAGAACACACTCAGGCTCTCTACTTGTGACCCCTGACCCTAGGCTTACGTCATATCTTTTAATATCCGTCGGTGATGTCTGACCTAAGGGTGCACCACTAGAAATAAATTCCCATAGACAGCAGTGAGAAGTCCCCACACTTCACAAATATTTAAAAAATACTCACAACTCTCACAGGTGTTCAGGCTGCACAGAAAAATGATGTTCCACTTGTCCTCTTTAATTTTCCTTTTAATTTTCGGGGGGTTGACCAATGAATTTTTGAGAAATTTTCACCAGAAGCAGACCACCCCTGAAATGCAGAAAATGTCCCTGTCCAGAAAAGGAGCCATTTTGAAAAACCATCCCTCTGCACAATGGCTCAAATAGTGCCACTTTCGGACCTGATTGCATCCAAATTGCTCAGAATTGGAAGCCCTGAGTCCGGCCCAGAGGTTCAGTCTCATATTTCTTCAATTCCCCAGTTCCATGGCTCTCAGTACCCTCAAATATAGAATATTTTGAGTGTATAACTTTTATTAATGAGATCGGCAGACATATTTCTGGCCTAATTACAAGGGTGCACCCCAAATAGTTTTTATCAAGAGGGATCAGGGAATCTTTGGGCATGGAATTAGACTATATGAGTGTCAGCGTTGCTGGAAACTACAAAAGCCCTGGAGTGCCATTTAAGTGGGTTTTTTTAAAGTTGTATATTTTTCCAAAGTTTGGTTTTACGAAATGTATTGTTTTTTCCAATTTTGTTTTTGCGACAGACATATTTTTTCCAATCAGCAATTCCCCCCATAAATTGGGAAAACATTGTGATTTTCTGTCTCATACTTCTCTTCATCAGAAAATGAAGACATGTAGTTGGCGGCAGAAAAAGAGGTTTTGCTTCTGTTGGGAGCCAAAAAGGGCTCATGCAGTTGGACATGAAATCAAAAGAAATGAAAAAAGGATGCTCAAATGACACCATGCTTGTAAAGGCATGGTTCAGGCGTTCTGTGTATTTTTTTTTTGTAAGTAGTACTGACACTTTTACCACCCTGTGCGATTTTGTTCAGCCATTCGCTTATTTTACAAGAGGTTTTGTAAAACCGAGCTTCGCTTTCCGGAACTCTCTTCACGACAACTGAGCCAAGCCTACAACACGGCACTTTGTTTACGTGATGTATAATACTTATGTGATATGTTGGAGCACCGCCCGAGACCGATACCAAATACTAACAAAATCCATTTCAGTGGCGTGATGTGTGTTATTTACCTTTATGTCGGCAGAAGGCCTACCATCCAATACCAACATCGAATTCTATTTCTTTCTTGCGTATACCTTGCTAGGTGCTTATTACGGAGATGACTGTGACATCGAGACGATCTTTTATAAACTGACTGATGGTAAACATTCGATCGGGAGAGTACTGAGTTACGTCGTTAAGGGCAAATTATTATACATATTATGTTTAACATGTTTCAAACAAAATGATGTTTGTTTGCATTGGTATTGCATTTAGCTCAAGCGATGTGTGACCAAAACAGAGTAGCATATGGCCTGAGACATCACCCACGAGCGTTGCTATTCAACAAAATGGTGACGATATTTCACAGCTTCCGCAGTTTATGAATTCTTAAAGATTTTAGTCTAGGATGGCAACTGTTCAAAGTTAATTTCTGAGGGAATGAAAGTGTGATTGCACATCTAGTACGTTTAAAACCGCAGAAAGACCCGGAAACGATTTGAACCTATTCACTTTTTTAACAAAAAGTGAATAGGTTCAAAATCAAATTTTAATCGAAAACTAGTCCCAGCTGCTAAGCTATGCTTTCAGTAAAGACTTTTAGGCCTTTTATTTGTTTCTGCTTTTTTATCACACGGTATTCGTCACAATTAAATCACATAATACTGTTGCATTGCAAGTAATGGTACACGCGTTGGAAATTGAAGTCGAACTGTGTCTCTAATGCGGCTGAATTGCACCAAAGAGGGACTGCCGAGTTAAGGAAATTACTTGAACCTTTTTTTTCATCGAGTGAAACTGGGGCAGAATCAGATATTTGAGTTTCTGATCTAGGAGCAACATTTATTAGTGACTGAATTCAAAACACGTCTCTGCCGTTACGTGTTTTACCTGGACTATTCACCGTGCATGCTCGAGCTCGCTCCAGTATTACTGGTTATATCTCATTCCGTCGTTTCGTTCTGTAATTAGAACATCCATTAGTTTTGCTTAAGAATAATAATGCCTAGTGCTGGGAGTGTTTTGGTTTGTTTCGGCTTTGGTAATTGGTTAAACGTTTTCACGACTTCGGTTATGCTTGTGTGATGTCACTATTCTGACCAAACAAGAACCGAAGGTTGGAGTTGGTTCAGCACCGGTTCAAAATGGAGGAGAGTAGACAATTTTTCTACTAGAATTTGAAAAGAGGGAGCAGCGCTGCTGAGAAATACGTCAATGTCGAGTAGAAAATGACGTCTAACACCAAGGTCATCTCATTCCTTGCCATTTTGGCCCTTTAGCATGACTGTTTCAAGTTCATTTATCTCGTGGACCGTCTTGAATATCTTCCTGGTTAGGGCTCGCAAAAACACGCCCCTGTTTCAGTGGCGTGCGTTGTTGGCCATGCGCACTAGTTCTCTATACAAAGTAATCATTATGGGATATACATCCCATAATAACACATTCCACTTGATTTCATCGGCCACTCCTTCATTTCGGTGGCTTGACTCGTTTGCGTTGAGCGGACTTAATTAAGGGCGTCAGAGTAACTTCCTGCAGCAAGTTTCTGATGTTGAGAGAATCAAGGATGTTGCAATCGGTTGCTGCTGTAGTCTTGGCGCTGGGACTCGCAGGGTTTTCCCTTGTCACCGCCTTTAATGGGGTGAGTTGATTTGTTTTAACTGAGGTAGGTTTAACAGAGAGTAATTTGGCTAAATGTGAATTTTAAAAAGAGAAACACCAAATCGATTGATAAAATATGAGTCACAGTTCACATGTAGATATGATATAAATAAGTGAAATTAAGAATACCAACTAAATAAGTATAAAATGAGAGGAGTATGTAAAAACGAAAGAAACACAATTTTAAAATATAACCGTTTTAAAAGGAGTGTTTGGCTTTGAATAAAAACTGTGGAATTACAACAGAAAATGTTAGTATGTCAAATCTAAAAATTCTGAGAGACCATGATCCAACGTCTAAAACGGTGCATTGAACTGGAAAGAACGTGTTTGATATTATAATTGTTCAATGTCACAACTGCTTTTTCTATGTCTATCAAGTCAATCTCGATCCGTCAGTTCTTAACCAGTAAACTGCATAACAGAATAATAGAGACACTTTTCTGAGTAGGGCTACGTCGCAAGAGTGGTGTAATATGTAGTCAGAAACGCAGACAAAGTCAAACGACAGGACAGAGAGAGAGAGAGGAGAGAGATTTCACCTTTATTCCAGCACTGCTTGCTTATACATCTATTTACAATTATGGAATTATCTAAGTGTGACGGTATATAACTCCCAGTCAGAAACCGAAGGTGTGTCTAGATACAATAGGACCTACATCTTATTCCTTACTCGGGCTAGGATACAACAAGTGGGTTAATTTAATTGCAATGCAGTGTTACTTGCCTAAGTTTTTTTGAGCTTTTCCTGTACTTGTCTTACAATCACATCGATACACATTCCTGGAGAACGACATGCATGGTATACGTTTGCCTTTTATTTTCCACCTGCGTGCAGAAAGTTTTATCATGTCGTAATAATAAAGTGAATTCTGATTCACTGGTTAGACAACAATACCCTAATGTAGTGGCGTACATTGGTTTTGTGTAGAGGGTCAAAAATTTGGACGTATTGCTCTCAAAAATTGTCCCAAAGTTTTGTCTTATACGTAAAAGAACCCTCATCCCATCCAGTCCCAAAAGAAAGGTTGTATTGTACAATTTCTAAAGTGCTTCACGAACATGGCATCTTCTCTCTAAGGGTTAAAATGTCTCCCCCTTCTGATACTCAATTTAGCAGGCAATAGTTGATTCGTCATCAAATCATACCACGCCCTAAAATTTATCTCTTGTTTTTTCTAAGTCAACATTCTAGTTGGTCAACGTATGGCGTGCAAATTTATTCCCTGAATAGAAATATCTCTATATATCTCTATATCAACAGATCTATTCCTAATAGAGATATTTCCATTACAGAATACAGATATCTCTATTAAGTTCCCGCTTCCGAGGTCAGCAGGTCGCCCTCGACGTTTAGTGTAAATCTATTATCTTCATGCTCTATCTTGATACCTCTATTCCTAATAGATATTATACGTCATGTTTTTATACAGATATCTCTATTGTAGAAATATCTCTATTAGGAACAGAGATATCTGCATACGCGGATAAAATGCTAAGTTTGCACGCCATATCAACGTGTCGTTGGAATAGAAGCCGAAAAGTACCTTTGTTATAAGTTCTGATGGAACGGTTTTAAACCAGCGCGATTAAATCCAGACGAGGGCCTGAGGAATGGATTGAGACCGTAAATTAAGGTTTCTATTCATGGGCGTAATTCCCGCAGGATGGGGGTAAAGATCCCCCCACCTTCATGAGAAGGGGGAATGGGCTATTGAATAATTCCCCCACTTTTTGTGATAAGCCGAAAATTTGCAGCGGATCGAGGAGATTTTTTTGGATTTTTCCTCAATGACTAAAATATTTGCAATATCGCTAAAAAGAAGAACAAATAGCCCCACATATAGTGTGCAAGTGTTCAACCCTTCAAATAAGCGTCTCCAGTTTTAACCGGGAAAAGTGGCACAAGGAGTGGAGACTATAGTTTTTCCCAAGCAATATTCACCAAAAGGAAATGTACGATGTACTCCCCAAAATCTTGAACGTGTGCCACAGGGGTCAGAGTGCAAGGAGATTACGCACAAATTGCTCTGTGCTCAATGGGTGTCATCCAGTCTTTTCACTAAATGAATTTTTCAGGACCAGGTGGAAGTGCTCGAGCGCGTTCTAGATGTTAATGCCGAAGAAGTAAAGAAGTCAGCAGGTAAGTGAATTGATCCATTTCCTACGAGCCCTCGGTCGGGCTGGTAAATAAATCATGAATAAACATGAAATGCTCTTTGTCACTGCGTTCACGAGGGACGGGCATATGGATTTCCCCAAATTCCCAAATATATGTGGAATATTTAAATTATACAGTACCAGGGGTACCAGGGGTCGCCCTAGGAACGGTGGAGAACAACAATACCTTTTCGTGTGCACGTCAACACTTCCACCAAGAGTTGTGTGTCCGTCAAAATCGCTCCCGGGGCGTTTTAGACGGCCGAACTCAATTAACGCACACGTGCATTTAGTCTTGGTCCAAGACGTCAGTGATCGATAGTTGTTTTATCTCTGTTGAAGAGCGCTCTCGCACAACTTACTCTCACTAACGTCTTGGGAATCTTGCAGGAATGGGAATGAGGCAGTTGTATGCAAATATTTACAAATAGGTCATTTGGGAGACATTTTGTGGTAATTTTTTCAACATTAGGGAGACATTGGCTTTTAGGGAGACATTTCAGTGTCTCCCTATTTTCAAACTACAAGAAGGAGGCCGAATTTTACCGTCCATATTTTGAGAGATGATAGTTTAGGGCCTAAAATGAAAACATACAAAGTTTCGTTCAGATCAGATTTGGGAGTATTGAATTATGGGACAGTAAAGTTGGAAAAATTTTGTGCACGTTCCTATGGGAATGTTTCCCTAATGAACCATTAGCGGTAATTTAAACGACCGATCTTCTTAAATAGTTATAGCCTTGGTATTATAATTATGTAAATGTACATGTACTTCGAAGTTCGAACAACATGGCGGCTTCACGCGAACAAGTACCCTGTCGATAGTGTCTGGTTTGTGCTAGTGGGAAGGGATTAGCGACATGTAAGACACATTTTTCACTCCATATTAGACATGAAATTGCCACTCTTCTAAAAGATATCGTCGGGGACTACAGTTGTGTTGCCTTGCATCATGTTTGCGATATCTGTGGCAGAACAATTGGGAAGACAAAATCGTTGTCTGACACCGCGCAAAAAATACATTCTCGTTTTTTGCAACTCACAATGAGCATGCTGCCTGAAGCCAAATTACTCACACAAGCAGAAAATAAACCTACACTTGCAGCAAGAAAACGACAACCAACTTGCAGTCCGAGTACTCTGTCCTCGAAGGTTAAGGTCTATATGGTCTCTAAGGACTGACTGACTGACTGACTGACTGACTGACTGACTGACTGACTGTACTGACTGTACATGATTATGGGTCACCAAGAACAGCATTCTCTGTCATATCCTAGGCCTAACCTAGTCTGAGTATCACCCGTTCTACTCCGTGCTAACTCCGCACGAACGTCAGTGTTGTCGTGTCTACGTGTTGACGGGACTGCAGACAGCCATGATGCATGTGACCTTACCATGGTGTATTACTGAGGTCATCGAAATTTATTATGCATGCAAAGTAGCGAGTGCTGATTGGTTCCCGTGGAAAGCCGAGGGAAAAATAAAAAACAAGTTAAAACGCTTCTGCAAGATTCCCAACACGTTCGTGCAAGCTGGCGCACAGTCTTATTATGAGTCGTTAGGGGGCGCACTATCCGCCATCAAGCACCAACGTCTTGAAACCAAAAGTAACGTGTGTTATGTTAATGGTCGATTTCTGTGTCTGCGCAAGTAAACGCATGAACGCTGACCGTCAAAAACCCACTTGACTGGACACCCATGTTTGCTCGGGTGTCCGCTCACGCACCTGAGAATGTAACAAAGATGCTTCCTCTTCTTGACAACGAAAACCTCATTGGTCTTTCTTTTATGCCTTCATAGCGATACGTTTTTCATGTGTTCAGTGGGCACGTGTATTCGTGTCTCTTCGTAAAAACGCAAAATGTAGATATGGAGATGCCTATCTCTGGCATCATTAATCTAAGGTTTTTTTAATGACGATATTTGATATTTGCAGACATGTACGGAAGCATGACAAAATGGTTAGGTTCGATGTATTAAAGCTATAAACAGTGAAGAAAATAAGAAATCGGAAAATGCGTCATCTTTGACATAACTGTCCCTGCCATAAACCGGTGATGATTTGGTCAGAGTTAGTTTGATCGACAGCGCCCCCAACGAATAATGGTTTGAACATCTCTTTGTTTGCGCTGGGCCATAAGCCTATGGGATTGGGTTACCAAAAGCCAAATGACCTTTTCACTATAATGAAGTCAGATTTATGCGTTCATTATGCAGTATACGTCGACATTGAACATTGATACGTGTTTTAAAAATGCACGGGTTGGCTCCAAGAACACTAACAATGTAATTTATACTACCTACGATGGAAGTGGAACATACTTAGAAACGGCAATCTCATGCGCAGAGGAAAAAAATACGATTATAAAGGCTTTTTACAGAGAAATAAAGATCCACTTAAATTAGAAACTAATAGCAAACACGATTTAATGGGATTTTGTGAAGAAAACACCCGAACAAAGCTAGAAAACCTGAGAGAAAATGATCATCAAAGTCGCACCCCTGTACATTTTTAATGGCCCACTCACACTTCTTACCGCCAAGGCCATTTGTGCGCATGCGTGCATAATCACAAATTCGTTAGTGAAATAGCATTTTTCATTCAACAATACAAGTGGTAAACCGTTCACACACACAAAAATTCTACGAGGTTCATGAATCGTGAACACCGCAAGACTTACAGCTACAAAGGCCGGCAACAGCAAACTATAACTGAGGGAAGGATTTCACAAATATTCCAACAATAGGGAAATAAAGTGTAGCTGTTCGCTCTTTGTATAAAACATGGGCATATATCCACCCCCCCACTTTTGGACCAGAAGGATGTTCTCTACTGACTCACCCTCTCGCTCTTAATACACTTTTTCGTGGTGAGAAAATTTAGATGAATTTGAAGATTTTTCACTCTTCTGGAGAACCAAAATGTATTCTCTAGCATTTAATAAAAGGATAAGCAATAAAAAGCCATAAATAATGCCACTCTGATGTAGAATTATAAAAGGATGTACTACCTAATGTATTGTCAAAGGGTGTCATCCCCAGCTTTTCAAATTTTTCATGACCTGGTAAATCGTCCCCCCACAATTCCTAATCCCCAACCCCAATTTCCAGCACAAAATTTGCGCCACTGATATAATGTCTAATCCAGGGTTGGTAATTTTGTGTTGGTGTTTTATAACCAGAGTTAGATGAATTGCCGTTCCAACGACGGCAGATTTATAAATGTGTTAATATTTTTGACGAAATTAAACAAATTAGGATTTTAAAGCTAGAAATTTAAGTCATGACTTATAATAAACGGGGTGACTTTGACACTCTGGGGTAACTTTGGCACAAGCCACACCCGTTGGTTGTAATCGTCATATACTCGCAACGCGCTATATGAATGATATAAGATACTCCAAAACATTTCTATGAAATTAACATTATCATAGAATACACCTGGAGGCTTGGCCTGAAGAATGTTTCATGTGTAAAACTTTGTTACAATCCTTTATTATTATTTCTTTAAATTCCAGCAACCTGCCAAAGGTGCTCCGAACCACGGGATAACTTTGGCAGCAACTAATTAAGCTCCAACTCACTGTCAAAAGAAGTGGATGGATATTTTGCTATTGCTTAATTAAACAATAAGGCTTCATACAATAGAAGTGTCCAATCAACAAAGAAAAAAAATTGTTTTTGGACAGCTGAAACGATGAGGATTTTCAATCTTCCAAAGTTACCCCTGTTGACGGTAGTAAGATGAATAAAATAGTATAGGCCCTTTACGCAATTTAATAACCTCACATATTGCCTGAGCCCAGGGGAAATGTGTGCAGTGCATTTAGCACAGAATTCCTTTAGGACTGCAGTTACCAGGGGTGAAGTGCCCTGGTTTTAACCAGACTCAAATGAAGTTTGACTTAAATGCAGTTCCCAAGAATTGGTTACCCAGGAACTCAAACTTAGAGGAGGATTTTCCGTTTAGAATGTGCGAAACCTGGAAAAATGAGAAACCATTCGAAACAAACTAACAAATCAACAATTTGTCATTTCCAACATAACTTGATATTTTAATTTAGATCAGTTTTTAGATCAGTTTAAATCAGTTTTTTTTTCAAACAAATCATTCGATTTAAATTGCGATTGAAATTGGTTATTTGAATAAAATCATCGGCCAACCCTGATTTTTTTCCTCAGCAACCAACTCCCAGTGGTGGAAGGTCGATCTTGGCAAAGGACAATGCATTTCAAAAGTAACCATCCACTACCTTGGCGAGAGTTGCAGTAAGTATCTCACCATACGCTTAAATGTTAATAACGTACCTAATACATGTTCATTGTTACGTACTATAGGATGAAGATTCATGATGGATTTTGCGTTCTTCAGAAGACTAATGAATCAGTTCGCGTTTCTCTCTGAACGTCCCATAATTTGTGGGGAAATAATTGTGAGGTCTCAAAAAAGAGAAATTTCTTCAAACCAACTCTCTGTACTCATTGTTTCAACTCAATGAATTTTGGAAGTTGTTTTTTTAAGTTTGGAACGTTGCTTTTCAAACAAGGTATCTTTCAGTAGAACGCGTTTATTTGTGTAGACTTGAAAGTAAGTCGTTGGTCGTGTTTGTCGTCCAGAACAACCGATATGAGTCAGCATGCTGAGCCGGCTGTTCACGGTCGCATTGCCAACAACGGATCCAGCGTGCCGCCCTGATTCGGCATGGATACGACGCGTAGTCGTTGTGGGTTGTTCAGTACCGGGTTCTGGAGCACGTCACTCAGTCCATGACCCCATCTGTGCCCGCCTAATGACTTGATCAACCTGATTTTGGAAGGATATTCATTTCGGCCTATGCAACAACTATACTGCATATTCATATGTTTCCATGGAGAGCTCCAATAGTGGCTCACACTACAAAGCAGACTCATCCATTTTGTACATAGGGATGTCAATATTTGATTAGTGTCAGTTTCTTTCATATTTTCTAATGATATTCCTTTTACTACTACGCAAAGACAAATTATACATAACGGTTCAAGAACAAATCTTTTAAGTATCTTTTTTTCTTTTGTGGTAAACTATCTTTTTAGAATAGTGTAACACCCTCTTCAATGAAAGAGACTAACTACCACCTCACCGTCAAACTGTCCCATAAATAAATATTCATATTATTAGGGTTCTTAGCCAATCAGAGTGCTCTGTCAAATTTTGGCAGCAAGTCCCGTATGTTGTGCACAAAAGGGCTTGCAGATTGTGCAACTCGGTAATTGGGCACCGCGGGACACGCATATTGGGGAGCGAGGTTGCACTCGTCGTCCCCTTGTGTTGTTAAACTGCACGCCCAACCTCACAGCGTAGGCACCACGTACATGTACAACGCAAGGAAGGTGGACCACACCCAGCCAATTAATTACCGACTTGATTTCAGGTCTAATATTTGCATGTGTAAATCAAAGACAAGCACAATTCTTGTTTAGATGGAAGCTGCAGGTACACCCTTCCAGGGTTGATTAATGAGGCTTATATTGCCTTGCGTATTTTATTTAGGTGAAAGTCTCAAAGACGCCTTTGTTGTCGCTGGGACTGGCACAACCACGTTTGAGAACCAGCCATGCGGGGCACCGATCACTGCCAGTCAAGCCAGACCACCGGGTGGGTCCATCCTGAGAGACTGTCGCCGACCGATATGGGCGCGTTACGTGTACATCTACATCCTTGTGCCTGCAACCAGCATGCAAGGCTGTGAGGGTAGTGTGGACGCACTGTCAGGGCCACACTGCTAGACCATTTAGGATTGATAACTCCCTACATGACTTTATGAACTAATAAGACAATGCTCAGTTTTGGAGAAGTTCGAGTAACTGTCGCCTTTTCTTTTCCTTCCCTGTCTCGTTTTAAACTTTATGATGAACCTCTTTGTAGTAGAAACAAGATAGGTGTTATTCGAATATTATTTGTCACTTTAATAGTCTACTATCTTGCAAATTTAACACCTGCTTGATAGTTGACAGTTGTCTTTACACTTGGCCATACAAACTTTCGTAATAGGACATTAGCTTAGGATTATGAAAGACGGACGGTAGTTTGTGATTTCATGTTTAGGCCACTCTTTTTTCGTTAGGGGTACGATGGTTAGTTGATTTGCAACAAGATGCAAAAAGGAGCGTCTTCCTTTGCTTTAGGGTTTTAAAGATCAAAGACGAATAATAAACTGCTTTTCACATTTTCGTGGATTTTACGTTAAGGTTTTACTTTCCTTTTGGTTTATCGCATAATGGAACATTTCAGTATTCTTCCGTTTCTGAGTCCTTGGTCCGTCCTTTCATCTGAGCAAATAAAAGTATCATTTGCATGTAAGCAGTTGATTGGATGTGCTTCTTGTGTGCAACATTATAAAGTGTGTATAAGGCTAAGGAAGAAGGTAACCGCAGTGTTCGCATTCCCACCTTGTGCCTTTGCAAGAGCTAACAATCCAGTCCAGTGTCTTCAGTTTCAGACGTTAATGAACCCACCTGTTACAATCGGCACCATGAGAATAGGAGAGGTACACGTGATGTCACATGATGTTAAATTACATGATGTTATCATCCTAAAAAAAATTGGCAGGCAAAGCTGAAGAACACGTAAGATCACAAAAGGTGTAACGATATTGGGATACAAATCGTTTTGTGGTTTTTCTGTGTATTCCTAAAGAGTTTGCAAGTCACCTTGAATCATATCCAATTCACTTTTTTTTACAAAACATGTTGGATATGTTGTGTAATAGTTGGAGTTCACAACCAAAAATAGATATTGCTCTTAAAACCCCAGCACGAACCAGTTTGAGAGCTGAGTAGAGAATGCTCCAAATACATTGACAGTAAACACGGATGAAATATTTGGACAAAGTCATACAGCCTGGTGCTCAAAACAAACTCCTGAGACAATGAAAGGCTCAGATTAGCAACACACCCTCAGAATGCTGGTTGCCATAGCTGACGAGTCCCCCCCTGGCAAAAAAAAAATTCAAGCAGAGGAACACAAGCTAACGGCATCGCTTTAGCGTTGAACTCACAACTTTTATTAATGCACTAAAAAGTTGCAATACCCCCTAACTTTAATATACTGAAAGTCAGAAACCAAGACTACCCTTCAAAACAAACTGTATAATTAGTGGATAACAAATAATAAAAAAAGGAAACCGGAACTAAGTGATCTGTTCTGATCTTTAGAAAACGAAGAGCTTCAGATTAAAGTGATCGGGTGATCATGATATAATATAAAACAATATAAATCTAATACATATTGCTGATTTTGCTTTTTATGTAGTGTTCAAATATAAATCTGAATTCCCTTGTTAACTAACAGACTGCTACATTTCCATATGGCATAAACAAAAGGATGATTCTTTGTACCGTATTTAATGCTGCAGTTGAACTGCGTCTTTATCTCGGGCAGGTGAAAGGATGCATCGACATACAGCACTTGGACCGGCCGTGGATGCCACATCATATTGACGCCACCGAGTTCCAGAGAAGCGCGCTGGCAAGGATTTTTATAGGGCAACGCCTATCGGATACGATTGGTCTCCGACTCATTCTCTTGACCAAATGAAGTGCGTTCTTGGTTATTAGAGAATATATAAGTACACGCATGCAATGGTCGACTATAGACTAAAACGTCATCGCCAACAGCGCTGCAGATGCCATTGCTATCTCATTCATTGGTTGTTTAAATTCACCGTGTAGGCTAAATGTAGGCCTGAATAATTAAGTTATAGAACAATGACAATGATCTTCTTGCTGTAGTTTAATATTGTAGTTTAACTCTTCAGTATTTAGGAGTATGACTTACCTGATTAACAAGAAGCAGACCTAGAATTTATTTATTATAAGATCATAGTTTTACCATTGGATATGAGACTCCTTTTACTTAAGCTTGACAACCGATCAACATATTTGATAGTCCAATGTCAGAGAGTTTGCGTCCCCAGAATAGCTCCACTGTCGCATTTGGATTCCCGGATTTCATCGCACATTTGTCACAGGTACACTGAACTGCTTTGTGGCCAGCTTCATTCTCTTTCCATTTTTTCTGATACATCATCATTATATCGACCTCTAAAGCTACTTGTCAGTCCTCCATTTGTATTCGCTCCGAACATCTGCATGAGGGAATAAAATAATGAGTGTTCAGCTAGCTCGTTTAAGAGGCCGGGTCATACTTCGAGCGAAAGCGAACGTTCACGAATACAAATTTGTGACGTCAGATAAAAAATATTCGCCTTGCGATTTCGTAACAGTTGAATACATTTCAACTCTAGTGGAATTTCATTGGAAATTTTTTCGTAACATCAAATCCACATCGCTTTTGCGAAGTATGAACCGGCCTTTAGACCTGCTCAAGGCAAGATACCTTATTACTGTCCATTCTCCTGAGCAGGTCTGAACACCGGCTAGGCACACATTTTTCCCCATTCACAAATACTTTTGATTTAGAAACCTCAATGATTTGTTAGTTAAGATATCTGAGGATTTTATTCAATATTTTGCTTCTTGCTTTAAACACCCCTCTGGCATGTTATGGTATGTCCCTCCTGAGAGGTGATGCTATAAATATGCATTAACTCATTTAAGACCGACCACGTGATGGGCTCTTGACCAGTAGAGATGTCTAGACTCTCTAAGATATTTATGAATAATTTAAAAAACTACCTATAAAACTCAATAAATTTGTAAGCCAAAATTTCCCCCCAAATAGGGGACAAAAGTATGCTTGTGCAAAAAAATAAGTGTCAAGCCCAAGGTACTTGCTGTTGATAAATAATTCCTGTAATTTGTTATATATTAGAGCTAGCCTACCTGTATTTTTTCTGTTAAAAGATTCAATTAGAGCAGGAAACGTATACTTTCGAAAAATGTTGTTCCATCAAACTTCTAAGTGATATTTTTCAAATGGGCTCAACGGTCAAGATGTGTCACGGTGAGCTACTTTTAACAAAACTTTAATTTTACGACATCGTTAATTAGAAGCTGCAGATCTATGAATCAAAAAGCACATTTTGACAAGTATCAATGGGATTTAAAAAAATACTTTTCACAGGGAATAATCGTGTAGTAATCAACCAAACAGCTGATTCTTATATTCACACAGACACCATTCTCCAACGTGTCTAAATCTTACTCCAAAGTCTAATGGTCTACAGACACATACCGGTATACACCGTAACACAGATTATGCATGTACACCCAAATAAACAAAATTCCATCCGGTCTCAAAATAGATCCAAGTCTGCAAATGATGTTAATTTTACCCTTGGCAACTTATTTTGAACATTTATATTGCCTTTGCTTTTCTAATGATCAGTTGTGGGTACTTGGGGGCACTTTGGTAACTGCCTCATAAAAGGTGAATGTCGAGTTTTCATAGCAACCCAACACTTCAAAGCGCATACTGCAGAAGCCGTTCCAGGTAGTGGGTAGGATACGTAAGAACTTAGTGCGCACCACCGTTCCTAAACGAGCGGTCGCCAGATCATCGTAGTCGTCGCTCTCGCTGTTACCAATAAACTGTAAAAGTGACCAAAGAAACCGACATATTTATCCGTCTTGATCCACAGGGACAAGACTTAATACCTCCTTTACCGTCATAGAACCTGTGTTTTTTTTAAATATTTTTTCATCCTATAGATGTGTTCATTTTTCTTGCCCCCCTGTCAAATTGGGAACAAAAGGGTGATGTTGCTGATCCAACGTTGGAACACGGGTATATATCGTAGATTCTCCTTTCTTGTGCATGGTGACGATTATTGTACTTGAGTTATTCCATATTCCAAGAATAAGGTTGAAATAGAAATGTCTCTGATTTCTGGTCAGGGGCTTACTCCAAAAGTGGTGTGGCGAAGCGTTTTTCCCTCACCTGTTTTTCGTTAGAATTGATGTACGTGCACATGTGTTTGTACGAACGTACCACTGCTTCCAACAATGAAATAGACTGGCCCCTCACTATTTACTGTTTAAAAGCATATTCAGCTGACACATACACATGACATAAGAACACCACGTTTGTCTGATTCCCAGATGTAAACGTGTAATACGGAAATGACGTCATCTGAAAAAGCGTGTCCGACTAAACATATGGGGGCCTAGAGGGACTCTTTTACATATTACTCGACCCTACCCCATCTAAGTCGCGTTAAAAGTACGCGGTAGCATGATTTCAGTTGATAAAGCCTTTTACTTTCAGGATCTCATATACCAAATAAAAAACTTTTTTTTATTTTGCCGAGGCGCACGCTGACCAGAAACCGGGGACTTTTTTGGCCTAACGTTTGCTGTCGTGTCAGTGACGTAACTATACAGGGGGTTTTCCTGCGTACTTTCTGCCCGCACCTGCTCTGATGTCCATACCTCCGGACACCACCACCCTGGCATCAGAAATCTTGAAATGAGAAAACCTGGCCGAACAAGCTGCACAGTTCCTATGTTTTCAGAGCTACCGTCAAAAGTGCGCTCACCCTGGTCCCCTCAATTTTCACCCGCGTTAAACGGCTGTAAGTTACTATCTGATTACTGCCTGATTATATAGACTCTATACCTCCTTGGGTGTACCGTTAGTGCCAGTCACGTATTTCCAAGATGCACCATCATTGCTGTGCGCCACCCTGAATCGTGTAACTCGCTGGCGATTTCTGTTGTTACTGTCACCACCTCGGCTTTGGGTGACCAGTCCCGTGACGTAGACCTCGGATTCGAATTCAACTTGAATCCAGGGATGGTCTGGGTCCTGTATTTCGTCACAACACCAAGCTGCAGCGACACCTATTGAAAACAACAGTTAACGTCGTCTACAGTGTGTGGTTGGGTGCACAGTGCGCCAACAAGATATTGCCAAGAAAAGCCTTTTTTTTCGCAGTGAATTATGGAAGAAATTCATATGTATTTTTCGAGGAGTTGTTACAGTAAATCCAAGGAACAACCCAATTATATTTATCAAAACTCTAGCCAATTTGTCTACAGACACAGGATCCTACGCAAATGGCGGCAGGGATATGGTTTTGTCGACCATAAACTGAGAAAGGGCCTCTGCGTGGCAACCTCTTGGTGGCGCACTGTATAGGGAATTGCCAAATTGAACTGCAGCTTTTATGCTCTTCTAGCTCATACGTCATATGCTCACGGGAAGATTTGAAAACTAATCATTCGTCCATCAAACATTGCCAGCTGTTGAGCATAGTCTTCATATGCCGCCCATTTCAGCCCCTTACCAGTCAACACTGGCCTAGGGGTTAATGGGCTGTGAACCACTGAGAGAGTGTGGGCTACAATAATAGCTAACATCTATGTCGAAGCGTGACTTCATTTTGAACCAGAAAAAGCAGTGTAAATGAATGGAGTACGCGTGCGTGTTGGTTCACGCGCTGGTTCTCACGCTTACGCCTTTCACACACTTTGTGTGCATGACGTATTCACTTTGGTACTCAAGAGGTTTTCACGTGACGTAGCGTGACGGGTAAAGGCATTTCAGGAAGTTTACACCATGTCCCTCGAGGGGCGTGCATTTTCCAAATCGTGTATTTCTATTGGCAGTTTCATGTACGCTCGAATGTTGAGAGACATCAAAGGTGCGCGCCTTCTGTGTAAGTTGAACGCTGACCCTGCAAAAATCACGTGACTGAAATCCTCTACACACCCAAGAAATCCGCGGTGGGGACTTTCAACATCTGTTTAAAAGGCGAACGTTGTCCTGAACTTCCAGTCGAAGAAACTCTAAAGGTATTCTCCAGAGTGCCATATTGATACAAAGGTAAATGCAACAGAGAATGCAAACAGCGCGGGGTGGCCATTACGAACACTATATCTGTGATGTTTTTAACACTTCAGCTGCATGGGTATACCGTACTCTAGTGATGCGTGATAAAGAGTGATTGTGAAGTCAAGATTTTTCGGCAACAGGGAAGTTCGTATATACCTTGAGTATTGAGGCGTGCGCGTGCAGGTCCGTGATCAGATCTCTTCCGAAAATAAGACGAAGCCGTGATGCTGTCCTTAGGGATTCGCCCATCCTCCATGCCAAGAGGTTTCTCCCCGGAGCAGCCTGAAACCAAGACAGTCAAACATGCTCCTGGGTTTGGTACTCTGAATTAAGGAAACCTTCACTCTTTGCCTCAACCAGACAAAGATGGATCGGAAGTTGAACCAACAGAGTGAGGACTCCAATAGGACCCGGCATTTGTCTGTTTTACCTTCCTTTCAAAAGCGTGTAAAAAGACCCAGGGTGTCTACCATCACCCCTCTGAAAGGAAAAGGTAATTTACAAACCCCAGGACGAATTTCGACCCCCCCATGGTGCTGGGTCTGTCTATTGCAAACAGAGGAGCTCGTGGGGAAGAATGTTATAGCCCCGGGATTTTGATGTTGAGAATAAACATGGGTGAAATATTTGGACAAACTCGCATTGCCTGGTACTCAAGACAAACTTCTGAGAAACTGAAAGACGTCGATTAGCAATGCGCCCTCGGAATGCCAGATACCATAGGTTACTAGTCCCCCCACCCTCCGCCCCCCCAAAAAGAAAGAAGAGGTATACAAGCTGCAGCATCGCTTTAGCTTTGAACTCACAACTCTTATTAATGCACAAAAAAGTTACCAATGCAATACCCCCCTAATTTCCCTATACGGCAAGCTAGCTACCCAGAATACTGCCCCAAACAGATTGTATTGTCAGTGGATAACAAAGAATCCGAAGAAAAAAAAACTGGAAAGTGGAACTAGGTCATCCGGTCTAATCTGTAAAAAACAGAGACGCACATTAAAGTGACTGGATGATCATGATGCAAAAATATAAATCTTATTCATTGCTGATTTTGCTTTCTATGTAGTGTACAGAGACAAATCTGAATTCCCTTGTTAAGCTTACAGACTGCTACATTTCCGCATGGCACGAATAAAAGAATGGTCATTCTTTGTACCGTATTTAATACTGCAGTTGAATTGCGTCCTGATCTCGGGCAGGTGAAATGATGCATCGACATACGGCACTTGGACCAGCCGTAGGGGCCGCACCATGTTAACGCCACCGAGTTGCACAGAAGAGCACTTGCACGGATTTTTGTAGGGCAACGCCCATCGCATACGATTGGTTGCCGGCTCATTCTCTTGACCAATGAAGCACTGGCAAGAAGAGGCAGTCGAAAACGCGGCACCTTGTGCATAGGGGGAAAAACAAAATGACTGCACTATACGCAAACCTTATTTGATCCAATTCATCTCATTTCAGCAGCCTGATCCATTATTAATGGAAAACTGTGAGAAACCATGGCAACATGGCATCATGCTCGGCTGACGGAGTTGTCTTGGTTCCAAGACCTTCCGGTAATTATACAGCGACGCAAACCATCATACGTACACTGTTGGAGGGCTCTATCACCACACGAATGTTATCACAGGAAGGTCTTAGATACTTTGCTTTCTTTTTTTAAATGTTTTTATTGTTTTTCCCTCGACTTTCGAGGAAGCCAATCAACAGTTTTGTTTGAGCCATATATTAAATTATTCATATCAGTTCATGGCGTCACTCAACCGAGAATTGAAAACGAAACTAGCGTCCCGATCTCAAGGTTCGAAAATTTCCGCAGAAAATGCCGTCTTGGTTGTAACATGCCTTTAAGATTTGCCAATAGATTATTGTTATAACAACTTTCCATGTTCAGCTATTCGTTGTTCATTTAAATAATTGATATACTATAATTTTGTAGGTCTTAAGAAAAATTGAAAAATTAGCAGTACTAAAGAGAGCACGGACCTGATACATCGTGACCGTACCGTGGTGCGACGTGGCAAAAATTGAAAATTTATATTTTCAATTTATATGCGCTCAGGGCAACTTGTTGGGTGCTGCTCCGGGCCATAGGAGGATATTTTGTGAGTGCTTAGGTATAAGCATCCGATAAAACATGTCATCATGTTATTGACTGATGTTTGAATAGGAAAACGTAGTTCTTGAACACAAAGCATGTTGAAAGTCGTTTGCATAATTTCTTCCGATTATGACTCATGTGATATGAATATTAAATACATATCCTACCTTTATTTCCATATCTGTTGCCATCCAAGATCTTAAATTAAAAATATTAAAGACCTTCCTGTGATAACGATTCGTGATGTGATAGTGCCCTGTAGATATACATGAACATATGTATATAGTACGAGAGATGGTTCATGTCGTAGATATACTGGAAGGTCTTGGAACCAAGACTATACTGACGGAACTGCCATAACTGACTGAAAAGAATGTTATTAGATATGAAAAGCTAGGGTTTAGGGACAGTGGAAGGTGGGTTAGGGTTGCCTGCACACGACCCCTCGCTCCGCCTTCTAGTTCAAATTATATTCCTTGTATTGTTACGGAGCCCCTAAGGGGACAGGCACAATGAGAATTGTTTTTTATTTCGTTCCCATTTCGTTCTCTCGAAATAATTTTATTCCCTCTAAATGTCATTTCGTTCCCTCGATATAATTTCGTTCCCTAGAAATAAGATATTTCGTTCCCTCTAAATGCTATTACGTTCGCTCGAATTAATATTTCATTCCCTAGAAATATGCTATTTTCTTGTCTCGAAATGTTGATTTCGTTCCGTCGATATACTGATTTCGTTCTCTCCAAATATTTATTTCATTCCCTCGAAATATTTTGTATGCTTGGCGCCATTGTCGTACACTTATAGGAAAGGTAAACGCTTCCCAATTGAAGTTTGCACTACTAACCTTGGAGTAAATTAATCTAGAAGCGTTTTCCTGTTCCACGAGTGTACGACTATGGCGCCAATTGCTATACAAAAATATATCGAGGGAACGAAATAGCATATTTCCAGGGAATGAAATAGTAATTTGATGGAACGTAATAATATTTCGAGGGAACGGAATGTAATATTTCGAGGGAACAAAATTATTTCGAGAGAATGAAATTATTTTTCGAGAGAACGAAATAATAATTCGAGAGAACTAAATTAAAAAAAAATCCATCGGGCCTGTTCCCTTTGGGGCTCAGTAAAATTCCAGAAGAAGAACCACTAAAAAATACATTCCATACTGCGTGGTGGGTGAGCACTTTCAATCGCTATATCGTGACATCGCATCCACTCGTTTTCCATGATGTGCCTCATTTAGTAAGTGCATTGTCAGCACCACAGATAGAGATCGCGAGTGTATACACGCGAGGGAGGAGTGATTTCGAAAATCCCGCCGACCTTATCATTCTAATAAATTGGTACATTCGTCCGTGCGAACTCAATAGATCCCTGACCCCCTAGGGTGCATGTAGAATCATATTGAAATCGGAAGATTTGGGGTTGTTAGGGCTATAATATTTTTGTGATCCCATGTTTCTTTGTAATTTTGTTTTGTTTTTTACAATACGAGGGACCGGCAGTAAACTTTTAAGATAAATCGAAGTCGTTTATCTTTAAATCAAACGTCTATGGTATTTCGTTCACGAAATATCTTGGCCTGCTTACATAGAGGAAGGGGGCTGTACTGAGACCTGAACCCAGGGTATGACAAGCCTGCTTCTGTAAAGGAAGGAGGGAGTATTTTAGGAGAAGGGAGGATTACAAAATGACGATAAAATTATTTTGTAGTTAGAATATTCTTTTGCAGTGCATTCTGACAACCCAGCTTTAAGCTGCAAGTTCCGATGGAATGCGACCAAAACACTGCTGATCGTGTTCTAGAACTGTTGAATCTTAAAAGAGCCGGAGGTTGGAGTCCGCGTCCCCCTTTTCAACATTATCTCCAGTCACAGTGAATTGTCTTCATGCGCCAATGCTTTAAAAAAATTCATTCACATCTTGCAATCATTTTAACTCCAACTTTTTGGAATAGCAGACATAGCATTCTCGCACAACGTGAATTTATTCCGAGACAGGTCAGCCAAAATTTGATACTTTTTCTGCACACGGGCGTACACATGCAGGTTAGGCTGTGAAGTTAGAATGACCGTTACACCAAAACACCATACCTGTACTTATTTAGAATTGAAACTTGATGATTTTGAAAGCGATCAGGCATGTGACAGCCGAGTTCTTTATATGCTATTGTTTGGTTAGAAGAAATGTCGAAGAAAAATTCCAACAAACTTAACCTCCGTCATTTCCCCACTCTTTTTATTGGGTTTGATGCTAATTCCACTCCCAAACCTTACCGAAGCATTCGACCAGCAATAACCGTAAACATTTATAGCAAGTGTGACTCGCTACACCACTAGCTGAAAAGCTGTGCATCAACGCCAGATCACCTTCGCATACACACAGATTCTTAATGTTGGGAGTCAGCGCGACGATGGGAGCTTCCCCGGGGTTGTGCCACTCTCAATGGATTGCAGCGATGGGGGAGGTTATTCCCCGGTAAGGGATGCAAGACCACACGAATTAAGAACACCTGGACTCAGGGCTGGGAGGTGACTGTGGTGGTTTTAATGCTTGAGGACGGATGAGTATGGACCGAGCACTGCCCACGAACTGGTGTCACCCTCAGCAAATAAACACCCTGAAAATAAGATACAGAATTGAAAAACATGACACCTCATTCTTAAGACATGCAACAAAAAATCAGAAATAAGAATATGCACCACATATTCAAACAATAAGACTTGCCCCAGTTATTCTGCGGTTAAAGGCCCCAATGTTATACAATTTAATACAAGAAGCAACATGCCCACAATGTGCACATGTTCGCCATGAACGACCCATTTCAAACCCCGGTATTCGGCCATAAATCCCAAGTTTGATAACACCCATGCCAGGCCAAATTTGCGTACATTGAATAAAGGGTTTACTCACCCAGCTTCCCGGGGTATCTCTGATTATTAATCGTGTTTTCGTGGACTAGCTGTCGGCAAATGATCGACAAGTCTACGTCTCCTGAGTAAGCGTGCAACGAAAAGAGCGAGAGTTGTCCGCGAAACGCTACCAGTGCAAATATAATTTCCCTCCGCGGAATCAACAGAAAGAATATCCCCAGGGCTAATAACTTTTACTGGAATACGCTTCCCAAAAATGTTATAAACCCGCATCAAGGCTATTCTAGACAAAATAATGACAAAACAATGGGCCAACTAAGTTGTTGTTAAAAAGAATGAGGACCGTGCCACTTGCACGTAATTTATGTGTTCAGTCACCACAGTTAAAGTAGATCCAGTAGGCCTGCATAGCTTTTACATGCGTCCTACAGCCCAACTTTTGATGTGAAGAGGAATAAATTAAACTCACGGCCCAACATTAAGTTCTCTAGAGACTAAGTGTTGCACACAAGCCGATGTCCACGGGCGTCGCTAGACCATTTTAGAAAGGCGGGATGCCATCATGAAATTTGCCAACAGACTGTCAAGCAAATGACTTTAATGGTAGTCTGATTCCCTGACTTGACAGTAACCTCACATCCCCATTTCTTTTTCCTGTCCTCCATCATTCTTTCCAATGGCGCCGTGGTTTTGCCTACCAAACTTACTATGTGTGCCACATAAAGCGTGTACCATAAGAGCGTTTCAAAATAGTGCGCCTCCAAAACTTTACAACGCGTTGACCAATCACAGTGTGCGAAATTTGTCAACCCAATGCGCGTTTGGAATGGGTCGACAGATTTTGCGCGTTGCGATTTGCCAACGCGTTGCAAACTCTTGGAGACACACTATTGTGAATCGCTCGTATTTCCCATACTGATTTCTTCCACAGATTTTCTATCGTACGCATTATATTCATAACCACCACAGGGCAAGAAGGTGTGCCTCCAAAACTCTGCACAATTCAAGCCTCTCAGCTGGTTAGATTTATACCTGTTATTCAAGCTTGTAACTTTAATAACAGGAATAATAATTTAAGATGCAGAATGCGACAGAAAACACGAAGAAGAATTCATGGACGAGAACACATTTTAAGATAAAATCCGAAAGAAATAAAACTGTATTGGGGCAAAAGGAGCATTTGAAGAGTTGACAAACAAAACAAACAACTGCCATTTTTCTTTACACTGAAAATCGCAATCGGCAAGATCGCATTGGAAAGTCGCAATTAAGGAATGTCAAGGGCAACATGCCCGTATTTAACCACGGCCATAATTGACGTAAATGTCATATAAGTGGTTGCTGCAGATACCAAATAGCCTACCCTTCTGGACAGTGTGAACGCCGGCAGATTCTATCCACCCGCACAAACGTCTGGAGAGACCGTTGATTGGACGTGAGAGATGTGCTATTGTGTGCGCGCCAACAATGAAGGTTACAGCGATTTGGCGCTTACAATGCACACGTTCATCAATGCGAAACGCCAAAATTAAGCGTTCTCCCTCAAGAACATGAACATGATCGGTCATCTACAGGAGTGTCCACATTCTAATGATCTAATGTGATAAACACTCATGGTCCATGGACGTTTCGTTCATTTGTTTTTCGATCTGAAAAAAAAGAAATGTGAAAAACAAGTTGTTGTTCGTTTTCTAGCGTGCAAAAAAGAAAGTGAAATGAAAAACAAGTCGTTTCTCATTTTTCTATTTAACGAAAAGAATGAAAAAATAATACTGAGGTCGTTTCTTTTTTTGCAATTAAAAATGAAAACTGAGAGCCATCTTGTGTTTCATTTGTCAATGTGAAAACAAGTAACATCGTGATAGAATTGATGCGGTCCATATTTCAGTTTTTCATTCCATATTTCATTTGTAATTATATAAGACACGTCTTTATGCAAAGTTGTAGCCCACCGCAGATGAATTAAATATGGAATTAAATATGCAGTAATTAGAGGATTACGGTGAATTCGTTGCCTCCTAAGTAAAAATTACAATCTAACAAGCAAGGCCCTTAAAGCGGTACAGGTCTCAATGCTGCAGTAACTGGCACGATACCTCGGGTCGCTCAATGTATTCCTTAGCAGCAGAACTCGGCATCTTAAAATTCTGGCGCCATGGCGGCGATACCCAAAACAAGTCTAGAAAAATAGAGAACGTTCATGGTGTGTAGCCCCTGGAGACCGTACCTCTCGCAGTTTTTGCTCGACTCCACAAAGAAAATTTGCAATCTTGATTAGTTTATAGGGCATGCTTCTTAAATTAAAATGTACAATGTCATTCAATGACGAAATAGTCCCAACTGCCCGCAAAAACTTTACAGTGTTATCTACAGCTCTGTAATAAGAATGTAAAAGAACCTAAAATGTAAGTTTGGGGATTGCTGATGAACATACAGGTTGTCAAAGGAGTACACAAATTCACTCCAGATCTGACTTACTGCATATGCCGTGATGATTTCACTAGGCTTATTCAATGAGCAATATTTGTACAGATTAAAGAAAACAAAGTTTGCTACATTGGACGACGAATTCGAAGTTTACATGCGTCTTTATATTTCTACCGATCATTTTAAATATCAGGGTTCGATACTGCATATTTTTTAAGGAATAATTGTCTTGCAAAAGTAATCAAACCTTCAATCTGGTTTCTTTTTTTTGTGCAGAAGTGCGTAAAATGTCATTCTTACCAAAATGCACTCGTTGAATTGTCACTATACAGGCATTCGTTTGGTTTGCCTACACAGTCTTTTCTTCCTGTACCAGTGTGGTCCCTAGAGTCGGGAATATCAGCTGGTTGTTTACTTTTTTCCAATTAGTGAGTATTGTTCGGTCTCCATCCATCAAAACAAATCATCGTTACTGTTTTATATCGTGGCTGTGCCATACCAAAGAACAATGATGCGTGTGCACGGTTGGCTACAATGTATAACAGTATTGACTGTATTGTTACCTAGCAACACCGTGCATTGGACAGTGGCTCTCTGCCACAGCATTTATATCAATGGGGTTAGGCTTTATGTAGCAAGTATAATACCCACAGTAAAAGAAAGACGCTGCATTAGTGCAAACTACTGGAGCGTTAGAACAATTGGGGACGTCACGGGGTGTGTTTAAGTCGAATTTGCCACTGGAAAATGCCCGCATCCACTCTGACGACGACCAGGAAGACCCCGCTATATACGTTGTAAAATTTCATTGAAACGTAGCCAGGACGGGATGACACTCAGAAAATCTGGCAACAAAAATTCTGTCAAGATCGCACTAGGTATACTGCGTTGCCAACTCGTGTATACTGTCGGTATTACGTTCTTGGTACAATTAAACTGAGCGCTAGTCCCGACTTTACTAAGATGTAATCAGATCGTTCCGCGATGTACTATGCCCTTGTACTTAGACCTAATTGATCACGTTGCGATAGAAAGACGTTATTTCTGCGTGTGTAAAGTGTGCGGTGCGCTTGTAGCGAGCTACCGTCACATTTCTGAGCATGTCGTTTCTATGTTGGCTGAGCTGAAACAACGCACCCCATCAATTTTCTAGTGAGATGAAACGGTGCAATATTCATTCCGATTGAGCAGTTCTTGTACTACGTCTAGAAAGATTCTACTGCAATGCTGATACGCTAAGACTGCGTGTATGCTGTCTTTCGTAAGTTTTTAATACAGCAACCACTGGGACTTGAAGTCTCTACGACCCTGCCATGTAAAGTTTGAGCATGCTCACAATTTTGGCACGACCTTCCTGCCATGAAAACCCAACCACGTTGCTATCAGTTCCAGCTGAGTTCTTACTACGACGCACAAGATCTCACCACGATTAGCCACACTCTCCTCATTTTATGAGGACGTAGTAATACTGTGTGAGTGTAATAGGGACACAACGAGACCATTATAGCCCACAAATGGCGCGTACCTCAGGCGGTGTCCTTGCTTTTTTATTTCTTTAGGCCGAGTGGCCTGGACGTTTGTACTAACCAGCACTGCGGTGACTTCATTTTGTGCCAGAAACTAGGTGGGTGGAGGATAGGTAATTAAGTTGTATTGGGGGGGGGTTGACTTACTCAGACATGGAAATTTGGAAGGGGGGCACTGACTGAGGGTGATGTCCATAACACGGACTCCTGTAAACTCTTTCATCAGAACGGTATATTTATGGCCTTTTCATTGTCCACTTTATGAGCACATTTTAAGTCCAAAACATTCTTCACAATCCACTTGAATTTGTTTTTCTCTAAAGAAAAAATGGGGGGTGATTCAGCAGCCCTACCTCCCCCCCCAAAAAAGTATACCCCATTCCCAGGCATTTACGCCCATGCGGCACTGCATGGTCGGCTTGTGCGTATTTTGGAATTCATGGCGTATATTTGCTCAAGGCTTATATTTGGTTTGAGAGTAAGAATAGGAAAATTTAGTTGTTCCACACGAACCAGTGGAACCGATCTTCCAGTGTCGAGGGTTTAAATTAAATACTCTATTATGACAAGAACTTACCAATAAGTTGAAGACCGACTGCAACCAGGATTGCAGGGGACATTTTCCAGGTGAGGAGTGTGGACATGAGACCACCGTATCGTCGTGAGCAACACCAGTCGAAAGCGACGAGTCCTTTGGATTTCCTCAAGATCCGTCTCCAAACTTTCAGCAAGAATTAACCTTCTCCCTGTAACCCCAAAGGTAGTCTGAGGTTGGCAGCACAGCCGCTTTGAACCTTTCGTCTGACGACGCGGGCAGTTCAGTGCATTCAAGCTGGCATTGCACCCACGGTAAAGGGGGAAAAACGTGTCGTTGGCGCGGATTCGTTCAAAAAGGTATGAAAAGCAACTCAATAATGACTGTCTCAGCTCAGGCGTGCTACGTAGCGCAGACTGGACAAACCGACGTCATCCCCTCTATTTTCAGATGGGTGGGAATCAACCAACGCACTGTTGGCAAGGATACGTGTTGCCATGGGTTGTGCACATTTCAAACATTTCAACGGGGAGATTGACACCCATGGTCACGTACCTCCGCAAGGGAAGGGGGCACTTGCCCCACTGTTTTGCCCCAGTAGTTCACCACTTGCATTATGGGTTTGCCTAGTCGGACAGGTTTTGGGAAAGGTGGACAGTGTTAATTAGTTTTGTATAATGAAGGGCTTTAGGGCAGTCACTCGCATCCAGCCCTTTTTGATAAATGCTCCATGCAAATTTCAGGTTTAGAATAATGTTGATTATATATTTTACTAATCACCAGTCTAAGTAGTGCAACAGACATACATTTCTCAATCTGCAACGCAAATTTATATATTTGAGTAATGGAATAGTATGTGCTTGGCTGGTCTTAAACGTTAGTTCAAGACCGGCCAAGTATATACACAAGTTGCTGTTGAACTGCAGCAACGTTTTCAGGAGTTCGCACTGTGCGCCTCCTTCCGAATGACCCTTATTCAAATTAAGGCTTGTCCCATGTTCTCAGTATTTGCGCACATTTTCCCAGATATTCGACTTTGCTGGTGGATCCCCATGAGGGAAGGCTTCCCTTAATGCAGCTTGGTTGGCTTGAAAGCTCTTGTTTTCAAGAAATTTCGTCGCGACAAACACTCTTTGCTCTTTGGTAAGTTGCACCATGTTGCAGACTTTCTGTCCTGCTTTGAAGACTTTTCAACTCTGCACTGGCCTACCGCGGGGCAAGTCAACACATTTAAACCAGATTAGTGCACAACTACAAAGTGACAAAAAGCAATCTTCCCTAATTAACATGTTCTTTTATTCATCACTTTCAACCAGGACAAGCACGACAGAGGGCAACCTCATTCACTGGTTTATCCAAAGAGTTACGTAGTTTCTTAGTATGGCCTCCTTCCTTGAAGTGCAGTATAAGCTACATTGTTGGTGTTCTTGGAGCCAGCCTGCGTGTGCATTTGTGAGAACACATACTCATGTTCGATGTACATGTACCGGTACTGTACCCATTCGATTCGCTGCTTTCTACACTTGGGAAATCTGAAGAACCAGATCCCTTTCTCTTTGGAATTCGCACTTTGTCTTGTAAAAACCCCAACACAACAACTGCATACTATTTCTTTCTTTAGTTCTTCAAGCTATGACCAAGCTCAATGGTAAGCTTTGTAAGTGCAGTCTACAAGTTGATCGTTTTAATGCCATTTTAAGCTAAATGTTTTATACAATGTGCGATTGTGCATGTGTTTTATTTTAACGTTTTTATTAATTGTACATTAAACCGCAATTCGGCCTTTATACCACTAGTGTTTTATATGTAACTAATAAACAAACAAATAAAATGAATACATGTAAATAATTCTTCATTTATCTTCAATTTGTTCATATTTCCGTTTGTTGTTTTGAGTACAAAATTGATTTACCTAAGTTAGGCCTCTTTGTAATATTGCAATGGTGGAAGTATGCATTAGACATTCCCAATTTACATTATAAATGTCAGTTTTCTTAAAATTTTCAATCTATCGCTAGGCTTATTAAATTGCGAGAAACTAGTCATGATAGGAATGATTTACTGAAACAGGCTTGCAGGCTTTTGTTATTGGGGGCTGGCTGTGACACCACTTTCATCAACGCTAATTGTGGGCAGGACTTTGAACGCTTAGAATTTACAAGGTCACAAATTTCATTGAATTTTTTATTGAATGGAATTTTTTTTTGTTTCGAAGTGCCACCACGCTGTTAAAATAATTATGTAGTGCTACGATGCGTTTTCTGTAAAATGTATCAGTAATTAACAGAGAATCTTTGTAAAGGACGCACTTTGTGACTGTAGAGTGATATTTTTGTGTGTGTTACAACAGAACCCCGTAAAAAGCTTTGTAAATGTACAATTTCCTTTGTAGCATGAATTAAAATGAATTTGCATATTGACTTTGGTGTACAAAACCAATTTCACAAAGCTGGTTTCACTATTTTTCTCTTGTTTCCTGTTATTGCGAGTAACAGGTAATGTTTTTGTGGAAAAGGAATTTTAATGTAAGTCATCTTGCTTGCCAAAATTTAGTTGCTTTAATTTCAGTTGAATGAATGATCAATGAATGAAAATTTCCCATGCTAGTTCTTAGATTACTTCATCTCCAGTTCCCAACCGCCCTTCTTACAAGACCCAAATGGCATCTCTAAATCATTTCTGCCTTGGCTATGCCGTTACTGTTCAGTAGGGATTTATCATCTTTCGTATGGCTTTCTCCTCTTAATGGCTATCTTGTTTGGTCTTATCCATTGCTTAATTAAATGTTCTTTGTGCAACTTTTCACTCATATCATTTTGTGATTTTCCTTTTCATGGTAACAATGCATGGAGTGCCTGCATATGGATCCCACATCTTCCACACTAAATAGTCCGAACCATCGCTTCAAGCTAAACCTCATACTTGTGGCCAGCATCTTCGCTGGATTCTGTTCTACCTTATAAGTTGTCATATACCTTGTCTATTCTGAGCAGTCAAGCAGCAACCACTGTATGGAGTCAACTCAACCATTTGCTCATTCTTCAGGCAAAAAAAGCGTCAAGTTAAACGATGCTCTTGATAGATAGGCGGGTAAACAGGAAACAAGCTCTTATTCGTGTAAGCCCTTCTTTGCTGAGATCACATCATTGTAAAGAGCTATGGTGCGCACTTAACCTGATAATGCAGATCAGCGGAATCCGTTCAACCCAATTGCATGGTAATGGGTTTTTAGGCATTATTAGAAATGTATAAGATCTAAGGTATGAGAAATGGAATTTTGGTGGGTACAAAATAAACCACTTTTTGGTGACATGCAGCCATGCAAGTTCGAATTGTAAGTTGTCAATTGGACAGCTTAGAGAGAACATGTAATCACGACCACAATAGCATATTATGCTATATCTGAAAAGTTTTTTTTTTCTTAAAAAAACACTTATGTGTATCCATCGACGTTTAAGAAAAGGGATACATATTTCAGCTTCAAAAGGCGTTTTTTAGCAATGGTTTCTGTGTCCACAGTATAGGCTTCTTTGTTGAACTGATTTCAATTCCGGTCTTTTCGAATTAACCCCTGTGTTCGTAAGTGATAATTGTAGAACTGTCAAAGACGTTTGTCACGATCAAAATGCGAAAGTTATCGTGTGAATCTTTTCGGTTTTGTGTAATGGAGAAAAAAGGCACACTATGGAGGAACTCGCAAACTAACCAAAAAATAACTAAACCAATGATCTTTGAGGTAAAGGTCGCAAGGAACTGAATTAATAGGGCCCCGAACACCAATATGTGATTTTAAAAAAAGGACACAAAAGAGTCTATTAATGAAAAAGAAGCCCCCTAAAAGTAAAAAAAGCAAACAAACAAACAAACACGAAAAGGACTAAAAGACTTAACATCAAAACGATAACAATTTTACAACGACTAAAACCAAACCCAACATAGTGTGTAATATGGACCTTATGAGGTTACTCTCAGACTTCAATTACTGACTTCAAGCAGAATAGGGCTCACGCAGAAAACCACACTCCAATTAGGAGGAACAATACATGTCAAGTTGACTGGTCCCTGCTGATGTGCTACAATGAGTGTGTCCAGACCATGTGGCAGCTCTTTATAGGGGGAAGCTGGGGCTGAAACAAATAAACGGGAGGCACACTTCAAGAAAAGAAAATCAAGAACTCCAAACTAAAACTAATCATTTTTAAAGGGGAACTACTTCAATGTAATAACATATTCATTTCTGGCTCTGCCACATTAGCACAGTTTGAGTTGGTTATTAGGGAAATCGGTCTTTAGCAAAAAAAGGGTATTTCTTCGTAATCTTGTCTATTATTTGCATATTGCAATGGCTGATATTACTCTAATATTCTTCTTCTGTTATTCACATACTTCTTGCTGTTTATCAATCCCTAAGCTACCCAACGGATAAGAGTACAGAAGCGTTTGCTCTAATGCCAGTGTTTGCTGTATCTTAGACCTATTCGAAACAAATTTTCATCTTTCATTAATTTGATACCTTTATATTTCCCTCTCAGTGTGTCGTGTATGCTAATTTATTTTAATTATCACCGACAGAAGGCACAGCAATTGAGGAGACTGCTTAAGCCTTCAAGCAGCAATGAACACCACATCCCTGGTTGCAGACCAATGGCTTTATTCATGGCAAACTGAAAAACTAGTCACAGTTTATGAATCATTTCTAAATTGTGGGTAATAGTTGCATTACATTTAAACAATTAGTTAATTGGACAGTGCTTAGTGGTCACAGGAAATAAAGGTTAAAAATGAATAACGTAAAAAAAGGTACCATTGCTACCGCTAGTCTGAAAGCGTTGACTTGCGTTGTTCAGGTATACGATTCCAGTTTTCCATTTTTTTGGTGATTTTTGTATCTGGAAGTCAACACAGCAGTGGTTTTGACAGTTAGGAAGATCAATTTTTAAAATTGTATTGAGGAAGTTTTGTGTTTTTTCGACTTAATGTAAAGACTTTACTGGAAAGAATCAATCGTGAGTGAAGCAATTATAAAAATTACTGTGTTCTCTTGATGTTCTAGACAGAAATATCAGTATTAAATTTAGATGTACTATTCTTTATGCTGCCCTCATAAACAATTCCTCGGCCAGTTTTCTAATCTGCGGCAGCTTCTGATATTTCTGTATTTTTTTGGGGGGGGGTTAATTCATAGAAATTTCCTTAATATAATTTTGTGTTTAATCAATACACTTTTGAATTTTTTGTAACATTTCAGACTATTGGAGTCAATTGTACGTACTGCGTATGCGCATTGTTTCCTACATCAATTTGAGCTAATACAAATTGGTGGGATGTTATATTTATTCTAATTATTTGGCTCTACTTGGGCTTAGGATCACTCTGTACATATTTCCTTTACATGAAGTTTACCATAATTTGCTTGTGAGGCCTATTTCAATACTCAAGACTTTACAGCCAATTTGCTCAAAATTTACAAATTCGTAGAATTATTTAAGCTTAATGTTATTAGTGTTTTACCACTGTTCTCTCTTTTTTTTTAAAGCTCCAATCTGGTTTTTAATTTAAGGTTTTCCTCAATTCTGTATTGAATATTTATTGTACCTATTTGCAAGTAGAAGAATCAAACACTCGGTCGCATTGCGAAACCCCCTCTCCAATGCTGCATATATATAATGCAACCTAGAATCACCAATTCCTTGTTTTCTGTGTAGTTCCATTCAGTGTTCATCAATAGACTCAACTTGTTTTTCAAGCGGATAAGCGAAGCAGAAGAGCATGAAAATATATTAACAGCAACAACAAATATGTTTTTAAGCTTCCATCCTGCTAACTGTGATTAAATTTGAAAGAAAAAGCGGTGCACATATAAGCAAGCTGCGTGCCATTATAAATTAGCCTAGTAGCGACTGTGATCATACTGCCGTCTATCGGATGAGGAAATACCTGTATGTCTTAAAACATTAAATAAAGACCAAACGTACCAACATCATCACAAACGAAAAGCGTGGGTAGCCTGCCTCAACCTTGTAAGCAGCCTCTTTCAACCTCGTCTACGTTGCTTCCACATATATAATTGTTTTAAAAAGAAAACAGCATCTTCATAAATTCCCAAATAAAAATCTGTTCAAGTACAAAATGAGCCTCTGTACATTAACATAACATTTGTAATCACAATTGACATAAGATTCTATGTAGATGTACAGAAAAATCGACGAGTGAAATAGCATGGGCAATTAGAAACGGGCCCTTACTTGAACCGATGTTTCAATATTGTCACGACAGGGTACCGCTCTAATAGGTCTACATGCAAGTCTTGCATTTCATGTAATCAGTGGTCCTTTGTTATCAACGCGAATGGTTTTCCACGGTCGATTTAAGGTGATAAATGGCAGCTACTAGGAGCGCGGCCTTGAAACTGTTAATTTCTACACAGAAAAATTCCTCTGGGCAGAGAGAGTGCATAATTAGGTGGATTCTGGTTAGAACAATAATAAAACCTAGACATACGTTTGTGTACAAACAACAGCTGTTTTTGATGTTTGAAATGACATATCAGATGTTGCAACGACGACATTAAAAATTTGTATTGAACATATAAAACTATGACAACCAAATTATGCAGTAGAGCTTTATTTGTCACGTTATTGCCGTCACAGAATATGCCCGTTTAATTGGTATCTCTTGACACGTGATATGGGTTGATGTAAAGTTTCAACCATAGCTGTCCTGTAGAAGTGTATTGGTAGGCCTTGGAAACATGCCGCTTTAACTGACGCAACACTGATGACGACAAGGTGACATTTTCACCTTTCACGACTTCCTGAAGTACCCGCAACGTTTCAACCCAGTCACATGATAGAAGGTATACTGGCTTTGAATACTGCACATTCGATATAACGCCACGTGAAAACGCTATGGGATCATCATGTCTCCACTTCAATTTTCATAGATGTGCATGCCAAATTTAAACCCGACCTGTATATTCAGGTGTTTAAAAATGTAAATTTAACCTGACCTAATGTGTCACACAAATTGACAAAAAAATCTTCGCTGACCCGTAATTAAATGGAGGTCTCCATGTGTCCCAAGCTTGAAGCCAAAAAGAACTTACAAAAAGTACCTCGGTCTATTTGGGTGAAAATATAGACACAAATAGCAACACGGACGTATGGGATTTTTTGTAAAGTACTGGATTCTTTTTTAATGGTGGTGAAACAGCTGTATCTTGGGATATCTGATTTTACGAAAAGGTTTGTACGGTATCCCAAATATGCCTCTCTAAATGCGTTTTTCTTTTGTGGGTCATGTTTTGGCGCGACATTAAGCACATTGACTCATAGCTGTTTAAAGAAAGAACTGCGACATGTGTGACTCAATTGTTGGAACCAAAATGGCGCATTATGCGTCACTGCATACGGACAATTAACACATAATACCGATAGCTGCGCACTGTACCAAAGACATAATGAACTGCCATTTTGGTTCCAAAGACTGAAGTTGGCGCTGCTCTAGTTGATGCAATCCGTCAACGACACTGCTGATTGTTACAAAGGTCGTAAAACAAAATGCTTACAATGACAATGTGTTCATATGTACTGTCAGTGTCCTATTTTCCACAATCACGTCAAAAGAACTAAAGCAATGGCTGTTTTGGCAGAGCTGCTGAAACAGCTGAAATTCTCCAACAATTGCTCCAGCATCCAGTGCACATAATTACGTTTCAACCTGACAACCACACTGTGTGTATGTCTTTGTATGCAAGCATGGATGTAGACGTACGTGAATGAGATCGGTCCGTATGACGACTGGCGCAGGACAATGCAGGGTTCCAAGGGGGGTGGTTCGATTTGTACCTGAAATTACTGCACAGTGGTATGTTGTACCGTAAGGCGATTGGTACGCTGTGACAGTACACGGGTGGCTCTTTTGCCGTGCACAAGGCCCAACTCTCTCCCCGGACCAAAATGCCGCAGAAACCGCCTTGCACAAGGCGACTCTATGGCGCTAATGGAAACCAATGTGTCTGCAGCGAGGACCGTGACGGTAGCTGCGAATTTAAAACAAGGTATCACTGTTCCCCTACAAGGACGCAGAGTGGATAGGACACCGGCCTACTCCTAAATGAATCTAGAGGGCGCTGTATATCACCAGCTGTGAGTACAAACAGTAAACTTCAAAAAGAAATTCAAGGAATAGTCTCAAAGAAAATCTGGGTGAGAAACCAAAAGAGAAACTATGAATTATTATGTTTTTAAGGAGGGACTGTATGAAGGTAGAAACAGGATTCTTTTATTGTTGAGTACAGGCTGTTTACAATTTTTGACTTTATACGTAATTATTGTAATGCATTTTGGGACTAAATTAGTTGCCCGTCCTTCCATTAATGTGTATGCATATAGGAAAGTCTCTATTTATATTGTGACGATCGCAGGTTGTCCTTTGTTTAAGGCATCGCACAGCGATCAGTGATCCAACGTTGCTTCACTGACACTTGAACCTGCTTAATGTATAGAGCGATCCAGCTTAGGGATCACTGACTCAGATCCAGATCAACAGGCCGTTATTTCTGCATGGAATTCGATTCGTTGGGGGCGCTCTTCGTTAGTGCTGCTCATCAGTTTGCCGTCTCTGCGTACAAAAGTGAAATGATGATGTCCCTGAGAAAATGATTCTTCCAATGGGGTTGAATTTATATAGATCAAGGGTAGGAGCAGGAATAAAAATAGGAGGAACCTCACCTATCTTCAAAATTGCAAAAGTTTTATTTGTTTCTTTGTTTGTCTTTTTTTTCCTATCTTCAAAATGAGAACATGGTCTCGTTTTAAAAGTAGGAAAAAACGATGGTTGCAACCATTGAAGTTCCAATACTTTCCATAGACTATAAGCACGTCTGATTTTTCTTTCTGCAACAAAGACGTCTGCACATTTCCCTTAATTTGAAAAAAATGGTGGTTAATCGTAATGCTCATGGTTAACAGGTACAACTACGGCGCCTATGAACAGTGAAAACATTAGTTAACAAGTTCAGCATCACCCGCAGGACACTGTCAAGCCACGTTGGTTCAGGGGGCAATTATTTTAGTTGATGGGCCAATTTATAAAGAATCTGAAGCAATTCTCCATACAATTTTGTTTGACAGTTCCAAGGCTTAGCTTGGATTTCCAGAAGTGCAATTATGACATTGATACTGTTTTGGCAACTGTTTTGGGCATTTTGAAACTTAACTGCGTTTTGAGCTTCGAATAACCTCCAAAATAAAGACGACATAACTTTGCCATTAAAAGAAAGTAACATCGGCTCAACACCTGCCAGGTTCCGACAGAGAAAGAGGGCATGTGGGCCTGCGGTTAGGGTCTGTATAGTTTCTGATCATAGGATCGGAGGTTTGAATCCAGCTGGTGGCGACATGTTGTGATCTTGGGCAAGTCACTTAAGCCCCATGTGCTTCAAACTGTCCACCCAGGAGTAAATGTGTACCTGTATGGGCAGATTTGGTTAGCCGTGTGTGCCTGATATTGCAGCATCAGCTAGTATACTCCCCAGGGAACTGAGATGGTTTCAGGAATGTTCAGTTGTTGTGAGCCCAGTGTGCAGGGGTAATGGTAATAATGCGCAATGTTACTATTACTACACGGCCGAAATACGTCGTTTCAAACTGAAAAGAAAATGTGATTTGATTGCTGATGCCACAATGACATCACATTTGTGTGGCATCCAGAGGTGAGGAGTAATTTTCATCTTCACCCTCTTGAAGAAAATGGCGGCGTACTTGGGTACAGAATAAAGGGTGGAACGGCTGGCTTGTGTGAAAAGCGCTCGCCTCTGACCATTCGATTCCCAGCCACGATGAATTTTTTTCTCCTATCCCGTCCGTTCGATTTTTCCTCCCTCCCCCAAATTTCATTCTATAGATCTCTGGCTGTCCTCCGTGGATGCATGTTAGTCTTTTGGTGGCTGCCTAAAGGGCGCCTTTACATTACATTCTGCTCAACCGAGTTGCGATTTAGCGTCTTTATTGTACGGAATTCGCACTTAATTAGATAAATGTTATTATTTTCATTAATATTAAAAAGGAAAAGAGACTAAAGAAAGTGAAGGTCATCGTTGGAATAACTTCTTAATGACACTAGCTCCCTGCAATTAATTTTGTCCTATTCAATAACTTATGTGTTAAAAAATGACTGAAGAAAAATATGAAAATACATATAGACAGAATACACAAATGAAACACTACCCTGTCGCTACTTTAAATTTAATTTGCCGAAGGAAGCAGCATTTTGAAAAAAACAAACGAAGCCTCTCTGCAAGTTTCTGCAACAATTTCCCCTTTGCGCATATCAATCAAGCCAGGTGCTATTTTGTCATCACAAAGCTACGCAGGATTTCCTCGTACTCGGAGCAGGTTAGGCCCACGTTTTTTTCACAGGTCGCCGCTTTCCTTGCCTCACAGAAGCTCCAAAATGATCACCGAAGTGACGTGGGCTATACCCGGGGCAGAATTCACGGGGATAAGGGTAAAGTCACTAAACACTACTGATAATGGAGCAGTTTAATCGAGTTACGGTCCAATTTCTTTTCATCACTTTGGCGGATAAAGTTGCCATTAAAAGTCAATCGCCCCTTGACGCATACCGCGGGGATGAAATTAGCCACACGGGCCTAATCCAATCTTCACAGCGGAGAGAAGGTCCCTTGTGCGACTTGTCCCAGAACGGCACCATCAACGCCAATCAAAAGAAAGTTCCCAGGTAGACGCTGAAGACAATCAACCCCGTTTTGGTGTTACGAAGAAATTGATGAACTCGCTGACCGTTCAGGGGACGGATGAGAAGAGGGCAGAGCCAGAACAGTAATCCCTTTTCTGGTTGTGGGCTGGACTCGTTGTCGATGTCCAGCTCCAATTCAGCTTGTCATTTTTTTTTCTTTCGTCTGACGTTGCGGGTTTTTCATTGGCCGACATCTCCTAGCCCGCTCCACCCTGAATTAAGTTTCTCTCCCCCAGCCGTCGGTTCATGTCGTTCGTTTTTGAGGGGATGTGATCACCTTGATTCGATTAGCGCAAATCGAGGCTGCTAATGAGCATGAATTTTTTTATTCTGTCTTAGGACTGAGCAATTTGATCACCGCCGATCGGGGAACCAATTGCGAAGCGGTCGAAGCAACGAACGGTCCTCGAAGAAACAAAAAGGTTTTGTCGCCTGATTGATACTTGCAATATAATTTGAACCGTCTTACCCTGCGTTGTCTGCCACGTACGTCCTTCTGATAGCCATTTTGCATGTTCCAAGATTGAATAATCTTCACTAATAAAGGCTAAAACGTGGACATTGCCACTTGTCTCACACAATTCAGAGTGTACGGTGGACCATCATGGAAGAACTCCAAGCATTCGTCACGAAATCGTTCGAATCTTCAGAGACGCCAAAACTCGGCCCCAACATCATCTCAGTCAAACGAAGTCTGCCGAAGTTCGACACGACCGCCTGGCTGAACGCTATCGGGGAGTCCACAGCAGTGCACCGGCGGCCTGTCAAGTCGGCCACAGCGGGGAAGACACGGCCGACGGGCGGGGCGATCGACCACACCGAGCCTCTCCCGACATCGGCTGCGGTGCAGGCGGTGCCCGTGGCTGCCAAGCTGCCCTCCTTCCCCATGACACTCTTCGGGCCCGGCGATTCTGATTTGGCGAGAGATCGACTGGCACTTTTCAAGAGAGGAACACCACACCTTAGCAAGCCGTCATCTGCAAAACGGCCCAAGTCGACCACAGGTTGGTTATTTTCTGCTCTATTTAGAACAAAGAAAAGAAATGCACTGAAAGACTATTACATGATAAGTTGATAACTCTCGAAGACTATTTTTAGAAAGTAAATCCAACGTTCGCATCACAGTCACTTCTGTGATTACAATTTCGATTAGCTTGTGAGTTCGTACAATACACGCATTTGAGATTTCGTTTTCTGACACTTTCATGGTCTCTTGTTAGCCTGCATGATCCGAGTCTTCTTATTTTTCCAGACAAAAATATTCTGGGTTGAGGGCCAGTTTAAGACTCTTTCATCATTTTTCTTTACCTAAACTTCTTTGAAAGTACGATGTAGATTTGGCATTATCTGTTACATAAGGTCACAGAAGACTTTTAGACAGCAATACTAGATTTGTTGCATTTGAGCCCTTAACCCTGAAGAATGGCATGGATTTGCCGCCAGTAGATTACAGTTTTCAAATCATGAATTCAAAGAAATGTACAGAAAATGGACACATCCGCATTGCATCTGCATGTAAAGTTGTAGTTCCGTCAGACAGGGCAGGATTGTTTGTATCCTTGTATTTATCTTATGGTCAACCGTGAAGGCTTTTCTGAGTGCGCTGTCAGTGAACAAACTTAATATTTCCACCACTCTGAGCTTGAGCATGGTGTCGTAATGGAATGTGTCCATTCCTGTGGCGTAAATCGGTAATTTGGCAGATTGGGGGTCGCGAAAGGTGGGGGAATGACTTGCCCAGCCGTGAAGATTTGAAAAGCGGGGCGTGACACCATATGGCTTTATATGATCGATGTTCATGTTATTGATGTACACCTGGACTACTCTGCATTCAAAATGCTCTCTTTATGGCTTTTATAAAATTGTTTTTCCTTTTTGTAATGATACTGAATGCATTTTAGTCGTTGGAGGTCTGAAAAATTCTTCTCAATCCGCTTTTAGATTTTGCTCACCAAAAATTGGGGGGGGGGTGATTCAATAGCCCACCCCGCACTTCAAAAAGTTGGGGGTATATACCCCATCCCTCCGGGATTTATGCTCTTGGTCCAATAACTTTCAAAACCGGAGTTAAATCATGCACGGCATCAGCCAGAAGAACTCTCGAAGGCATGAAATAAACTTAACGATAAAGATGACGGCACCGATGTAGAAAATGCAGATGGTGGTTTCCAGTTATTGGAAAAAGTTTTAAACCATACATTTCAGAAAAGAAAAAACACGGTAGTAAGTCGCCTTGGGAAGATGTCAGCAAAGTCAGCGAACCCCAGCAAATCACTGAGGATGCCATTTCCCCTGTTGGCCATGAAGACGAAGATGTCGACATGGACACGGACCCTGACGAGGACCTGGCCCTGCACGAGGATGCCGACATCGCGGCGGCCGAACAGGAGGATCGCGCGGGGGTCCCATCGCGCCAGCCCCGAGAACCGAAGGAGACGGTGTCCGGTAGTCCCTCCCCGGTCCAAGGTCTCATGGCCAGCCATCCCAGCAAGCTGAAGCAGCGCCGGAGCCGGACCAACTTCACCGTGGAGCAGTTGGGGGAGCTTGAGAAACTCTTCGATGAGACGCATTACCCAGACGCGTTCATGAGGGAGGAGTTGAGTCGCAAGCTGGGCCTCTCAGAGGCCAGAGTGCAGGTATGAAAAAGAATCGAGGACAAAAGTTGCATAATAGATAGTTTTTCTGTTGGAAAAATGGAAATGGAGCAGAGATGAGTTACACAAACTCGTTAAATACCACATACAAACATACGGATACCTCCAAACAAAGTTTTTTTTCACTTAGGATTTTCCAAAATTCCCGCTCCTAAACCGTAACAAAGGTAAAAATTGGAAACCTTGTCATCAAACTGCAATGCCCAAATTAAGCTTTTCAAAAGGAGACGAAAAGGTGGACATGATTACAAATCTGTTTGCTTCGTTTAAGGTTGATGTGACCTTCATGCAGCTATAGTGCATTTCCAACAGTTAAAATATGTCATTTCAATCCCCATGACAATTTTAGATGATTTCAGTAGCTTGAGAGAAAATTCGGTAAAGCCTTTTGATTAAACATTCATTCTGTGTCCCAATAGTGTGACGTACACTACTGAGAGAGAGAGAGAGAGTATTTTTGCACTCTTCTGAACTGTTTTTTTAGATCTGATGACAATAAAACCGTTGAATAATTGTTGATATATTGCACAGTCACGGTGAACACAATATCGCCGTAATTAGAGCAATCGACCCTGAAAACTTAAATATAGTTTTCGTATTCTAATTTGTACACATAATTTATATACATTTTAGGACTCATCTTCCTATAACTGTAGACACTTCGACTGAGTACAGGAGCATGGCCAATGGGCCGCGTCGTACAAGAGAAAAATACCCGGATAATGTTACAGTTTTGCTGATGAATTCATGTTGGGCATAATTTGTTCAAACAGCTTGTTCTCGTGATTTTTATGTACACGCTACCCAAAGGCTTTAGCATTCGTTAACCATAGAAACGTTGGTTAAAGACAATGAACAACTGTTCAGCATGTCGCTGTATCTAACGTTGGGCTTTACCTAAACGAAAATTGGAACCACTAAGAATTCCATTGTTTTAATTAAGAAATACCTCCAATTTCTGAGGCTATACATGATGGAATCGTTCATTGATCACAAAAAAGGGAAATCAAACTTTCCAATATTAGTTTTGTGTTTGTTAAAGATTGATTATTTTAATATGGATGACATTCAGAAGTTAGGCCAAAATTAGTCACAAAGAACACGTTGAAGAATGTGCCCGTTATCATTCATGCTTCTCCACATTCCTAGGTCTGGTTTCAGAACCGAAGAGCCAAATGTCGTAAGCAGGAACACCTTGGAGGGAAAGGTAAGGCCATTTTAAGCATTTCATTTGGCACTGGAAATGGAATTTTCGTTTTTATGGCTTGTAAACGCTTGTCCCAATTTGTAACTGTGCCGTGATGCGTAACCAGTCAGTGAAAGACCGTAAGAATTCATTGCACGTTAGTGTTACTTTCAATGACCAAAAAAATCATTTATTTCACAATTTGAATTTTCTGAGCTTAGTGAGACCAAGACAAGAAAATACAATATGATTTTAGCGAACCACCAACTTCAAAGGCAAGCGTTTTTAAACGTCCATCATGCTTTAAAAATACACAATGTACAGAGGAGGTCACGATGTTTTGATCTTTGAAGAGAGAAAGATAATATTAAACATGAACGGTGTAGAATGTTAACATATCAAATCGATAAGCATGAGAGAAGTTAGACTTCAGTTTTTACTTCTAAGGGGTACCAATTTGTTGTCAAACTTTTACCGGTATCAGCCAGTATAAGAGTTGACAAATTGTGTTCAAATCAACCAACAACCGAGGTAGCTTTTATGCTGAGGTACTGACATTCCTCTAACTCACATGAGCATAATATTTTCTCTCCAACGTGAGCCTATTATTTTCTCTCCAACTTCTGTGCGGTGCAATCGGGGTTGATTTCAGATTAACTTGCAACAGAATTGCTTTAAATTTAAAGTTCTAGTGAAATGTTGACGTATGGTGCAATGTACCACACCGCGAGTACCATTTTTAGAACAAACGTAACAGTTGTTTTTACATATCTCGTACTATTAATCGTGGAAGAGTCTTTCACTCCCAGCAATGAGAACACAGTTGTTCACTTCTTTCTTCACGGCAACACGGCATTCAAGTAAGGTGTACGGGCGACATTGAGCGAGGTGAACCCACTCACCCATTCCCTGGACGTTTCAGAGCAGCCACGTATAGAGGACTGGCTCCTCACAAACAGGTCATGTAAAAAAAGCCATACATAAGCGACAAAAATAAATAATAAAACTAATGAGTTGAAATATTTCCATAGATACAGTTCCATAGAACTATAAGCCTTGCTAGGAGTCCTTTATAACAATCTCTGTAGCGAGAGAGGCTTCCTGGCATTCGGGGGGATGCTACAGTAACAAAAAAAATGAAAAGACTTAAATTTTCTGCGTCACTTCGTTTTCAATATTCCAATTGGTCATCACACTGTAAATTTCCTCCGACTTTCTCACCTTTTTTTCAGAAATTCTAACCAAAAGTCCAGTTGTCAAGTTCGAAAATTCTCCTTTTGTACACCCCCAAAGAATAAAAGTCACTTTTGAACCGCCGTGTTTGTAGTCGGTTGAAAAAAGATTGTTATGGTGCTGAAATATCAATGTAATTGATTGCTCGGCGAATGCCATTAAATATTAACACGAACTGTGTAAATGAAGGTCGTCACCTTTTAATTTTGTTTCGTTGGTTTTCTTGTCTTTGTTGTTGTTGTTGTTGTTGTTGTTGTTGTTGTTGTCAATTCGCTTTCTTTTGTACTTGTTCATTTTATTTTATGTTGTTTTTGTTGTGCTTTGCTTGTGCACCGATTTTATGACGATGTCTTCCTTCCTCTTTATGGTCTTACCAAGACGTTCTGACCCCTGCGCCCGCACTTAACCAACCCCTGATGACATTGATGAGATTACTACCACAAAGGCCAGGGGTTGATAATTGCATCAAAAACGCTCTCGCCTCATAACAGAGCCCAATTTCACAAAAGTAGGCACGGATTATCCCCCAAGCTTGTATTCCCGACTTGAAAAGAAGTCAAAGGCGAGCGTTGCTGATATTTAATCCCAGCGTCCGAGAGCACAAGAAAAAAAGGCTAATCCAATAGAGATATTTCGCGCGCATGATTGAAAAATTGTATTTTGTGGTGTGATTGTGGCAGCCATTGATATCGCAATGGGCCCCTTGCCACAACCCAGACACAGCCAGGTTAAGCTTTGCAATTGATGCGAATTTAACCATGTCACGAGTCTTGTGTATCGGACGACAGAGTCAAAATGTCAAAGTATTAGTTTACGTGGAGCGGAAATGGAAAAAAAACAGTGATTTTAAGGACACATTGAACTTCCTCTGGGCTCAGACGTTTTATGTGACCGTAAATTTGAAAAATGCCAGTGGAACGGACCGACGTTTTTTCGTATTTCGGCCATGCAACCATGCTAATGTTGAATTCTCTGCAAGCAATTGTGTTTTTTGTTTTAAGACAAACACTATCGAAGCCTATACTCTACACTGTCATACATCTGATCAATTTCCGATATTATTATTGCATCTGTAAAATGTTGAAAAGAGATAAACCAAAATACTACGAGACAAGTATTGTAGTCTGAACCCTTAAGACTATCAAAAGCCCCCTCCCACCCACACACACCCAAGACATGCAGTCTTAATTCAAGTCGCAATCCAGCTGTAACAAAATCCTTTCTTTGTCATTATTCGCTCTGCCACTCATGACTGGCTTGTGAACAGTCTTGTTAATCGTTTTGTGCCTGATTTTGTGACAGTTTTACCTGCTACTGTCCAGTTGGAGTCTTATCTTATCTGTTATTAAAATGCGTGGCCAAGGGCCATCTTGTATTAAAAAGCTAACAACCGGAGAAACGATAGGGTACAACACCAAAGCACACTCATCACCGTTTGAGAAAGAGAAAGATTTTATTGTCGTTTACTCCCAAATTTACAAAAAGTACACCTCGCCCTTACAACGTATCTAAAGGAAATCTCAAAAAAGAGGAAATTATCCTATGGCTATATGGGTCAGTGCACTTGATGACACCGCTGCCCACTGCGGCCGGCCTCAAGTCTGTTCATTATCTAAGAACTCTGCGATGAAAACAGTATTTCGTCTTTTCGAAATCTCAAGGGCGTGAATTCCCGTGAAGAGAGGGGGGTATAATCCTCCTGAGTGGGAACGAGGATGATGCCAATTACCTACATTACTACCCTTGTGCTTTTATGGGTACTTACAAAATGATGGATAAGAGTCGGGTCACTTTTCAAATGAAGAAAAAAGTGTGAGGCCATGCCTGAAATTTTAGAAGTAGTCAGGTTCCTTCCCATTTCACACTGTTCAGCAAATAAAGAGGATTTGAGGAACACTATCAAAATGACCCCACATGACAAAGTGACCTCAGTGATCATTATTTTCTCGCATTTTTTTGAATGCGTCAGATTAGACGTAGGCCGTCAATGAGTTGAATAAAAACCAAACCAAACGTTTCGAAAATATACATTAAAAATGGAAAACTTCGAGGAAAGTGCATCAAAGAAGTCAGAAAGTACAGCAAGCTAGCACGTAAGCCATAATTTTCGGAGGTGATTAAATTAGCGAAGTGGAGTGGAGCTGCAATGAGCTGGCCATGCCTGCTGTATTGATTGGTCAAAGTCCTCTGCCGTTCGAAGACAAACTCCTCCTAATCCCCTTCTGAGTTCTTCTCCTTTCTCTCGTTTTTTCCACTCTGCCGGGAAGCCTTTACGTTTCCCACCCTATTTCTTCACTACACTGTTCCAGCAATTGGATTAGAGCTTCGACTAATAGCAATTTAACGACCTCTTAATTGACACAAAATTCACTTAGGCGTCCTTTTCGGGGGCCATAGTAAATTAATAGCACATCTCAAGCGGATTTGGGCTTCTCGGATCGAATCCAATTTAAGGAACCTCTAAAATATCCTCTTTCTGAAACCTAGAGCTATTCTGTGCCCTTCAAAAAGTCTGTAAAACTAAAATGTTTAACCGGATTTGCACACACTGCTTTGGAATTGAAAATACGCAATTAACTTATTTCTTTCTGATTGACGTTTGCAAATTTTGTCGGTTTATTGAAGGCAGACAGATCGACGTATTATATCCATATATTCTGTTGTTTAAATTTCATGATAGTAATCCGATAAATAAGGCATCAGTCCGCAGGCCTGAGGCGTTCTTAGCGAGCTATGGTATCATCCGTAGTTGCATTACACACTTAACACGTTGTTAATGATATTTTGATAAAAGTCCTCTTCCGCGAAGCAATTACAAGTTAATGCGCAGTTTACGAGCTTGCAGCGGTAGCCATGCCAGCCGGAGAGCCTAATGGGATTACGGCCGCATACGCAAATACCCCGGCTCTCATCCGCTGCGCGTGCGCTTATTATTAAATGCTGAAGCCCCGACCCCTGCAGTGATTGAATTTCGCGAAAGGCAATTTAAATCAATAGGAATAATTTCGCGCTTTCCGATAACTCACAAGCGCGCACTTTTCTCAAATATATCCTGGTGGGTTCGTCAGAAGTCATTCTCCCCCATTTTCAGCTGTATGTAAAAAATATACATTTTACTCTTTTTTTTTTTCATTAAGTAAGGTCCCAGGACCCCATAGTGGTGCTTGAATGTTTCCAGGTTTCACCACAATCATTCGCTGGTTTTAGATGCATTTTGATTGTTTTATTATTTGAAAAAAAATTCTCGTCAGCAGATTTTCACTTAAATAGATATAACGGAAGAAAACGGTAGTCGAAATACTTTAGTAGCAGAGAACTGTATTAAACTGAACAGTTCTCAGTCTTCTTTGGGGGAAAAATGCAACACTTTTTACTGGTTTTGAAACAAAATTGTTCACACAATCATGGAGGATGTATCTTATACAGAACTGTATGATTGAAGTGTAAAGTCATTAGATCTACAATATTTCTGTTCCAGATCAAAATATTTTCAAAGGAAGTGAAACAAACACAAGCATTGTTGAAAGTATATTAGAATGTAAATATTGTTTTAGATTGAACCAAACCCTTATGTTCCCAGTCAAGCAGAGTTCAAACAGACAACTTCGTGATGGAGGGTCGGGATTAAATTACCTTAATATAATCGATGAGTTATTGGGGTCTATACCAGCTGTAACTAAAGTGTCAGCGTGTGCTGTAGATATTTCACCACTTGGTAACAAATGATAAGTAGCCTGACCTTTTTTTAGAATGCAATGGTAGTTTTGCGATCTGTTCTTCCTTCAAACGATTAAGTATTGACTTTAGTTCAGTATTTACTTTAGAAACAAAATGAGCCTACAGCAAAAAAACAAACGAACAAACAAACACCCCAACACCCCAACAAACAAGCAAACAAAGATGTGTCTAGATACACTCCTATTTCAAGTCTTATTATATGTTGTGCATGTGGAGAGAAATAGTCCAAAAATCTTCCCAAAACTTAAAACAACGGACAATGCTCCCTAGGGGGTAGTGCCCCTCCCAGTCCCCTTGATCCGCCAATAGATGCAAAGCCATAGAGCAGGAAGATGACATCCACAGGTGCGTCCTATACATTCTAAGTATTTTCCGTTCAATCTCCAGTCGTCTTCTTGTGTCTGTCGCATTTTTTTTTTCGCTGTGGAAATGCTTGGAGGCGCACCTGGTCGGTTCAGACGTAAACACCGGGGCGGTAAGCGGCAAGAGTGGGGATTGGTAAATGGTTGGGAGCCAAGCAGGGCTCTGGATATCGATAACTCAATGACGGCCTGAGAATGGCCCCACTGGACGGTTCTCCGAGTTCCATTCGAGCGCTTCAACTTGATGCCTGGATGCTCCTGCAGAGTTTCACTAGAGTAAAACCGTGCCCAAAATGTCAAAGTTTTAATAATCCTGAAGGGGGAAGAACCGATCCCCCAAGCTGCCTTGGCTAAATTGTCACCTAATGAAAATTAATCTTCATTATTTTCACTTGTCTCGGTTGCTACATCCCACACATCTTAAGGCAGTTTACTTGCGCCCGACTGCCATCATCCAACACTCATCATTCGATTATCTCCTCCCGTTGAGAGACTCTCCCCTCTTTTGCTTACTCAATGGCCTGCGACCGAAACACTCCTTTGCTTCCCTTATAATTGAATCAAAATATTTCATCCAATTCAATCTTCGCGGCGGGGAGAGGGGGCTTTATGTATATGCAATCTCCGCGCTAGACGGGCAAGGAGGGCACCAAGATCCCCGTCATCAAGTCCCGCCAGGGAGCGCACCGCCAGCGCTCACTTGGCGGGGAGAAAGGTGCATCATCGCCCCGCGGCTCCTGACGGCAGGAACCCGGTCAATAGACTCTGGCTCGCTGGAAGAAGTCGCGCTTATTGAATTAACCGCCGCGGATCGGATGCCGGGTTCTGGTCGTGTATCAGTAATCAAATCTATTTGATTAGAGGACTCATCGATTTAATTCATTAATGGGACCTCTTTTTTTATTCCACATTAGACATAGACAATAACAGCAGATCGCAGAGTCAACCCTTCACCAATATCGAGGTTCAAAAGCCATTTTGGCCGCAACCTCACATTCTGCAAGTGAATCGCGCTACATAAGTCTTCGTTTGCAAAACTGTTTTTGCCACTAGGCGGGCATGCAGTGACGCATGTTTGAATTGTTTTCTTCCATGAATCACTCTGTAGGCCTCTCCTGCAATCTTGATGCGCCTGAGATATTTTTTTCGTCAACATTTTGCTGTTTTCGTTCTTGTTTTTATGGACTATGTGACTTCAGTTGTTCAATGATATCATATTATTCTTGACTCCTCTGCATTTGATTTAATTAACCTTTTGAAATAAAGGAGTTTTTTTAAATTTCAAAACATAAACTCGATTAGTAGCTGCTTGTCTTGTTCCTATTCGTTTCTTTTTAAGGACCCAATCGTTTAGATGATTCCGTCCAACCGCAAATGCTCATGTTTCTTGCAATACGTTCAGACCTTCACAGCATCAGTACTCTGCAGTCAGCGCAGTCCACTTACTGAATTTTGTTATTCCAAATCTCTCTGCGCAAACAAACCAGAATGTTCGTACATATGGTTTTTTGTACCTTTTCTGAACAGGAATTTATTCAGTTTAAAAACCAACTGAAGGGAGGGTGGGTGGTCGAATGGGATCCAAATTCCCCACCAAAGGGCCTATCCCTATCCATGCAATCACATTTTAACAGTGCCGGGCCAATTTCCTTTTAAGCTGTCACGCCTCTAAACTTTTGTAAACAATGTTTAATGTATAGAATTTTTTTTTTGTTCGTCTTCCGTTTTTACAGGTACCCCCATCGGAGCCAGTTCCAATGTGGACACATGCCGCGTGGCACCTTACCTCAGCATGGGATCACTGCGCATGCCGTTCGACAGGGTGCAGGAGCAACTGCAGCTGAACTTGACCACGACCGTGACGGCTGCACCGTCAGTACCGCGCCCTCTGCCGTCCATCTTCACCCACGCCCCGTCGCTGATGATGTTCCCACCGCCGGCCTACGCATTCCCGCTGGCCACGCTGATGAGCAGCATGATACGGCCGGGCGGCGGCTCCAAAACCTCCTCCATCGCCGACCTAAGGATGAAAGCGCGCCAACACGCGGCAGCCCTAGGCCTGCATAGTTTCTTGTCTCAGTGAATACGCAGAACGATCGATCACGATTGTAGGCAGCCGTAGTATCATTCTAATGTTCCTTTGAGTGGTCGTAATTACGACGTACTGACCATTGCTGAATGCAATTTTCATTGTTGATAGATAAATAAATACACATTTTCTTTATATTTTGTAAAGTTAAATAACAAAATATGTGTCATAGGCTTCAACTGGAAAGCAACCCTGACTGAAATATGTTTTATTTCACTTCGAGATATTTTGCACTTTCTGCTCCAGTATTTTCAAGGTCAAGAACGGGGTCCAATCAATTAAACATGGAAATGAATACGCCATACAGTAGCACATTTCTTTCATTTTAAATAAATCTGATGTACTTTCCAATATAGATGAAGCAATTCTGAACAGCACACACCTTTTTTCAACCATCCAAGTCTTACTATCCTAATCCTTTGCGGAGTGATATAATTATAAAGAGCCCTTGATTGGTTCAGTTCATTTATTTACTTTCCAATCCAGTTTTCCACCAGTTTAATTTCAAAACTAATTAATTGATATTAGTGGTGGAAGTCCGACAAGACACAAGTTCTAAGCGACACCCATTACCTGCGTATAGCACGCTTGGAAACTTCTGTAACATGAGTTCACTCGTAGTCTATGATAGTAAATCCGCATATAATATTACGGATCACAAAATAGGCGTGTCAGACGGACACAAACAAATGATGACATGATGAGGCTGGTGCCATTCAGTAGCGGTTGTAAACATATCCCAACGAAAGTAGAGAACTGGGCTTCAAAACATTGAGGGGATCGTTATGTTTGAACTGTATACACCCAGACGTCTTTGCATGACGGATATAACCGATGGTGGGTTGGACCCCTTCAACTTATCATCATCATCACTGAGCATGGACCACACTGAGTGGCGAGCCAACTGAAGGCAGACACATCTCTCTCTCTCTCTCTCTTGTCGCCTGCCAATGACCAATAGCCAGTGATGATGTGACTCCCGATTGCCTACATCGGAGTGCCAATTTTGTACTGTGCACATACAGTTGCAAATATCTTAGCTTAATTAGCACCAATGTAACAGCCTTATTTACGAAACACATGATTTAACGAAAAAGTAAGTTTTTTTCTCGTGGAACCCTGCACTTAAATTGAAGAATCTAAAATAAGCCAGACTGAAATAATGCTTCCTTTCCGCACGTTTTGACATCACACTTGTTTCAGTATAGTACCAATATTGATCAAGCAGTTGTCATCTGAATGCTACAGGACACAGATTCCGTTGCTACACTTAGCCCAAATACTCATGAATTAAAGAATGACATGTGAAATGTCAAGATGTGCGGAAAGAAATACTGGTTCCACACCACTTGAATATATCCTGGTGGATTTTAAGAGTTAAATGCAGGGTCCACAGTAAAAAGTGGAAACTGACATTTTGTGACGTGCACAATTCATTTCCGCATCACGCCAAATGGATTCACACTAACCGAAACTTATTGCAAACTGTGGAGCATTTGTGGAGGGATGGGACAGACGGGGGAGTAGGGGATGAGAACCAAAGAATTCAACAAAATTTAAAAAAAAAAAAATTGATTTACTCTAAATTTAATTTCCATTCACCGTTTCATATTGAAACTAAACCCCTTGACGTCATCACGACGTCAGCAGTCACGCAGTGTGGACCAGCAACGCATGTAATTTTGAACCAGTCACTGTAAAGCATAATCAAGCTTTATCCTCTTGTGTGTAAATGTGTTTATGTCTGTCGATTAAAATATGTAAATAAAACTCAATCTTAATTAGCTAAATGGAATAAATCACCGTATGTGAAACAATATGCATAAAATAATGAATTTGTTTGTACATTCCTTCTTACGTGGTCAGGGGCATTCAGTACTGATTTGAATAATTTAGCGTTTACTTTGTTGAATTATGATATCAAGGGGAACCCGTAAATAATATTCATCAGAGAGAGTGACATCCGTTGGGTATAGGGTACCTCAAAGTAAGGAGATATATTTTGCACCTAAGTGCCTCTATGACTACTCGCCTAAGCCGAGCGCACAGCCTCTTTCTTTGTCACTGAGTTACATCTACCTTCAAGTGAATGATGAAATTATGACCGGCTGTTGGTAGAAACTTAAAGAAAGGAAATTTGATGTAAGTCTTAAATATCTCATGCAGTTATCAAAACACCAATTAGTATAATATTGATGCAATGAAAATGCAACCTGCTCTAAAAACAATGAGGCGAATACCTGTGGGGATAAAGTATAACACCAATCAGTAGCGAAATCCTCTGCAAACGTTTGCTCCCCATGCAAACAGTCTAAGGTCCAAAATGCTTTCTACAGTGCTGCTTAATACTATTAATTGTTCAAAAGATTGTATAGGGGTTTCAGGGGAATTGCCCCCCCCCCCACGGATCCACCCTTATTTCGTGGCAGACGGCATGTCCGCAAGAAGACACACATACGTACCTTGAAAATGGACTTGGTCACGTGCCGAGTTCATGTCTGGGTCCTTCTCCGAGCATTTTGCGACTCTTCTCAACCCACGTACAGCGTCACATTTCCGACGCTCTACGGGATACACCTTGTATATGGACTTGGGAAAAGGACTCGACTACATGTGGCGTTGTACAAATTGGTAACAGACTCGGAGCCTTTCCCCAAGGTCACTAGAAGAAGTTCTTCTTACCCGACCTTAAGCATATTCTCTGATTGAACATCTGGTTCTGAGCCGAATTCACCCCAAAATACGCGATGAAAGATTCTGACGAGATCAACAACTATTAAAAGGGTAAACTGTTATACACTTCAATAACCGAAGATATTCAGTGCAACTCTAACTCACCTGTCAGAATACAAGAGTTTTGAAAAGAAAAGAGAGAGAGAAAAAAATGTAAACTGCCGGCCGTGGGCGACAATAGGATTGCAGGGGGATGCTCTCATCTGCAGCTATGCTCATGCCCTTTCCTTGTACGGGACCTTCCCTGCATTCTCACTCTAGATTCAGTCTGCATGTTTAAGCATGCCCCAGATTGCCTCCTGGGGGTCAACGAAGGTCCAAGGGGGACCATCAGGACCCTGGCTTGTTTAATGTGATTGAGCAGGCCAAGAACCTTCGTTCGTACAGTCACTAGACGTGACTGGAGAGGAGAAAATATACGTGTACACATGTACAGTACATGAACATGTAACCATGTACATGTCTATTCAGGAACTGCTGAGGCACTCTGCTCACAGAGCTCGGACAGTGAGGGTACAAAGGCGCGGCCTATCTCCAAACACTAAAAAAAATGGAAGTTTTTACCGTGAGCAACTTTCTGATCCTGATTCTACTTCTTGAAACAGCGAATGGTCTCCCCTGCAACGGGCCCAAAGGGGTAAGTTATCCTTCCTCGCTCCTTCTTTTTTCCTTTCATTTTAAGGCATAGAATACTTTCCACGTTCCCCTCAAGTGCTATGTGCTTCAAGTGAAGAATGCTTATATACGTATTGTGTACACCAATTTGCTAGTATACATTTTATTCCGTAAAACTGTAAAACATAAATATGCGTTTCACCTTACGCTTATCTTTAAAGTATTGCTAAAGTGTGTCAAATGCCAGTTATTCTCATGATAAAAACCCGCATATAGTCTTAGTCAAACTGTGAGTGCCTTTTGGCACATTGTTTTATACAAGTAATTAACTTCTGGACTTGCGAGTTAAAAATCAACCTTTGGATCCCCCTGAGTCACAAAGGTATTTAAAATGGCAGACTTCAAATAGCATCTCTATGGACTGATAATGAGATTGTACATAAAATGGCGAAAATTCCGCCGTGTGGTTTTGCGTCTCAAAAACAATTTACTCAGTATTACGAAGTGTGAGTGAAAAAAACTGCTTCCTGTAGGACCATCGAAAATGATTACGGTTTATTATACTGAATGCATATATTGCCGCCAAAACCTAACCCGGACAGTTGGTGATATTTTGAATAGATAATCATTAATCTGTACTTATTTGTTGCTTTGTGTTGTTCAACCACTCCACATACAGCCGTTATGCCTACAACCGCGCTGCATCCAGACTACCGCCGACATTCTGCGTGTGATGGATCTGGACGCCGACCCGTGCCAGGATTTCTACCAGTTCGCCTGTGGTAATTTTGCCAAGGTGTCGGAGATTCCCGAAGGCGAGACCAGATGGACGCCCATTCGGCAAACTCAACATCGGAATCACAAACTTGTGCAGAAGGTACAAGAATAGCAGTTGGACTTTTACCTTTGTGTTTAACTGATTACAAATGCATAGCCACGCCCCTTAAGGCAAATGAAACGAGATGCCAAAAAGATTGCACAGGAAATGAACTGCTTTTAATCACTTCTAGCCTCAACAATAGGGAAATTTAGCTCGGCCAAAGATTGTTCATGATTTTCTCAAATGCTTCAGATTCAAAATTTTCACACCGTCTTTGAACAGGAATACCGTTTGTAAATCTTGTTTTACTTGTGTCTTTATTACTTGATAGTTCCTGGAGCAAGATGGCTACGATTACAAAGGAGTTAGAAGCGAGGCTCTGGTGAAGGCCAAGACCTATTTTCAGACTTGCATGAACCAGACATTCAAAGCGGAGAATGGTTTCGACCCACTGTTGCAAGTGAGATCTTGGATATTATTCAAAGCAGACTCCCTTGAGTCGCCCGTTACTTTGTATTTATTCTGTGCCCTCTCAGCAATTTTAACGGCTAGCTTCAATACACAGTCAAAGAGTTTTCCTCAGCTCTTTGCCTGGAGTGGTGTCAATTTGGGGGGGGGGCGTTGGAACCCTTCAAAACTACGTACACAAATGGCTGCCTGTTTAAGTCACTGTATAGTAGTTCTTGAAGTCTTGCCTCAGCCTCCATCCGCCGATTAACCGATGTGGGTCTGGTTCTCTGGTAGTTTCATCGGACTTCTTAAAGTGGTATTCCCATCTGCTGCGAATTATAGGTCTGGATGGTTAGGAAAAGGTCTGGCGCACTTGTTCAAATGGCTCAGCATACAACTGCCTATTGACAGCTGTGTAATACTGAAGTCGTTACCCTGGATCCCGCTTGGCATGTCATTTTCCAATACGGCACCTTGAACTGCCTCTCCTGCAATCCCTGAGGGAGTTTCCTTTCCTTTCCCTTTCAGCTCATAGATTCCGTCGGTGGATGGAATCTCCTGCAGGAACGCGGCAGCGCCGTTGAGGGCGACATTTCCCGTCTCACCTATCGGTTGGCCGAGCTGTACAAGATTGGCATCCAGCTGCTGTTTGCCATGGACATCGGCCCAGACGACAAAAACTCCAGTCTGAATATCGTCAAAGTGAGTTCCGCAAACTCAGCCTATTTAAACCGCGATATCTCTCGCGTCTTATTTTCCGAAACGCATAATAAGTTCGCTTGGTAAGCATTATTTTTTGTATTTTCTCAGTTTCAGCAATACGGCCTGAGCCTCCACCAACCTAGGTATTACGAGGAATCAGTAAGTTTTATAAGTTGCTAAAATACAGTTACTTTAATTAAGAGATCGTTTTTCTATCAATCTATTTGACCCCACTTTGTTCCCATTTTTGACAAGCGTCATTATTGTCAAAGCATAATCCGCTGATTTTTCTCGTGTTTGGCAGCGGATGGCTCACATGGCTGTCCACTGGTGGAGTGTCAGAACGTTCACAGGGTAAACTTTCCCTGTATTTTTAAAATCTCAAAAACAGTGCAACCAAAATTCATAATCTACACTTTTTCTTAGAATTCACCACAGGTTATTTTATTTATTTATTTTTTTTAAAGTTTTGGATGACATTTACGGGCCTTCGTAGCTTAAAGCGAGATTTGTCGCCGATGGAGTTGTAAAAAAATACTGAAGTGATTTTACGGCGCTTCTTCAAAAGGAATGTCACGAAAAGAATACCGATTTTTAAGTTAAAAGTCTACATGGGTCACAGAGGGTTTTGCGAGATCCTGGTGCGATCCTATAGACCATAGTCTGAGGGCCACTTTAAACCTGCTTCGAAGCCATCGTTTGGTTAGTTGGCAGTTCAATAATTTCAACATTTTCACAAGTGAGATACTTCATGATGTGATGGTAGTACTGTTTACCAGTTCTGTCATAATTATATTCCCCTCATAATCACTGTTAAGCTGTGTTACTCTTCAGAAACGTGCAGTGCTCGACGCTTTTGTTGACCTAGGCGTCACGATGATGACCTTGCTCCGTGACCCCCGCAGTCCCAGGGAACTTGTCGAGACACGGGTGGACGCGAGGTCCCGGATGGAGGACATTGTGGAGTTCGAGAGAGCAATGAGCAGGGTGAGGCTGAATGAAACCGTTTGTCCGAGAGTTTTCTCATGTCCATCTGATTAAAAGGAACTTGAGTGCTGTCTTAATTTCAGCTAATTTCAAATCGCAACTTTATGATTAAATGTGCATCATCCAAAGAAGTGACCTCGGTTTAGAAGCTATTTCTTCACGAAAATTTGCTTACAAATTAAGACACCTTGGTGTCATATGTCAGGAAAGTCAGAAATATCTTTTTAGTAAGATGTCAGAAGGATATGAGACTCGTATAAGCAGAAGTATATGGTTGCGCAAAATATATGTCATGGTGGTTCAAAATAATAACACCATCATGAAAGTATTGCAGTTTATCAGTAAGACAATGTCTTCCACATCCAACCCTTTGTTTTTTGGATTTGTGGCATTACAGTTATTTGTCCCGTTCCCAAAACTGCAAGATCCTCTCACCATTTACAACAAGATGTCCCTGCAGAAATTTGCGGACATGATGCCGGACTTCGATCTGCTGGGCTACGTGAGGCGTGCTTTCGGCCGGGATATAGGCAGCGATCGGGAAGTCCTGGTCTACACCCCAGCCTACTTCCGGAAGCTGAATGACCTGCTCAGAGACACTCCGGACAGGTGCAGTAAAATGGCGGATCCAGAACCAAAATTCAGGGGTCAGATATGTTTGGCGGGGAGCAGTGGCGCACCGAAGGGGGAAGGGGTAGGGGCTTGTGGGCCCCCTCTTCCGGTTTATTTGTTTGTTGTTTGTTTGTTTGTTTGTTTTCTGAAAAACGAAGTTACAATGCTCAACTATATTTTAATCACTTCTCGCTGGAGGAGGTGTAAACACACACTTTTATCCACGGAGGACGACGTATTAATGTGTCGTGCCTGGTTGGGTCAAAGGGCAGAAGATAATCCTACACGCGGATGCTGCTACCATCCTCTATGCTGCTACTAAGTGGAGCCCCTCCTCCATCCACCCACCCACAATAATCCGGAAATGCCTTTCTTGAGAATCAGAATTGAATTGGGGAGCCCACACCATACCCAAAAGAATTAAGGAATTAGGCCTAGGGAGCGACACCACGCTTACAAAAATATAAGGTTACAACATCCCAACTGGCAACTCCTTTGTATAGAAATATTTGGTCAAAAAACACACGTGGCCACGGGTGACGCCTATATGCGCTATGGACCTTTTGCATGTGAACTGCTTTTCTAGCAACGCGCTGAAAGGAAGACACCACTGTGGAAAATTACGGGGGCGCAATCCATTTCGGAAAGGCGTTCTCATTAATCTTTAATAAAGGATTTTCAGTCGCGTGATTTTTGACTTACGTTTAATTTACACAGATGTGTGCGGAAACGCGCCCGCTTTCGAAGTCTCTCAAAATTCTTGCGTAAATGAAATGGCCAATAGAAATACTCAAATTCAAAAATCCCCCGCCTCCACGGAAAACGTATGTTTCCTGAAATGTCTTTGCCCGTCAGGTTACCTCACGTAGTAGACGTCCATGAGGACAACTAGGGCCCGTCGGATTTGTGCTATGTGAGGAAAATGGTAACAATACTTGGGGAGGGGTGCTGAAAGAAATTGACATGCACAGCATCTTGGTTACTGAATCAAAAGTCACAGAATGAGCCTTAAGTTTTATGCAGGAATCAATGTCACAGGACCAAATAAAGAAGTCACAATCATTACTTTTCAATAATGTGTATGCATTGTCAGTAAGGATGGCATCCCTATACAGAAGCCACTCACGCACATCATTTTGACAAAACATGTGTTCTTTTTGTCATTGGTTGTTTAAAATGTCCATTCATGGGTCATTTTTGCTTGAAGGAGAGTGCTTTTATGTGTGACTTTTGATTAAGTAACCAAGTTGCTGTGCATGTCAATTTCTTCTTTGTTACAAAGATAATCACTTGCTTTTGGGCATGTGATTAGTAAGGAGTATTGTAGCATACCTGTGTACAAACATTGTTTATTTCCATGGAGTGAATTTTATGTGTGGTCTTTGACAGAAGTGGCAGGTTTCTTTTGCTGACCATTGTACATTTTCATCATATCTTGAGAAACTTTTAGAATTTTTGTTTAAATGTGGGCCGTTCTGAGAGAAGAATTTAAAATTAGAAATGGTACGGTGGCATATAAGGGCCACGTACAAAACATTTCGTGTATCTATCTCGCTGTGGCGAGTTACTATATCGCAGCGAGAGATAGAAACTCCAAAAAATGCAAGTGGCCCTTACACGTTTCCGTAGAATGGTGCGTTTTCCGATTTTAGGAAAATTGGATTATTTTGATCGGCTCTTGCGTCTGTAGTCTTCTCTTACGTCCTGAGTAATTTCTACTCCAGGGTACTGGAAGATTACAGCTTGCTCTTCATGACGGGGAGTTACATCAAGTACCTCCCTGAACCGTTTCAGGACGCACATAAGAAGTACATCAACGTGCTTACGGGGGCCACCAAGCGGCCGACGCTCCTCGACCAGTGCTTGAAGGAGGTCGACCGAACGTTTGGTTATGTGACGGGCGCCCTCTTTGTTGAGGAGAAGTTCTCCGAGGCTGCAAAGCGAAAGGTCTGTACGCTTAAAAGTATCGTTTTAATTAGGGTGGCCTTTAAGGGATGTCGTACATAGCCTCTCTGGCGACACGACAGAAAAAATGCTTGTAATTGTGTCAAAATGATGCAGTGGAGTGGGGTTCGCTTGTCTCCGCTGCCTTATTTAGGGGGATGCAATAGGCTACGTTTTGTCAAGGAAGTGTAATATAATGATACACAGAGCACTACCGGGCCACAAGCTACGATATAAACGCAGGCTTATACCGTGCGCATGGATCATGGTACAAGGAAGTGTTGACGTGTGCTTTTGACCGAATGAATTCTATCCAATGAGGGCTCAAAGAAATTACGTCATGCATCCTGGAGAAAAACAGCGATCTAAGAGCTAGCGAAAAACTAGGATCTAAGAGCTCGCGTTGGAGCTAGTAGGGACGAGATGGATGAGGTTATAAAACAGAATGGCCAACTTTGTATAAGACATCTGCAATGGTCTCAAAGTAACTCCTTCGCGAGGAACAAGTCATTTATGACAAAGGCAGGTTGGGTGGACCACAATGGACGCCATGCCGCCATGTCTTAACTCCTCGGTGGCATCATCAAGACCGCCATGGTGTTGCAGATTGGGCACTGTCTGGTCCTCCATATATAAACGATAAGCAGAGTTTCGTGCCAAGACGTGTGGACTTTTTTTTTTAATCACAGGAGTCACACAATGAGAACCCTGCCATCAGTGTGAATAAAATAGTAATGATTGCACTTAATTGAACCTCCTTTTGAGTAGACAGAGGATATACTGGGATACATACAGGCTGCCTTCCTTGAGAACTTACCACGGGTTCGCTGGTTGGACAAGAAGGCTAAGGTCATTACTGGGGAGAAGGCTAGAGCCATGATCGTGAAGATTGGCTTTCCAGACTGGATTCTGGACCCAGCACAGTTGGATAAACACTTCGAAAATGTAAGTAGAACATTTGAATGTTTGTGGTACTCATAAAAGTGTATTCCTAATAATTGCATAGTGCTGTTCAGTGTTTGGCGCGAGTTCTCAAAGCTGGATGGGTTCCTTGTGAACAAGATTTCTGAACAAAAAAGGTTTGCGGGTACACGATGTGGGAAATATCTCTTTTGTGAAGAGGTGTGGTTCTAAAAAGAACCGGTGAGAACAGGTCTCGACGTTTCGGCCAGTGTACTCTCCTGAGGAAGGCCAGAGTACACTGGCCGAAACGTCGAGACCTGCTCTCACAGGTTCCTTTTAGAACCACATCTCTTCACAAAAGAGATATTTCCCACATGGTGTACCCGCAAACCTTTTTTGTTTAACACTCCCACCATGCAAAGCTTCAAATCTTACTTAAAATTTCTGAACTAAGCTCTAAATGTAACATATTTGGTGCATACTTTGTCACGTAAATGGACTTTTCTCTTGATTGGTAAGCCTAATGACGTAAGGGTTGACTTTCTCAAGGAGTGTTACTAATGGCCCCTTCGCTTAGAAAATGCAGTCAGATAAATGATCTCCTCGTGGATGCAGGGCCCAGAGGTCCCGTAATAAATAGTTCGGATTCACGATACCGCTACACCCTCTATCTCAACACAAGGGAAGTCCACAGGTGTTACATTATCCGAGGAGAAAGGTCGAAATCGCGCACCAACACCCACGCAGTCGCGTTTCTAGGAGGGCATGGGGCAAGTGCCCCCAACATAAGTCCTTTTCTCTACTTAAAGTGTAAAAAACTTATCTACAAGCACGGTTAAGTTACTTTCAGGTTAAATTCAGAAATTCCTTGCTAATTACGCTACTGGAATCGACGCTGTAATTCAGTGCGCCTTGTCCACACTTTCACGACCAAATATGGAATTAAACTCCCCTATCTTTTCCTTGTACACGGGATGCCACGACCATTTCAACACTGATCAACCCTTAGAATCGCATCGATTTCTCTCTACGGATGTTCACCATTTTCAAAAAGCTATAGCCGCAAATAGTTAAATACCTATCTCGACTCGTGAGCTGGAGGGAGATATTTTCGGTTACAAACATTGGGGCTTACCTTTTTAATTGCTGTGGGGACAAACGTTGCCATGTTATGAACTGCTCCTCGGAAAAGAAACGTTTTGATACAAGGATTCATAATGGAAGTTCTTTGTTCAAATGTCTCGCTATTAGGGAGATCATCCTGTTGTGGGGTCTTCCTCAAAATCATATCATATCCATGTTGTCGCATTGCTCAAAACGATAAATTATGTTAGCATCTTTATGAGCAAGCATTAAGAGTATAAATAAGGTAAAGGCATCGCCAAAGATTTCGACGGTCTACAACTCTCTATAGACCCATGTCGAATCAGTGTGTCAAGTCGAGTCCAACACAAGTCTCTGTGACTAGTCTCCTGACCAATCATTTCCAGCCGTTTTCAGCACAGCTTCTTGATCATCCAGTATCGAATCGAACACATCAGGGATGTCAGTTGGAGTCTATGATAAACAAGGTTGATCTTGGATAATTCATGTGATTTTCCTAATCTATTTACTGGCGAGTATTTCGTTCTGATTTTTTAACAGCTCTATGTATCGGCGGATAACGCTCTTCAAAATCAAGCTAACTACAAACGTTTCTTACTTGTAAACGTCTCAAAAAGTCTCGATTTTCCGGTGGACAAGAGCAGGTGATGTATTTTAGACTTGGCTCCCCTAAAACCAAGTAATTAATGCCACCAATCAATCAAGTAGTATGCTTGAATGAACTCCATGGAGGTCTTGAGGAACTGGTATCCGGTTCGTAAATGACTTAGTCAAACATGTGCACGCACCAATGATCGCAAGCTTCCATTGGATGAACACCCAAGTTGCTCGTCAACTTCCGGTCCCATAGTTCCATATAGCTCAATGTGTAGTGGGCGTGGTTTAAATTGAAGTGACACACACTTACGAACCGGATGCATCTCAAACATCAGGAAACTTTCCTAACATTTGGTAAGAAATGTTCTCTTCTTTGTAGATCTGATTTTTTTTTCTTCTAGATGGGACGTCAGCCCAGGTAAGGTGAACGCATATTACGACTATTCGCGCAACGAGCTGGTGTTTCCTGCCGGCATTCTGCAACCACCGTTCTTCAGCAATGATCTGCCGGCGTAAGTCATTACGAGAGCTGGGTATAGGTCGCCCCCCCCTCCAAACATGAACCATCACTGCAAAGCCATTGCTTGCACGACTGTCCTTCAGCAGGTTTTTACTAAACGACAGATGAACACATATAGAAATATCTGTATCTCTTCACTATTGTACAAACGCCTGGTATAGGGTGTCGCATACCAGTAGGTGTGGGCGAGTAGTGAATCAATAAATAGTTGCGACTAGACGAGATTATTTGCATTGTTTAATTGTCCATTAAAAATCATGTTGGCGGTTGCATAACATAACACGGGGTTAATTTGGGATGATGTCACACTGTGTGTTTCAATTTTTCCGTTTGGATGGTTGGACTTTTGCGCTATCGTGAAGGAAATACGAAGCTCTTTTTAAGATAAAAACTGTCTTAAGAACCGCTTGTGATATTCTTTCTTTGTTTCTCTGCTTACTTACTACCACTTTTTGAAGGAAACCTTAATCGTTCGGCAATTCGATCAACAACTTTGCAGAGGTGAAAAGCACACGGCGCTTAGGTCCGACTGGTGCCCCACCCGCGACACAGTGCTACGATTGCAATAAAGGACCAGTTTATGGCCGGGCTGTGTGTGTGCGTGCGCGCACTGAATCAGGCAGAGGGCTCCCTTTAGTTATCGAGTGTGACGTTCGTAAACATGTCAAATAAACATTGGCGGAGAAGGGAATTAGCAGCAGATTTGATCTACGAACATGATTTTATATTTTCTGTGTATGTATTCAATGTTTTAATGACGTTATTTCGAGTTGCACTGCTCTCACAAGAGACGATACACTCATGTAGCGAAGCAAATTTTTGAGAAATTTTATGTCCATGTGGTTCTGTGGTTCGTTGCCCGTGCGGACCCGACTCATATGCATAGTCCCGCCACGATTATTCAGAGCGATACATGGCATCGCGACTTCAGGTTTTTTTGTATAATTTTAAGAATCAACAGCTTTATATATATTGTTTACAAATGATTGACGCAAGTGTTGTCACTTTTGAGAGTCTCCATTTTGACAGCTTACGTCCCAAATTCCAACCACTTCTGTGTTCTTGGTAGCGGGATAAAAATTAAATCGCTACACATTTCAAACAAAAGGAATTATTCCTACATGTTTCAGCAGACTAGTTTCATGCAAAACACGGATTCAATGCATGCAACAGTACCGTCACTTTCGTGGTGTTTTACGTGCAACATGTACAGTACATGTACATTTAAATTGCATGCATGATACCAGTATAGAGTACCGAAGTAATTACGTCACGCGTATACATCAGTGTGTGAAAAGCATTTGCGCGAGAACCAGCGTGCGCACCAACATGCGCGCGTGCTCCGTTCGTTTCCACCGTACTTTCTGGTTCAAAACGACGTCACACTCAGCTTCGGTACTCTATATGGAACGAGTATTCATTCAGGCAGTGCTAATGTATTAACTTTCTTGAGTAAAACATACGGAACTGAAAACTTTTGTGAATTTTCATTTTGTATGAAGGAGACTGTCGTAGTACGACAAAGTAACTGCAGCTTTGGCGCCATGGAAGAAAGTATTTTTTGTCGATGAGTGCTACATGTTAACAGTACATACCCAAACTTAATTAGCCCATTTAGTAAACCTAAGTCGAAGGTTGCACTCACAAAGCAACTCAAGACATCGTCATCAGCGCCCTCAGAAAACAATGGAATTTAGACTTACATTTATTTATGTGTGAAGCGCTAAAATTGTTTTCTGTCCGACGTGAATTGCGTTTGGGGTTTGCTCTGGTTTAGTAGTTTATTTGACGGGTTTGAGGTTTATAATTGCTTTTGGTTTTTAATAGGAAAAGACTACAGAGGTAGAAACTAAATTCCTAATTTCTATCAACTCGACTGAGCAGTTTTAATAAGAATATTCAAGGAATGGGATCGAAAATGTAGGCCCTATGCCAGGCTTCCTTGCGAGTGAGCTCTATCATGCTAGTGCCTAGTAACTGATCGTGTCAATTTGTTTCCGTGCTTATGTGTAGTGATCTTATCGGACCGAGTGTGTTTTTTTGCCACAGGTCCATGGATTTTGGAGCAATAGGAATGATCATGGCTCACGAGCTGGTTCACGGCTTTGACTCGCAGGGAAGACTCTACGATAAAGACGGACTCCTCAACAGCTGGTTGTGGGGAGAGGCAGCCTACAAGGAGAAAACGGATTGCCTCGTACGACAATTTTCACAGTACGCAATAGATGGGCAAAATGTAAGTGACAATGAGCGACAACATGGTTTTCACACTAGATATTCTCTGGAGAGACAGAGGGTACCAGGAATGTTTATTTTGGTGTTGTTCTTAGTAAGTTCCGACGCCAGGGTGAACTCACTTCGATATTAAAAGAATAAATCAGCTGAACGACTACCGTGTTTTAAGTGCATTCTTGCAGCCAACAGTTTGTATGAACTTAGCTCAACTCGAACAGAATTGTCTCTACATATCTCACTGACATTGGGTACGATGAAGGAAAAGATTTGAGTAATATTTTGGGGGTTTTCATATCAGTCAATATTTGATCCCATTCCCCAAATCAACTTGTTTAAATCTTGTTTCCCATCATTGACAGGCTGTTGATTTATAGCTAAAGGATCAACCTGAGAAGAGACCAGCTTCTGTTGCACCTTTCAACACAGGATGTACTATGTGCGACTGACACTGCGTTATAAAGTGTTAAATTAGTCTCTAACCTCCTTTCTTTCTTTTTTTTTGCCACCATCAGATAAACGGGGAAACCACTCTGTATGAGAATTTCGCAGACAACGGCGGACTAAAGATCGCCTACCTGGCCTTTCAGAGATGGCAGGGGAACAGAGCAGACGATCTGTCACTGCCGCTGAACTTGACGGCATCCCAGGAATTCTTCCTGGGAATGGGCCAAGCCTGGTGCAGTTACTACACACCAGAAGCCGCTAAGATCTACTTAGAAAGGGACAGCCATTCGCCCGAGAAGTACAGGTATACGTGTGCAGGCGTGGCATACATACAGTGCACCTCTGCGCAAAGAAGTCCACACAATGTAGGGTGCGATGGCGTAGTGTGGACTTGCACACGTCCACATAATCTTTTCCCCTCTCTGAAAAACAGTTTAAGAGGCATTTTGGGGTCAAGGTTATCGTGGCAAAATGAAGAGGCACAGTCCAGGGAATCGCCATCAAAAATCCAGCTCGAAGGAGTTATCCTAGTTAGAGAAAAAGGAGCATTTTCCTCAAGTTTCCTTAACCAAAGGAAAACAAAGGAATGTTACCCTTTGTATGTAAAACAGATACGTGTGTGCTGACATAGCCTGATAAACTTCGCTCACATTTCCGATGATTTTTAAAGATGGGTTTAAACAGTGATGGCTACCCTATAATTTGTCACAAAAATACTGCGAAAATATGCAAAAGAATACCTACCGTCATCTCTCAGAGAGTCACGATTACGTGTGCTTTCTTCCTGCGCGCGTGGGAATGTTTACCTATCGGGTCACCATTTGAACAAAACAATTCAATGTCTTGTCAAATAGCGCCACCAGTTACGCTAGACAGGAAGGTGGGTAGCAGCTAAGCTGCTGAGTATGGTCACAGTATGCGTCGTACAAAGTTTTGAAGATGCCTTCAGAGTTGTATAAACAATGTAATAGGTTCACACTGTCACTGAAAGAAGGTTGTTTTCCAATGTCATCCTGAAAAGCCAGGGACATTAAAATCATGGCAGTAAAATGCCGAAACCTAAAGTGAAATTCCTGGATCTCAACATCTCGTTGGCACTTGCAGGTCTCTAAAACCTTCTTTTATTTAAACCAAAACGAAAGGGCCAATGACCACCATCCGGGCAAGTCATCCCCCATTCCACCAGTTCCTGCCACAAGCTTACGCCACTGCAGGCTGGGCCCATCCCTTTTCACAGTGGCACTCTTATAGCAGACAGAAACGAAGCAGTAAGCACAGAGAATACATAATTTGGATAAAAATGCTCCTCGCCACCCCTTTTAAGCAAAACACAAGTTCACTAATAAATTATAATTTATGTGCGCATGCGTATGAGGAGGCCTAAAGCTTGAGTGGCCCATTGGAAACGTGCAGGGGCATAAATTTCAACGTCATTTTCTCTCAGGTTCTGCACTGTTTTTCACTTTCGCCTTCGGAAAGCCCTCTAAAATCATTATAGCGGCTACTTTCTGGTATTAAAGGAATTTTCGTCTTGAAAGTTTCGTTCTAAGCGCACGAGGGTGAAAGAAATCAGCAGGGTTCCGTTCTGTGTGAGCTATAAAAAAACGTTAGAGCAGGATCCACCATTCTCGGTCGACCATGTAAGTGGCGAAGCAAACCTTAACAAAAACTGAAGCTAGCCAGAAATTCAGGCCGTGACCGAAACGGGCTTCCTGAGCTACGGCTAGGTCTATTGTCTACGTGTCTCCACGTACTTTCAATGGAGTGAAGACCTAGACCTAGTTCTAGACAACAGATTTGGATGCAGCCTCACCCTGGTTTCAGCCCGCGATTTAGTACAAGTACGAGTGGTGCATAGTACAAAACTATTGAATTGGACATGGTCGGAAAGGAACCCTGTTGATTTATTTTGACCATGAGCGTTCTTGAACCAAAGACTATTTTTTGTGTTGTTTGTTTCTTCTATTTTATTGCAATGTATAACCCTTTTAGACCAGAAGGTAATAGCTAAAATGATTTTAGAGGGTTTTCTGAAGACGGAATTGAAAAAAGTGCAGAAGCTGAGTGAAAAGTATGAATGAAATGAATGGACAGATATTTCAGGATGCTTTTGCCAGGCATGTGCATGGGGAATTGGGGCTTGAGCCCTCCCCAGGTTTTCCCCTTTTTCTCTTTTTTGAAAAAACGAAGATAAAAGACTCCTGCAGTTTAAAGTACTACCTCTGATATAGCCAGATCTCCCAGTCCTAATGGTGCAATGGGGGGGCTTCAGCATCGTGAGTTATTTTGAGGGGTAAATTTTGGTCCGAGCCCCTATCAGTGTACAAATCCAAATTGTGCTTCAGGTACAGAGTTCATCCAAACGACTACAAGGATCAATACTTCCGTGTGCGGTGACACGTTCCAGCGACATTTTCGGCAGGCAGCCTTGAGTCTAATACGGCAGACTGAAAAGGACTTTAAGAGATGTGAGGTCGAGCGATATGGATTTTTATCAATTCTCACCCCCCGAAATTTGACCTGTCATCCTCTTGATTAGGGTCATCGGGTCGTTGTCAAACCTGCCAGCATTCAGTGAGGCGTTCCAATGTCCCATCGGAAGTCCCATGAATCCTGCCGTGAAGTGTGAGGTGTGGTGATTCCCGTGTGGTGAGCGAGCGGCCATATTTACCAGCCACTTCGAACAGCATTTAATTAATTACAGCTATAAGTGCATTTCTGATTCGCTGTTATTTTGACACTGTTTACATTCCAGCGCTTGTAGATGATATTTTCGTTTTCAAGTATGTTTTGCTTTTATTTGATTAAATTCAAAAACGAAAGTTTGCTGGACACCTGTATTCTTAGGACGTGTTGAAAAAAGGTTTGTATTTTTTTAATTTGATGTAAACTCGTGTGCCCCACATGTGCGACACTTTTGAAGACAAAAACTTTTGAAGGTATAAACACTTTGCGTCATAATTAACAGCATCATCATTAGTATTAATATTCATCAGAATTGGAATTTGAACAAAACAAGGAATACTAAGACGTCAGTGGAAAATTTTTACCCATTGGAACAAACCTACAAATCCAACTATTTCTGTCCATATGGATTGGAGTAGTAAGACAAGTGTTTATTTAATTTTATTTCAAAAACCCTCAAAATAATATTCGGTGTTAGAAAAAAAGGGAAAGCCTAGCTCACATGACAGCATACAAGATGTCGAGACGCAAACAGTGGCGGATGATTAACGTGCATGACGTCACTCCATCCAAACCAAACACATCATGCTGTCCGAAACTCCCAACGTTTTATTATAGCATGCCTTCCTAGTGGTTGTACCAGGTTTGAGAACCAAACTGGTAAACTCCAGTTCAATGGTCTTCGTTTTAGAGGCTGATGCTTTGATGACAATAATTGGACTGCCATGTTTTAGTCGGAACCAGGAGAAAATGGGCAAAAATTTGGTACTGATACAAAGAGAGAGAGGGGGGAAGACATTACAATCGTGTTTGTGTGGTCCTACTCTGGCGATTCACACTGAGAATCAGCACAGTTGAACACGATTCAGTTTTTATTGACTTTCTCGTCTGTGGTTGTGTCAGTCGCGGTAAAAAGCGTCCGCGTGTGTTTGTGTCCCATTACATCGATGTGTCCATTTACATCGATATGGAATACAACTTGGTCGCGTGATTTACCGTTTGTCTCCAAACTTTACTCTGTGCATGTGGCCTCGACTCGATAAGGGGGATTGTGACTGTCGATGCCGATGACCATGTGCCCTACCATAATCAGGACATTTACGGCTTCACTTTTCGCTGTCCACGTGCAAGTTTGATAAGGGGTAGCCTAAAATATAAGATGTGGCATATCGATCTACTGCCTCTAGGGCCTCAGAAGACTGCGTTCATCAGGAAAGGGCTACTGACAGACATTTTACAAAGGTTCTAAGGGTTCAAAAGGGGAAAATAGGGAGGATACACTCCTCCTGAATTGTTTGACTGAAGAAACTACCATAATGGGATGCATGACTCGCATTATGACAGTCAAACTGTACACATGACGGACATGAAGATGGCTAATTGGCGCTGTTCCGCAAAAAACAAAAGAAAAAAAAAAGATGCATTACGTTTGCGGTACGTACGGTGGCTAATAGGATTTTTGAAAACCGCCGGATATCAGAAAGCTCCACATAGGACTCAGATGTCACCTGCTCCCCTCACTCTACTCGGTCACATGACAGAGAATGCCGAAACTTGTAATAAACTTGTGCTGCCGGTAGTGAAAATTGGAGACACAGAAAACGATTGCGCACACAGAGTGGTCTCCGATTCAAACTACATGATTGAAACATCAAGTGGCTTAAATTGACACTTTTCTTGTGAGACAACAGCACCAACCACAGTGTCAATATTGTTGGTCACCACCATCGCCCTCCTTCGATTTCTAAAGGACATTTTTTTATCAGTCTAATGCGCCGAAAAACATGTACGCCCTCCCTGGAGGGAGTCGTTGTATTTGAATGAGGAATGTGGTAGCAATCGAATCACATGAGATTTTCAGACCGTTCATGTTGTGAATTCGGTCAAGGTTCAATATCCCCATGACTGTTTGACATATTCAGTGGACTCAGTCGATTCAGTGGAGACATCATATCGTCATGTCAAAGCAGTGTCGCGTTACATTCCTTCTCTTTGGCTGTTCAAATTTTATCATATAAAAATGCATACGGCAACTGTAGAAAATAAAAACAATTTTTATATATGTAAACAAACTGTCTGTCTATTGTGGTTCTGTCATGTAGTATCTGAGTCTATTTGGCATTCCACGCCTGTTGTATTTTTATAATGTCTTTTTATTTCAATGTTTATGCATTAGTCATGGCTTGTTCCATGGAGGAAAAAGATACACGCTGTCTAATACTGCACGATTTACTCGTCATTTTGACATCATATCGGAAAAGCGAGATAATCTTGGCAGTCCAGATATACCCAGTATATGCATGAAGGTTCGATAATTTGGGACACCTCAGAAATCTTCAACATGACGCGTTTCAACAGTTTCCCTTTTCTGGGTACACATCCAATGCTTTGGAAGAATAAGATGAGTGCCTACCGTGTACAAGCCCGAGATATTTGAACTGGAGATAGTAAAAATTGTCGGATATCTCCAAGGAAGATTGACAGATCTGTCGAACTTTCAGGAGACATTCAAGAGTTGCGCAAACAATTTCAGGGTTACTCAAGTAACGTTTTTAACGAGGCATATGACCTGCTAATGGCACCAATCGGAACGATTACAGCATTTGGTTACAGTATATATATATATATATGGTAGTCTATGAAATGTCACATGAGATTTTGTGGACTTGAAAAATGGTAGTAAAGAAAAGCCTTTACGTGCTAGTTGACCTAAGGAACGTTAAGCCCACGGAACATATTGTTATGAAGGGTCATGTACTTTGTATTATCAGTAAAGAAAAAAAAGAAGATCACCGTAAACAAACGTTTGTCATTTTGTGCTCAAATAACATAGATGTATCAAATCAAGACAGGACTAATATTTAGTCAACAGTGACTGACTTTGGTCAAATTTGACTAGTATTTGACTTACATTAGTCGTTGGAATGTCTGGCTAATTCTAAATAGTAATTGGCTGGTCCGACTAATTCAAATTGGTCATTTTAGATAATAAGCTGGACTTACTTTTATCAGTCAGACCGAGAAATATTATTTTACAGTGATTATACAAAGGTCTGGGACTTAAAACTGCATTGTTTTAAAAATAACGCTGTTTTTAACTGTTTCTAATATGTGTTTGATTGTATTGCTATGATGTGCGAGCATATGATGCAAGATATGGGGCGGAGAGAACCCCCCCCCGCCTTTGCGTTGGTCATTGTTTGATCGGAATCTCAGGAATTCTTTACAGACTTCTAGGGGGATGTGTTAGGTAACAATAGTCTAGAGTGAGTAAAGGGATTGGACATGTGGGGGGGTACCCATCGGCCCCATATCGTGCACGGTATCTGTGCGAGGTCCACAGTAGTTGGCTACAAATATATGCTACATTAACGGTACAGCTAGTCATTTGTCTTTTGTGAAGTCGTTAGAGGCAACCAAGGTGTTCAAAATTCAAGGAGGGGTGCTATACAACTAACCCTAACCCTGGAGTCTCAACTTCCAAAGAAAAAAAAGCAAGATTCTAGGATCTCAATTTCAAATCAAACGTTGCAGCGCCATGCTTTTAATTGCACCAGAATTCGGCGTCCAGGACACACTCTAATTCAGCCTACAGCTACGCGATGCTACGATCTGCACGGACAAACTTTTCCGTTCAGTTTCAACTGTAGGCCTACTATTCGCTATTGGAATTCCTTGGATGGTGATACTTGTGCAGCTGGTAGCGTGCATACCTTTAAGACTAAGGCCAACAGGTATCTTAGGTCCATTTGACTTATTCACCTGTTTCCTGTTCGTTTGTTGTTGTTGTCTTGTCCTTGTCGACGCTTTAGGTGTTTAGGGGTTGCTGGTAGCAACTTATAGTGGGTTTCCACTTTTCCTTCTCTACCTTATGCGTCTAGTTTAATAATAATAATGATAATAAAGTCCGTGGAAAGCGCGCGTGTGCATCGTATCAACGCTTGCTTGCTTCGTTGACTTAAAAGCGAATTACTAACAGTACTTTTAAAAAATGCGTCTTCGGACATATCACTGGAAAGGGCCTGCTCTCTTTTCTTTCTTTAAAATGGCAACTTGTCTGAAATAAAATTATTCCACAGCGAGCTTAGTCATCTTTAAAAAAGCCTACCTTTTGAATAAAAGCATTTGTCGGTTACTTCATGGACAGCTGCAAATGTGGGACTGTTTAAACCACCTCCCCATGATCTTTGTGTTTCTAGGTTAATGTATATCTGCATCCAAATCCATGTTACGTTTAGTGGATGTACAGGCACGAAGCACACTTTAAGCCCTCCATGACCGACTCATGCGGACCCAATGGGCTCAATATGACGTCGTCCATGCTCCTTTTCAGGTTTACGCGTTGAACCCTTAAGTCAGCGAGGCCGTTCCCCAACGTTTCTAAGACGATCAAAATAAAGTCATGCCCGAGCTAAACGTGAGGTATAAACTCCGAAACACGCTTCAAGAGCAGTTATATATATATATATGAAACATCAAGAAAGCTTCATATTCCCGTTCAATGAGTAGGGTTTCTAAATATTCGCATACAACTGTAAAAAAGTGGAAATTTGAGACTTGAGAATTTACTAAAAGAAACATTTAGGTTTTGGGACCTTTTGAATACAATACTTGTTATTTTTTACGTTTCATTTAGGTTTATTGTCAATAAACTTTGGCAAGACAAATTTTATGTTATACCAATAATTCAACCATTTTCATTTAATGAGTTACCTAAGTAAAACACTATGGGTCCGTTTTCCCCTCTCATGCCCTATACACTTTGGGTAAAAAGGGGGGCCAGTTATGTGAAATTCTAAATATACTTGTTACTATGGCAATGACGTACGCTAGTGATCCACAATACATTAAATACATTTATGATAGCACACACTTCATGTTGAATGTCTGTAATGTACACTTCTAATATTATTGGCTATGAAGGTTTGGGATACCCTTATATCTCAATCTCTTAAGCTTTTAATTTCTTTTGATTTTTGAAACAGATAAAACTTTTACTATCAAAATCGTGTGGCACAACTGTTATCCTTATTGCAAGAGTTACTATCTCAAAATGATGTTGCCGAATGAACATCATCATCCTTGTGATTCACGCGTAGACGCGTTGGTGTATTCCTTATGTCTCACAACCTTAAGCTTATTCAATCCAGAAATATCCTTTAACCTTGATGGTTAGCCTCCTTGTTTTCCTTCTAAAAAAAATCTTCCTAACCTTGATGATAGTTTCCCAATTTGTTTGCCTTATAATAAAGCCGCAATGCTTATTATTTTAATTTTCCTCCTGAAAGTATTCTCGTAAGCTTAATGGTTAGTCCCGTGACTTTCCTACTCCAAAAAAACCCAAGTTCCTCCATTTTCCTTCTAAAATACCCTTTTAGTCGTAATCAGCAGCCTCCCGTTTTTTCCTTCCAAAAATATCCTCCTAGCCGAGATGCCTTCTTTCGTATAAACTTTAATCCTCTCTGAACAGGCTTATTGAGGTTCTCCCTTGCCTAACAACATCTTGTCCTATTTCTTGCAGAGATCGACAAAGTCTAAATGGTTTTATCCATATACAGTCGTCTTTCTGATAATGGCATACTAATGAAGACGGTATAAATCTCCTCCATTCCGCGCCAATAGCTTACAACGTTTGACATATCGCGAGATATGTCGTAGGCCAAGTAGGGCCTTATGTCCACTTCCAAATGAACATATCCCAACTAAAGTAGAGAACTGGGCTTCAAAATTGAGGGGATCGTTATCTTGAAATTGTATACACCCAGACGTCTTTGCATGACGGATATCACCGATGGCGGGTTGGACCGTTTCAATTTATCATCACTGAGCATGGACCACTTTGAGTGGCGAGCCAACTGAAGGCAGACACATCTCTCTCTCTCTCTTTCTTGTCGCCTGCCAATGACCAATAGCCAGTGATCATGATGATGTGACTCCCGATTGCCTACATCGGAGTGCCAATTTTGTACTTTGCACATACAGTTGCAAATATCTTAGCTTAATTATCACCAATGTAACAGTCTTATTTACGAAACACATTACGAAACGGGAAATTACGCTTTTTCTTGTGGAACCCTGCACTTAAATTGAAGAATCCAAAATCAGCCAGATTGAACTGATGCTTCCTTTCCGCACGTTTTGACATCACACTTGTTTCAGTATATAGTAGCAATATTGATCAAGCAGTTGTCATCTGAATGCTACAGGACACAGATTCCGTTGCTACACTTAGCCCAAATACTCATGAATTAAAGAATGACAGGTGAAATGTCAAGATGTGCGGAAAGAAATACTGGTTCCATCCCACTTGAATATTTTCCGATGGATTCTAAGAGTTAAATGCAGGGTCCAGTGGAAACGGACATTTTGTGACGTGCATAATTCATTTCCGCATCACGCAAAATGGATTCACACTAACCGAAACTTATTGCAAACTGTGGAGCATTTGCGGAGGGATGGGACAGACGGGGGAGTAGGGGATGAGAACCAAAGAATTTAACAAAATTTAAAAAGAACAATAATAAATAGCAAACTTGATTTAATCTAAGCTTAATTTGCATTCGCTACGATTACATTCACCGTTTCATATTGAAACAAAGACCCCTTGACGTCAAAACGACGTCAACAGTCACGCCGTGTGCACCAGCAACGCACGTCAATTTGAACTAATTACAGTAGGCCTAGACCATATTTTTCAAGCTTTATCCCCTTATGTATACACGTACTTATACGATTCATTGTGACAGCACCCTCTTTACATGCGTACCAGCCTCTCCGCACTAAAGGTTAACGATTCGTCTCTAGTCATGTTAGTAATTGTTCGTGTCGCACACAGTGATTCGTTGTGTGTTGTGTCGCATGTGTCGCTGAATAAACTACAGGAGGGTTTTGGAACCAAGACTAGCAAAAAGTAGGCATTGTGAGGATAAACACCAGCGATGGTTGGTGTCTGTTTTTAGTTATATCGTTTTAGGGATGACCTTTGAAAGAAACGACCGAATTCCAAACCAAAGTATCCTATATGTTGTCAGGGTCCACGCAGCGTTAATTAAATGAGTGCAAATGTATTTACGTTTTTGACATCATTGGACTGGACGATGGTGGACAGTGAAATATACCACACAAAACTTGCCTTTCTCCCATATTTATTAATTGTTCAAAAGATTAGGGTTCCAGGGGAATTGCCAACCCCCCGACGGATCCGTCCTTGTTTCGTGGCAGATGGCAAGTCCGTAAGAAAACACACGTACGTACCTTGAAAAGGGACTAAGTCACGCGTAGAGTTCCTGTCTGGGTCCTTCTCCGAGCATTTTCCGACTGTTCTTAAACCACGTACAGCGTCACGTTTTCCACGCTCTGCGGGATACACCTTGTATATGGACTTGGGAAAAGGACTCGACTACAGCGCTGTACAAATTGGTATGAAAAAAGCAGACCCGAAGTTCTTCCACAAGGTCACTAGAAGAAGCTCTTGTGACCTGACCTTAAGCATATTGTCTGATTTAACATCTGGTTCTGAGCCGAATTCACCCCAAATTACGCGATGAAATATTCTGAAGAGATCAACAACTATTAAAAGGGTAAACTGTTATACCCTTCAATAACCGAAGATATTCAGTGCAAGCAAGGGATGGTGTAGTCTAACTCACCTGTCAGAATACAAGAGTTCTGAAAAGAAAAGAGACAGAGAGATAAAAATGTAAACTGCCGGCCGTGGGCGACAATAGGATTGCAGGGGGATGCTCTCATCTGCAGCTATGCTCATGCCCTTTCCTTGTACGGGACCTTCCCTGCATTCTCACTCTAGATTCAGTCTGCATGTTTAAGCATGCCCCAGACTGCCTCCTGCAGTACGGTGGGGGTCAACGAAGGTCCAAGGGGGACCATCAGGACCCTGGCTCGTTTAACGTGATTGAGCAGGCCAAGAACCGTCGTTTGCAAAGTCGTTAGACGTGACTGGAGAGGAGAAAAAATACGTGTACATGTACTTGTCTATTCAGGAACTGGGGCACTCCGCTCACAGAGCTCAGACTGGGCAGGCCGGTACAAAGGCGCGGTCTATCTCCAAACACTAAACTTTGAAAATGGAATTTTGTACCGTGAGCAACTTTCTGATCCTGATTCTACTTCTTGGAACGGCAAATGGTCTCCCCTGCAACGGACCCAAAGGGGTAAATTTTCCTTCCACATTCCTTCTTTTTTCCTTTTTTTAAATTATTGCATGGAATATAGGCCTACACTTCCCCTCAAGTGCAATTTGTTTAGAGTGAAGAATGTTTGTATACGTATTGTATACATTCCCAATTTGCTAGTGTACATTTTATTCCGTAAAACTGTAAACATAAATATGCTTTTCACCTTATGCTTATCTTTAAAGTATTGCTAAATTGTGTCAAATGCCAGTTATTCTCATGATCAAAACCCGCACGTAGTCTTTAGTCAAACTGTGAGTGCATTTTGGCACAATGTTTTATACACGTGATTAGCTTCTGGACTTGCCTGTTGAAAATTAGCCAATGGATTCCCCTGAGTCACAAAGGTATTTAAAATGGCAGACTTCAAATAGCATCTCTATGGCATAATGATGAGATTGTACATAAAATGGCGAAAATTCCGCTGTGTGGTTTTGCGTCTCAAAAACGATTTACTCAGTATTACGAAGTGTGAGTGAAAAAACTGCTTCCTGTATATCCCATCTGAAATGATTACGGTTTATTATACGCGGTCGAATGTATATATTGCAGCCAAAACCTAACCCGGACAGTTGGTGATATTTTGAATAGATAATCATTAGTCTGTACTTATTTGTTGCTTTATGTTGTTCAACCACTCCGCATGCAGCCGTTATGCCTACAACCGCGCTGCATCCAGACTACCGCCGACATTCTGCGTGTGATGGATCTGGACGCCGACCCGTGCCAGGATTTCTACCAGTTCGCCTGTGGTAATTTTGCCAAGGTGTCGGAGATTCCCGAAGGCGAGACTAGATGGACACCCATTCGGCAAACTCAATATCAAAACCAAAAACTTGTGCAGAAGGTATAAGAATTGCAGTTGGACTTTTACCTCTGTTTTTAACTGATTACAAATGCATAGCCACGCCCCTTAAGGCAGATGATATGAGATGCCAAATAGATCGCACAGGAAATGAACTACTATAAATCACTTCTAGCCTCAACAATAGGGAAGTTTAGCTCGGCCAAAGATTGTTCATGATTTTCTCAAATGCTTCAGATTCAAAATTTTCACACCGTCTTTGAACAGGAATACCGTTTGTAAATCTTGTTTTACTTGTGTCTTTATTACTTGATAGTTCCTAGAGCAAGATGGCTACAATTACAAAGGAGTTAGAAGCGAGGCTCTGGTGAAGGCCAAGACCTATTTTCGGACTTGCATGAACCAGACATTCAAAGCGGAGAATGGTTTCGACCCACTGTTGCAAGTGAGATCTTGGATTTATTCAAAGCTGACTCGCTTGAGTCACCTGTTACTTTGAAAATATTCAGTGCCCTCTCAGCAATTTTAACAGCTAGCTTCAATACACAGTCAAAGAGGGTCTGGTTTTCCTCAGCTCTTTGCCTGAAGTGGTGTCAATTTTGTAGGGGGGTGGAACCCTTCAAAAATATGTACAAAAATGGCTGCATTTTTGAGTCACTTTACAGTAGTTCTTGAGGTCTTGCCTCAGCCTCCATCCGCCGATTAACTGATGTGGGTCTGGCTCTCTGGTAGTTTCATCGGACTTCTAAAAGTGGTTTTCCCATTTGCCGGGAATTATAGATCGGGTGATTAGGAAAAGGTCTGGCGCACTTGTTCACGTAGCTCGGCATCTAGCTGCCTGTTGACCCTTGTGTAATACTGAAGTCGTTACCCTGGATCCCGCTTGGCATGTCATTTTCCAATACGGCACCTTGAACTGCCTCTCCTGCAATCCCTGAGGGAGTTTCCTTTCCTTTCCCTTTCAGCTCATAGATTCCGTCGGTGGATGGAATCTCCTACCAGAACGCGGCAGCGCCGTTGAGGGCGACATTTCCCGTCTCGCCTATCGGTTGGCGGAGATCTACAACTTGGGCATCCAGCTGCTGTTTGCCATGGACATCGGCCCAGACGACCACAACTCCAGTCTGAATATCGTCCAAGTGAGTCCCGCAAACTCAGCCAATTATTAAACCGCGATATCTCTAACGTCTTATTTTCCAAAACGCACAATAAGATCTCTTGGTAAGCATTGGTTTTTGTATTTTCTCAGTTTCAGCAGTACGGCCTGAGCCTCCACCAACCTGGGTACTACGAGGAATCAGTAAGTTTTATAAGTTGCCAGAATACAGTTACTTTAATTAAGGGATCGTTTTTCTATCAATCTATTTGACCTCACTTTGTTCCCATTTTTGATAAGCGTCATTATTGTCAAAGCATAATCCGCTGATTTTTCTCGCGTTTGGCAGTGGATGGCTTACATGGCTGTCCACTGGTGGAGTGTCACAACGTTCACCGGATAATCTTTGCCTGTATTTTTTTTATCTCAAAAACAATGCAACCAAAATTCACAACCTACACTTTTTCTTAGAACTCACCACAGGTTGATTTTTTTTTTTAGGTTTTTTGAAGATATTTACGGGCTTTCGTAGCTTTTAGCGAGATTTGTTGCCGATGGAGTTGTAAAAAAACTGCAGAGATTGTACGGCGCTTGTTCAAAAGGAATGTCACGAAAATAGTACCGATTTTTAAGTTAAAAGTCTACATGGGTCACAGAGGGTTTTGCGAGATCCTGGTGCGATCCTATAGACCATAGTCTGAGGGTCACTTTAAACCTGCTTCGAAGACATCGTTTGGTTAGTTGGCAGTTCAATAATTTCAACATTTTCACAAGTGAGATACTTCACGATGTGATGGTATTATTGTTTACCAACACAGCTCTGTCATGATTATATTCCCTCGTTACTCTTCAGAAACGTGAATTGCTCGATGCTTTCGTTGACCTCGGCGTCACGGTGATGACTTTGCTCCGTGACCCACGCAGTCCCAGGGAGCTTGTCGAGACACGGGTGGACGCGAGGTCCCGGATGGAGGACATTGTGGAGTTCGAAAGAGCAATGAGCAGGGTGAGGCTGAGTGAAACCGTTTGTCCGAGAGTTTTCTGTTTTCTCATTTTCATCTGATTAAAACAAGCTTCAGGGCTGTCTTAATTTCAGCTAATTTCAAATCGCAAATTTATGGTTAAATACATGTATGTATCATCCAAAGAAGTGACCTTGATTTTGAAGCTATTTCTGCACGAAAAGTTACTACAAAATAAGACACCTTGGTGTCGTAAATTGTCTTACTAGTGGCAATTCAATGTTGTTTCATGACCACGCAGGACAGTAGGCCAGTGAGCAAACTTTCCTCACAAATATTTTCAATGATCAAATTTTAGGTTAACGTTTTCAACCGACAGTAACACTACCGTCATATGTCATGAAAGTCAAAAATATCTTTTTCAGTCAGATGTCAGAAGGATGTAAAACTCGTATAAGCAGAGGTATACGGTTGCGCAAAATATGTCATGGCGGTTCAAAATAATAACACTGTCATGAAACTATTGCAGTTTATGAGCAGGACAGTGTCTTCCACATCCAACCGTTTGTTTTTGGATTTGTGGCATTACAGTTATATGTCCCGTTCCCAAAACTGCAAGATCCTCTCGCCATTAACAACAAGATGTCCCTGCAGAAATTTGCGGACATGATGCCGGACTTCGATCTGCTGGGCTACGTGAGGCATGCCTTCGGCCGGGATATAGGCAGCGACCGGGAAGTCCTGGTCTACACCCCAGCCTACTTCCGGAAACTGAATGACCTGCTCAGAGACACTCCGGACAGGTGCAGTAAAATGGTGGATCCAGAACCAAAATTCAGGGGTCTGTTGTTCGGCGGGGAGCAGTGGCGCACCGAAGGGGGGGGTAGGGGCTTGTGGGCCCCCTCTTCCGGTTTATTTGTTTGTTGTCTGTTTGTTTTCTGAAAAGCGAAATTACAATGCTCAACTATATTTTAATCACTTCTCGCCGGATGACAGGTAAACACACACACTTTTCCTTTATTTTAATACTTTATCCACGGAGGAAGACGTACTAATATATCGTGCCTAGTTGGGCCAAAAGGCGGAAGATGATCCTGCACGCGGATGCTGCTACCATCCTCTATGCTGCTACTAAGTGGAGCCCCCCCCCTCCATCCACCCACCCACAATAATCCGGAAATGCCTTTCATGAGAATCAGAATTGAATTGGGTAGCCCACACTATACACAAAAGAACTAAGGGGTTAAGCCTCGGGAGCGAAACAAGACTTACAAAAGAGGTCAGGTTTAACATCCCAACTAGCAACTCCTTTGTATAGAAATATGTGTTCTAAAAACACACATGGCCACGGGTGACGCCTGTATGCGCTTTGGACCTTTTTGCATGTGAACTGCTTTTCAAGCAACGCGCTGAAAAGAAGACACCACTGTGGAAAATTACGGGGGCGCAATCCATTCCAAAAAGGCATTCTCATTAATCTTTAATAAAGGATTTTCAGTCGCGTGATTTTTGACATACGTTCAATTTACACAGATAGGTTATAGGTTATAGGTTATGGACCTTTGCGTGTGAATTGCTTGAGTCTGGACACGCGCCATATTTTTCTAATAGGGCAAATGGCCGGAACTCGGTAGTTATGCCTCCCTTCATGAGCGCCAGAAATCATTTGCGACAGAAAAATACGCCCAGAGGGGAAGAAAACCTGACTATAACTGGTTATAAATGCATTCTGATACTAGCCCTGATTAAGTCTGTAAATCCAAGCCTGCTGTGATGCAACGAAGGGGTGGAGGTTGCTTGGGAATCAGTGGCTATTCCATACCAACCCTCCCAACAACATATCCTGCTTACGCTATGGATCGAGGTAGAGCAAAACTGTAGCCCTCGTTGTCCTTTTTGTATGTTGATGCTGCATTTAGGGGCTTTTGTCTTTAATGCAGGCATTGGGATGGAAGGGAAATTTCGACAGTTCTCTGGATCTGTTGATTCTCAATATATTCAGAAATAAACATAAATTACGCCATAGGGACCATGATTCCCTTTGACCCCTGGATCAGCCTACTGGTAGAGTGAATCGATAGACCGAGGTGGCCTTAGCAATACAAGTAATGTATAAATTGTACACATCTCCCTATTTTACCCATATTAAGAGCCATTTCACGTAAATACCAGACCTATGTGTCCACGGTTTTTCATACTTTTTAGGATGAAACAGTTTGGGGCGCAATTAAACAAAAAAGACTTTTCAAATTCATACATAGCCCCTTGCTATGGAAACAGCTCATTTTGTGGTTTGGGGCATATTAAGCCAAATTAGGGCTCTGAAAAACTGGTTTTTAGCTTATATTTAAAAGTCCACCTAACCAAAATACAAAAATATTCCACAGCTCCACTTATATCACTTTAAAGGATCACCCTTGCCTCTGTTTCAGACAAACCATTATCGCTTTAAGTGTCACCCTTATGCTCTTGTATCAGCTTGCATCGAAGTTTGTTTTTAGAACTTGCGAAATTGACAGTATAATCTTCTCTGTGCCCCTCAAAACGTCAACTTGCCAGAGATCTCAGAATATGTTCCTGTAGTTAAGATAAGGGCCAACATTGTTCTTTTCATATGGGGATGAGAAAATCGTGGGCAATGTATCCTGCTGTGAAAGTTTTGCCTCGTCATTTTTTTCAAAATACAGAAACCCCTTGCTTTGGGGTTTCCCTTAGTTTGAGTCAATAATGAGGCAATTTCTCCTATGTGTGCGTCAAATGAAATAAAATATTCTCGCTCTTCATGGGCCACTATATCCCACTCATATGAAAAAAAATGGTGGCCAATACATGCACAGAATTAATGCTACTTGCCACGTAGATGATGGCGGATCTTAAAGTTTTCCAGCAACACGCTGAAAAGAAGACACCCCTGTGGTAAATTACGGCATTCCTTCCCAAAAGCCATTCTCATTAATCTTTAATAGAGGATTTTCAGTTGCGTAATTTGTGACATGCGTTCAATTTACACAGACGTGTGCGGAAACGCGCCCGCTTTCGAAGTCTCTCAAAATTCTTGCGTATAAATGAAATGGCCAATAGAAATACCCAGATTCTAAAATCCCCCGCCTACACGAAAATAGAATGTTTCCTAAAATGCCCTTGCTAGTCAGGTTACTTCACGTGAAAAAGCTCAGTAGAGGACATGAGGACAACTTTTACCCAGTGGATTTGCACTATGTGAGGACAATGGCAGTAATAGGCCTACTTAGGGGGGTGGTCACAGTCTCTCCATACTACAGAACTCTACTGTAGCTAATAAAAGGCACAAATGTAAAATGATTAGAGAACAGAAGGTTTTGTTTATATTGAAAAGTAAATACATCCATGTTTCAACCAAAAAGGTCATAAAGATTCCCTGAGCCAATTAGTCTGTCCGTGAGAGGGAAATGTAGATTTTCATCATGTCTTGAGAAACTTTTAGAATTTTTGTTTAAAGAGGATATATATGGGCCATTCTGAGAGACATATTAAAAATTAGAATGGTACGGTAGCGTATAAAGGGCCACGTACAAAACATTTCCTGTATCTATCTCGGCGTGGCGAGTTACTATATCGCAGCGGGAGATAGAAAATCGAAAATATGCAATTGGCCTTTACATGTTTCCGTAGAATGGCAAGTTTTCCGATTTTGGGAAAATTGGATTATTTTGATCGGCTCTTGCGTCTGTAGTCTTCTCTTACGTCCTGAGTAATTTCTATTCCAGGGTACTGGAAGATTACAGCTTGCTCTTCATGACGCGGAGTTACATCAAGTACCTTCCTGAACCGTTTCGGGAGGCACAGAAGAAGTACATCAACGTGCTTACGGGGGCCACCAAGCGGCCGACGCTCCTCGACCAGTGCTTGAAGGAGGTCGACCGAACGTTTGGTGATGTGACGGGCGCCCTCTTTGTGGAGGAGAAGTTCTCCGAAGCTGCAAAGCGAAAGGTCTGTACGCTTAAAAGTATCGTTTTAATTAGAGTGGCCTGTAAGGGATGTCGTACATGGCCTCTCTTGCGACACGACAGAAAAAGTGCTTGTAATTGTGTCGAAATGATGCAGTGGAGTGGGGTTCGCTTGTCTCCGCTGCCTTATTTAGGGGGATGCAATAGGCTACGTTTTGTCAAGGAAGTGTAATATAATGATACACAGAGCACTACCGGGCCACAAGCTACGATATAAACGCAGGCTTATACCGTGCGCATGGATCATGGTACAAGGAAGTGTTGACGTGTGCTTTTGACTGAATGAATTCTGTCCAATGAGGGCTCAAAGAAATTACGTCATGCATCCTGGAGAAAAACAGCGATCTAAGAGATCGCGTTAGAGCTAGTAGGGACGAGATGGATGAGGTTATAAAACAGAATGGCCAACTTTGTATATGACATCTGCAATGAGTAACAGAGTTCTTAAAGTAACGCCTGCTAGAGGAACAAGTCATTGATGACAAAGGCAGGTTGGGTAGACCACAATGGACGCCATGCCGCCATGTCTTAACTCCTCGGTGGCATCATCAAGACCGCCATGGTGTTGCAAATTGGGCACTGTCTGGTCCTCCATATATAAACGATAAGCAGAGTTTTGAGCCAAGACGTGTGGACTTTTTTTTTTAATCACAGGAGTCACACAATGAGAACCCTCCCATTAGTGTGAATAAAATAGTAATGATTGCACTTAATTGAACCTCCTTTTGAGTAGACAGAGGAGATACTGGGATACATACGGGCTGCCTTCCTTGAGAACTTACCACGGGTTCGCTGGTTGGACAAGAAGGCTAAGGTCATTACTGGGGAGAAGGCTAGAGCCATGATCGTGAAGATTGGCTTTCCAGACTGGATTCTGGACCCAGCACAGTTGGATAAATACTTCGAAGGGGTAAGTAAGAACATTTGAATGTTTGTGGCTCCCATAAAATTGTATTCCTAATCGTTGCATACCGCTTTTCAGTGTCAAGCGCGAGTCCTGAAAGCTGGATGGGTTCCTTGTGAACAAGATTTCTGAACGAAGCTCTAAAGGTGACATATTTGGCGAATATTTTGTCCCGTGAATGGACTTTCCTCTTGATTGGTAATGGCCCTAAAGGGTTGACTTTCTCAAGGAGTGTTACCAATGGCCCCTTCGCTTAGAAAATGCAGTCAGGTAAATGATCTCCTCGTGGATGCAGGGCCCAGAGGTCCCGTAATAAATAGTTCGGATTCACGATACCGCTACACCAAGGGAAGCCCGCAGGTGTCGCATTATCCGAGGGGAAAGGTCGACATGGCCCACCAACACCCATGCAGTCGCGTTTCTAGGAGGCATGGGGCAAGTGCCCTCAGCATAAGTTCTTTTCTCTCCTTAAAGTGTGAAAAACTTTTCTACAACCAAAGTTGAGTTACTTTCAGATGAAATTCAGCATTCCTGTCTAATTACGCTACTGGCATCGACGCTGTAATTCAGTGTGCCTGGTAACCGCTTTCACGACCAAACACGGCAACTATCCTATCTTTCTCTTGTACTCGGGATGCTGCGACCATTTCAACATTGATCGACCCATCGACTCCATCGATTTTTCTTGACGGATGTTCACCATTTTCAAAGAGCTACCGTACAGCCGGGAAAGCATTCGGTATAGCCGCAAATAGTTAAATACCTATCTCGACTCGTGAGCTGGAGGGAGATATTTTCGGTTACAAACATTGGGGTTTAGCTTTTTTAATTGCTGTGGGGACAAACGTTGCCATGTTATGAACTGCTCCTTGGAAAAGAAAACGTTTTTGATACAAGGATTCATAATGGAAAAGTTCTTTGTTCAAATGACTCGTTATTAATTATTAGGAAGATCATCCTGTTGTGGGGTCTTTCACAAAATCATATCATCTCAATTCTGTCGTTTTGCCCCAAACAATCAATAATGTTTACATCTTTATGATCAAGCATTAAGAGTGTAAATAAGGGGAAGGCACTGCCAAAGATTTGAACCATGCACAACTCTCTATAGACCCATGTCGAATTAGTGTGTCAAGTCGAGTCCAACACAAGTCTCTGCAAGTCCATCCCAAATCCAGCACAAATCATCTAAAGCCACAAGCAGATTATGAACTATGACAAAAGTATTCCTTTGGTATTTTTCTACCAAGCCAATTCTATGATTGGTTGCATGAAAGAACTTGTGAGTGTACTTGTTAGTGGACACGACTTCAACACTGTTTCGAATTAATCTTACCAACGAAGAACCCCTCGTTTCCGTGAAAACCATGCTCGCTCAATCTATAGTGAGATTGGTGAAAATTATGATTAGTCTCCTGACCAAACATTTCTAGCCGTTTTCAATACAGCTTCTTGATCATCCAGCATTGAATCGAACACATCAGGGATATCAGTTGGAGTCTATGATAAACAAGCTTGACATCTAGGTTAATTCCTGTGATTTTCCTAATCTATTTACTAGCGAGTATTTCGTTCTGATTTTTTAACAGCTCCATGTATCGGCGGATAACGCTCTTCAAAATCAGGCTAACTACAAACGTTTCTTATATGTAAACATCTCAGAAATTCTCGATTTTCCGGTGGACAAGAACAGGTAATGTATGTTAAAGTTGGCATCCTTAAACCAAGTAAATAAAGCCACAAATTAATCTAATAATATGCTTGAAGGAACCTTATGGGGGTCTTGAAGAACTGGTATCCGGTTTGTAAATGACTTAGTCAAACATGTGCACGCACCAATGACCGCAAGCCTCCATTTTTCATTGGATGAACACTCAAGTTGCTCGTTAACTTCCGGTCCCTTATTTCCATGTAGCTCTATGTGTAGTGGGCGTGGTTTAAATTGAAGTGACGACATGAACCGGATGCATCTCAAGCATTGACACACTTTCCTAATATTTTGCAAGAAATGTTCTCTTCTTTGTAAATCTGATTTTTTTTCTTCCAGTTGGGACGTCAGCCCAGGTAAGGTGAGTGCACAATACGACTATTCGCGCAACGAGCTGGTGTTTCCTGCCGGCATTCTGCAACCACCGTTCTTCAGCAATGATCTGCCGGCGTAAGTCATTACGAGAGCTGGGTATAGGCCGCCTCCCCCCTCCAAACATGAACCATCACTGCAAAGCCATTGCTTGCACGACTGTCCTTCAGCAGGTTTTTACTAAACGACAGATGAACACACATAGAAATAGCTGTATCAATTCACTATTGTACAAACGCCTGGTATAGGGTGTCGCATACCAGTAGGTGTGGGCGAGTAGTGAATCAATAAATAGTCGCGACTAGACGAGATTATTTCATTGTTTATTTGTCCATTAAAAATCATGTCCGCGGTTGCATAACATAACACGGGGTTAATTTGGGATGATGTCACACTGTGTTTCAATATTTCCGTTTAGATGGTTGGACTTTTGCGCTATCGTGAAGAAAATACGAAGCTGTTTTTAAGATAAAAACTGTCTTCAGAACCGCTTGTGATATTCTTTTTTTGTTTCTCTGCTTACTTACTACCACTTTTTGAAGGAAACCTTAATCGTTCGGCAATTCGATCAACAACTTTGCAGAGGTGAAAAGCACACGGCGCTTAGGTCCGACTTTTGCCCCACCCGCGACACAGTGCTACGATTGCAATGAAGGACCAGTTTATGGCCGGGCTGCGTGCATGCGTGCGCGCACTGAATCGGGCAGAGGGCTCCCTTTAGTTGTGGAGTCTGACGTTCGTAAACATGTCAAATAAACATTGAGGGAGAAAGGAATTAGCAGCAGATTTGATCTCCGAACATGATTTTATATTTTCTGTGTATGTATTCAATGTTTTAATGACGTTATTTCGAGTTGCACTGCTCTCACAAGAGACGATACACTCATTTAGCGAAGCGAATTTTCGAGAAATTTTATGTTCACGTGGTTTTGTGTTTCGTTGCCCGTGCGGAACCGACTCATATGCAGAGTCCTGCCACGCTTATTCAGAGCGATACACGGCATCGCCACTTCAGTTTTTTGTACAATTTTAAGAATCAACGGCTTCAGAGATATTTTTGTTACAAATGATCAACGCAAGTCCTGTCACTTTTGAGAGTCTTCATTTCGACAGCTTACGTCCAAAATTCCAACCACTTCTGTGTTCATGGTAGCCGGACAAAAATTAAATCGCTGCACATTTCAAATAAAAGGAATTATTCCTACATGTTTCGGCAGACTAGTTTCATGCAAAACACGGATTTATCTTACCCAATGCAGGTAACATTACCGTCAATTTCGTGGTGTTTTACGTACAACATGTACAGGACATGTACATGTACTTTGCATACATGATACCTGTATAGAGTAAATACGTCACGCGTACATTAGTGTGTGAAAAGCATTAGCGCGAGAACCAGCGTGCGCATCAACACGCGTGCGTACTCCGTTGGTTTCCACCGTACTTTCTGGTTCAAAACGACGTCACACTTCGGTACTCTATATGGAACGAGTATTCATTCAGGCAGTGCTAATGTATTAAATTTCTTGAGTAATACATTCTGAACTGAAAACTTTTGTGAATTTTGATTTTGTATGAAGGAGACTGTCGTAGTACGACAAAGTAACTGCATCTTTGGCGCACTGGAAGAAAGAATTTTTGTCGCTGGGTGTTAGAGTTAGCAGTACACACAGAAAACAATGGAATTTAGACTTACATTTATTTATGAGTGAAGCGCAAAAATTGTTTTCTGTCCGACGTGAATTGTGTTTGGGGTTTGCTCTGGTTTAGTAGTTTATTTGACGGGTTTGAGATTTATAATTGCTTTTGTTTTTAATAAGAAAAGACTACAGAGGCAGAAACTAAATTTCTAATTTCTATCAACTCGACTGAGCAGTTTTAATGAGAATATTTAAGGAATGGGATCGAAACTGTATGCCAGGCTTCTTTCCGAATGAGCTCTATCATGCTAGTGCCTAGTAACTGATCGTGTAAATTTATTTCTGTGCTTATGTGTAGTGATTTCATCGGACCGAGTGTGTTTTTACCACAGGTCCATGGATTTTGGAGCAATAGGAATGATCATGGCTCACGAGCTGGTTCACGGCTTTGACTCGCAGGGAAGACTCTACGATAAAGACGGACTCCTCAACAGCTGGTTGTGGGGAGAGGCAGCCTACAAGGAGAAAACGGATTGCCTCGTACGACAATTTTCACAGTACGCAATAGATGGGCAAAATGTAAGTGACAATGAGCGACAATATGGCTTTCACACTAGATATTCTCTGGAGAGACAGAGGGTACCAGGAATGTTTATTGTGGTGTTGTTCTTAGTAACTTCCAACGCCAGGGTTAACTCACTTCGAGTTTAAAAGAATAAATCAGCTAAACGACTACCGTGTTTTAAGTGCATTCTTGCAGCCAACAGTTTGTATGAACTTAGCTCAACTCGAACACAATTGTCTCTACATAGCTTGCTGACATTTGGAACGATGAAGGAAAAGATTTGAGTAATATTTTGGGGGTTTTCATATCAGTCTATATTTGATCCCATTCCCCAAATCAACTTGTTTAAATCTTGTTTCCCATCACTGACAGGCTGTTCATTTATAGCTAAGGGATCAACCTGAGAAGAGACCAGCTTCTGTTGCACCTTTCAACACAGGATGTACTATGTGCGACTGACACTGCGTTATAAAGTGTTAAATTAGTCTCTAACTTCCTTTCTTTCTTTTTTTTTGCCACCATCAGATAAACGGGGAAACCACTCTGTATGAGAATTTCGCGGACAACGGCGGACTAAAGATTGCCTACCTGGCCTTTCAGAGATGGCGGAGGAACAGTGCAGACGATCTGTCACTGCCGCTGAACTTGACGGCATCCCAGGAATTCTTCCTGGGAATGGGCCAAGCTTGGTGCAGTTACTATACACCAGAAGCCGCTAAGATCTACTTAGACAGGGGCTACCATTCGCCCGAGAAGTACAGGTATGTGTGTGTCGACTTAGCCTGATAAACTTCTGATTTTTGAAGATGCGTCAGTGGTGGCTACCCTTTAATTTGTCACAAAATACTGCGAAAAAGACGCCAAACCAGACCCACCGTCATCTCTCAGAGAGTCATGATTACGTGTACTTTCTTCCTGCATGCGTGGGAATGTTGACCTATCGGGTCGCCATTTGAAAAAAATCCAGTGTCCTGGCATATAGCGCCAGCAGTGCCGCTGGACAGAAAGGTGGGCACCAGTTAAGCCACTGAGTATGGTCACAATCTAATAGGTTCACGCTGTCAATGACTAGACTGAAAGAAGCTTGTTTTCCAATGTCATCCTGAAAAGCAAGGAACATTAAAATCTTGCCAGTAAAATGCCGAAACCGAAAGTGAAATTCTTAAATCTCAACATCTCGTTGGCACCTGCAGGACTCTCAAACCTTTCTTTATTTAAACCAAAATGAAGGGCTGATGATTCATGGCGGAATAATTTCCACCACAAGGTAAATCAAGGGGTCTCTTACTTCCAAACACTCGGTGGCGCACTGTCCACTGCATCGCCCCTCTGTTTTAAATTACTGAGACGCTCAGACGCGTGTGCGGATATCGCTGCTTTTCAAACTTCAGCAACAGGGAAAGTCAACCCCCCCCCACATACACACCATCTCCCACTATCCGAGCAAGTCATCCCCCATTCCACCAAATCCTGCCACAAATTTACGCAACTGCAGGTTGGTCCCATCCCTTTTTACCGTGACAGTCTAATAACAGACTGAAACGAAGCCCAGAGCACAGAGAATAATTTGGATAGCATTGCTCCTCCCCACCCCTTTTAATCGATAGACCAGTTCACAGTGATTTAAGAGTGTTTTCTGAAGACGGCACTGAACAAACGCAGACGATGAGTGAAAATGACGTTGGAATTTGTGCCCCTGTACATTTTCAATGTGTCGTTCAAGCGTTTTGCCTCCACATGCCATTTGTGCGCATGTGCACATAAATTAGAATTTATTGGTGAACCTATGAATGGGCAGACATTTCAGGATGCACGACCTACTTTTGTCTAGCACTTATCGAGTAGGGAGCAGTAGTGTATAGGGGGAATTGGGCCTTGAGCCCTCCCCCAAGTTTTCCTTTTTTTCTCTCTCTTTTTTGGAAAATAATGATACAAAACAACTTCATTTTCAAGTACTACCTCTGATATAGCCAGACCTCCCAGTCCTAATGGTGCAATGGGGGGGGGCTTCAGCATCGTGAGTTATTTTGAGGGGTAAATTTTGGTCCGAGCCCCTATCAGTGTACAAATCCAAATTGTGCTTCAGGTACAGAGTTCATCCAAACAACTACAAGGATCAACAGTTCCGTGTGCGCTGACACGTTCCCGTGACATTTTCGGCAGGCAGCCTTGAGTCTAATACGGCAGACTGCAAAGGACTTTAAGAGATGTGAGGTCGAGCGATATGGATTTTTATTAATTCTCACCCTCCGTAATTTGGCCTGTCATCCTCTTGATTAGGGTCATCGGGTCGTTGTCCAACCTGCCAGCCTTCAGCGAGGCGTTCCAATGTCCCATCGGAAGTCCCATGAATCCTGCCGTGAAGTGTGAGGTGTGGTGATTGCCGTGAAGTGTGAGGTGTGGTGATTCCCGTGTGGTGAGCGAGCGGCCATATTTACCAACCACTTCGAACAGCATTTAATTAATTACAGCTATAAGTGCATTTCTGATTCGCTGTTATTTTGACACTATTCACTTTCCAGCGCTTGTAGATGATATTTTCATTTTCAAATATGTTTTGCTGTTATTTGATTAAATTCAGCCACAAAAGTTTGCTGGACACCTGTATTCTTAGAACGTGTTGAAAAAGAGGTTTATACCTTTTTTAATTTGATGTAAAATCGTGTGCCTTACATGTGCGACACTTTTGAAGACAAAAACTTTTGAAGGTATAAACGCTTTGCATCAAAATTAACAACATCATCATTAGTATTAATGTTCATCAGAATTGGAATTTGAACAAAACTAGGAATACTAAGACGTCAGTGGAATTTTTTACCCATTGGAACAAACCTACAAATCCAAATATTGTTGTCCATATTTTATTTCAAAAACCCTCAAAATAATATTCGGTGTTAAAAAAAGGAGAGCCTAGCTCACATATACCGACATGACAGCACACAAGATGTCGAGACGCAAACAGTGGCGGACGACTAACGAGCGTGACGTCACTCCATCAACATGGCGTCCGAAACTCCCAACGTTTTATTACAACATGCCTTCCTACTGGTTGTACCAGGTTTGAGAAACAAACTGGTACTCCAGTTCGATGGTCTTCGTTTTAGAGGCTGATGCTTTGATGACAATAATTGAACTGCCATGTTTTAGTCGGGACCAGGAGGAAATAAGCAAAAAAAAAAGAGGTACTGATACTAAGGGGGGAAAGAGGCATCCCAAACGTGTTTGTGTGGTCCTACTCTGGCGACTCACACAGAGAATCAGCACAGTTGAACACGATTCAGATTTTTATCGGTTTTTTATCTCGTCTGTGGTTGTGCCAGTCGCGAAAAAAAGGTCCCCGTGTGTTTGTCTACCATCGGGGACTGTTGAGCGTTACTGTGTGCGTCCATTTACGTCGATATGGAAACTATACAGGCTTTACAACTTGGTTGCTTGATTTACCGTTTGTCTCAAAACTTTACTCTGTAGTGGCCTTGACTAGACTCAGTAAGGGGGAATTGTGACTGTCAATGCCGATGACCTTGTACCCTACCATAATCAGGACATGTATGGCGTAAGTTTTCGCTGTCCGTGTGCAAGTATGACAAAGGGGTAGCCTAAAATATCAGATGTGGCATATCGATCTACGGCCTAAGAATGATCTAGGGCCAAGACTGCGTTCATAAGGACTACTAACAGACATTTCACAGAGCTTCTAAGGGGTTCAAAAGGAGAAATAGGAAGAATACACTCCTCCTGGATTGTTTGACTGGAGAATCTGCCGTAATGGGATGCACAACGCGCATTATGACGTCAAACTGTACCCACGACAGACACGAAGATGGCTTTGCGCGGTTCAGCCAAAAAAAAAACAAACAAACAAAGAAAGTTGACGTATTATGTTTGTGGCTAATATGATTTTTGAAAACAGCTGGATATTGGAAAGTTGCACATCGGACTGAAGTGTCGCCTGCTCCCCTTATTGTCCTCGGTCGCATGTCATCAGAGAATTTCAGGCCTTGTAATCAACCTGTGCTGGTGAAAATTGGAGACGTAGGAAACGATAACGCTCACACAATCGGGCCGATTTTAAGTTCATGATTGGCTACAATTGACACTTTTGTTGTAAGACAACAGCACCAACGACAGCGTCAATATTGTTGGTCACCATCATAGCCCTTTTCCGATTTCTAAAGGACAGTTTTTATCAGTCTAATTCGCCGAAAAACATGTACGCCCTGAAATATCGTTCTGTTCCTACAAGGAGTCACTGTATTTGAATGAGGAATGTGGTAGCAATCGAATCACATGAGATTTTCAGACCGTTCATGTTGTAAATCCGGTCAGGGCTCAATATCCCAATGATTGTTTGGCATATTCAGTGGACTCAGTCGATTCATGTCGTCATATAAAACCAGTGTCGCGTTACATTCCTGAATTATAGTATGATTAAACAAAAAAATATATATACGGCAACTGTAAAAATAAAAACAATTCTCTATATGTAAACAAACTGTCTGTCTATTGTGGTTCTGTCATGTGGTATCTGAGTCTATTTGTCATTTCACGTCTGTTGTATATTTAAAACGTCTTTTTATTTCAATGTTTATGCATTGGTCATTGCTTGGTCCATGGAGGAAAAAGATACACGCTGTCTAATACTGCATTACTCGTCATTTTGACATCATATCGGAAAAGTGAGATAATCTTGGCAGACGAGATATACCCAGTATATGCATGAAAGTTCGATAATTTGGGACACCTCGGAAATCTTCAACATGACGCGTTTCAACAGTTTCCCTTTTCTGGGTACACATCCAATGCTTTGGAAGAATAAGATGAGTGCCTACCGTGTACAAGCCCGAGATATTTGAACTAGAGATGGTAGATATTGTCGGATATCTCTAAGGAAGATTGACAGATCTGTTGAACTTTCAGGAGACAAGCAACACTTGCGTAAACAATTTCAGGGTTACTCCAGTAACGTTTTTAACGAGGCACATGACCTGCCTATCGAGACAAATAAGAATCATTTGTTATTTTGCATGAACTTTTGAAAGACTGGTGACTCTTTGAAGCACCTTTATTTTCTCGATCGGACAATGCAACGACAGCCATACAACCATTAGCTTCCACTCTCTTCTTCGCTACAGGACTGACTGCTGACATCAAACCTCTTTGCGGCTGTGAGAGTGTTGAGATGTATCGCAAGACTGCAGACAGTATCTCCCCTCTCAATACCTCTTCATGTCAGCTTTTTTGTTGACTTGACATTAGTCACATTTGACCTGTGACCATTAAATGTGACGTTTGCCGCCAACCTCATTTACTGTTTTCACTAGTCTTGCCGAACCTATATATGAATAATTACCATTTGACACGGCCAAAATTTGAAGTTTGACGCGGGTCTAACTCCTCAATTCCTCTCATTTCCTTGAAGATATTCTTCCCTCCTGGAATTGTGTTTCAACTAACAGGATATCAAAATCCTAGATTCCGGTTATTCAGGCCTGTGTTTCTAGGATGATAACATTATTTTCTTGTCAACCGTTATCTTGGATTGACACACCTGCTTGTTTAAATGTTTAACTACTGTGGCTGCGGTAATGTTAACGTTAATGTTTGGTTGAATGCAGCCGAATGATCGGTTGGGCGCAGCCGATTGATCGGTTGGGGTGGCCGAATGATCGGTTGGGAGCAGCCGAATAATCGGTTGGGTGCAGCCGAACGACGCATGACGCCTATGGTGAAGCTGTGCATGCATAAACGTAGAATTAAGCAAATATATTTTATTGGAGCATTTGATTACAGTATAGAGTAGTCTGTGAAATGACACATGAGATTTTGTGGACTTGGAAAATGGTAGTAAAGTGAAGCGCTTACGTGCTAGTTGACCTAAGGGAACGTTTAACCCACGGAACATACGGTTATGAAGGTACTTTGTATTATCGGTAATGAAAAAATAAAGATCTCCGTAAACAAAAGGACTAATATCTAACCAACAGTGACTGACTTTGGTCAAATTTGAGTAATATTTGACTTGTATCTTAGACAAATAAATATTAGTCATTGGAATGTCTGGCTAATTCTAATTAGTCATTGGCCGGTCTGACTAATTCAAATTGGTCATTTTAGATAATAAGCTGGACTAAATTTATCAGTCAAAATGACTTATATTTGCTTACAGTGGTTATACAAATTGCATTGTTATAAACATAACGCTGTTTTTAACATTGCTGTTTCTAATATGTTTTCGATTGTACTGGTATGATTTTTCTCTTGGGGGGGTGGCTTCTGTGCTAAGTGATCAGCACGAGGCTTAAAGAGACTATTTGGGGATATGTTGGACAACCAGGCGGGTCTTCGTTGACCGCATGCGTGCCTGCGCTGAAATGCCAAGAAGCTTTCCTCGGGCTGTTTTGGATCGTATTTTGTCCTTTCGTTGTCGTGTATGTTCCCCAACACCGATGAAACGTGAAGAGAGGATTAACCATGGAACCATCGAGCACCACTGGCGCCGTTGTGCAAGGACCACAGTAGTAGGCTACAAATAAATGTACGCCACATTAAAGGTACATCCCGCCATATGTCACTTGTGAAGTTGTTTGAGGCAACCAAGGTGTTCAAAATCCAAGGAAGGGTGCTCTACATCTAACCCTATGAAGTCTCAGCTTCCAAAGGAAAATAAAAGGAAGAGTCTAGGATCAAATCAAACGTTGCAGCGCCATGCTTTTAATTGCATCAGAATTCGGCGTCCGGGGCACACTCCAATTCAGCCAACAGCTACGCTTTGCTGCGAACTGCACGGACAAAATTTGTCCATTCAGTTCGGGGGACGTGCGCTTGTGCATCGTGACAACGCTTGCTTGCTTGCTTCGTCGACTTCGAACGAATTACTAACGGCATTTCCCGAGAAATGCTTCTTCGGACATATCATCAGAAAAGGCCTTCTCTCTTTGCTTTCTTTAAAATGGCAACTTGTCTGAAAGAATTATTCCACAGCAAGCTTAGTCATCTTTCAACAAAGCGTGCCTTTTAAATAAAAACATTCGTCAGTTTCTTCAGCCAAATGTGGGACTGTTTAAGTCACCTTCCCATGATCTTTTGTGTTTCTAGGTTAATGTCTATCTGCATCCGAATCCATGTTCCGTTTAGTAGATGTGCAGGCACGAAGCACACTTTAAACGCTCCATGACCGTGCAGACTCGTGCTGACCTACATGGGCTCGCTATGATTTTGTCCAAGCGCCTTTGGCCTACGCGTTGAACCCGTAGGTCAGCGAGGCCGTTCCCCAACGATTCTAAGACGATCGGAATAAAGTCATGCCCGAGGTATAAACGTGAGGTATAAACTCCGAAACACGCTTCAAGAGCAGTTACAGAATCCCGTATGAAACATCAAAAAAGATCCTGTCCCCCTCAATGAATATGGTTTCTAAATATTCGCATACAACTGTAAACAAAGATTGGAAATTTGAGATTTGTGAGAATTTAAAAGAAACAGTCAGGTTTTGGGGCCGTTTGGATACAATACTTGTTATGTTTTACATTTCATTTAGGTTTATTGTCAATAAATTTTGGTAAGACAAATTTTGGGTTATACCAATAATTTAGCCATTTTCATTTAATGAGGTACCTATGTAAAACACTATGGGGCCGTTTTCCCCATTCTTACCCTACACTTGGGGTAAAAAGGGGGTCAGTGATATGAAATTTTAAATATGCTTATTACTATGGCAATGACTGCTGGACGTATGCTACTGATCCACAATACATTAAATACAGTTAAGGTAACACACGTTTCATTTTGAATGTCTGTAATGTACACTTTAAATATTATTGGCTATGAGGGTTTGGGGTAACGTTATATCCCAATCTCCTAAGCTTTTAATTTATTTTTATTTTTAACCAGATAAACTCTTTTCTATCAAAACCGTGTGGCACAACTGTTATCGTTATTGCAAAAATTACTATCTCAAAATGATGTTGCCGAATGAACATCATCATTGTGATTCACGCGTAGGTGCGTCGGTGTATTCCTTGGTGTCTCACAACCTTAAGCTTATTCAAGCCAGAAATGTGTTTCTATTAGTGTATTTCGCAACTAAGACAATCCAAATAGATCCAAGTAACCTGACACATCACTCGATAGATATTATCCCATCTGTTGTACGGGTTGCTATCGAAAAACCTTCCTGCTGAAAATAACCACATTGATGCGTAAAACGTATTGCGTCACCAAGTGTGACGCTACCGATTTTGTTGATAATGTCACTACCATAATGTCATAATGCCACCTTGCAGAAATACTCGCGATAATCCCTTGGTAAGTTTCCTGGAGTTTGCCAAAATAGATCGTGAGGGGTAGATTCCATTGTTTGCAGTTTTCTGTCCCTGGGTATGTTTCCAAGTATGAAACATGTTTTACCATGTTCTATGACGCATATCCAGAATGATCGTTAAAAAAATACCCAAGCAATTCACATCATATTGATAAGTATGGAGCGCAGGCCACTGTAATGATACTTATAAGCATTACTGGATTTTAAGTTATATATTTCCTTACATCTTGATCTTTGTTCTTCTATAGTCACTGTTCTTTTGTTAGGTGAAATATACATCAAAATCGAACTCTCATCCATGATATTGTTCGACTGGAGCATAGGGTTTTAAATGGCGACAACTTTCTTTTATTTGCCTGAGTGCAAGTTCATGTCCGGAATCGCCGTCTAAAGGACGATCGGATATGCCTTGAGAGGCGTCTGAATTGTTTGCCATAGAATGTCCTGATGCGGCGCTGGGTGGCAGCATACAGTATTGGGTCCAGGCAGGAATTGAAAAGTCTAAGAAGGTGGAACGTTGTGAACAGGTTGGGACTGTTGCAGGATGGACATAAGGTTACCACAAACAAGAAGTATATGCAGTAAGGCATGTAGCAGACCGCCAGCGCCGCTACCAGACAGATGACCGTGATGATGGGCCGGACGTAGCGACTCCTCAGCAGCTGGGACGGGCTGTCGGTGTCCGGGGAGTAGACAGGCGGGATTAGCCGAGTCACGCCGTTGTCTTCCCTGTGCGCGGTACAGGTAGAAGGCTCGTTGGACTCACTGAGGGACGTAGGGGAAAGAAACTCGGTTGACGGCTGCCGGGGCGTCGTCGCTTGGGCCCACCGTACCTGGGCGCTGACTGTCCGTGGACCTACACGCCGGTGACCTTTCAGTTTTCTCCTCAGCAACACTAGGAACCGCACGCTGCAGCCCGTCACGAAGCTGAAGGGTATCAGGGCGTAAACGATGTTGGAAAACTGCTGAAACTGCAGATTGGACTTACTCGGAGATGTACATGCCCGGGTGAAGTCGGTGTCGTCGACGGGAGCGACGTCCCAAAGTATGTTTTCTGTCGTGCAAAGCACCGCAGTGAGAAGCCAACACAAGGCGATAGTTAGGCGGACCCTGCGCCGCGTCTGGATAGCCAGGTACCGCGGATAGTCGCGGGAGATGAGCAGGTAGCGGTCCAGGCAAATAGCCGCAACAAGGAGAGGCCCAAGCGGCACAATCAGATCCCCCACGCTGATGACGAAGCGACAACCCAGCTCCCCAAGGGTCCAGGAGACAAAAAAGGTGCTCAGGGTTATCGAGGTGATGATGAACCCCACGCACAGGTCTGAGCAAGACAGGGCGAGTATCAGCAGGTTGCTAGGCTTGTCCCGAAGCCCACTGTCACAGATGAACGCCACAATGGTGGCCCCGTTGCCGAACACAGCCACAAAGGCGGCAAACGACAACGACACACACTGCACCACGAACACCGCCAAGCCGCCCTCGGCGTCTTCCTGGGCTCGGTTATCTGCAAGCTCGCTTGTTGAGTTCCCATACATGCCCGTCATTTCCGTGCAAGGCAGACTTCACAGTCTTGCCTAACCACCTCAGCTTTCGTCTCTGGCGCACACCGTGCATCCAACGCGCCCGACTTACAAAGCCCAGGGCAATAACGAGGATATTATCAAAGATGCAAAGGTGAACTTTAATCACTGTACGGCTGTTTCCCGCGCAGTCTACCGCCAAGCTCGTTCAGGCGCGTTAAACATTGACATCGGGTAAGCAATTCACGTACACTGTCCAAAATCGTCTGTATCTGCATGTTGATTTTTGTCTGCACTAATCGATACAGCTGGGATGCTTGTCAAAGAATTGAACAACATGTGATGTTAAATCGAAAACTAATAACTGTAAGTTGTGATTGAAACAATGACCGAAACAACACATCCGCGATAGTTGGTAAACACCCAGGTTTCACAATTAGGCTGACAATACGGCCGTTTCGCGTTGGCCAATCACAATGCGCGAAATTTGTCCGCCTTATGCGCGTCTGCAAAGGGTCGACAAATTTCGCGCGTTATGATTGGCCAACGCCTTGCAAACCCTTGGTGGCGCACTATTGTGAATCGCCCGTATTTATTAATTTGTGCTTCATCACTAGCCTAATATGTCACGGACATGATGCATAAATCCATACAAGTTCAGATGAAACACCAGCGTCGAACTCAGATTTCAGATTCCTCTAGTTGAAAGAAATAAAATGCAGGAAATCGCCACTGTACATGAAATAACGGGTGGCATTAAGCGTATGGTCCATGCACAGATCTAGGAGCTTTTGGAAGAGGTGTGCCGCGTATTTAGTTTCACCTCGCTCATACAAAATAGGTTCCCCTTCTGTCACAATTATTAACATTGGCCTCCAGGGAATGAGCCGTCTGTTTTCACTAAACTCAATAAGGAGTAAAAACAACAACAGTCGTCGGTTTCATCTCGCTGTTCTTGAAAGTTGTGACGTCGTACGTGGGAGTCGGAATACCTCGACTCTTTGTTGCTGTAGCATATACACAATTTTGGACAGCGAGACTAGAAGTCCAACAGTCAGTATGTTTGCTGACACCGACGCTGAAGATCAAATGTAATGTGGAACTTGCGACGCGATATTCGTGAAGGAAATGCAAAGAAACTCGTAAGGGGGCTATTCTGTAAAGTCGGTGCAGCAGTCAACAACGCAGTTAATGGGCATACTGTGACTTGCTTCACCGCAAAACTTCTGCTGCCGCTGACCATAGCTGCAGCTGGACTGGGATAGACGAACGCATGGATTCCACACATTGCACGAGGCAGCAGGCCATTGCCAGCCGTATCGCGTAATGGTTGGTCTTCGTATCGTGTAGGATTACTCCAAGGACCGTGCCGAGCGGTGCGACTTTAAATAGACCTTCCTTGTGATGCTGCTATGCTTGTCTTGTTCCCTGTATAGACCAATTGGCAGGAGTAAAACAACTTTAATAACATACAGCATTTTACAGCTTTTCATAGGGATCACACTATTGTCCTTCCAGTCTTAGTCAGATTGCATTGCTTTGAATGGTACATAGAAAAGCGAAATGGATGCCCCCAAGACAGAAGCCTATACCCCGCCGGAACTACTCTCAGGTATCACGTCAGAATTTTGGCCGTTTCACATGCTGCCCTCAACGGGCTTTAAGATAAATGAATTTTATAACGGTCCAGCCTGGAAAGTAAGATTCTACCAGTCGTTTTAAATATCGGTCAAGAATCTATTTTATTTTCGGCTTATATTTTAGGTTACATATAAGCCCAATATGACACAGATGTCCTCCATCGTTGAACTACGTCTTTAAGACGATCCCGATGCGTGGCACGTCATACAAATCATGATAGTAACCATCACTTATTTTTATTGATTTTAGTGGGCGATCATTTTTGCTTTTTTCTCCCTTTTTAAAAGGTGTTTCAATCTTCCTCTAGTCCCTTTTTGGGACAATAATTCCTCGATCCTTTTTAAAACATGGTACAATGCATGAACTTGGAAGTTGGCATAAACTAAAACCTGCTTCCTAGGTGCACCTTTAAGGCCACACTTTTATAATGAAGTCATCGGATGTCAAATTAAAAACAGTAAAGACAAGATTATTTAATCTTTGAAAACCAAATGAAATCATTCGTGCTTTTTGGGCAATACAGTAAATTAAGGTCATAATTTTTGTCAGGTATGCAAACTCACCTGACCCTTTCTTCCAGTCGAGGCGAAGCGCTTTATTTGGCACTGTTAATATGAATTTGCTTTCAACGGTGTTAGTCTGCCAAGCAAGATAATATTGTTCAAAATAAGGGCCAGTGACGTTTTCAAATACTCGAGCGCCCTCTAGCAGCAGATTGGAAAATTCTGTATTCCAACAGCGCATGCCAAGCGTGAAGCGCATCAGAGGTCCTTAATTAAGACGCACGTGAGAGGTTGCTAACTTGCAAGCGTGCTTTGTTCCCGAATGACTTTGCTTTTTCGAAATATCGAACTGGCTCATTAATGCATGTTAGTAAATCCCCTCTAATAGGTTGAAACTGGTACATAAATGACCTTCATGCACAAAATACATTCCTGCTTGAGGATTCAAGCTGACGATGTCAACAGACTGGACGTTAAAACGAACAGACCTTTAAGAAATCAGTCGTGAGACTCTATAGAGATAATCTTGACTTGTCAGTCACATTATAGAATAAATACAGGTTTGCAGTTTCCTTTATTCTTGGTGACAAGACGTCAATAGCGCTGCGAAGTTTAAGCTCGGATGGTCATTGGACTGAAAGTCTTGCCTTGTACACACGTACAAGAGGTCGCCAAGAATGTCTTAGGAATCGTGCATTGACGTAGTGTACCACCTACTTGCATAACTCAAAAGGCGGGTCACAAACAATAGCACTGGCGCACTGTGGGAAAATCTTGTCAACTGGCTCAGTGATTATTACCGAAGCCACCTCATGCGACATGCAAGCCCTGGCCCAAAGGATCACTAGACTAATATCAAACTTGTTAAGTAAACCACTCGAGCGACGATCACCAAATATTCGTCCTATTAGCCTTCAAAAGCACATTATTTGGTTCAAGAAATCGAAGGCCAATAGTTCCAAATCACACTCTTGCCATATCTATCCAGAAGACCTATCGACAAATAACAGTGGCCACGTACACTATGATGAGGAAACTGATCTTTTTGGAAAATCTTTCCAAGGCTAACAACGAACAACGCTAACTCCCACTCTATGTATGCTGTATAAACAAGTGAGTTGGAAAGTGCATATAGTACACACAGGGACTAGATTTAAGGGTCAACACTCCGCCTTGAACAGAAGCACCCCCTCATCGGTTGAAAAGAGGCATGGTGGTCGGGAGTGTTAATTTTGTCGATAGCGATACCCCGTAAAGCGTGCACTTATAGTCGTTTGTGAACCAGCGAAGTGCAGTTCTGACCAGCTCGGGGCTCATATATACAGCAACGTTATGCAATTTTTCATTACGTATTCCACGTATGCAAACAAACGCACAACACGGGTGATTCACAAAAGTGCGCCTCCAAGAGTTTGCAACGCGTTGGCTAATCAAAACACGTGAAATCTATCGATCTTTCCAAACGAGAATTGGGTCGACAGATTTCGCAACGCGTTGCAAACTCTCAGAGGCGCACAACTGTGAATCGCCGGTAGTCTGGTCGGAATTTTCCCAGCGAAAACGCAAGATTCCCAGGACGTCCTTCGCCAAAAACAACTTTCTACGACCTGTGATCTGGTCACATAACCAACGTTTAAGAGGAGCTCTCAACTTCAACATTCTCCTCTACAACAGTAATACTTATTCTGATTACATAAAACAACAATTGAAGGATCTACCGTTCAATTAACTATCATTTGTTCATTGCACCGTAACGCTTCCATCTAGGTTTGCTTCCCTTTAATTCTGTGTTCATCTTGCGAAAAAATCCTTTCTTCAGAAAATAGCCGTCGAACCTTCGCCCCTTTCCTCCAAACATCTGAGAGGAAAGAGAAAGAGAGAGAAAGTGGGCGAATATAATCTGATGGAGCTGTCAGAACTGATTGCGTGTTATTGAGCGTACCGGTGCTGATAAATATCGCACAAGAGAGCAGAACACACAGAGCGTGCAGATTTCCTCGAGTCGGAGTACCGTGGTTTGAAATGGAACTCCCCTCTCCGCGCTACGTGCTCGACGCTGCCGAATCAAAGACGCGTTGCCGAGTAACTCTTCTTTTTGTTATTGGACAGCCTTCTCCAGCGTAGATGAAGAGGCAAAGATGCAATCGCAATCATATGGCGAGATAGGAGAAGATACTTGTGCATGTCCTGGTTTTTTCTAGACCCTGTAATGACGTGACTTAGACATGGTCTCACTGGAGATGTTATCCTACGTACTGTCCTTTTCGGGGGGTTCGTCGGAGCACAAAGTTCTATCGGGTCGGAGATACTGATGGCGCTAGCGGTCGTTTGGAATACCAAAATACCCGAGTTGCCCAAGATCATGCTTGGCGTCCTAATCACGAAATTTAATTAATAGGAAATCCATTTTTGTTTCTATCTGGTTAAATACTAACTTCGCCATAAACAACGTTGGCAAGATGAACACGCACTTTTCTTCAGGCAGGTATAGATAGTCATGTTACCAACTTACGACAGGCGTCTAAGTGAGCTTATCCGAGCATGTTATCAAACAAAGCTGATACTGTTTTTGTATGTGACTGTGTTTACAAAATTATACAAAGCTGCGAATTTATTGGCCATTAAACTACCCACTGTTCAAATCGATTCGTGTTCAAATCATGCGTGGGGTTTGCAAGAATCTACACTGTACATACGGCATTGAAACGGCTAAATACAAAACAAAACAATACCACCTGATAAAGGGCTAACCAAGGAAAATGAATGTTCCAGTACACTGCACTCCTTTTAACTCAAGACAGAAAATGTAACCCACACCTCTGAAACCTCTAAGTGGAATACAACTTACCAGTATATCATTTCAGCGCGTAATGCAGATTCCCACTCGAGTAACTTCCTTTTCAAACTCTCAATCTCACGATAGAAACAATTTTCTCGCAGATCACCTAGTCTTGGTTTCAGTTGGAAAGCAGTTAATAATTTGACAAAATGTGTTTACATCCTTACCCCCACAATAGCAGTTTATGTACCTAACAGCATGATCCGTGGGTTTTTTTGTCTGATATTTAACCGCTGAGTACGTCATTGCTCTTTCTCACTTAATGCGCTCGCGCCCAAATTTGCAATGAGTGAAGGAAACGTGGTACACGCAATACCTTAAGTGCTACTATCGGAGTGGGGAATCTGATAGCATGGAAGACTATAGCTTACAAATCACGTACCGGACAAAATGCCGTGTATGCCGAACGAGAAAGAATGCATGCACAGTGGTCCGGGGGAACCAAAGTCACCGAATTTCAGGGACTTAGTGCAATATGGTAAAGCAACGTCTAGTGTACGGCATTAAATGTCTGTCCTGAGGAGTTCATCACGTGACCCTGTCTCAGCTTTGAGAGGAATTGCCTCCAAATTCTGGAGTGCGCATGTCTTGACGGGCCCCCTCCGTCGCTGTTTGAGAGTTTAACGCTTCGACCGACGAGTTGACGGGCATCAAATTTTGTTCCGGCCGCTTAAACAACATGGAGCATTAGTCATAAACGTGACAATAAAATAGTTTTAGGGGTGCTTAAATACTTCCAACTGACCTGTCTGACATGTTAACGGTGAAAAATGTTCACTGTATCAATTTCAATTTTACGCTAGATTTGTATTTTTAAAAAAGATTTTATTCTCCCAAGGGTAGGAAGAGGGTCACCAAACAAACTCAGTTCTCAGGTGCCTAGTGATTAACTAAAATGGATTCACAGGCAACCACTGCAGAGTTAACACCCTGAACGAGCAGAGTTAGAAACTATCAGTTTTACACAACCATGATTAAGCTCTGCTCAGGTCAGTGAATCCCAAAGCACTTTCCTCCAAACTATAGGTTTTATTATATGCACAGTTAATTTTTATTATTTCAATCCCGAGGTCTATCTAGTCTTCATACTCGAACCCTACACGCTCAGTAATAACTTACAGTTCTGCCACTTGAGTCTTGAATCCAACGCAAACAAAACGATCACAAAGTTCATTCCAGATCTATCAGAGCGATGAACGTATTTAATAAAAGTTTCTCAAACGAGCATCTTGGTGGGGAAAATACTACAATTTGCCTTTCAGAATTGCTTGATCCAGGTAGACTTACATTCACTCAGGCTTTTGTTCAGGATTAGGTAAAAGACGGTTTCACATCGTCACATTTCATTCTTCCGTGATTTTTCGTTTGTTTAGCACGTGTAATAAGATCGCCCATTATCCTTTGCGATAGCATGCTCCGTATGCAAAACTCACTACTGAGAGCGCACGTTGTCTAAGGTCAAGGTATCTAAGGTCACATGCACATCTATCCCTAAGGTCAAACGAACGATGTAAACAAAACAAAGGTTACAATTAGCATATAAAAGTACATGTATGAGATCTTGGGAACTACAGGTTTAAAATCTGGCATTTGATTTCAAAACGTGCGAAAGCCAATATCAGGGGGGTACGGCGCACGGCTTGTCTGATAATGCACTGTTATGTCAAAGAATTGGGGCCTGAAAGTCGACCCCGACTCCGTCTCCAAAAGTAACTGAGATACAAATGCATTTTGGGACGTAAGGTAATCTATTAAGACCAATTTTACGTCAAAGGCAAATTTCTATCAGCACAGACTTACAGCTCAGTGGGCAGTCGGTGTGTATTACTCTTGCAACCGCCCGAACCCTGACACAGTTTTGACGGCAGCCCTAACGGCCACATAGAGCAAAAAGGTAGTTAATAAGTTGACGCATGTTTCAAGCTGATGTCCAAAAGTATTGAAGCGAACGTTTGTGTTGAAAAGGCCTTGGTATGTTGACCAGCCATTAAAAGGAACGTAAAGCTTAATACAACATCCCATCTGAAGAACGCAAAACCTCATGGAGCTAACTGGAGACCCCAGCCTCGTGTACAGTATTAAGCTAATCCACACAGCAACGTGTCGGAGGTCTGCAGTCATATGCTTCTGCCATTCAACGTCGCTAAAGTCCGACTTATTCTTCCACCGAGTCAAATGCATTAACTAAGACCCCCCGTTCAGAGTGTTACAACTTAAATTTCTCTTCACTTAGCTGCAACTTCACAATCCTCGTACAGTGTACCATGCATTGAATTTCTGTAGCTAAAACTGATCCGATTCTCACATTTAATAAAGGGAATCAACAGGTTGCCCTTGTCATACATAAAGCAGACCAATCGACTGCGCTCAGGCATTTTTTCTTTACCGAATTAACAAATCTCAAGCAAAGGGCACGCCAGTGGCAGACTTCATCATTTTCCCTGCAGACTATTCATGGTGAGAAAAAAAAACCTCGGTCAGAAGAGAAGTCCGCTTCGAAATGAGTTTCGCTTCACGCGCTTAAATAGATGTTCCTTTTGCCAAGCAATTAACGCCCTTTTCTCCCCATGTGGGGATCGACTGTTGCGGGGGAAAGGCTCTGGCAATCAAGGAAGCGCATTGCACCCATCGATTACGCTGAGTCAACTTTTGCACAAAACGACGAAGGCAAGGCGTTTCCGAGCAAACACATTTAATGCACTCGATGAGTGGTATCAATGATCGGTCTGACGGCCAGCCAGTGCACAGGCGGGCCGTCTCGTTTTACCGGGAGCCCGGCTAAGTGTTGACGAACTTGGACGTCGTATGATCAGGGCGACCACGGAAGATGAGGTCTTTGTGGACAGGCGTGCTTATTGCAATGGCTCTGTCAGCTCCAATTAAAACCACGGTGAGTCTTATATACAAACAGCCTTACTTTGAGCACGCTTTGAGAGATAGATTGGTGTACGAAATTCAGGGTAGGTTAGTACGATGTCCCCGAACATGGATCAAGTACATTCCGAACCGTCCCTGTAACTTTGACGTTAAGGGTGCTTCATTATACTCTACGCGAAAACCAGCGTAAACGCCAACTTTTGGATGTCAGATCAAAGATTCGGGAAGAAGTTCACCTGACAGAAGCGAAGTCTGCTGCAACTGTTTAGTGAAGTCAAATTTGCTTCGCTTTCTTGTTCGCCTGAAGGATGAACCGGCCTCTTCTCTCGCTTATCCGCCTCCTAGTCCCGCAGCCAAATGCCACTTTTCACCTGAACCTTGTTTTGGAGGATATAGCAAATATTTTTTGATAGATTTCTTTTTTGTAGACCACAGACAACGAGAATCTGCCCGATGACCTTTGATAACGTTTGGGCATTTTGAGATATAATTGGAAATCCCCTTCAACTATTTTGCTCACAAATCCATATGATGCGAAACCTTCTATAACTATTGGTGGCGCTTTAAAAAAATCTATGTTACAAAATTGAAATTTTAGTAATTTTGTTATATAAAACAATTAGTTACACAAATAAATATAAAAATCTCATCAGTTCTACATGATTTCTATATTATTATTGAAAAAATGAAACAAAGTGAAGAAAATACAGGTATTTCTATATATAGGCCTATTTGCCATTTTGAAATAGAGACCAAGTTATTGAGTGTGGTACCGTCTGGAACAGTATGTGCTACCGAATATTAAGTGGGTCAGGGTACACAGACATGTAAACAATGTAACGTGCATGCTGAGAATAATTTCTTCACAGATGGTGTTTGATGCCAGTAAATCTAGTGGCCTAAATGTGACAAAAGTGACTTGATAAGTACAACATAATTATCATCAGCAGGTGTGAGGTTGTAAATTTGGGAGCTGTATTTGGAAACAGAGTTGAAGTGATACCACCTTTTCTTGCCTTCTCACGACTGACTAAAGCAAGCAGTAAGGTTAAACGTTGCAGCTTTAATACATACAATGACTTTAGTGTTGGTGTAGTGAGAGTTGTTTTCAAGGTTATTTTTGATTAAAGGACCCAGGAAATGAATTTTCTTGGAACCACTTTTTGTGTATCTCCGTACTCTTCTTCCATGTATGAAGACTGTTTGACATCTTCGTTGCGTTATGTGAACTGAACGGTGCACTTTTTCAAACATTAAAAATTGACCAAGTATTTCTTGACAAGTGAGGGCGCTTTTGCTTTGATGTAAACTTAGGAAGACATGGTTCAGGTTGCATGTTTTCATATTCAAATTGTGAACCCAAATTTGCTACCTGGGAACATTTCTGTGAAAAGGAATGTTGATGAACTTTTGCCATATACTTACACAACAATAAATTACCAAAGAAAATAAAAGATTGAGACGTTGAGATTCAGTGCCTTTTATGACATCATAGTTCTGCTTATGAATATGCAAATATAAGCATAATGCATAAGCATAAAACCAAAAAAATATCAAAATATGGGGAAAATTGCAAAACAAAAATTTAAAATCAGGTTAATTGAAACCCAAAAATGCAATTTCAAGGGTTTTAGTAAAATGAAAAAAAAAATCTATTTCCTGGTTCCTTACAGTTGTTCAGAACAGCATGCAGAACGTACGTGTATTTGTTTGACTAGTTTATAAGTGTAACTTAAGGAATATTTCGGCCTTACTTTGTACGCTTTGCTATACCTTGTACGTTGTTTTCTGAGTGGCTGGGTATCTAGGCATGTTTGGTCATCGTGTTGCTTGTTTGGACTGGTGATTGTGATAGTGGTACTTTATTTCATCGTGCAGTACAGAAAATAATGCTATGTCCTGCCTCCAGTGTTTTTCAAATTAGTCATATTATTCTATAGGGCGATGTAGAAGGGTGTCCCTTTTCCAAATGCACTCATTTAAAGAGACTGCCCAAATTTAATGCGTGCAATACCACGAGAGAATATAGTCAAACATCGAAAGCAAAAGGGTAATTCTGTAAATTATGGATCCATTTTTGTGTGTGTGTCCCCGTCACATCTGACATATGGTTTTGCAATTGTCTAATTTCCAAGAGTGATGAATTAATGCCAAGTACCTGCCGAATAAATAGTAATAGTTTAATATCGATTCCGGTGAAATTTCCATGTCAAATAACGAAGGTCAGGTGTGAAAGCGACATACAAATGTCACACTTTAGGACCCCAAACTTATACAATTACCCAAAAGCTTCCTTTCTGCCATTTCTGGGTATGACACCATATCAGATCCTGAGAGAGAGGGGACAGCTTTGAGCGAAGGTCAATGGTTGACAGCTCAAGCGGGACAGGATTTCACGATGTTCAAGTGATCAGCAGTTGTACATAGATTGCCATAAAGTCATTCTGGCATATCCAGTAAGGCAAATAGTAGTCAGACTTTCTTTACTCTTTAGCTTTTGAAGGGGCATTTCTGTGATACAGTAAACCTTGGAATGTTGAAAAACTTCGGGATAGTGAAGTAATCAGAGCAACCTTGCAAGTCGAACAGTTTTCATTTTAAATAGCAGTTTGTTGCTGCACCAATAAACCTTGCTTCTTTTACTCAGAGAAATAGTTCAATAAACATTTTACTTTTAGTGAATATTCGATACATTTAGTTTAACTTTGAAAAAATAATTGCCCTGCCCCCCCCAAAAAGGCTCCAGTAACTCCATACCTCAAGAACCTACATGTACTTTTAGTCCAATTAATGTTGTGCTCTTTACAAACTTAAGGTTAATGTCAAAACACTGTGGCACTAAAGTTAAGGGTTAAATACATTTGTCCAAATATTAAGACACTCTTACATCAAATTTGACCGATTTGTATGTAAAAGTCGTATTCCACTGATAATATTTTTTCAAGCAAGGCCACTTTATAGTCGTCATGTTTTTCTGGGAAATTTAGGCTTATTGCTACTTATTATGGGACTGAAAATGACAACATAGGGAAACTCACTTCATATTTGTGATTTAATGTTTAAATTGGTTTGACCTTGTTCAAGCACCAAAAACTGCCCAGGCACGCCTCACCTCAGTTCTACATTTTAAATTTTTTATTCTGTATCCATTTTAACATGTAAATGGGGGCCATTAGGTTTTATTGACATTTTGTTAGTCTTTTTTTTTTTGCTTTTAACCGTGCTAACATAGCATGTATTGATAAACTATCCACGAAAACAGAAATAATTAGTGTCTGAAATTGTCCAAGGTTTCATCGTAAATTCTTCAAAAGTGCGACCTCCTTGCTCAGAATATACGAAAAAGCATAATGTATCCAACGAAGCAGGGTTCACCCTTCTGGCTGCCGGACTATCCCCCACCTAAGAAACATTTCGTTCTCTTTATTTACTTTTAGTCATCCAGAAAAATCATGCTGGCGAAAACGTTTTAGTTATAAAACTAAACTCATTTTATTTCATTATATGCATTGATACAACGGCAACAGACACGTAAGATAACGACTTGGAACAACCATCAGTTCTGTAAAAACAAAGGCAGATCGACTTATTACCCTTCTGCCAGATGATTTAGACTAATATTAAGCCATACACCGAAGGGAGTTGAAAGAAAAAAATGACTCTGGCAGAATTTCGAATACTAAGTTATTCGACAGACAACACTTGGCCCTACCTGCTTGCTTCTGATAGTTGTCTCAACTCCAGAAATTCAAAATGTACAATAAACAATTCGTGTTTAGATTATACATGTACTTAAAAAAAACTGACAAATCAGATCTGGGCGGAACTTAAGAATATAATCAGAAGCTCCGCGACAAATATGCACGGAATGATCTACATGTACGTCGCTTGGTGCGAGATACATCTTACCTAGATCTACCTTTACAATTTTGCCAAACACTCTGATGTTTACGGTTTAAGAATAAATTATCATTTTTATCTCTCAATTCGGACTGTACCGTAAAAAAGACAATCTCGGGCCGACTCCATAAAACATTGCACCATACATCACAATTACCTATTCAATGAAATGAACGCTACTCTTAATGACAGGTACTCGACACTGAATTATGAAATATGAATTTCATATATTTACGACTTGTTCAAACTGAACAAGTCGGGGAAGTGTTCCAGATGTTTGTAAAATAGCTAAGTCTTTGAAATACTCCATTTGATTTTGCCCTATAAATTAACAATGATAATTCCAAAAATAGTGTGCAGAAGCTTTGTGAAACTGATTCATAGGAATAGGCATATGCCAACACTGGTCGACAGTGATGTTGGTTTCTAAAGTAAGAATCTTTATTTTGTTTAGTTTTACGCTTATCTTTGTTGCATTTTGCTATGATGTAGTTCAAACTAAACTCTCTAGTTTTTAAATTCTGACACTGTTTTGTTCTGGTTTGTCTTTTCAGGAAGTCCCGCTACGTAAGGCAAGTCAAAAGAAAATGTTCCTTACAATAATTCATCCTGATTTTTGTTCCAAAACGGATAGCTGAGGTGTTGAAATCCTAATTATTAAAGAAGGTCATTGAAGTATTTAAAACAACCCATACAAAGATTAAGAGCAGAAACCAGTGAATTGCCATAACGCAAAACGCACTGACTTGTTTTACGGGAGGATAATTGGGGACGGTTTTCCATTTTATTACGTTAACCCTGAAAGTCCTCAATTTTCAGGTTCAATTTGATTTTTTTTACATACACCCCGGGGAGTTAATAAATCAATTAATTAAATTTTAAAAAATAAATAATTACCATTGGATAGACAGAGGGGGTTACAAAACAACCCCGAGTACTGGGGTGCCCTGTGTGATTTGTTCAGTATGGGTCAGGTGCTTCGTAGAGGCGGTCCATATTCTTCCATTTGAATCACAGAACCATGGCAGCCCAGGCAACAATGAGTAGGGTCCCTCCGTATGGCGCCACTTTCACCAGAGAGGGGTCACTAGTCATTGCATAGTAATAGCATGGGCCGCAGAACATGGTCATCCCGGTGACCATCAAGGAGCCAACCTATTTTTTAAATCATGGAAAACAGGGCATCGAGTCAAATTTCTGTGTCTCATCGTGCGGATGTAGAGGTAGACGTTATGAACAAACAAGCACTTAGTCCATTAACTGTGCTTTCAGATAAAGCCACTTCCTAACAATTTATATTGGTGTTTACGACTCACGATCCTGCAGAACACTATTTGAAAAAGCAGAACCGGAAGGAAAGTGGGGAATGTTGAAATCCCTGGTCGTGGAGGTTCCACCTAAATGTGATGCTGTAAAAAGAGGCAACCTTGTCGCCTTGTGTAACTTTATATTATACAAAAATTCATTCCTAAAAACTACCTATGCATTCTGCAAAGGGCGTAAATCCATGCATTATTAATACGGGCGTTTCACAACAGTGCGCCTTCAAGAGTTTGCAACGCCCTGGCAAATCACAGTCACAATCAACAAGGCTGTTTTCCAATATTCAATTCGTCTCCGTCTCAAGATTTGTTTCCGGTTGTGGGCATGAAGCGTTTAAATTAAATTGAAGTACTGTATAATGTTTGGCTCTTTTGCATCTTACTTGATGTTTTTGGCACTGTCATACTTCCTATTGCGCTTTCAACTTCAAAGTCAGATAGTAAAAACAAACAACTGAAGCCCACGACGGAGCCTAAGTCGGGTATTGGAAAACGGCCCAGATTCTGCGCATTGTGATTGGCCAACACGTTGCAAACTCTTGGAGGCGCACTATTATGAATCCCCCACGTTGTTCCACAGATTGTTAGTTTCTACGATCCATGTAAATTCTGGTTAAATTACCAACGGAAAACACTTTTGGCCAAGTAACAATTCATAAAAAAACGTGGCCAACTTTTCCCACGTTTTCGTTGGGAAAGGTAATCGGAGTACACAATTCTGAAATGTGAAACTGCTGCAAACACGCCAAACAGGGACCTGAAATTTATCAAACCTTCTACACAACTTTACGCGCGAATCTATAATTTACCTGCAGCGCACGGGATATTACCTCAGCACTGCTCGGTATCTTATTGAATGCTGATGGGTAGTATTACATATAAAACACGTCCAGCATCACAACAAACCGCGGCGACCTTCGATAAGCCTTCCAAATAGAACAGCCTTCGTGATCTTACATTCAATCTGACCAATTAAATAACCAACTACACTTGGCGCATGAATTGGCACGCTAATACAGGCCGTTTTCATATTACCTAGGCAATTCGTGTATGGGAGGCCCAAGGTTACAGAAACGTTATCAGGTGTCAGATTTTGCCTCAATATTGTGACAACTTTTAAAGGGGGTCGTGTTTCCACCTATTATTTTGAAGAAGTTTCTATAACTTGGTATTTGATAGCTGCGTGAGATATTCTAAAAATCCGTGATTTATCCCTTTATTGTTTTACTGACGGTCTGCCATAGTTTTAACAACCACTGGTGAGCGAAAATACTACCGTGAAGTAAACAGAGAGGACCCAATGACAATGCGGAATGGTGCCATACGGAGTGAAATTTACAATAAACCATATGTCAACCGAATGACTTGCTTTGACTCTGGATCTAAGCAATTTGACTCATTATAGCATTTCCGGCATCTGTTGTAGCATGGGGTTTAACATTTTCTTCAATGTAACAAAGAAGAAAGAATTACATAGAATTCTTTGAATGTAAAAATATGTAAGTTTGAATGCCAACTGCTCATAAACCAAACACACGCCAAGTATGATATTATTTCAGCTCCGGTCAGTACGCGCGCTCCTTTGAAGTGCAACAGAGGGTGCATTCAGGTAGCTTCCAGAGGGCAACACATATGGACGTGCTGTGTTTCAAACAAGCGAGACTGTCGAGAAGGGGTTGAACCCCAGGCAACTCCTGGAAACTACTTGAACCAATCCAATGTGTCTCAGTATGCCCAGCTACTTAGAGAGTAGGAAGTCCCAAGCATTACTATATCAGGGATTTCTCTAAAATATTAGGATGTGCATGAGAATCCAGCCAATCATCCTATACATATGTACGAATCAAGCCATTCGCACTGCAGGTGGCGAATGCAAAGTTCCATATTGTACCTCCTTCAACAATGCCACGTTTATTTTTTAGAAAGGCCAGGCAAACTCTGGATGAGAATAAGTATAATTTATATTATCCAAAAACAACTCTGCCAAAATTTTGAAAAAAGAGTCAAGTCAGCAAATAAGGAGAGGCCTCAAACTTATTACAAATTAAATATTGGAACGAGAAGAAAATATACACGAGGGAAAAAACCTCAGCCGACTATTAAAACGTTTGTTTTTTTTTACAGTTATTATTTCGAAAATGCAATAAGCGCCATTTTGGTAACTTATTGAATCCCTTCTCTTCGCTTACCAAAGTCAGTTAAAAGGCCGGGTTTTATGACGTAAAACCAAACATCGACAAAGCGAAAAATTACGAGCGGACGCATCAGGAATGCTATTTGTTTTCTTTATTACTTCATAATACCGGAAAACATGTTTTCCAAGTAGATATGTCCCGGTTTATTTTTCATAGTTTCTTTTCTTCCCCCCTTTTCCCGTTTCAAGTAAAGGCTGGCCAATTGCACGGGCGAAATTGATCATGAAGCGAACTTTGTTAACAGATTAATATTAACATGTTGAAACTGCATCGCTTTCACGTCTACACGGTGTATTGATCGACACAACCGACCAATTTGGTGGGTTTTTTTCCCATCAGAGGCATTTTCAACCTGCCGAACAATGAGCGATCACTCGGCTAGGGGAAAGAAAAGAAAAGGGGCCTCGTATACACCGTTGATTAATTAAACGCGTTAATGGTTACTAAAAATCCACTCTGCCATGTATCAATAATTAATGTAAAGGACGACGGCGACCTGGCTGAGAACCGTAAACACGAGGACGATACGTAAGCCAGAGTCAGGCGCTTGGCGCTCGATTATATCATCTCCTGTCTACATTAAAAGAGAAAAGCAAGGCAAGATAGCGCTACTTTCGTAACTTACCAACATAGGCCGTCTCGTTAGTGGGACTGCAAGAAGGGCCAAAGTATGCAGGAAATGGTACTTGTTGGCCGAATCGAACACCTGTCAAAAGATACAAAAAGCCAGAAAAGGCACTGGAAATACAAGGGTGTGGTACTGCTTTCAGTTAGAACAGACAATGGCCTTAGGAAAATGTGAACTTAACAAAGGGATCTTCCAAATTACGTAATCAGTAAACCCAAAATCTGCACCCCTGTCGACCTGCACCATCTAAGAATCCTGAAACAACATGCTGCCTTCGCATCTCTGACCTATAGTAATTTTCCGATCGTTCCCAGTTAATCCCCGATAGGATCTGACGGATGATAAGCCAAAGGTCGCACGGCGAGCTTCCAGAACCCTCGTGGTGCCCCATGGGTATTTTATATTGGACCACCCTATCGCGTTCTATTATACATGTATTTGGAAGAACGATTCCTTATTAAATGAAGCCACCCCGGGAAACCATTCATGTCGGAATTTTATTTTGGGTTCAAGTGATTTTGTGGAAAGGTCACATATAGAGATGGGTAAAAAGTGACCTTTCACCTCCGGCATAATTGCGACAGGTCTCCTTATCCATTTACGTTTACTTTCACTTCAAGCGCTTATGTGAGAACTGAAACGAAAAACATTGCGTACATTTACCTATACATGTACATGTACACGCAGTATAATGTGGGTTGTAGATTCAGTCGAGCTGACCTGACGTATTCTTGACAATAGAGGTTAGACATTCACTTGTCATGTAGTTTTAGATTTTCGGAAGTGCGCGCCAATGTTTGGAACTAGATTTCCCTTTCGGGTTAAGCAATTTTTCAGATTCTGTGAATTAACACCGGTATGCTAGTAAACATTTTACAAAGGTCTGGGGGTAATTTTTTAAAGTAGTAAATGGGGGGGGCAAATTATGAAATGTTCGAACATTACTTTTACCATCCAAAAGTTCCAGGAATCGCGCCATCAGGGGTAAACTTTCAGGCTCTATGGCTGTGTGATTTTTAACGGCTTTGTCAAACGTGTCGCTTTGACGGGGGCTGCAACGCGTCCATGACTCTAAGTAGTTATTTGTTAGTTCACCCACAGAAAAGATCGATATGGATAGCAGCACAGCCACCTTTGAGGGGAAAATAACGCCTACGTTACGTTGTCAGTTCGGCTCGACAACGGCAGATAAAATCCGACACAATTGTAATTTATCACATCATGGCGCGAGCCAACAAGTGGCCTAACATACACGGAACACTGAAAGGGAAGGAAATGAAATATAAACGAAACAGTATTACACAAGTCCACAAAACTTGACTTCAGCGCATTTTCAGTAATTGGTTTTTCACAGGCCTCATGAAGAGCACAGTTTATTCTCCAATAGGATAAAGCATCAAGTGCATTTTATATACACATTACGTGAACAGGATGGCGGTTGTTGTTGACTGTGCAAGATTGGTTAGGGGGGTTATATAATTAAAATCTCCTTCTGGCGAATCTCGACTTTCAAACTGTCAGACTGAGTTGTGTGTGAAAGAGGCAATGGATGAAAGTCACAATCTCTGCGCAGAACTTGTTTGGAAAATGATGCTACATGCTCCAAACTACACTCGATGTGGGGGCTGTTTACCTTTCTGGCATCAGAAAGCAAACTGATGGCCGATGCCTGTACTGAGTGAATTCACCGATCTCAACTCATTTGTCGATTGTCGCCTCACGTTCCCCGTGATTTATCGCGCAGCCTCGGATCATAAATCCAGGCCCAGGTGAAGTATGGGCATGGTCACGTTGCCTTGGTTTCAACACGACGGGTCTTTTGTTGGACCTGACGCGGCAGTCCGGCAAGCTTTCCAACCTCTTTTCGCGTCGTCAATCATGTCAACCCTGATCCATTTTCTCCAAATGGGCTAAATGCAGCTCATTACGTCAGCGTGGCACATGTGAAACGCATAAACCATGTACGTGTACGATATGTCTGAATTCATGTTTATTTCACTCAACCTTACTGGATCCCCGCGGATGCGTGAAAAGAACAATGCTACGTCAAATTTGAGGATTGGAGACCGTAAGGGCTGTTAATCATTCCACATACATGACATACATTACAAAATACGTTGAGCTGCATAACGCAGTGAGGCACCAATTTTTCATGTTTTTAAGACTAGTAGTTTTGTATATTTACCAAACGTTGGGAATTTAGTCCTACTTTTTTAATAATCAGCTCACAAGCAGACAAGTTTCTTCTTGTGCAATTATATAAAAAATGCATATTATTTCAATAGCCGGTGGTAACAGTTAACCAAAAAAATTCACCTACGATATTCTTGAAAAAGTAGTGAAAGCTGCAGGTTACATTGTACACACATTTTCACGCTATTTGTGCTGTTTAACCTAGCCATTTACTGTTCTTTCAGATAACGTCAAGGCACTTCAACTTCCTGCTTGTGAAAAGAAGTGACAACCAGAGAGTGAATTCAGCAGAATCCTCTCCGACTGGAGAGCAATGGCTGACACACACACAAATAAACTAAAAGCTCCATACCCCTGAAACAGTAATTGGTGTTGGTGGCAAATTGAAGTTATTTGATCAGAGAGGTGTTGCTCCTTTAAAGTGAGAAACATAATCAGTCCGCGTTGTTCCTCCGTCCCCACCCCATTTCGTGTAGTTATCAGCTACAGTTGCTTTTCAGAACAGCTTTGAGCCTCGAGCTAGACCAAGAGAGGACGCTGTTTCTCAGCAAGGGAAGCTCCTTTGGGTTGCAGGCCTGTAAATAGGTCCAAAATTGCCTGCGCGGACAAAATCTTGATTTGTAAGCTGTCAACTTCTCTGCTATTAGAGCCTTTCATGGCACGTGGACTGGGTGGTTTGTTAAAAAGGTTGATGAAAGTGCAGGGGCAGGACTAACAGCTTGTATTTCTGAAAGTATTGTACCAAGATCAAGGCCCTCGAAATTTTTCTATTTTGCCATCGAGTGCAGGCATCAATTTCCAAAATGGCGATGGGCCTCATGACTGTTTTGAGGGAGGATTTTCTCTGGAGAGAAATACACGTATCTTCAAAAGTCATCGGTTAAAGCCACTGAAAATTGAAAGGAAAATGAAAGATGAGGAAGTGAGCTTTCATTTGATATGTGTCATGTGAAACTTGTATTTTTCCTTATTTTTTGAAGTGGGGCTATTTATCACTTTTGTCTATGGTAACTTGGTTACTGGTCCGGACCCTATAGGTGGAAACTGAACTTTGCTGGTTCACGAAAGACTAGGAAATGCACGCGTTACGGTCGCAACTCTACCAACAAATGAGACACTCCCGACCGATGGGGCTCTTTTCAACCAATGAGGGATTGCTTCTGCTCGAGGGGGATAGTGCTGAAAAATGTCTTCTTTTGTTAGACTCCAAAGGGGACTTTAGCGACAAGTTATTTTAAGGAAACTCTTCATGAGGCCTTTGAGCTGTTAGAGAGAGGGTATACTGTGAAGGATGAGTAAAAATAAAATCTCAGTACACACCTGTTGCTCATGTTCAAGGTCAGCCTTAGGCTTCAACACTGAAAGAAATAAGGGGAAAAAATGCACAATTGAAATTTAAAAAAAAGTGAGGCCCTAACGACATCATTATTAGGGGTCAGGAATGATAATTTCACCACAAAAGAAATATAAAAAAAAACTTTCCCTCCAGATCCTCAAAAGTAAAATGACAATGGTACACCAAATACTTAAAACAGAGAATATGGCAGGAAGTAAAAGGAGTACAAAATTTGAAACAAATAAATGAGGAAAACAATATCATGATTAATAATGGAGTCAGAAATATTTATGAAACAAGTCGATAAAAAGAACTTAATTACAAACAGGCAGGCGGCGGGGGGATAATCATCCTTACTCGCAACCTAGAAGCTAAACTGCAAAGTTGGAAAACTCCAAATTCGCTCAGTAAAGTACTGGTGCAATAACCTTCATAACACATGCTAAAAGCAGTGAGCCTCAGTAAACAATATCAGCTTCGTGAAATTTTGTCTGGAATTTAAAAACATTGGCATCCAGAAATCGGGTAGAAATTCAGCAGAGTGTTTTCTGAGTTGAACAAATTTCAGAAAACCCAACATTACAATTTAAAAACTGCAGTGATAATTTCTGATGAATCAATATTACCTACCCTCACATGCCTACCCCGCTAAAACTTACATGTTAAGTTAAAAAAAAATTGGGGGAGGGGGTACATTTTAAAAGAGTTCATTGAAAAAAATCAGAAAAACAGGCTAAATCAGACAAATTTTCACTGGAACTTATGCAGCAGGTGTGTGAACTCAAGATTTATGAATTCAAATTCATTCATTCTTTATTTTCCACATAACTGTAGGTTTTTAATGAAGATACAACAAGAGGGATGGATGTGGATGGGGTCCCTGGAAATAGTGCTTACAGTCGACTTGAAGTGGGACCCCCGATTAGGAATAATACCCATTATTACAAGAAAACATGAATTACAACATTAAACAAGACAATTAAACAACAGACTTGTAACCCTGTAAGACGGGCAAACTAAATAAAATTAAGTAGAATTTATATACCCAGTTAATACTTCAGCCTTATAGTTTTGTTTGAATGTTTGTAGATTCCATATATTTACAGTTATAGAGACGTCTATAATGAATCTCAATAGAATGTTAAAAAATTGATGATCAAATATCCCTCTTTATGAAATTTAAGTTAAGGATATTGCTCTAACAAGTCACTAGAGGTGAACAATCAGTGCGCAGCCTTGCTACGGGCCTCAGAAAGTCAGCATACATGTACATATACAAGTGTATAAAACATTAACATGATACATGCATGGGTTTTTAAGCTCCTCCTGACTGATGACAAGGACTAACGCTATTTGCTGACACTCAGGGATTTGGAGTCGAACCCCCCCCCACCCAACTCATGCAAAGAACTTTAAAATGGTACATGTACCGGGGGGGGGGACATGTCCATTGTACATCATCATGTACATGTGTGCATCAGTATCATAATCAAAACAATATTTTGATGGATTTGTAAACACCTAAATGCTGTAGAAATAAATGAGAAAATAATGTAGCCTCCTGCCTCCACCTCCTTCATCGTATATCATCTCAATAAAGGCTGAAAAGATATGGACATGATGATAAACCAGTCTGAGCATGCGACTAAGAAAAATTTGGAAAGGTTTCTTGACCTCCATTGACTTTGTATACAACCGCTGATGACGTGGAGTCAGGACGCAACATTATTTCTTTGAGACTTCTTTACCGTGTGCTCCATAGGCTCCCAAGCCTACAGCGGATGCACCTGACAATCCAGCTAACCGTACAAACAATGAACCAACTCGACCACTAGACGCCGCCATGTTTTTTGCATAGCGCCCTCAAGCGACAATTTTCCGTTGACATGCTCAGTGCATGTGAGGGGTCCAGTCCACTAATTCAAGCCCCATTGAAAACAGTGTAAAATCAGCACCGTTCAGGGCCCAATAGCATGCACGCCAACATCCCTGAGATTTCTGAAACACAAATGAAATTCTTGTCTGGTCACTTATCTTTCAATTTCTTTTCAATTTTTTGTGGGTTAACCAATTACATTTTTAATTATTCCCACAAAACAAAATCACCCCCCAAAAAGTGATTTTTCCGAAGTCTGATTGCAGCCATTTTTCAAGTGGCAACCCTCAACTTTCTCGGGCACTTAGGACCATTTTTCAACCGTAGTTTTCAGCCCTTCTGCCCTCATATGAAAGCTCAAAGACCCAGGGAGTTGATCCTGGCGACGATTTACACAATCTCACCATTTTGGGGGCCAAACAATCTCTTTTTTCAAAAGATACTGTGGGTGGGGGCACTTTTAATGCTAATGAGCTGGTCAGAAATTCTCACTTGAATTAGTGGTCTGCACCCTTTATATACACCCATTTTTCAGTTTTTCACACCAAACAACACTGAATGGTTGAGAATGCATCAAAAACCTCAATTCCAGAGAAAAAATGAAAAAAAATTGTCTAATGGCTGTATATGGAGAGAAAATGCTCAAGGTCAGCCTATAGCAAATGTGCACAAACTACTGCAGACTGCCTATATACACTAACTAGTGCAAATACAATGTGCAGTAAGCAGCTGAAAATTACACTTTTCACATGAGCAGCTTCAACTACCTGTTGCTACAAATAATGGGGAGGGTTACCCAGGCTAGACACTGCCAACTGTAGCGGCCAAGTGCACGAAAGACGTAAAACTTTGGCCATGCTTTGACATGAAAGCTCACCCTAGATATTACTCCAGTTGACAGGCTCCAGCCCAAGAGTTGAAAACCTGAGCCCAAAATAGGGCACTTCCAACACAAGAGTAGAACAAATCACCATGCGGAGTGTCTCGATAAATTTGAGTCACCTGTGCATATCCACGGCTTGGCCAGTCGGTGCCCAGGCTGTGCTTGACCATCTAAAATTGAACCGGACCCCCCCCCCCCCCCACAGTTGGCCTCTGTTAGGGTTAGCCTTCATTAGGGTTGGCATCCGCTAGGGTTACGCTCTGTTAGGGTTGAAATCCAGCTTTTCTAGGTTTCATTCAGCCCATCCTAATCAAAGAATTTCTTGAATCCGACAAACAAACAATTACAAAGTGACATGTTCCACATGTACATATATAATTCTCATGTGATTACCTGGATATTTATTGTGTCCGACAATCCAGTATTTCTGATGTCTCATAACCCATAAAACTGTTATTCATGGCTTGTTGTGGTCTCTCCACCACTGCCAGGACCAACGTAAACAAGAGGGATAAATTTTAAACCCAGCCGCCACTACTGCATGGACGCCGCCATTTTGAAATATAGGGTCCAGTCCACTAATTCAAGCCCCATTGAAAACAGTGTAAAATCAGCACCGTTCAGGGCCCAATAGCATGCACGCCAACATCCCTGAGATTTCTGAAACACAAATGAAATTCTTGTCTGGTCACTTATCTTTCAATTTCTTTTCAATTTTTTGTGGGTTAACCAATTACATTTTTAATTATTCCCACAAAACAAAATCACCCCCCAAAAAGTGATTTTTCCGAAGTCTGATTGCAGCCATTTTTCAAGTGGCAACCCTCAACTTTCTCGGGCACTTAGGACCATTTTTCAACCGTAGTTTTCAGCCCTTCTGCCCTCATATGAAAGCTCAAAGACCCAGGGAGTTGATCCTGGCGACGATTTACACAATCTCACCATTTTGGGGGCCAAACAATCTCTTTTTTCAAAAGATACTGTGGGTGGGGGCACTTTTAATGCTAATGAGCTGGTCAGAAATTCTCACTTGAATTAGTGGTCTGCACCCTGAGACCACAGAGTGTCTCGCGCTAGGTCGGATTGAATTGAAACTTTACACACACTCACTGGTGGGTGTTTCGACAGGCATGGCAAGTCTCAAAAAGATCACGCATGGAACAGCCAAGTTCTTTACCGGGGATGAAATCCGCTTCCATCCCTGGCTTTGAGGATGGTCTGAAAACCCGACTCTTTTAGGATATAAAAAATGGTTACCGGTATGTGTCTTGAGCACCTGACAAAGAAATTGTTTGTTTTTAATATTGGGGGGGCGTATCATTGTTGTCTATGACAGGTTATTTGAGTCTGCAATCATACAAAGCCAACTTGTACCTTGAACAGCGCTACCCATTTTCACATGTTATGCCTTGAAATCCTATTCACATTTCAGTCCCACTCCAAGACTGACTACGTTTCTGGACAATCTTATGGGTCAGAGGGACCAGTGCCATGTTATCAATTGCGGAAAAATATTGACCAGCTGTGAAAATCTTCAAGAAGTTCTGAAAGAGCCCAAGTTCAGGGGAGGATCCAACAATTATTTCGGGGGGCAGTCCCGTCAGATTTTTGTTTGCGACCTGCAGACACAGGCAATGAAGTACATAACTGTTAATGGTTCATTAAAAATTCTAACACAAGAATTATAAATGTTATTTTACTTTTTATTATCATCATCATTGTTTGGTTTCAGAGTAGATCCACGCCTGAAGTTTCCGAAGACGTTTTTGAAAATGTTGTTATATTCGTGATGACCGTCCAGCATATAGCCTATTTTACACAAATCGTCCTTGTCTTCTTGATTTCCCCACGTCACACAATTCTGTCAAGTTTCAAGAACTCTTCTTTACAGTTGTACAGAGAGCCTAGAATCATTGCCGGAACCAGGCAAAGAATAATAAGAAAGTGCTTATGTAAGCGTTGGTATGTGTTAAACTGTCACGATGATAACTTTATTACGCATCAGGATATCTTTTGGGGGTATTTCGTAATGATTTATCGTTGTTTTATCCTCCCTCCATCCTCGAGTCAAAGGGTCGATATCTTTACACCCATCGTAAATCCAGTCAACACACACCCTTCGATACGAGCCATACGAGCTAGGGCATCCCTTGCAGTAAATATCGGAAAACAAATATCGTTTGTTGGTGTATCCTGCCACCTGTGACGCCATAGACTTAAATAAACAGCCTTGGAAAGAACAATACTTTTCAGGCTGTTCACTTTTAGCTGAAGATGAATTACTTGCGTAACCAGGATGAGATTGAGTGGGCACCGTCGACGAACAGATTGTTTTTTCAAGGGGCCCAGAAAACATATGCCAGGAAAGATATAGGACGAAGGGGTACCCCCCCCACCTGTCCAATCCCTATACACACTGTAGACTATTGTTAACTAACACATCCCCCAGAAGTCTGTAAAGAATTCCTGAGATTCCGATCAAACGATGACCAACACAAAGGCGGGGGGGGGGTTTCCGTCCCATATCTCGCTTCAAAATGAGAAAACAAGTGAACTGCGATTTCGGGGAGGGGGGGACAGCTGGGGTACCGGCTCCATTTAGGTCACGTGCTCCCCTTCTGGTTGCTAGCTGCTCAAGAAGAATAAGTAAAACTTGTTAGTGATAAGTGAACACAATAATGGCATGCCTGGTATGTCCATAGCCACAGGGCAAGGAAGATATCTTGCCACGCACCATCTGTTTCACGACCACGAAACCCCTTGCACCCTATTATCACCGCTCCAATTTGTCGATGGTAATCTGCACCCTAAAACTTTGTGTACTGAGGTATAGTAGGAAATTGAATATTCATGCCTTTGTTGGTGGTTGGTATGATCTCATAACAACATCAAATTTAATGCTTGTGCAGTTGCTTGCATTACGCTGTGTGCCCTAAATCTATATGTGCAGTTGTCGTCCTTTATGAACTCTTTCTTCTGGAATTATTTTGGGAATAAGAAGCCCAGTTGTTTACAAGATTTTGTGTTTTGTTTGAATCGTTTTCATTAGGCCTATGACGTTTGTACAAAAGCGTATTTTAGGAGATTTCACGATCCCTCCCTGTGATGAAACAGCGCATTTTGTTCCTACTAAATTAAGCGTTCCAGTAGTAGTGAACATTTTGTTGGCAAGTCTTAGCTAAATTCGTACCAAGTCTTTGAACACTGATGTATTGGACGGAGGGGAATAAAATTACAAACTTTGTATGGATAATGAAACAGTGTATCAAAATTCAAAAGTTTATTTACGATGGCAAAAGTAGGTCTGATATCAGGAGTTTTTCTCCCTCTATTTCTTGGTCACATCGATAATTTGTATTTAATTGCCAGCCAAAAAAATACCAGTATTGCTAGGATATTACAGGTCCTGCTTGTCCGGCTAAGATGCAGGCAGTATTCGGGCATTTTTGAAATGTTTTCTATTATTCGTCAGACTCGGCGGCGACCATCATTGAACACTTTGAAGTGCCTGAGTTACAACTCCTTCCTCTATGCTTACACTCACTAGTATTAACAAACTTCAAACCAGCATTTTTATGTTCAAATACACAAACAATTTTCTCCCAAATGCCTTTTCTTTTTTCTTCACCCCTGTCTACAGTGTCCATGACTATCGCACACGGTCTCGCAACAATTTATGTTCCATACACTCGCACATCCTATTCGATTAAATATTTAACGATTTCAGGGGCCACAACTTTGGAATAAATCTCCACAATTTATGATGGGCGAGCCTAAGCCCTACATTCTTCCGTCAACCATGAAATGTTACCCTCTCTGACTTGGATGACTACATGTTTAATTGGAATCTCGATTCGATCATAGTGGAAGGAACACAAACTGCGAGTTCATACAGGCATTGTATTTATTCAGCAGCACTGACAAAACACTCCTACAATTTCAATCCACTATCGTGGATGGATGTAAAAGGGGTCCCCCTTTATACTAGTTCCCTTAGAAATATGATTTTTTTTCTTTCTTCTGTATGGCACACCCTAACGACTTTCGTTTTTGCTGTTTGAGTTTCAACTTGGTATAGCCTGCACCATTAACACCTGTGCTTACTGTAGACAGTGAGATCCCCTTCTTGAAAGTGGAGTGACCCTGGATGGGGTGGTGCCGGGTAGTGTGGTCCAGCATGCTTCATTGCTGTACCATCGACTACCTATTCCAACCACCTCGTCTGTGTTCTCTCCCTTTCAGGTAAGGAATTTCCCTCTATGTTTGATGTCATAATTGAGCAGTTTCATGAATTCCAATGATAGTTTTGATTGTGAAAAATCTCTTGTTTAAAGTTTGGATTTGTTGGGTTTTGTGAGTTGAGTTTTTGTTGTTTTATTTGTCAGTTGTTACACCTGCTCTGCTCAACAATTTTGTTTATGCTTGTATGTAACACACGGGTCACTCTCAGCCAAAATTGACCATATTCTGGTCCAGAAAGTGCATTTACTTTAAATTTCTCATTGAAATTATATGGATATTTTGCCTTGGTAGCCCCAGTTGTTGGCATCTGGCCTGAGGAACAGGAACGCGCACAGCTCCACTTTATGTCACCACATTTACAACCATGTTGGGGACTTCTCTACTAGTTTTCTTGATTGTTATTTGAGTATCATCATGGTATCATTTCAGAAAGTTTTGCTCCTCAGTTTTGTGAGTTGTACGGCTTTATGGTGAAACACTGTGTCTGACTAAGCCACATGGTCCAGTCCCTAGGTGGACTTTCAAGTCAAATTAGCTTATAGCCTTGGGGCTTGTGTGGGGTAGCTGGTAGTGTCATTGATTATGGTTATTGCTACCCGCCTTTTTGTCTGACTGAACAAGAGGCAAGTGCCAAGTTAGCCAGAATCTGGACTGTTAATATTAGGAAGTTGGAGTCCCACCAGTGTTTAGAGCCTAGAGGGTCTCATGTTTTTATCTATCAGGTTTTTGTTTGGACTCGTGAACAGATATCGAGTTGGTGCCACTTACAGGGCACAGTCCAGAAGGCTTTTTTATCATTCTGGCTTGTGGCGTAGGCTCCATCTTTAATTGGACTCGCCAGGTCTTTGCTAGACTCTAGTGACAGTTGAAATTCACTTTTTTTGTTTATAAGAACTTATACATATACTTTTGTTTTACTTTTAAATTATTTTTTTCGCTTTATGCTTTTTTAATTTTGTAGTAATGATTCTTAGTTTAATTTTTTTTATTGATGAGGATTCGTCACTTGTTGAACATGCTTCAGTGCTGTACCATCCACTTCCTATTCCAACCACCTCGTCTTTGTTCTCTCCTTTTCAGCCTGCCAGCAATTACGGGTCTCAGACCCCCACCCCATTACACGTGTCTGAAGTGGGACTGTTGGCACCTATCATGGAAGGAGACAATGTGGTTGATGATGGAGCTACACCGGCACCTGCAATTCACCACATCAGCTTCGAGCTAATTGATCTTAACGTGAACGTCTGCGCTGGGTTGAAGCAGATCGTCAATAATCCTACCGTTGAGGAATGGGTTAGAGATATGCGGTCGCTGTTAAAGACCTTGAACAGACCAATTGACCAGTAGTCCCAAGTGTTGATCACGTATTTTGGTGGGGAGACGAAATGAGAGGTGTTGGTCATGCCGGAGGAGGAGCAACGCCGGGCAGACAACATATTTGCTCGACTTCGAGACACCTATGGAGACAAGGTGCCCGCTGACACGCTCCTGCAGATGTTTCACAGCAGGAGGCAGAAGCCTCCGGAGATCCTAAGGGACTTCTCGCTGGCATTGCAGGAAATCCTAGGGAGGCTGAGACAATGGGATCGAGAAGCTGTCAACTGGTCCAATCAACTCCTGAGGGACCGATTTGTTACCGGTTTAGACAATGCCGAGGTCCAACGCTTTCTGAAGATGGAGCTCCGCATGAGACCAGACATGTCCTTCAGGGACGTCCAAGGCCCTTCATCTGGCTGCTGACAGAGGAGAAGGTGCCGGTGTGAATATTTCCAGTGTCCCCTCAGTCCCCCAGGCCCCTTCTCCAACACAGATCCTCCAGTCCACCCTTGAGAGGACCGTCCACCAACAGCGGCAGATGGCAGCCATAAGGTTAGGTTAAACCAGCTTCGTCCCAACTCCTCATTTGCCAACGTCAGGAGACCCCCGGAGACACCAACCCAGATGGGACGACCAAGGAAACCTGATCTGTTTGAGATGCTACCAGCCGGGGCACATGGCAAAGGAATGTGACACAAAGCAACGACTGGCTCTGTTAAACTAGAATGTTCCAGTGTCGAGGGCCAGATACTGGAAAATTCTAATAAGGCCGCCGGGGATTGCGTCTACATCGATGTTGTTCTGGGAGGTCAGGAGGTCACCTCTCTTCTAGACACTGGGCCCAGGTTTCTACACTACCATAAGAGGTCTTCAGGGAATACTTCCAGATTAACATTGATGAGAGTAGCCTCGCAAACACTTACATCCATTTAGTAGCCGCCAATGGCCTGCAGATCCCATACATGTACCAAGGCGTGGTAGAGCTAGATGTGCACTTGATGGACGAACTGAGACGCCAAACAGACCCATTCTTGATATGAACGTGCTGCGGAACTGTCAAGATTTGCTTTTCAAGGAGTCAGCGTCTTTCTTCTCAAGGACGGTGCAGACAGAGCCTGGGTCCCGGAGCTCCAGGCAACCATCCGATGTACCCTGCAAATTCGTACAGAGTATGGGGCCATATCAAGGCAGGGGCCCTTCAAATTAATTACTGATTTCACTTTTGCAAAGCCATCGATTTGCTTTTCAAGACACAGAGGCAGAGGGCGACACTCTGAGCAAGAGGCATATGAATCTGAGGGGGATATAATCTCAACTTATTATGGTTCAAAAGTGGCATTCCTGTACCAACCACGGAATATGCAGATCATAATGTTGCTTTACAGCCTGCACTGGAAAAGTTAACAAGGTCTACTACAAAACCAGCTATACATCCATTACAGAATGGGCGAGTTGTCCCCCTCCTCCCGACATGTTGCCATTGATTGTTTTCTACTTTGATTTTAGGAATCGAAAAGAGCCGCATTTCGAAAACGGTACTTCCACCAGAAGGGGATCCTTAAATTACGGATGAAAGTAAATGGGCGGTATTTTTTTGAAAAAATCATTTTGCCCCCCCCCCATGATCTAAAAACACCGCTGGAAACCAGGGAGCGATAAATTACCTTTTATTCAATAAACATGCGAAAAGGCATTTGTAACCAACACACTAGGCATGCTAAGGGATGATGCCGTCAATCTCTTCTCGATGACCAATAGACACCCACAATAGAGAAATGTAATAACAAGGATGAACTCTGGATAACAACTAATACGGCAAATGTAACCACCACCCACCATATGCTACCTCAGTTCATGCTAAACAGTTTAGTCACTTTATAGTCGGGGCTTCCCCTAGCCAGAATTGTTTTTTTAAATCCAGCCAGCCTCTAGCCAAGTCCCATAGGACTGTGCGTAAGTAGACCCATATGTTTATACAAGAGATCATTACACAGGCGGTGCCTTGGCCAGGCAAGGAATGTTTTTTTATCAGAGACAACTTTTCTGTCGCGTGTGGCGGCTGTCTGTGAAGTGTATTTTGATGGGGGGGTGTTGTGGCTTGGCCGCGCATGGCAAGGCCGTTGTGCCCCCCCCCCAAAAAAAAAACAGACAGCCTGGGAAAAAAGGTATTCAGACTTGTATACTCGTTTATTATAATGCAGGTATGAACGACGTGATTGTCTGCTACCACTTTTGGTAGATTAACCCATTCGCAGTGTTCAACCGGTTGGCAGATTTGTCAAGTTGCGATTTCTCAACTGAACTCATAATGATAATTGGACACAAGAGGGCGCAAAGCAAGTAACGGCGGTCTCGATTAGATGTGTATCTAAAGCAGAAACGAAGACGTCACAGAGATTCCGACTTGAGTCAAGTTTATACTGTGACCTACTTTCTGCGGGTTTTGCTAGCCGTAAAGGCTAGAGGACACCCAGTGAAGTATTTAAATGTCCTTACAAAGACATATCGGCTCTGAAACCGCAAGAAAAGTTGCGGCCCCACCAATCGAGCAGTCTGCGAGATCAGAGTTACAAAAATTAAACGCATGGCATGGTTAGTTAATTAATCGTACAACGGTTAACCCCCGGAGGTCGAAAAAATCGTGTAGCTGTAAACTAAAAAGAGTTGGACAGCTCTCTACAGCAGAATATCTGCTCTTGGAAACGCTGTGCTGAGCAGCGCATTCTTGCTTTCAACCACACAGACCACCTGAGTCACCCACCCAACCGATGCTGCTGTAGAACCTCAGACGTCAATACAGGACAGGTGTAAGGCATTTCGCTCTACAAAAAGGTAATCCACGTTTTTGTTTCTGTAACTTTAATAAATAAAATAGAACATCAGTCAAAGTTTCTCCCTCTCATTAGGGACTCCAAGTGATTCGACAAAGTGCCAGGCATTTCAACGTGATGGATTTAAGAACTTTAAGTAATTTGGGTTTTTGAGGGTAAAACTTTCAATAAAAACCATTATCCATTTTTCCAACATCATGCCGCTCCACGAGCAAGAAAGTCACTTGAACGTTAGTTGTTATTTACACGTAATTCAATTGAAAAATCGCCATAAGACTAATAGACTAATCCGATTAGACGCCATAACTGCGGTGGCACACTACTCACACGCACATTCTTTAGCTTGACGCACGCGTGCATTTGGCAAATCACGACAGCCTATCGGTCGAAAAGGCATGTAACGCGCGCGTACCACCTGTCCACGAGCGTTGTACCACCAGCTTCTAATTCTGGTGGTCGAATTACACTATAAACACACAAACGCGTATAGGCCTAGTCATCGGGACAAACAGGTATTTCGAATGGCCAAGGCAAAAAATCTGTACACAACAATCCAAAAATGTGGCTGAGCAAGTGCAGGTACGAATGGCATGAAGTTTATGGATGGGACTAATTTTTGAAAAACGATACCTCGAAAACCGAGTGTTAGACAGTGACAACTCCCTTGAATGCGCACGTTTGTTGAGGGATGAGGGTTGGTGTTTAAATTATTGATCGTTGAGCGTGTCCATCTTTCTTGCATTTTCCTGAAAGATATGTGCCGATCCTATTACCTCATGGAATACTTCCGTGTTTGATCATAAAATTTACAACCCTTCTTCTAGCAACAACACCAGCATCTCACCGAAGCTGTCCTTTAAAAGCCTGAAATGTTTTAGAAATGTTAACTTTTTAAGTTGTTGATGGAATATAGAGTATGATGTGTTATAGCTCAATTTGTAATGTAATAAATTTTGGACTCGATCTTTCCATTGAAGTAGTAGTCTGGTAGACACAGCAAAAGAAATTGCAAAATAAATACTTTAAAACCCGCTCAAAGTGGGATGACGTCGAACATGTGGAATGTCCTGATAGTTTTGTGGAAGAAGAGTTGCTGTATTTTAACCCTACCTCCTCACACTAACGTTTTATACTCCCTTTAACACAAAGGGACTGCATGCTGTAGAGTGCCACCCTTGCTTGTCGAAACTACCACACGTAGTGCAACCTTTTATTTCATTTATTTTATTTTCCACTATAAACAAAAATAAAACAAGACAAAAACTAAAACCAAAGCGATATCCCCAAATAAGCGTGGTTACAGGAAAAGTCGGGCTTTTTTTATTGTTTTGTTGATTTGGTTTGGTTTGGTTTGGTTTGGTTTGGTTTGGTTTGGTTTGGAATGGTTTGGTTTGGTTTGGTTTCCATCTTGATGACGTAGTGCACGGTAGCCGATCGTTTGCCTTAGCTTATTTATTGACGTGTTTACCGGGGGAGGGAGCACTTGGAAATCAACCAGATGTAGGCGGGTTGTAACTCGTCACGTCGGACAAGGGATGGCGGTGATGGAGTGTCGTAAAAACATTAATTGGGCCAACTGAACTTTGTGCGCAGTCACGGAAAGAATCGTTTACTACCCCTCCGTTGGTAAGTGGCAGTGGCAAAATGTTATTTACGACGTTTGTTTGGGAGTCAGGGACGCACTCCGTTGCGGCAGCGCACCTGCAAACGAAGCATGTATGGAACGCCAAATGTACAAAATATTACGTTAATCGGTGAACGTAGTTTGATCATGTCCTCAATCTGTGATGTGATGTTGTCACAAAATTATGTGATGTTGTCAATTCATTATGTGAAGTTGTCAAGTCATTATGTGATGTTGTCAAACCAATATATGAAGTTGTCAAACCACTATATGATGTTCACAATCTATTATGTGAAGTTCCCAATCCATTATGTCACGCTGTCAAAGCATGCGATGTTGTCAAACCATTACGTGATATTTTCAAGCAATTATGTGATGTTGTCAATCCACTTTGTGATGTTGTCAAATCGTTATTTGATGTTGTCAATCCATAATGTAATGTTAATTGTCAATCCATTGCGTGAAGTTCTCGATCCACTGCATGAAGTTCTCCATCCATAATGTCACCTAGTCGAGGCATTATGCAATGTTGTCAAACCATTGTGCGATGTTGTCAATCCATTATGTGAAGTTCTCAATCCGTTGTGTCACGTTGTCAAAGCATTATGCTATGTTCTTAATCCATTACGTTATGTAGTCGAGGCGTCATACTTCGCGTAGTCAGTGCATTACGTGGTGAGCTATTCCTTTACATAGCCCGTGTCGAATTATGTGATGTTGTGATCATTATGTGAAGTCGTCAGCGAATTACGTGGGTGTAATCACAGCATTATGCTGCCTCTCCGCTTGTGGAGCTATCGCTGTGTACGGGCTGTGGCACTTTTCTGTGGGTAGGCCACGGCCAAAATGAGGCCATGCAGTACACTAGACAGGATTGAGCCCATTTTAAAGAATTTGAAATCGGAATATCTTTTGTCAGTATATTTTCAGGGAAAACTTAAGTAGACATTTTGCGCCTGCATAAGCTCAATATTAATACATTGTTACTTTATGCACATGCAAAGCCTCTGGTAGGGAGCTTGTGGTATCAAATAAATCTGTGCATGTCCCGTGTTAATAGCCGCCCCTGGAGATTATTTCAAAGAGGAATTTCAAAGATCCATTATGGGGGGGGGGCTGCAGACATTAGTGATTTTTTTCACTGTAATTGTATTCAATGACCAAATCCTCTCAATATATTATTTTGCTCAGGTCAACTGTTGCATATGCAACGTACCAATTTCATTCGCATTTCTCCCATACTGTTAGTGAGTTACAGTAACAGTTTTTATTTCAAAGTCTATTAGTATGTACATGTATCAATGTCACCACTTTGTGCAATATATTATTTCTCACCTGTTTCAGTGATGACCTCAGGTAAAAGACAAGAGACCATCAAGTAGATTTAAACCCTTGTATTTACACTGGTAGCATAACCCATGTATATGGATTATGACAGGAAGGGGCGTAATCATACATTTCGCCCCTACCTCTTCAGTTGATTTGTTTTTTCTTGCCACTCAAGTATTTAGTTTCTCTTCTATGTTGAACCATTCGCAGGTATTGAGATCGAGGAATGTGACTTGGCTGGAACGATGCTAACAATCACTTTGTTGAAATTTTTGCAGTGTTTTATAAATCATAAGTTGTAACATCCTTGAAATGGCTGCTTTATAGTGAGCGATGCATGTACTAACATTTACCCCGTAATAAGGTAAACAGTATTATGATATTTAAAATTGTCATTGTTCGTTTCACATTTAGAATGCAGATGTAAAGCCAAGGAGTGCTAAATGATGAACATGACTAACACGCTTCTGCACAGCTCTAACTTTACCGGTACCTTTTTCCTAAGGATGAATCTTGCATCATCCGACATGATGATCTCTTGTCTTTAATTTGGCTGTTCCTTACCTAATTAACAATAGTTTGCAAACATGAGGTCATCACTGAAACAGGTGAGAAAAAATATATTGCTCAAAGTGTTGACATTAATACATGTACAATTTGGCTATACATGTAGTAGATTTTGAAATGAAAACTGTTACTGTAACTCGCTTAAAACACTCTGGGAGAAACACGAATAAAATTGGCACATGCATATACAACGGTTGACCTGAGAAAATTGTATACATGTAATACATTTAGAGGATCTGGTCATAAAATACAGTTATTGTGAAAAATCACTATTCAAAATCTGTCTGCAGCCCCCCCCCCGGATCTATGAAGCACCCTTCTCTCAAATAATTTCCATGGGGCGGCTATACATAAAGGACATGCAAAGATATACCACAAGCTCCCCAGAGACTTTGCATGTGCATGAAGTAATATTAATTAATATTGAGCTTATGAAGGCGCAAAATGTTTACTTACGCTTTCCCTGAAAATACTCTGACAACAGATATTCCAATTCCAAACTCTTTAAAATGGGCTCAATCCTCTAGCTTTCTCGTGTATTGCTTGGCCACGTTTTGGCCTTACCCACAGAAAAACCACCAAGGGTCGTGCGGATAGCTCCACAAGCGGAGAGGCAGCATAATGCCGTGACTACACCCACGTAATTCGCTGACAACTTAACATAAGGGCTATGTAAAGGGATAGCTCACCATGTAATGCATTGACCACGCGAAGTGTGACACTTTGACTACATGACGTAATGGATTAAGAACACCGCATAATGATTTGACAACGTGACATAATGGATTGAGAACTTCACATAATTAATTAATTGACAACATCACATAATGGTTTGACAACATTGCATAATGCCTTGACAACGTGGCATAATGGGTGGAGAACCCCACCTAATAGATTGACAACGTGACATAATGGGTGGAGAACCTCACTTAATGGATTGACAACATCACATCATGGTTTGACAACATCATACAGTGGTTTGACAACTTCACATAATGGATTGACAACATTACATAATGGTTTGACAACATCACAAAATGGTTTGAAAACTTCACATAATGGTTTGACAACATCACAAAATGGTTTGACAACTTCATATAATGGTTTGACTACATTACACTGTGGATTGACAACATAACACAGCAATAGACAATATCACATATAGATCGACAACACCACATAAAGATTTGGCAACTTTAAATAACGGTTTGTTTGACAACGTCACATAATGGTTTCACAACATCACATAATAGATCGACAACATTACATAATTGTTTGACAACTTCACATAACAGTTTGACAACATAACAAATGGTTTGGCAACTTTACATAATGGTTTGACAACTTCACAACACACTTTTCACATTTGGCGTTCCATGGGCGGTTGCCTTCCTGCGGTAGTCGGTTTGTTTGTGGGGCGATGATGTACTCTTCCTCCCCTTGGAGTATTTGTGCGGCAGATGTGAAATCCAATTGGTTTTCTGTTTACCCTTTGAGGTTTGCAAGGTTCCAGGGTCTGCCCATGAAATGCATTGTGTTCAATAGTGAAATGTGATTCAAGCAGCTTGGAAAGACTTCGAAAAAACTTGCACCGGACTACAGTTTTATAAGAGTGGATAGACCCCCCCTGTTCGTCGTCAAGGTGGGTGGTAGGCGTGATTTTGTAGAGATGTCCTCGTGTTTCCCCGTTTATCGGCTGAGTACAAAAGAGAAATAACTGTATCAGCTAATCCTCCTTTAAAATTTGAAGTTCATCTTGGTTTGGTTGAACTTGAAATGAAACATGGAAGAGCGTGCATAGTGAATGACTCTGTAAAGAGACAATATAAACCTACTGTTCCAAACCGATCAGTTTTCCACAAAGCGGTGCTACTTAGTCGACGCTCTTCCCACACAGCTCAAAAGTAAATTTATCTGTTAATTTATTATCCATTCAAACAACGCTGGCAAAGAGAAGCACCATCATAGCATCGCTAAAAATACTGTAAACTGTACATCAGCTAAGACAGCTTTACCACGACTGTCAATGTAATCACTAACACAGGGGCGCTTTCCACCACTAATTTGGCCCGGGTTAGAGTCCCGGCTTGGCCCAGGCTTAAGTGCATTTGGTTTCCAGTCCATACTCGCTCAGGCCTTGCAGCTTTTCTCTGCAAACTCCGGTTCCCTCCTAGCTGCCTTTAAACTGGACATTCTTTCCCACTCCGTAATGCGATGCTGATTAGTAAAGGTTGTGGAATAAACACATAGTTTATTGGCGCAAATAGCCTAATTAGCTGAAAGCGCCATTAACAACAAAACAACATAATCACTACCACCGAGAGGCAAGCAATCAATTTAAACTCAATACAGTATTCTGGCCACGTCTTTTTTACAGCCTTGAGAAATATTACCCTGTGGTATTGCATGTATAGACTGTCGGGCAAATCTATGCCGGAAGGGGTTTCTTTTTCTTCTCAAATTTATTGAGGCGTGCTTGGAAACGTACTCCTTGACAACACTGCCCCACCTTTGCTGGTAAAGGAAAAACGTTTCCCTATGTTTTGCGTGAACATCGAGATAATCATTTACATTCAAGCTTATGTAAATATTCACAAACAAAAATGACGTCTTCAGACTCTTCAGCTGTCATATTTGCATATTTCTCCTTTGATTAATTTTGTGTTCAGTTTTTAATTTTCATTTCAATAAATTTTTAAGGACCCGTCCTCAATTTCGAGGAAAAACCCCGTGTAACTTTCATCGGAAAATTGATAGGAGAAATTCAGAAGCGTTAAATGCAACGTCAAGGAAAAAAAAAATTTTTTTAAATACACGAAGACAGAAAGTCGACTAAAGCAAGCCAATTATAAACTTGAGAAGACAATCTTGCAGCAATTGGGATTTAGATACAACTGTGTGCCTTTTTCTCACTGGAAAAAGCATAATCGTTAATTATGTCTTTATTCTGCACCCTTTTTATATGCAGCACACAACCTTCTCCTTGAAATGGCCTTCCCCTCGAGAATCCACGTACCTGTGTTGCTTGTTTCTGTCTGGCTCGCCTTTGCTCTGGCACAGCCTTCCGTGAATTTCACCGTAAGCCATGATGGCGACACGGACTTTCTGACCGTCAAGGAGGGTCAGGTGCTTCCCTTGAATATCACCATCAGAGACGGTGTCTATTCTGGCATTATAAGCGTCGCCAGCACGGACGAAGGCACGTTCGAGGTGGTCAACGCCACGGAATACACCATTGCAAACAGCTCAGATCTACCGCTGGCCATGACCGTCCGCGTCAAGGGCAAATTTGTTGGCATCGAAAGGTTAAGACTCCGCCTAGCCCAGACGGCGGGCGCGGCGGGAGTGGCTGTCGGTGAGTACACCATCAAGGTCATCCGGGTGCCCACCATCCTGGACATCCTGTTCACTTACGTCCTCCTGGTGTGGCTGTGCCTGTCCTACGTCACCACGGGGGCAAAGATGCAGCCCAAGGTCATCTGGAGCAAGATGAAGCCGCCATGGGGGATCCTGATCGGCATGCTGGGCCAGTTCATACTGATGCCCCTCTGGGCCTTCGCCCTGACCAAGATTTTTGCCCTGGATAACGAGACGGCCCTGGGCCTGATTTTTGTCGGCACCTGCCCCGGTGGCTGGCTCAGCAACATCTTCAGCCTGCTCTTGGACTGCGACTTCGTGCTGAGTCTCACCATGACCTTCTGCTCCACCGTCATGGCCATGGGCCTCATGCCCCTCAATCTCTTCATCTATGCCACGCCTATCGTGGCAGAGAACGCCCAACTCAAGACACCCTTCGTGGAGCTGGCCATCCAGCTGATTCTCCTCATCGTCCCCATTGGGATCGGCATGGCACTTTGCTACAAATTTGAAAAGTTCAAGAAGATCTGTGAGAGTCTTCTCAAGCCGCTGGCTGGGATCCTGATCCTGCTGGCGCTGGGGCTGGGTATATCCTCCCAGCTCTACATTTTCCAGTCCCCCTGGCAGGTGTGGGTGGTCTCAGCCCTCCTGCCCATCGGCGGGGTCATCTTGGGCGGTGTCAGCGCCAAGATTGTTTGCCTGCCTAAGAAGTCCGCCATCACCGTGGCGCTGGAGACGGGAGCGCAGAACGCGCTCCTGGCCAAGACCATGTTAGATCTGTTCTATCCCCGGCCGGAGTCCGACCTGATGGGTAGAGTGCCGCTGATGGTCGGCCTCCTCGGCCTAATAGAGGGTACTGTCACCACCTTAACTTACGTTCTGATCCTGAATACATGCTGCCGGATGGACGAAGACCAAGAGGTGCTGGTGAAGGATAACAACGATAACGAGAAGACCGAGCAAGATGCCGAGAAAGCAGACAAGCAAGCGGAAAGCAAGCAGAAAGAAGGCCAGAAAGCCGAGGAGGGTGTACAGACGACCTTCCATGTCGACAGTCCGGCAGATCAAGTTCACGTTAACCTCGTTTTTGATAGCAATGAAGAGATCGAGCACAATTTGTAAGCAAGTGTCAAGAAGACATCGTTGCTGTTCTCTTAATGGAATTCGATTTCTTTCAAATCTATACACCAATGGAGGCGACACCCACCTTTCTCTTAAGATCAAACTCCACACACATAATACATGTTCACGGTTTGTAATTGTGAAGTTTGCCTTTTAATTTCAAATCTTGATCACAAGGGAAAATGCCTATTGAATATTCATTATCAGTTTTTAAAATGGTACTCCAACAAGAGCAGTGATGGGTGAGTAAAATTTATATTTACACAATACATATGAATTAAAATACTGGAGAGTCGGGTCACGCTGAACACAGTGCACTAACCGCAGAAGGAAATTATGCCCCCTCCAAATATACATATATATGCATATACATACATAAATACAAACACAAAAACACAGTTCAAATTCCATACGAAACCATTTGTGTGAAATACAACAACAGTTCAAATTCCATTTAAAATCATTTTGTTTGAACTGCATTTAAGTTTAATGTAGTTTCCTCGATTGCTGGTTTTATGGAATGGTTATAACCGATCTCGGACTGAATGAAATTGTCACTTCTACAGCTGTCTACATTGTACTGCCATTTTTCTTTTCAAACAAAACCACCCAATTCTCTTGACTAAACTTCAGATCTGTCAAAGATACTATATGTAATAAAAATGCTCGCAATATGCTGTTTTACAGTTTTTCCTTGTTTACCTAAACATCGTCAGTCTTATGAAAAGGTGGCAGTATTACAGTCACTAATTATACTTGTGTGTTGGGTAACATCCAGACACAATATCAAGTAGAACAATAAAATGTAAATGTTAGTTGTTACTATAATTAAAAACAAAAAAAATGTTTTTCTTAGTGATGAATTAAATACATGTAGGTTTGAAATGACTTTGAGTCAGTGTAATTATATTATATACGTACAAAAAAAAGGTTAGTTTTAAACTTGCTGATTGATTATCCCCAGAACTTGGCACTGTCATCACACACACATAACACGGGCTTTTTTAGCGGTTGATTTTTGGATGTGTTCTATACACGCTGATACATGGAAGTTAAATGTTAACAGCGTGTTAATATGTAAAACATTATTTGCAAACATTGTAGTGTGATACAATAATTACAGTAATTCGGTAGAATGAAGCTAATGAAACAAGAGGGCTGAATTTAGACCTCATCTCTGACTTCAACTTCAAGAGACTCCACGCCTCCCGACTTGGACAACCCATACTCAACTGAAGTCCACATTCTACTTCCAATCCTCATATAATGCGACAAAGTGGCAAAGTGTTTCCAATCTATATAAACACTTAAGGGTTTCTGATGTGAAGATGAGTTCTAGGATGGAGACTTACTTTTGCCGCCTTTAGAGAAAAACTACCTTTAAAAAGACAAAGGGACCAGTGCCATTCGCATAAATGGGGCCTATCCATTCCATCATATCACGATACCTTTTGAAATTTCAATTCATAGATACTTGATATTATTCATTCAAGGACGAGGTCCCCTTATTTGGGTTAAAAAATGGCTTTTTGTATCCGAACTCTTATCACTTTGGTTAGTAAAATAAAACCATTTGTCCTGGCAGAGATGACTGTTTGTGTGCTCTTTTTCTCGACACCAAGCAAAGGTTAAGTAGAATAGTTTGTAACCTGTTCTGAGAGAATGAGCCATGAGTTCCATTTTTCAGTAATTCTGTTTCAGTTGGAAGTAGAAAGAGCCCACCCAATTCGACTACCCTACTGTATTGCATCATACGATAAAATATTAGCATCACAGTTACCGCATGGTCATTTGGCTGCACTGACCTCACTTGTAAGTAGCGGTGGGTAGTCAGATCGGGTGCAAGGCCAAGCAATGCTCTCTGCATTGATGACTCTCTCTCATTATTATATCCCAATGAAAATGAACATTGTTGAGTGTGAGAATGTTGAGGGTTCCTTCCAATTTCCATAGTACAAGACTCTTTAAAGGTCTGTAACTCATAAGTGGCTTTTGTAACTTCTGCCTCATTTCCACAGAGCATGTCACAATGAGCAGCTTCACAAAAAGCCTAACTATATAACAACTCAATGAAACTGTACCTTTTAACAATTTCAAAGGACTTGAAAAGTCAATTGTATATTTCCTTGATGATAAGATTTCCATCAAACTCAGCAGTGCCTCAAGGAAATGCTCCAAGTATAATTAGCATGCATACACTTGGACAGACGAGGAGGTCTGGATGCAACCGAAAATGACAATTTAATAGAAATCTCAGACAAGGAGCTCGAAGAGAATAGGGTTTAGGCCCAGTGGTTGGGAGTTTGTAGGCTCAGGGGTTCGAATCCAGCTGCTGATCGTATGTTGATGAGGCCTTGGGCGAGCCACTTTACCCTTATTTGCCTCTCTTCATCCAAGTGAACAAATGGGTACTTTTATTTGCTGAGGAGTTACCTGCGACGGACTGGCATCACTTTAGGCGATGGGAGGGAGGGGGCCATACTCTCAGTCGTCAGTAACATAGTAGGCAGTGGCATGACCAGCATCAGACGGTGAAAGGTCGGAATGCGGATAATTCGTAACCACTAAACACCAGCCCGAGTCGCAGCGGCTCGAGACAGACTCATTAGTCACCCCGATGAGGGAGAAGCACCACGTGCAGAGCTGGGTGGCCTAAGGGGCGAAGACCTTTACCTGAAGGAGTATCACGACGATCAGCAGCAAGAAAAAGCTGAGCGGCCACAGCAGGGTGGAACTGATACGTATGCGATACAACCTGGCCTGCAGAGACAGCAACATAGTCACATCTGACATATTAATCTTTGTGAAATCAATGGGGCTCTTACTGCATGACCATCTGCACCTGTTTTCATAGAGCAATTTCATCAGTAGCTGTAAGGGCGGATTCTGGGGGGATCCAACGAAGGGCCGTCCCCAAATTTGTTTTGTTTTGAAGGAACACAGTTTTTTTCTTTTCCCTTCCTTCCAATGGGTCTTAGAGGAAAAACGGACCCATGAGAATGTCCAAAATTAGGGTTCCAGATCCATCCTTGTGTAGCTTCTGCAAATGTGATTCCCTCTCTGGCCAAGAATTAAAGCTCGCAAAATTCACAAATTAGTTTGAAGTGTGATTGGATTAGTTTGAAGCCTGCGATACACATCAACAGCTTTAGTTCTTGCTGTTATATCTTCGTAGCATGTACAAGTACATATACTAGTTGTGTTTTTACTATAAGTGTGGTTTATGTTACTGTCCACAAACTGTGATATTTCCAAAGAAGAACACTTGACAAAAGCTGGACACATTGTTTTTAATATTTTAAAATGAGACCCCCTGAATTTTACTTGTCACGGAAGACACTCTCCTCCAGTTATTGAGACTGCCTTGGCCAAACAATGTTTTTCTTGGGGGAAAAGTGCTCCCACCCATTCACAAAACAGTCATATCAGGCTTGTATAAGAAGGCATACGGTTGAATCAGAACAAAATTGAAATTTTCTCCTCTTTGAAGAAACCGTTCAAGTTTGCTGATTTTTTGCAGCTCAATCAGTTACTGGCCAAATTAACCAGCGGGATATCACTATCAAAAAGTAACCATAAGGACACGCTTTTCAGCTGTCTTTTGTAGTCGGAAAACCACTTTGGAGTTGTAATGTGGAAGCCATCACCATTAAGTACATCTGACAAAGTAGTTTATTGACTAGATAGAAAATTACTGCAAAACTTGCATCCCCCACACTTAAGTTGCAGTCCAGGGAATTCCTTGGTTGCTATTCCTTCACCTTGATGTTCAGTGTCGTTAGGCAAAACAGAAATGAGTCTAATGCATCCCGTGACATCTCGTGGTAGCCCAATGGTCTGGCCCTCACCTCGCGATCGTTAGACTTGAATCAAGTCGGACTTACGTTGTTCTTCTTCAGTCAGCCATCTTTCAGCCTGAACGCACTACACAGTCTTCGCACTTGGCCCAGTAGCTCGTATAACCATTATGAGGCGTCCTCATTTGATAACCTTTATTGTACAACGTGTGTAATACGTCACCAGTCAGTAAGTCTGACTTGACGGATGAGCCAATTTGAACCCCGTCAGTGATACGTAGTTATTCATAACTGCATATGAGCGACATGATTTTGCATGATGTATACGGAATTTCCACCAATCAAAGTTGCCAGACTCGGAGATTCGTTCATTATAATGAAGGTATGAACGACGTAAAACAAGTCCAGCAATGTGATTGGCGGCTACCACTTTGGGTAGATGAGCCCATTCGCTGTATCACCCTTTATGCTGGCTGGTGCTTACAAAGAGCTTCATTAAGAGTAAAATTTCTGAGAGCAGAGTATGCTTCGTGCGTACATTCGTGAAGGGTTGACCACATTAAAAGAGCAGGGTTATTTTGGACCACTCACAGCTGAGGGGGGGGGGAGATTCTGCCCCCAATACCTTGGCTGTCCAATTGCCCAATTTTAAGTTGGCATGCATATAAAGGCACTTCTTATCCTAATATTTTAAATCTAAGACTTTGCTGTTAAGATCGCTTGAAGTCCAAGGCCATATGCATGCCAAACCACTAGCATTGAGAACGGCAACGGAAAAGTTCATGTATGTACATGCCTTGGAAAAAAATGCATTTTCACAGAATTGGTGTCAAAATGACTTCAAAGGGTTCCTAAGAACACTCCTAAATGCTTGACTCATAAGGAAGGAATGCAGTAATATCGGGAAAATGTTGTCGTGGAATCCCCCCCCTGCTCTTGTAGGGTTAAATCTGTTTTTTTTTCCTAACACTGAATTTCATCAACTGTCAACTCCACACATAAGTCTGGAGTCTGTTACCTGCGTCAGACTAGTGGCTATAAAGACAACAGCAACAACTGTCCCTGTTAGGTATAATGCTGACATGACAGGTTCTAACCTGCTTAGCGTACCACTGGATACTGCAAGAGCAACTGTGTGGGAGAGGGAGGGGTGACAGAGAGAAGCTGAAATAGAAAACCTCCGTAGGAAAAGAATTCAAAAACAGCCAGGCCTGTGCTTTGGTATTCTTTGAATAGAGAGCAAAGGTGAATAAGTCACCTTCTGTCAGTCACCAAGGTAACGGGTCTGCTCAAAAGTCACTTAACCATTCCTCAAGGTCTTGGCAAAAGACATTTCGACTGACTAAATCATTGTGTGATGTAGATCAAGTCGCCTTGGCAACCAACATTCAACATGGTGCATCACACTTGGATATTCCACAGGCCCTGTACTGTGCATAAATGACGGAGGTGTGGCATAGCGTGCCAAGCCACAGCATCAACAATTCCTGTACAGAGACTGTGTGTGTATGCTACTAGGCCAACAACAAATGATTCTCATCCAGCAGCCAAGCCCATTTGCACAAATGCCACTGCACTACAAGTAAACTATTCTCCGTTGAATGTACAATCAAGGAGGAGATGTGATTTTTTTAAGAACAAACTCCCCAAGGGGGCGTTCGAGCCAGCTACTCGTGTTAACACAAGTACTCTCCCGAAACACACGAACGGTAGGAGTATGCCCCGTGGATTAGCGAGAGTATACTCTCCGTCATGCAGGAGTATAGTCCTGACCCGGGAGTGATGCGCACGCATCCTCCCTCGTGTTAACAGGAATAACCGCGCGAACGCACCCCAAATGTCACTTCAGTGGCGTAATTGGTGGGAGGGGACATGGGATCCCCCCCATGGTAATGGGTCCACCTTAAGTTAGTGCTTTAGTTGTCACTGAACCCATTTAATGCCCCAGAAACTGAGAGTCCCAAGTGCCTCCCCTCTACAAAATGTTCCCCAGTTAGACCACTGTGCCACTTTTCAACCTCACTTTTAACATCAGTGCTATGCATAATCAACCTGTCTTCACATGTTCACGTTTGATGACAAGACCTGTAAGCAAGACTTGTCCATATAGAAATCCTTCACAAAAACTTGTTTTAAAGCTTTGTGGGTAAACAATTGAAAAGGCAAACTCTTCAGTTTTTCTGACGTAGTGTACATTGAACACTGGTAATAAACGCACGTTTAAAGTGACTTCACCAAACCAACATGGTCTGTCCACATATCTTAAGTAATAGGTTTGAGAACATGAAGTCTTTACTGACTAGGTCTGAACCCAATGTACATCCTACAGGGATGTGAGATTTTCAAAAAAATGTTAGAGCTGCCTTACATGCATCTGCATTGCTCTGAATAATGAAACAGAAAAAGAAGACAGACTGTTCTGATTCATCGTGCCAAGTTGTACATGTATTAGCAGCATTACTTAACTGTAGTCCAGTACTTCTCGGGGTCCCCTCAAGTTACGTTACGGTGGCTCAGGGCTTCAACCTGACTATCAAGACAGCAGGGTCTGATTTGTTTTGAGTAAACAAGCTTTTGGAAGCAGGCAGGAAATTAAATATGTAAAAATAGCTTGCTGAAAAATGTCCACAGGACTTTGCCTGAAGTGTTAATTATTCGAGTTCAAGTCCTTTTGCCAACTTTAGTGTTCTCCTCAACTTATAAGTGTGTCAGAACTCTCATATTCCCTATTAAAGCCTGTTCCATAGGTGAATGTGAAAGTGAAACAAATTCACTGCTGTAACACATTTGCAGCGAAAGATCACTTAAGTTGGAATGTGTTCGTCTTTGGCAAATAAAAAGCACGATTGCTTGATCTGCCATCACAATTTTGCAAATGTGTTCATGTTCGCATCAAGTATAGACTTGAATCAAGCCGGACTTACGTTGCTTTCCCCAGTCAGCCATCCCTTGAGCATGTACGCACTACACAGTCGTTGCGCGGCTCGGCCAGGCAACTCGCATAAGCCTTATAAGGCGTCCTCATTGTTGTACAATGTGTGTCATACGTCACCAGTCAGTAAGTCCGATTTGACGGATAAGCCAATGGGACCCCGTCGGTAATATGTAGTCATTCATAATTGCAGATGAACAACATGATCTTGCATGATGTATACGGAATTTTCACCAATCAAAGTAGTCAGACTTGTAGACTCGTTCATTACAATGCAGGTGTGAACGACGTAAAAAAAGCCTGGCAATGTGATTGGCTGCTACCAATTTTGGTAGATGAGCCCATTCGCTGTGTGCAAATGATTCGCGGATTCGTCAAGTCGGGATTTCTGAACTAACTCATAGTAATATTGTAAGTGGACACAAGAGGGCGCGAAGCAAGTGAAGCGCGTGATCTCGATATAATTATACCCAAAGCATAAACGAAGAAGTCACAGAGATCCCGAATTGAGTCAAGTTTACATCATCGTGAAAGTATGACCCTATTTATATTCAAAGTACTCTGTCAAAGTAACAGTACACATGTAGGTACAAGTACATATACATGTATGTACATAAACTAATTCGCTTGAGTACTGCTGTACCAACTCACTGACGTTCATTGATCATTTGGGGATTCCAAAAAGTACAATCACTAATCAGTCAAAACGCAACAATGAGGGAACAGATCGTGTGCAGTGGACATAGGGCCTAATGGCAAAAAAATGCATGGAAAGCGCTACCGGTTCCTACATCATGAGCGCAACAAGCAACATATATACAGAGGAGAGCCTCCAAGCCCCAAATGACAATGAGTGTATGACCACTGACAACCTTGAGCAGTTTGGCCGCTTTATTCACCATCTGGTGGAGAGGAAGGCATAAAAATGACCGGCCACATCTAAAAAATGAATCCAGTCGGACTTACGTTGCTCTTCCCTAGTCAGCCATCCCTTCAGCCTTCACGCACAACACAGTCGTCGCCTCGGCCAGGCAGCTAGTATAAAAGGCGCCCTCGTTGGAAAGCCTCTTTTGTACAACGTGTGTCATACGTCACCAGTCAGTAAGTCCGACCCGACGATAAGCCAGTAGGACCCCCTGCAGTGATATGTGGTCATTCATAATTGGCTTTGAACGGCACGATCTTTCATCATGTATACAGAATTTCCACCAATCAAAGTAGTCAGACTTGTAGACTCGTTCATTATGTAATGCAGGTATGAACGACATAAAAACAAGCTTCCGGCAATGTGATTATCTGCTACTAATTCCCATTCGCTGTGTACAAACGGTTGACAGATTCGTCAAGTCGGGACTTATGAACTGAACTCATATATAAGTGGACAAAAGAGGGCGCGAAGCAAGCAACGGCGCCTGGTCTCGATATATAACCAAAGCAGAAAAGAAGACGTCACTGTATGGTCACAAAGATCCCGACTTAAGTCTGTAACATGCATTGAGTCAAATTTTCCGTCTGTTATATTTTCGTTTCTTGTCTGTTTGTTAGTCCTATGATTTGTTTTCTGTCTGTTCTCAAGCCATTTCAGTACAAGCCCTGGGCTTTTGATAATGCCCCGGTAGTGCAAATGTCATCTTATAGTTACTTCTGTTTGTATCATTTTCTTTATCCTTCATTAATTGTAAACACGCATACAACTTGAATGCCTTATACATGCCCTATCGGAATAAATGTCAATTGAATTGACAAAAATTGAAAATCACCACTACAGGCTGCATTACGCGTGTGTATGTTCAAGGGCCAGTAACTGATGACGTGATGGATAAACGTCGTTAACCTGGCTGTGACTTACCTGGTACTGCATGGTCATGAGATTGCTGCCTGCCAATATGGACAAGATGGGGGGATTTTGATGTGGGAATAGTGTCGTTGAGCAAGGTGCTGCAATGGATTCTCCCGGCCTACGTGCAGGTGCGTAAAGCACGTTGGAATACGAGCCACACCGAAGGTTTTCCTATAACTTCCCAGTAGCAACCGAGTGTATCCGTTGTGGTAAATATTGGAAAATAAACATCTTTGTTGGTGTATCCAACTACCTGTGACGTCGTAGACCTAAGCTAACAGCCTTGAAAAGGACAATAATACTTCTCAGGCTGTTCACTTTTTAGCTGGAGACAAATCACTTGCGTAACCAGGATAAAATTTCGTGGGCACCGTCGACAAACACATTGTTTTTTCAAGGGGCCCAGAAAACAAGTGAACAGCAAATTTCAAGGGGGGGGGCAGCCAGGGTACCGGCTCCATGTAAAGTCACGTGCTCCTCTCCCTTCTGGTGGCTAGCTAGTGGAAAGAATGAGCAATAAACCTTGTTCGTCATAATGGCTCCTGCGCAGTGCTGCTTTTCTCTTGGTCATTCGTTTGGAGTCTTCCAAAGGTCATCGTTTGTTTTTAACATGGCTGTCAACGCAGTTCTGTTCTTTAAAGGGTGTACCGTGAAACCATTTGAATTTGTCTACTTTGAGCTTTTTTTTTTTGAGATAATACACAAGAAATGAAAAACATTCTATCGGACAACATTTCCGTTTTACTGTGGAAAGTTAAACGGAATTAGAAAATAATGCCCTCAATTAAACTTCAACCATGCAGTCTAAGGCCAGGATAATGCATCAACTTTACATTGACATGAAAAGATTCCTTGTTAGAATGCGGAAAAATTTAGTGTTAGCTGCCGAATTGAGTTAAGGGCAAAGCGGATCTTGGAATTGTATTCGTTCATACATGTAGTAAAAACCACAGTCAACGTAAAGATCTCTGTCAAGCGGCTGCCATGGAAACGATTGATTTAAATAAGTTTGTACTCGGTGATCTCGAGAACGAAACGACAGACGGATTCTGTATATACCACACCGCAGGAGGACACCTTGAGTTGTTTTCGTTGGTTGATTTGGTTTGTTTTAGTTCCATTGGCCTACGAAGGCTGAAACTCACAACATGTAAGAGGCCGCCACGGCCTGAATAGGACACGACTCGGTCCACATTAAACTGCCCTCCAGTAAAATCCTATCTCCTTATGTTGATTCGAATCTGTGCAAAGCTTCAATTTAAATAAAATTGCAGAGAAAGCAAATTCATACTCATATTTGTTTTGCTTTAACATAACCCATTTAAAAGAGATTGCCGCCAGCATCATTGATCCCATGAGAATGCTACCGACGGGCCTTTTTAGTAAGCTTTTAAAAATGCAAGGAATCCATCTGACTTTAGTCATGTGATATTGCTTTTTTTTATTTTTGTTATTTGGAAATTACATCGGTCGCAATCCCTTTGCCAAATGTTGAATTAGTATGGTTAGAGTTGCTTGAAACATTTGAAATGTATATCACCCTTCATTCCTAAACCAAGCTTGAGTTCTTTAGCGTGTTCTGGATCTCTGTCGTGGTCAAGCTTGGTTTAGGACTAATTACTACATTAAAAAGAACACATTGAAAAGCAACTCAGAATTTACAAGTCTATTTTTTTTAATTTCGAGTGCACAAATGCCTGAAAGATATTACCTCATAGAATCTGGTACATTTCCCTTGAATTGGTCATCCTCTTATATTGATCCTTTATTATTTCACCGGGAGCAAACATTTTCATCGTTGAAAGTACATGTATTCCCTTTTAACTTGCTTCACGGTATTCCCCCGACTTTAACATCACAGTCACTTGTTAAAGTGAGAAAAGCCCACAAAGATGATCGCCATAACGTTTTATGGAATGTAAGACCGTTAAAGACAGAACATGTCCTGTTTGCATTATGAGTCATTCCTGTTCGAAAAATTGCACTGGGTGCTACAAAACCTTCGTCATTTCCGTAATTTATGGTGGGCAAGTTTAACTTTGCCCCTGCTAAATTCCTCCATCAACCGTGAAATGTTTCAACCCTCTGTGACTTGGATGACTACATGTAAAAAATTGGAATCTTGACTCGATCATGGAGGAAGGAACACTAACTAGTACTTAGAATTTTGATTCACGGGTGCTGGTTTATTGCATGTTCTCAATCCATTATTGTGATGGTTTGTGCTCTGCTTATTCACACGGAGTATGGGGTCAAAACAAGCCACGGGCCCTTCGAATTAATTACTGGTTTCACTTTTTCAACGCCATCGATTTGCTTTTAAAGACACAGAGGCAGAGGGCGACACTCTGAGCAAGAGGCGTATAAATCTGTGGGGGATATAATCTCAACTTATTATGGTTCAAAAGTTGCATTCCTGTACCAACCACGGAATATGCAGATCATAATGTTGCTTTACAGCCTGCACTGGAAAAGTTAACAAGGTCTACTACAAAACCAGCTATACATCCATTACAGAATGGGAGAGTAGACCCCTCCCTTCCCCGACATGTTGCTATTGGTTGTTTTGTACTTAGATTTTAGGAATCGAAAAGTACCGCATTATAAAACAGTACTTTCATCGGAAGAGGTTTCCTTTACGGATGAATGCAAATGGACGACAGTTTCTTAGAAAAAATTGCACACCCCCCCCCGATCTGAAAACGCCGCTGGAAACCAGGGGGGCGATAAATCACCGTGCGAAAAGGCCTCTGCAGCCAACACACTAAAAGGGATGATGCCGTCAGTCCCTTCTCGATGACCAATACACACCCACAATAGAGAAATGTAATAGCAAGGATGAATTAACTCTGTACAACGGTTAACCCCCGAGGTCGACCCGCCACAAAGCAATTTTTTGAAGCCGCTAGAAGGCAAAAGAATAGCGATTACGTAAGGGCCCCTGTTGTCATGTAAATATCCTGAAATTGTGCGTGTCGCTGTAAACTAAAAAGAGTTGGACAGCTCTGTGCAGCAGAATATCTGCTCTTGGAAACGCTGTGCGGGGCAGCGTATTCTTGCTTTCAACCACACAGACCACCTGAGTCACCCAACCGATGCTCCTGTAGAACCTCGGACGTCAATACAGGACAGGTGTAAGACACTCCGCTCTGCAAAAAGGTAACTCGCTTTTTTGTTTCTGTAACTTCGATCATTGAAATAGAACATCAGTCAAAGTTTTTTCCCTCTCATTAGGGACTCAAATAATTTGACGAAGCACCAGGCAGTTCAAAGTGATGGGGTTAGGAAAAATAGTTTATACTGTGAAAACCGCAGCGCTACAATTTTTCACAAGGTAAAACCGAGCGGTCTGAGAAGCAGGCTTTCGCACACACTGTTGTGTTATGTTTTTCTACGCAGTAAATTGAGTTGACGAAGTATCAAATTTAACTGAGCACCAGTGACATCATAAACGCATCCCACCGTGCGAGGGTGCACGCATGGAAGATGGTTGCAAGAAACACCTACCTAAGAAACACTGCCTTGAAAAGAAAGCGAAAATAAAAGTCATCTACACGTACCGTACTGTCTTAATGCTTAGATGAAAACAAAACTAATTACAAAGATTTCTTTCACATTCTGCATGCATGCTCTATGTTCTGCTAAGAATGGATGCATAAAGTCGCCACACTGCCTAGTTTTTGCATAATTCTTTTCATTGTTTCTTTTTTTTCGTCTGAGAGTAAGCCACAGGGCCAGTATCTCGTTCTTCGTTAATCTGTTGGCATTCTAATTTGCAGCGCGTAATGTAATGTTGTTTTAACATAATCTTTTATTATTTGTGTCCGATTTCCATTTATTTCTGACGGGAAAGTGGTAAAAACCCATTCGTTTCATGGCTTGTATCGGTTTGTGCAATTTGAACATGATTTTTCGCATAGTTCCTTGGTTCCAGATAGTGACATGCTTGGAGCTGAAAACAAGAACCAATTAAACTCCATGGATTGCCATCTTGACTTTCAGTGAATTTGGTTTTCGAGTGAAAAATTAAATAAAAAAAACATTATCCGTCTTGCCAACATGATGCCGCTCCACGAGCAAACAAGTCACTCCAATGAAATTCTCCCTGAGTGGACATTATTAGTTGACGTTATTTAAACCATGGAGGAAGGACACGAAGTTATTCAATCGACGAATTGCCACAATCCCCATCGTACAGGGGAAACTTCAAAGATTACATCCTATAAACACACAAACGCATATAATCGTCTTGACAAACAGGTATTTTGAATGGCCAAGGAATAAATCTCTACAAAACATTCCAAAAAAGTGGCTGAGCAAGTGTCTACGAATGGCATGAAGTTTGACGATGGGATTTATTTTAGAAAACGATACTTCGAACAACCGATTGTTAAACATGGCAACTGCCTTGAATGCGCCGCCGTTGCTATGGGATGTCGGTCTTGAAATTATTGATCAGCGTGTCGATCTTGCTTACGTTTTCCTGAATGGTCCGTGCATTTCATATCACTTCATGGAATACTCTCATACAACCCTTCTTAATTTCTTTTACAGGCTGACAACAACAGCGGCGTCCATATAAATTGTCCTTTTAAATAAAAGCCTGAAATATTTCAGAAACTGTTAACTTTTTTTTAAGTTGTAGATGGCGTTATGCATTATCCGTTGGAGCTCAATTAGTCTTTTATGGACATTTGTTCTAAACTTTGGACAGGTAGACTGGTAGGCACAGCCAAAAAAACTGCAAAAACCAATGCTTTAAATCTTAAAAGTGGGATGATTTAATCGGGTGGAATGTCCAGATAGGTTTGTGGAAGAAGAGTTCGCTGTATTTGAACCCTACCTCCTCACACTAACATTTTATACTCCCTTTGGAACATAAAGGGAGTGGGTGAAGTAGAGTGCCACCCCTGTTCGTCGGAACTACAACAGGTTTTGCCACATTTTATTGTCCACTGTGAATAAAACCAAAACCAGACACAACAAAAACAAAACTAAAGCGATATCCCTTCATAGGCGTGGTTACGGGAAAAGTCTGATTTTTTAAATATTTTTTATCGTTTCGTCGGTTTGGTCTGGTTTCCATTTTGATGACATAGTGCACGGTAGCCGATCGTGTGCCTTAGTTTTTTTGTTGACGTGTTTACCGAGCAACACCCGATGCGAAAATAAAACTCGAAATATCAATTGCCTGGGAAGGGCGAGCACTTGAAAATCACCCGGATGTAGGTGGGTTGTAATTCATAGCACCTCGGACACCTCGGCATGGCGGTGACGGAGTATCGTAAAAACATTAATTGGACCAATATAATTGAACTGTGTGCGAAGTCACTGAAAGAATTGTTTACTACCCCTCCGTAGATAAGTGGCGGTGGCCAACTATTATTTACGATGTTTGCTTGGCAGTCAGGGACGCACTCCGTTGCGGCAGCGCACCTGTAAACGAAGCATGGGCGGTCGCCTTCCGGCGGTAGTCGGTTTACGTGTGGGGCGATGATGTGCTATTCCTCCCCTTGGAGTATTTGTTCGGCAGATGTGAAATCCGATTGGTTTCTTGTTTACCTTTTGAGGTACAAAAGCATCCCAAGGTTCCAGGGTCTTCCCGTGAAATACGTTGTGTTCAATAGTGAAATATGGTTCAGGCATCAAGCAGCTTGGGAGGACTTCGAAAAATGCACCGGACGACAGTTTTACAAGGGAGAATAGACACCACCCCCCCCCCCCGCCGCATCGTCGTGGTGGTGGGTGGTCGGCATGATTTTGTAGAGGGATGTTGACAGTTCTGCATTTTGCAAATCACTAATAATTCCAGTTATTGTCCACGGACGTGTTTCCCCTTCTATAGGCCACGTACAAAAGGAAAGTTACTGTATCAGTTAATCCTCCTGTTTGAATTTGAAGTTCATCTCGGTTTGGTTGAACTTGAAATGAAACTTGAAAGAGCATGCGAAGTGAATGACTCTGTCGAAGCAAAATCTCAGTGGTTGTTTTCTCCAAACACGATGCTCGAATCGCGTCCGTCCAGAATAGTTAGTGCAAATTTAGGCTCTAAAAGATAAAACCCTTTTTAGCCAGAATAACATTCCCACCAGGCATTTCTTGGACGTACGGTAAGTGCACTTTGTATGGGCGAGACAATAAACCTACTGATCCAAACCGATCGGTTTTCCACAAAGCGGTGCTACTTAGTCGACGCTTTTCCCGCACAGCTCAAAATTAAATCTGCCCGTTATTGTCCCATCAATCGGCGCTGACAAAGAGAAGCACGATCATAGCATCGCTAAAAACACCGTAAAGTGTACATGCAGCAAACACAGCCTGTCGATGTAATCACTACCTCCGAGAGGCAAGCAATCAGTTTAAAACTCAACAGAGTGTTCTGGCCTCGTCTTTTAACAGCCTTGAAAAATAATACCCTGTGGCTCCTGACCGTATACACTGTCGGGTAAATCTATGCGGAAAGGGGTTTCTTTTTCTTCTCAAATTTATTTGCGGCGTGCTTGGAAACGTACTCCATGACATCACCGCCCCACCTTTGCTGGTTAAGGAAAAAAGTTTCCACGTGCTTTGCGTGAACACTTAGATTCGTTTACATTCAAGCTTACCTGTAGGCCTTAGAAAATAAATAAATCGATTCGCTGTGACTCCGGTGTTCAAACTCGGGTAGAGCATGTTTTGGTCAAGGAAAGTGCCTCTCTGAAGGCTTCAGAAGTCGGCGGTGATCGTTTTTCTTCTTTGTTGACGGACTTTTTGAACCGCCATTACATTATCTATATCTTTGTGCTGTTGTTTGAGCGCCTTTTTGCGGGTCAGTGTAAATATTCAATAACAAAAATGACGTCTTCGGACTCTTCAGCTGTCATATTTGCATATTTCTCCTTTGACTATTTTGTGTTCAGTTTTTAATTTTCCATTTCAATGACATTTTAAGGACCCGTTCTCAATTTCACCGGACAACTTTCATCGAAAAATCGATAGGCAATATGGAGAAGCGTTCAATGCAACGTCAATGGCAAAAGATGACAGAAAGTCAACTAAAGCTAGCCAATTATAAACTTGCGAAGACAATCTTGCACCAATTGGGATTTAGATACAACTGTGTGCCTTTTTCTCAGTGGAAAAAGCATAATCGTGATGTTTCTTTCTCCACCCTTTTTATATGCAGCACGAAACCTTCTCCTTGAAATGGCCTTCCCCTCGAGAATCCACGTAGCTGTGTTGCTTGTTTCTGTCTGGCTCGCCTTTGCTCTGGCACAGCCTTCTGTGAACTTCACCGTAAGCCATGATGGCGACACGGACTTTCTGACCGTCAAGGAGGGTCAGGTGCTTCCCTTAAATATCACCATCAGAGACGGTGTCTATACTGGCGTCATAAGCGTCGCCAGCACGGACGAAGGCACGTTCGAAGTGGTCAACGCCACGGAATACACCATCGTAAACAGCTCAGATCTGCCGCTGGTCATGACCGTCCGCGTCAAGGGCAAATTTGTTGGCATCGAGAGGTTAAGACTCCGCCTAGCCCAGACAGCGGGCGCGGCGGGAGTGGCTGTCGGTGAGTACACCATCAAGGTCATCCGGGTGCCCACCATCCTGGACATCCTGTTCACTTACGTCCTCCTGGTGTGGCTGTGCCTGTCCTACGTCACCACGGGAGCAAAAATGCAACCCAAGGTCATCTGGAGCAAGATGAAGCCGCCATGGGGGATCCTGATCGGCATGTTGGGCCAGTTCATACTGATGCCCCTCTGGGCCTTCGCCCTGACCAAGATTTTTGCCCTGGATAACGAGACGGCCCTGGGCCTGATTTTTGTCGGCACCTGCCCCGGCGGCTGGCTTAGCAACATCTTCAGTCTGCTTTTGGACTGCGACTTCGTGCTGAGTCTCACCATGACCTTCTGCTCAACCGTCATGGCCATGGGCCTCATGCCCCTCAATCTCTTCATCTATGCCACGCCTATCGTGGCGGAGAACGCCCAGCTCAAGACACCCTTCGTGGAGCTGGCCATCCAGCTGATTCTCCTCGTCATCCCCATCGGGATCGGCATGGCACTTTGCTACAAATTTGAGAAGTTCAAGAAAATCTGTGAGAGGCTTCTCAAGCCGCTGGCTGGCATCCTGATCCTGTTGGCGCTAGGGCTGGGCATCCCCGCCCAGCTCTACGCTTTCCAGTCTCCCTGGCAGGTGTGGGTGGTCTCAGCCCTCCTACCCATCGGCGGGGTCATCTTGGGCGGCGTCGTCGCCAAGATCATTTGTCTGCCCAAGAAGTCCGTCATCACCGTGGCGCTGGAGACTGGAGCGCAGAACGCGCTCCTGGCCAAGACCATGTTAGATCTGTTCTATCCCCGGCCGGAGTCCGACCTAGTGGGTCGGGTGCCGCTGGTGGTCAGCCTCATCAGCCTGGTGGAGGGTACCGTCGTCACCTTGGTCTACGTCCTGATCCGGTACGCGTGCTGCCGGAAGGACGAAGACCAAGAGGTCCTGGTGAAGGATAAGAACGAGAACGAGAAGACCGAGCAAGATGCCGAGAAAGCAGACAAGCAAGCGGAAAGCAAGCAGAAAGAAGGCCAGAAAGCCGAGGAGGGTGTACAGACGAACTTCCCCGACGACAGCCCGGCAGATCAAGCTCACGTTAACCCCGTCTTCGATAGCAATGAAGAGATCGAGCACAATTTGTAAGCAACAGTGTCAAGAACACATCATTGCTATTCTGTTAATGGAATTCGATTTCTTTCAAATCTATACACCAATGGAGGCGACACCAATCTTTCTCTTAAGATCAAACTCCACACATAATACATGTACGCGGTTTGCAGTAGTGAAGTTTGCCTTTTAATTTCAAATCTTGATCACATGGGAAAATGCTTATAAAATATTCAGTATTATTTTTTTAAATGGAACTCTAGAAAGAATAGTGATGTGTTAGTAAAACTTTACAAAATTTATATGAATGAAAATACCGGAGAGTCGTGTCACGCTGAACACAGTGCGCTTACTTCAAAAGGAGATTATATATACAAATAAATAAATAAATAAATACATAAATAAATGCAAAGAAACAAAAAACCAGTTCAAATTCCATTTGAAATCATTTGCAAATTTAAAAAACCAGTTCATATTCCAATTTAAAATCATTTGTTAGAACTGTATTTAAGTTTATTGTAATTTCCTCGATTTGCAAATTTTATGGAATGGTTATAGCCAATCTCAGACTCAATGAAATTGTCACTTCCACAGCTGTCTGCATTGTACTGTCATAATTTCAAACAAAACCACCCAATTCTGTTGACTACACTTCAGATCTGTCAAGATACTAATGAACATATTCGCCATATGCTGTTTTACAGTTTTCCTTGTTCTCTTTCATACTTTCCCAAAACATCGTAAGTCTTACGAAAAGGTGGCGGTATAAGCATCGAGGAACAATATCTGTTAGAATAAATGTAAATGTTAATTGTTACTACAATTGAAAACGAAAAATTGTTTTTCTTTGTGACGAATAAAATAGGGTTAAATATGACTTTGAGTTAGTATAATTATATTATACACGTACAAAAAAGAGTTTTAAACTTGCTGGTTGATTATCTCCAGAACTTTGCACTGTCATCACACACGCATAATACGGGCTTTTTATTGGTTAATCTTTGCATGCGTTTTATGCACGCCGATACATGGAAGTCAAATGTAAACAGTTTTTAAACATGTAAAAAATTCAATGTAAACATTGCACAGGGTGTCCCAGAAAAAAAACAAACCCCGAGGAAAGGGGTTCATATGCCCAAACCATGAGATATGGTTATAATGTATAAGGATCTCCGAAAAGTAGAAGCAGTATTCTTTCTAATGATACCTTGATGGTATCCCTCCTGTCATTTATGACTGAACACCATTGTCTTGAAGATGGAGCATCAGAACTCAGTTGTAACACTTTGGATAAACCAGTGAATGAGGTTGTCCTCTGTTATGCTTGTCCTGGTTGGAAGTGACAACAAAAGGTCATGTTAATGAGGGAAGATTGCTTTTTGTCACTTTCTAGTTGTGCACTAATCTGGTTTAAATGTGTTGACTTGCCCCGAGGTAGGCCAGTGCAGAGTTGAAAAGTCTTCAAAGCAGGACAGCAAGTCTGCAACATGGTGCAACTTACCAAAGAGCAAAGAGTGTTTATCACGACGAAATTTCTTGAAAACAAGAGCTTTCGAGCCACCCAAACTGCATTTAGGGAGGCCTTCCCTGATTGGGATCCACCGGCAAAGTCGACCATTTGGGAAAATGTACGCAAATACCGAGATCATGGGATAAGCCTTAATTTGAATAAGGGTCATTCGGGAAGGAGGCGCACAGTGCGAACTCATGAAAACGTTGCTGCAGTTCAACAGCAACTTGTCGAACAGCCAAGGGGAACCAGTTGCAGGAGGAATAGACTTGCACACGCGGAAGGTGTCGGTGCATAATTAACTGTGAATTACGTAATGTGTAAATAATCGGTGTGCCCCTGATATCTTATCCAGGACCAGCGTGACAGAGGACAACCTCATTCACTGGTTTATCCAAAGTGTTACAACTGAGTTCTGATGCTCCATCTTCAAGACAATGGTGTTCAGTCATAAATGACAGGAGGGATACCATCAAGGTATCATTAGAAAGAATATTGCTTCTACTTTTCGGAGATCCTTATACATTATAATAATATCGCATGGTTGGGCATATTAACCCCTTTCCTAAGGGTTTGGTTTTTCTGGTACACCCTGTAATGTGATAGAAAGTGATTCGGTGGAATGAGGCTTATGAAACCGGGGGGCTCAATATGAACCTTATCTTTGACTTCAACTTCGACTCCACACCTCCCAAGACCCATTCTCGATTGAGGTTCACATTCTCCTTCAAATCCTATAATGCGACATCAAACACTGGAGGTTTTCTGATATGAAGATGTGGTCTGGGATGGAGAGAGAAAAAAATCACCTAACTTTTGCCAACTTTTGAGAAAAACCACCCTTAAAAAGAGAAAGAGACCAGTGCCTTGTGCATAAATGGGGCATATATCATATCATGAGACCTCTTGAAATTTCAATTCAAAAATACTTCACATTATTCATTCACGAATAGGTCCCCCTATTTTGGTTAAAAAATGGCTTTTTGTATCCAAACTCTTACTGCTTTGGTTGGTGCAGTAAAAACCTTTGTGTGCCAGCTAAGTTGACTGTTTGTGTGCTCTTTTTTCTCAACACGAAGCAAAAGTTAAGTAGAATACTCATCTACATCTAGTTCTGAGAAAAATGAGTCATGAGGCCCTTTCATCAGTAATTCTCTTTCAGTTTGAAGTAGGAACAAACAATGCGCTCTGTTTTGATGAGTATCACTCATTATGATTTCCTGATGGCATTTTGCGACATTGTTAAGGATGACAATGTTGAAGGGTCCTTCCAATTTCCATAGTACAAGACTATTAAAGGTCTGTAACTCAAGAGGCTTTTGTAACTTCTGCCTCATTTTCACAGAGCATGTCACAATTAAGAGGGCAACTGAAAGACAACTCATTGCAACTGTACCTCAAACTCGGCAGGGACCGTAGAAAATACTCAAAGCATAATGAGCATGCATACACATGGACAGACAAGGAGGTCTGGATGCAACCAGAAAATGACAATTCAATAGAGATCTTAGACAAGGAGCTTGAAGGGAATAGGGTTTAGTGGTTGGGTAATTTGTAGGCTCAGGGGCTCGAATCCAGCTGCTGGTCGTATGTTGATGAGGCCTTGGGCGAGCCACTTGACCCTTACTTGCCTCTCTTCATCCAGGAGAACAAATGGGTATTGGCATTAGCTGAGGAGTGATCCGAGATGGACTGGCATCGATCACATCGGCCGAGGCGAGGGAGGGGGCCATACTCTCAGTTGTCTGAAGGCAAGTAAAACTGCAGGCAGTGGCATGACCAGAAGACAACGGTGGAATGTTGGCGTGTGGATTATTTATTACCTCTGAACACCAGCCAGAGTCGCAGCAGCTTGAGACAGACACATTACTCGTTCCGATGAGGGAAAAGCACCACGTGCAGGGCTGGGTGGCCTAAGGGGCGAAGACCTTTACCTGAAGGAGTATCACAACGACGAGCAGCAAGACAAAGCTGAGGGGCCAGAGCAGGGAGGAACTGATGGGTATGCGACACAGCCTGGCCTGCAAGGACAATGAGACAGCAACATATAGTCATATCCGACATTTAAGGACTCTTATGTAAATGAAAGGGCTTTTACTTCACCTGTCTTCATACAGCAATCTCAGCAGTAGCTATAAGGACCCTGTGGGATCCAAGGGGGGGCCATGTCCCCCTCCAAAAAAAGGAGCCCCCGTATTTTTGTGTTAGACATTTTTTTTTCCATTTCCCTTCCTTTCAAAAGCGTCTAAAAAGGTCCAATAATGCAGCCTTATCCCTCATAAAGGCAAAACAAGGTAAAATCAGAATGTCCAAAATTATGGTTCTAGATCCACCCTTGTGTAGCTTCTGTAAATGTGATCCCTCTCTGGCCAAAGTTAAAGCTCGCAAAATGCACGAAAAAACTTTCAAGTGTGAATGTGAAGCCTACTATGCATTACTAGCTTTTGTTCTGGCTGTCAGATCTTCATAGCATGTACTCTTTGTGTTTCTTAGTGCAAGTGTGGTCTATGTTACTGTCCACCAACTGTGATATCTTCAGAGAACACTTGACAAAAGAACTTTTTTTTTAATGTTTCAGATGTTTTAATGTAAAAGCAAAAAGACTCCCCTGAATTCGACTAGTGACAGAGGACGCTCTTCTCCAATTATTGAGACTGCCTTAGCCTAACAATGTTTTCTTTTCTCGGAACAAAACTGTTCCCACCCATTCACAAAACTGTCATCTCAAGCTTGAATAAGAAGGCATACGGTTGAATCGTGAAAAAAAAATTGAAATTTTCTCCACTTTGAAGAAACACTTCAGGTTTGCTAATCTTTTCCAGCTCAGTTACAGGCTCAATTAACCAGGGGGATAGCACTATCAAAGAGTAACCATAATGACACACTCTTCAGATATCTTTTGTAGTCAGCAAACCACTTTGAAGTTGCAGTCTGGAGTTTACTTCAATTGCATTTGACGAAGTGGCTTATTGACGAGAAAGAAAGCTACCGCAAAACTTGCATTTTGCCTAGTCTAAATTTGTACGCAGTTGGTAATTTCATTGTTACAGGTCAGGGAATTCCTAGATTGCCATTTCTTCACCTTGATGTTTAGTGTCGTAAGGTACAGCAGAAATGAGTCCAATGCATCCCGTGACATCTCGTGATAGCCCAACGGTCTGGCCCTCACCTCGTGACCCAGACGTTTCAGCTGGTTACAGGCAGCAGTCACCCTCCCGGCCTGTAGGGTGGAAGATGACAGTCCAAAAAAGAAAAAAAACTAGTGTGCACTATGTCTCTGGAACATTCATAAGAACAATGACTCTTTTCACTGATGTGACAACACAGCAGGTGTGTGCCAACACACACAAGTCTGCTTGGACAACAAAATGACCAGCACAGAACAAAAATAATGCCATTTGGCCGACAGTTTTTTCTTGTCGTATGATTTTTTTAAGGGTTGATTTTATTTTGCTCACATCCCATTGACAAATACATGTACATGCACGGGTATGCCCGGATCCATCCAGGCAAATATCAGGAAATACTATCGGACAATGCCCTACCTGCATCTGCTCCTAAAGTTTAAAAGGAACAAGGTCCAATGCATACCAGACTGGATGATACCATGGTATTCATGACAATCCCATTATGTCCAGCACATTGCAACATGATCAAGTGAGCACTCCCACATGTTCACAAGAGGTTACAATACCTGCATAAACCCTCTTTCTGGCTTATTCATTACAAAGTAGCACCCTTCATGCTGGCCGTGCTTACTGAGACCTTTATTAAGAGTAAACTTTCTGAAAGCACCAAGTATGCTTCCTGATTGACATTAGTGAAGAACGGCTGACCAAATGTTTATCATTAAAAGAGCGGGGTTATTTTAGACCTCTCACAGCTGGGGGGGGCAGATTCTGTCCACCAATAACTTGGCTGTCCAATTGCCCAATTTTAACTTGGCATGCATATAAAGGCACTTCTTACCCAAACATTGTAAATCTAACGCTTTGCTGTTAAGATCGCTTGAAGTCCAAGGCCAATGGAAAAGTACATGTGAGTACACGTCTTGGAAAATGTTGCATTTTCACGTAATTGGTGTCATAATTACTGCAAAGAGTTACTAAGAAAACTCCTAAATACTCGACTCATGGAACAAAAAGTACTGCAGCAATAAAGGAAAAAATGTTAAGGGGGTGGAATCTGCCCCTTGCCCCCCCCCGACTCTTTTGGAGTGAAATCTATTTTTTCTTAAACACTGAATTTCATCAACTGTCAACTCCACACATGAGTCTGGAATCTGTTACCTGCGTGAGGCTGATGGCTATGAAGACGACAGCAACAACTGCTCCTGTTAGGTATGATGCTGACATGACAGGTTCTAACCTGCTTAGCGTACCACTGGATACTGCAAGAACAACTGTGTGGGAGAGGGAGGGGTCACAGAGAGAAGCTGAATAAATAGAAAACCTCCGTAGGAAAATAAATCTCCTTTTAAACAGCCAGGCCTGTGTTTTGGTGCAAAAGGTGAACAAGTCACCTACTGTCAGTTACCAAGGTAACGGGTCTGCTCCAAAAGCAATGAACCGTTCCCAAAGGTTTTGGCCGGTAGGGCATTTTGGCTGACTACTCATTGTGTGATGTACATGTAGATCCATCGCCATGGCAAACTGATGTTCAACATGGTACATTACATTTGGATATTCCATGGGCCCTGTACTGTGCATAAATGACGGAGGTATGGCATAGCGTGCCAAGCCACGGCATCAACAATTCCTGTACAGAGACTGTGTGTGTATGCTACTAGACCAACAACAAATGATTCTCATCCAACAGCCAAGCCCATGTGCACAAATGCCACTGCACTAGAAGTAATCCATTCTCCATTGAGTGTATAATCAATGAGATGTGATTTTTTTCAAGAACAGGCTCCCCAAATGTCACCTCAGTGGCGTAATGGGGGGGCATGGCAGCACAAGTCCTCCCCCTAAAAACAAATTGGAGATGGGTCGACCACCAAACCCATTCAATGCCCAGAAACTGAGAGTCCCTAGTGCCTCCCCCTCTACAAAATGTTCCCCAGTTAGACTACTGTGCCACTTTTCAACTTCACTTTTAACATCTTGCACACTGTGCTGTACATAATCAACCTGTCTTCAAATGTTCACGTTTGCTGACAAGACCTTTAAGCAAGATTTGTCCATATAGAAATCCTTTCACAAAAATGTGTTTTAAAGCTTTGTGTGTGAACAGCTGACAAGGAAAACTCTTCAGTTTTTCTCAAGTAATGTACAATGAACACTGGTAATGAACGCACATTTAAAGTTACTTCACCTAAGCAACATGGTCTTCCCACATACATGCACATGTATCTCAAGCAATAGGTTTTGGAACATGAAGTCTTTACAGGCCAGGTCTGAACCCAGTGTACATCTATTTTCAAGAAAATGTTAGAGCTGCCTTACATGCATCTGCATTGCTCTGAATAATGAAACAGAAAAAGAAGACAGACTGTTCTGATTCATCGTGCCAAGTTGTACATGTATTAGCAGCATTACTTAACTGTAGTCCAGTACTTCTTGGGGTCCCCTCAAGTTACATTACAGTGGCTCAGGGCTTCAACTTGACTATCAAGACAGCAGGGTCTGATTTGTTTTGAGTAAACAGGCTTTGGGAAGCAGGCAGGAAATTAAATATGTAAAAAACTTGCTGAAAAATGTCCAGAGGACTTTGCCTTAAAGTCTTATTCTAAGTTCAAGTCCTTTTGCCAACTTTACTTTTCTCATCAACTTATAAATGCGTTGGAATTCTCATATTCCTTCCTTAAGCCTGTTCATACTTGAAATGAATGTGTAGCTTTGTGTCCATCTTTTGTAAACTCGAAGAACAAATGTTTGATCTGCCACCACAATTTTGCATTTGTGTTCACGTTTGCATCAATTATGAACCGGCCTCACGTACATTCAAAGTGTTCAGCCAAAATAAACACAGCCTTAGTGCATGTACACAGGTACAACTGAACCAACTCACATTAATGTTCACTTGGGGACTCCAGAGAGTGCTGCACTACACGGTCAAAAATAACATCATGGGAACCAATCTTGTGCAGTGGACATGATTGCAAAAATAACGGAAACAAAAGTACAGTGTGCATGGAAAGCGCTACTGGTTCCTACACAATGAGCACAAGAAAAAACATACAGAGGACAGCATCCAAGCCCAAGATGACAATGAGGAGCGACATGCAGGAAGCAGTGTGACCATTGACAACCTTGAGCAGTTTGGCCGCTTCATTCACCATCTGGCAGAGTGGAAGGCATAAAAATGACCGGTCACATCAAGTAAAATTACCACTACGCGTGTATATGTAGAAGGGCCAGTAACTGACGTGATGGATAAATGTTGTCAAACCTGGGCATGACGTACATGGTACTGCTTGGTCATAAGATTGCTGACTACCAATATCGACAAGATGAGGGATTTTAATTGGGGATTTTAGTACAGTGTCCTTGAGTCAGGTGCTGCAATGCATTCTCCGTGCCCATGAGCATGTGCGTAAAGCACGTTGCCCATGTCTATTTGTACCATGCGTGCACTTACACATCACTGATTTCTGGAATTTAATCTTGAAATGGACAAGGCCCTGTGGATAGTTTACTACAGAAATTAAACATTCACGAGGACATCTATGAGTAATCATCAAACACAGGAGTTTTCCTGACGAGCGAAAAAATGAAAAAAAAAAACTGTGCGCAGGTTCACACCATTTAAAAGCAAATAAATTGTGACAGGCAGACAGGCACAATACAACTTTATAATAATTTTTTTTTCCATGTCTACAATTACAACAATTTGCTACACATACACACGACCATGCAACAGTCCTTCAATTGAAGAATGCCAAGCCATGCTCTACCCCACTTGCCCTGCTTGCTGATACAGTAACCATGCACTGAACATTTCCTACTTTTCAATTTGCTTCAATAAACTTTCAAATACTCTTGAGGCAATCTTGATTTTTATCCCAAAACCTGTACATTTCATCTCCATTTGGAAAGAGGCACACTGTCTCTGAACTTTCTGAATGTCATAGTTTCCAACTCTAGTCAAATTTGAAAGTTTCAACTGGCAAAAATGCTGGCTAAAGCAGAGCCCCGGCTGAGGAGATTGAGTGCAAGGAGCTCACCGATATTGCCGTGTCCGGCAAGCGGATGCTGGCATCCTCTATCCTCTCAGACAGGCCCAGCAGTAGGTAGATCATGAGCTGGCTCTGGGTGGTGTAGTTGGTCAGCATGGCTGTGTAGGACAGGTACAATATGACAAAGCCTGCTGTCATCAACACTGTCAACACGATGTTTCCTACATGGCTGCGGAAGAGAATTATCAATGTCCGAGTACTCATACTTGTACTGGAGTACAACTAAAGAACTAATTGGTACTTGGATTACAACTAAAGTACTACTAGTCAGTACTTGGCCTAGTACTCCATTTTCAGTGCAAAAGAGACAAAGTATTCCATCTCATATCATACTTGGATTTGGCCCCAAACTTGGTATTTTACACTAAGTACTTGAATCCTGAAGTCATAAAAACAATCGTCAAATATTTTCTGTTTTTGATGCTAAAACTTCAGAGGTAAAATTTCTTGTGCACTGCATGCCACATGTATCATTTATCGATTCTCTGAGGGCCTTCCTTCATCTGGACTTCCTCATCTGGGGTTAGAAACTGTAGCCAAAAGGTGTGGCTGAAAATCAAGATCACAGCAGTCATAATATTGGAACCAAATTTTTATCATCCAAACTGGGGCACTTGGAACTTGTCTGGCTCACCACATCTGCAGAAAGGTAAAGTAGATGCCATCCAGGGTCATGTACTCAGAAACTGTGAATAGGACTGGTAACCCGCAGGCCAGGAACATCCACAGTATGCCGAGGTAGTAGAACCTAGCCAACGACTTCACCAGCCCACTATGTGACCGGTACCCGACGAAATATCTGGATGAGCACTGCAGGGACACCTAAATGGGGGAAAAGAAAGAAGTAGCTCAAAGAAAGGTCATGGAAAGACAGAACAAAAAAACCAGAGGCAAAAGAATAAAAAACACGATCATATACATGTAGTTTTTAACCCCTTCACGTCAGGATTATTTTGACATCGACTGCTTGGCTGTGGCATGCCATGAATGGAGGGCTTTGTCCATCAGCAGGCCCCATTGAACCAGCAGCTGCATGGTGACTAGACCGTATGTGTGGTATACACTAATCCTCACAAAATGTTGCAGTAGTAGCAGTCCTCCGTAGCGAAGGGGTTAAACACACACCAGTAACAGCCTATGTGAGACATAAAAACGCATTAATCAAACGGGGAAAGTCTGTGACCAGTATTTCCTCCTTGGTTAGAAATCTATGCAAGCAACCCAAAAAAGTTATATTGTACGTGTACTTGTCAACAAGCATGCATAGCTGTAGTTTGAATGACAGACCCGAGACTTTCATATTGTAATAAAGATGTTATTCAGTTTTGCCATCAAAATGGAGGGAACAAACTCTACCTGTTGGCTGATTCTTAATTTTTATTTTAAAACAAATCATTTTCCAATTAAAGCCACCACAATAACACAGAGGAAGAATGGACTGCAGAGAACTCAACGCATGGCAAAAATATCAAGCCGTCAGGGGAATGCTGCTGGAATGACAGTAACTTACTGACGCCTTTTGTGCTATGCAATAAAAAATTATCACAGTGCATATGTTTTAGGTCTCAGATGAGACGAGGGAAGGTCTTTTCAAAATTCATTCCCTTTGGAAACACGGACTTGTCAAATTACATCAAACCCCACACTCATTCATTGGACAATTTATCATTTTCATGATAAACCATGATCAAGCAAAAGAATAACCTGCTGAGCACATTTTGCAAGTAAGAAAGCTGTCAAATGCATTGGAAATCATAGAGAACATGCACAAAGACATAAACAGGCTTCAGCAATGTGAGAGGGCTCTGACCTATAATTTGATGGAAATATCAAATATGAAGGAAATATTCCCATATGAGTGTTCTATTCTCATCCATATTTTTATCATTATCATGATCCCTGCACATTGTAATTTTTGTCCTCAGACCTCTAGAGTCTGTACATGTAAGACTGGTTCCCCGACCAAATTATTCAAACTTTTTGAAACAGTGCCAACACAATGGCAAGAATTCCTCCTTTTTCCAATAATTTGGAACTGGTTGAAGTATCTCAAAGCTATTGTATTGATTTCTTGTGCTGTTGTCGATAGCTGTGAATGCTGAGCATGTCGAAATTGCTAAGTCGCACAAATCCCAACATGTACAGTATCATAATTTGAAGAAAGTTCATTTTTTCTTGGCATTTCGGGCATTCTGATCTCTGATTTCACATATCTTTCATGATGCTCACAGTTTACACACTAAAGAATGAGTGCATCTCACAACAGAGAGAACATCCTCAACATTACATCACACTCTATTTTTGGGAACGATGGCTACCTGCCATTATGTTACTTATACAGCACAGAACAAGCCTAGTCTTTAGCCAGATGTTTTTTGTGGCATTCAGCACACAATCTTCAACAAGACACAACTCTCATAACATTTGAAACAGTTCATGCAGGAATTTCAGTGGAGGCAGCCCCGTCAACGGACACGCCTTGGTCCCTCATCACCTTCTCTATCATTGCTGGCAGTTGCTCGCCCTCCATGAATCGGTTGAGAACAAGCGTGTACAGGTAGAAGACCAGGTTCAGCATGCCTGGCAGGATGTAGACACCCACCACCGACTTCTGACACCTCAGAGGAAGGATGGATGGTGGCTGGATTTCCTGTGATAAGCAGTACCTTCGCATAGAGTCACTGAAGTTTTTCTATCAAAGGAAAAGGAAGTGTTGAAATAAAAGAGAACATAAATTGGAAAATGCTGTTGAAAGGAACTGTGCAAATGACAACAGTTCCACACCTCGAGAAGTTAAAATTGCTTAATCACACTTTATCCCCTTAAAGGGACCATACAAACATATGCTTCCTTCCTCAGCTTAGTTTGCTTATCGTTGATCGCCAGCAAGTTTTTGTGATGGAAACAAGACGTCTGATGAAATTGTTTTGTTATTCAATGATCTTACAATGTATGTTATCAAATATGCAGTAGCCTTTTTCAAGTAGTGAAACTTCCTCTCCTCCTGTAGAAAAATTCTAGTGTCATTTTTGCAACCGGGGTTTTTAAAAGAATGTGAAATCCTGCTGAACTAATGGCCACCGTGATATCGATGGTCATTAGCTTGCAAAAGTGTTTTAAAGCCAGATTCACAAACTTAAACGCTGTGATTTTATTCTGTCACAGCAATTCATCACAGCAATTCATCACCTAACCAAAAGTTCAGTTGATATTTGAATAGTGTAGAATTCAGTATAGTTTAATGGTGTCAATACAAATCAGTTTATGATATTAGGGATTGGTACTGGCTTCTGGGGACATTAAATGACGATGTTTGCCAATACATACATAGGTGGAGTGCATGTTAATCTTCAGGAAAACCCTACAAGAAATATTTTCAACGGTTTACGTTGCACTCTATGTTGGCAACATGCGGTGCGGTGTCTCCACGTGAGACAACGGCATTCACAAGTATCGAACACTGGCTGCGGCTCTTCACCGCTGCCTCTTTTGATCAAAATTCAAAGCCATAGTCGTAAGAGACAGGACCGGATTGTGGCTAACCCTGTCATGCACCACTCCATACAATCCCATGCTTTAACTTAATTGACACACTGGCAGCGCAGGGTGAACATATATGTACATGGAAAGTCTTCCACTCACAAAACTAAGCCTTATGAGTTAAATTTGGATACAATCTGGTACAATGAGTTCTATACATGTAAATTCATGTGACCAATTTGAATTCTCCATGCTAAAGACACTGTTGTTATACAATGTACCTCGTGATTCAGGGCAATCTTTTGCTTAGTTACATGTACAGTACATAAGAGATGTTTTGCACCATTACACTGTTTTCAATGGATAAGAAGGGCACAAAGGAACCAGTCCATTCCAGAGCTGGTGGTTGCCATGCAAAAGCTTACCCCAGTTATTAGATCCCAGTACATGTATAGCAACAGTGTCTGTAGTAGGGAGAATTCAAATTGTTATGTTTATGTGCATTAAACTCAGTGTACCAGATTTTATTCAAATTTAACTCACAAAAGGCTTATTGCACTTTGTGTTCATAAACCTCATTTTCAATTTTTATTTGACTATTTTTATCTGCATTTTGGAGACTTTCTGGGTTTTTTTATGCTACTGTGAATTTCCACATTCAGGAGCAAAACACTGATGTAATCTGAGGCATGAAACCCCAATGTTCCATTTGATTTGTGCACAAATAATTGCTCGTTGGTTTTTTCATTTCACTATAGAAGATTTTCAGTTACTTTGGCAATTCAATGCTGTTGCAATTAGCTGGTGAGCAAACTTTTCTCAGGAATGTTTTCAAAGAGCAAATCTGGGGTACAAAATTTGAACATGAAAACATGCAGACTGAACAGTGTCTTCCTGGATTTATATCACACTGACAGTTCTAGGAAGAGACTGGTCAATTTTGAATGTTCCAAAAAAGTGCACTTAACAGTTCACTTTCCCCCAAAAGATTTTGAACAATTTTCATACACTGAAGAAGAGTTTAAACATGCACAACGAGCAATTCTAAGAAAAATTCAATACACATTCCATAAACAGGTGATGAACAGACGAATATAAACCAGCCCTAGACACTATTAAGCCCCAGCCAGACACTTAGCCAGCACCACAGTAATAGACCAACTGTCAATCAAACCTTTCCACATTTACCCTCCCAATTTGGAGTACATCTACATGTATGTCCACAAAGAGTCCTATTTTGCAAGAGAACCATCACACTTCCACCCAAGCATAAACATACTTTTACATTTCGTTTGAGCATTATGGACCTGCAGGTAGTGTCAGTATCCGGTATACATGTATATGGGAAGTGCTTGTGTATAAAAGCCTGACGAGATAAAAACAAATCTGGAGCCCAAGGACGATGACATTGTAACCCCTTCATGTCAGAAAAGGTGTAAACATGCACAGATATTTCTATGCAGTAACTTGGAGGGTGTTCAAGCACAATGTGGAGAATTCTGCATGCATTACCAGGTGTTACTCCTACCCACACTGGAGTGATTCCCTTTGAGCTTATACAAACCACAGAGGCTAAAATAAGTCAGTGGAGACTTATATATAACAGGTTTTGCCCTTACCCAACGTATATCAATAAGCACTGTATGCTCAGTGCTTGTCTGAGAGCTTGCGAAAAAACCTCACAAGCTTACTCAGGTGGGACTCGAACCCACGACCTCCTGCCTACTAGTGCAGATGTCTTGACCACTCGACCACCGAGCTTGCCGGGGTCGGCTGGCCGGTCCGAGTCAAATGAAGCAGCGGGTACCGCGAACTATTTACAAGATGTAATTTTGGGTTGGGGGAGATGTTAATTATATATAACAGGTTTTGCCCTTACCCAACGTATATCAATAAGCACTGTATGGAGGTCGTGGGTTCGAGTCCCACCCGAGTAAGCTTGTGAGGTTTTTTCGCAAGCTCTCTGACAAGCACTGAGCATACAGTGCTCATTGATATACGTTGGGTAAGGGCAAAACCTGTTATATATAATTAACATCTCCCCAACCCAAAAATACATCTTGTAAATCAGTGGAGACTTATTGTCACGCAAATTTAGACTTCCTGTGGCCATCATCCAGTGCCAGGTACCGGAACTGTACATAGCAAATATTCACTAGCAATAGGGGGGGGAGAGATGGAGCTAGAAGGGCCACTGCCTTCCTGGCCTCCCCCCTTCCTTTTTGACTTGGGGGTAATCCCCCATTTCAGAAGGTCTACCAAAGGCTGATGCCTGATGGGCTCACAAATGGCCCCCACCCCACTTTGAAAATACATGTAATTCCGCTGCCATTGCAAATATTGCTCTGTGATTCTGTCCTGAGTTTTAAAATACATGTAAGCAATGATGTATAAAGGTTACTTGTAGTACATGTATCCTGCCAGTTTAAAAAGTCAGGGATTTTTTACTGAAATTACATGTATACTAAGGGCAAGTTTGTGACAAGGCGAGCACATTTCTGGCCTCAATTTTAATGCCCTTTTCAGACACAGAATGTCCGAGAAACTTATTTCGATTTTACCTTTTGGGAGGATTCAGTATTGATCATGTAACACGAGGCATACTGCAAGAAGAATGCTGTCAGCAGTAAAGCCACTATCAGGGCAGGGTAGAGGAAATTGACAACCTTCCACAGCATCTTCAGCTGCAAGGTACTGCCGTCTTGGTAAGGCATCAACTGGACAACAGGCTGCCAACCAATCTGGAGAGCATAAACGGTGGAAAAAGAACTTTGTTTCTCAATGAAGTAAGTCCAGAGGCAGACATCCCCCCCCGCCACTGCAATTTTTGTTTAGGGAGAGGGGCAAGAGTGAGAGATCGGTAACTTTTCTTTTGCTCTGCTTTTTAAAAAATTGTATACACACATGTAGTCAATATAATCAGTTTAACTTTAAAGGTAGAAATTATTAAAAAGCCCAACTTGCAAGGGTGGATCTTAAACCAAATTTTCAGAGGGGTTTTACAGGCTTTTCAGGAAGAGAAATGAAAAAGACCAAATCAAATAGGCCTCTCATCTTACCGTACTTTTACCATCCCCTCTTGCCTGTTTGTATTTAACCACCATTTGGGGTGCACCCCCCTTTTGTAAATAATGGGTGGCGACCACCAGCCTGGACTGATGCATGATGAATGGATTGGTTTTTCATTATCTGCATGATTGCGCTGCATTTCTGTACACTATGATATTAATAGAGGGTTCAACTATTTTCTGAACTTTTTTGTTAAATTTATCTGTTGCGGTCACAGTTCCTTTCATGTAAAACACCCTCACATACTGTAGATGTACACCGCGTTACGTACAGTGTGCTTACCAAAATTTGCAACCATTGATGGGGCTTGGAGAGGCCAGCTCGCTTAGCTGACAGCTCAGCTCTTTTCGCTGGGTCGGAAATGCAGGACTCTGAAAAGCCACGACTTCCTTCCTGGAAGTTCCAAGAAATCATAATACAAGTTTCCAGTGCAAATGGGAAATCTACATGTAAAATGTGCATTGATAAATGTTCACCGATGAGGCGTCCATAAGGCTTTCACACCCGGCCGCTCTTTAATTGGCTCCAGGCATCAGGAAAATGGATGCTGACAATTGAATGTACGTGTATTTTGAGTATTCAAAGAAAGTCAAAACAATTTAATGAAGATAAAAAAAATCTCATGATTTTGTTCTTAACGCTTTTACTTCATGTTCATTCCCCCCCAATGTTTTGCAGGTCTATAAATGGGGTAAGGCTTAATGGATGAGCCTGTCAATTAATGGCTGATGCCTGATGGTCTCGCAACTTGCCTCCTCCCTCTCCCACTTTGAAAATGGTTCCGCCGCCAGTGTTATGCTGTGTACCTCTCACAGGTGGTCATAAAGTGGTACTGAGTGAGGTCCCAAAGAACACAATAAGCCCATATAAGGAAAAGTTGGGACTCTCAAAATGTTGAATTATTCACAGTGCTGTGCAAACACAAGTGAAGACTGTAGCCATTCAACCAACATAATTAGGGGATGGAGTCTCAATTCCATGAGACACTGGAAATGTGTTTCAGCCAGCCTGTGCTTTATCAAAGCACGCAAGCCACTGGATGCTCACTGAAACGATCGCAATGGCTAATCTGTCTTGGCTATTTCTCAATAAATGCTTCAACATTGAAAACAAAGCCAATTTGTACATTCAGCCTTAGTGGGATAGCACACTGCAACACACTAAATGTAACGAACTTTATCAAATATATGGGCAAGAATACAAATTTCTGGTCACTGAAATAGGTAATCGGAACAAACTTCCTGAGAAGTGATCAGATAGTGTGCTAATGATTCTCAATTGAAAACTGTTGCTGCTTTGTGTAAAATATACATTTTGCAGGGAAGATGGCATATAATGCAAAGTCCAAATGTCTCGGGGAAAGAAACAGTTCTGCTTTGGATTACATGCATCTAAAAAATACATGTACATGTGGGGTCAGTAGGTTGCAATTTTTTTCTGGTCAATTTTCTTTGTGCTGATTGCATGGGGATCAATGCTACATGTACATGTAAATGTACCAAAAACTGCTATAAAACTTGCCTTAATCAATGAAACAATATCTACAGTCAGCTACTTGTATTCTTAAGAATTATGGACAGTTCACAACACTGTGCACACTGTTAGTCAAGTAATCACGTCTGGGAAGCTGGCAAACAGTGTCTATATATCGCAGTGCGTGATCAGGGTTGGATTTACCCGGTGCCCGCATGCACCAGTGCATGTAGAGTTTTGCTTGTGTAGCGGTCTCCAGCGACGGAGCCTCGGGCGTGCCTTTGGTCGACCCGACGAGCGGCTGTAGAGGCGACCAGGGGGGCAGGTCCGTTTGGAGGCAGTCTACCGCCAGGCGCCGAAGCCTAACAAGTTGCACCCACGGGTCTGGTCTTGGGGGCTGGCAGAAAGGGGGCCGGTACCGTGGGTTACTGGTACTGGGGGATTTCCTGGACGAACTCAATAAAGACTCTGGTTGGCTTCAAATTTGATTGGTTGATTATTTTAATATTGGCACTCTCTTAAACAGGAGACTCCTAAATAGGCAACTCCTAATTAGGCGGCTTGTGGATTTGCAAATTGTTTACACCACCTACGTCTTGACTTGCACTGTTTACTGCTGAATTACAAAAAAGATGACCATAAAAGAGATGTGAGTGCTCATCAGGACTAATTACAATAACTGAATGAAGTCGCACTAACCTAGTGCCCAGTAATCACTCTCCAGCACAGCGTTCTGCTCTGACAGCCAAACCAAGCAGCAGTACGAACTCGTCACGCACAAATATGACCGAACAACAGAAAGACAGGAAAGACCGCGAGTAGCTCGCGCGCATTCCTTATATACCCATGCGCGGGTTATGATTATGGGATATAAATGCTTAACTGCAAATAATTAAAGAGGGCGCTCTAACCACCCCACTATTTCGCTACACTTGTGTACGTAGCTTTTTTACTGAGCATGCACAACCTGCATGTAACTTTCTAGCCACCAAAATACTCATTTCCTGCATACATTTACCGGTACCAATAAGTGAGAATAAGAATAAAGTTGGTTGAATTCTTGACCAGATAATGTCTGAACGTGTTATTTCTTTCTCCCATTCCTTGCAGCAGATTCATAATACATGTAGGCCTACACATCTAACCTTATCTTTGGCTTACAATCCTTAAATTGCTACATGTATATACAGTCCTTTGCGCAACCGATATTCGCAAAATGATGGTGCATGTACATGTAGGTTTTTCCTGGTGAATGTAGGTTTTTGGTCTACATGTACATGTACATGCACCAGTGCATGCCACTTTTTTTTCGTAAATCGTGTGGTGCATCTAGACGGGCGGGCGATAACCCTCTTACTGCGGCAGGAAATTTTGTGGAGCCATGCTCACTTCAAGTACGAGCAAAACAACTTCAAATTAAATTCACAGTCAAAATAATTGAAGCTGATGGTAAAGACTATGAATAAAAGTGCAACGGCATGTCCAACTATGGTTACTGTGCTGCAAAGTTTCGTATGCAATGCATACATGTGCTAAAGAGAAAAGTTACAACCTCCTTCAATCAACCAATGTCTTAGAATGATTCATTCCAAGATGTGGTACATCTACCTTGCGTCGGAGACATGTGAATTTGTTTAGTAATCGGTTTTGCCCTTTACACTGATGTATATTCATACTGGTAACACTGTATGCTCAGTGTTTCAATTTGTCCGGGAGCTTGTGAAAATATTCACAGGGCTTTCTCGGGTGGGACTCAAACCTATGACCTCCAGCCTACTATAAGTGCAAACGTCTTAACCACTCAACCATTGAGCTTGCTGGGCTTGGCTAGCTGGTCAGAGTCAGATGTGGCAATGGGTACTGCAACCTACCGTACATGTATTCCAAGATGTGCTTTGCATTGGGGAGTTACTGATACATGTACATGTATAGTTACATGTACGATGTACATGTACAGTATAACACTGTATGCTTGAGAGCTTGCAGAAAAGATGTCTGCACTAGTTTCAGATGTCTGCTATAGTGTTTAAGCAGGAGATCCTGGGTTCAAGTCCCACCAAAGTAAACTCTAGGACCAAAACATTGAGCATACGCTGTTATGAATATACATGCTATGTTGGTGTAATGGCAAAAACCACTCTTAAAAAAATGACCGATTCATTGAAACAGCAGTCCACTTGTTACATGTATCTCTTACTTTAATACTGAACATGTCAAAATGATTTCCCAAACACATGTGAAAAGTACACTTAAAAAATTCTTTCTTCTAAAACAGGTGCATGCAGACTGTCACATGTACATGTACCCTGCTCCGTGGAGGAAGGACGCAGAAGGAGTTACAATTCTGGCATATCAACTGCTCCATGATCATCGCCACCCAGTCAGACACACAATACCAATTTTTTAAACATTCCAAATATGCCTGATTACTGCCTGCAGCTTTGTCGGGCAAGTGGGGCCAGTAAATATCCTAGCAATACCGGAATATGTCGTCGTTTCTTTATTCGTCATTAACTACATGTACGGTACAACTTACAAGTATCTTAACAGGAAAGAGAAGAAAAACATCTGACATTAGATTTACTTTTGCTGTTGTAAAAATTTTGTTTTTAGATTTTGAACTTTTCCATGTACGCAATGTTTCCTTGATGTATACTGCAGTACACAAAGTTTTAAGAATGCAAATTGCCAGCGAAAAATTGAGGCGATGATCATGGGGTACAAAGGGGGCTTATCATTGTGAAACAGGTGGTGCGTAGCATGCATTTGCTGCGCTCTGGCTATGGACATACTGAGCATGCCAAAAAGCAGTAATTGCTCAGATACATGTATCTTATATATGTACCGGTAGCCGGGCAGTTGAAACTCCTTCTGTGTCCTTCCTCCATGCCTGGCCCATGGACTGCCATGTCATGCTGTACTACGTACATGTACATACAAGTACATGCCAGTTCAGGCACTAAGTTATAAACCTGTAGAAAGTCCTCCTTTTATTAGCCACAAAGTGCTCATAAAATTTTCTAATTCAATCCATTATTGAGCAGCGCTTGAGTCCAGCTCTAATAGTTACATATGTACACGTATGTAATTGGTGAGAGAGGAAATGAGGGTAATCCCATAAAATAGGCAATTGACATATAACTTTATGTGAAAAAACACAGGGTATAGCCAACAGTAGTGCTTCCGTACTGTGCACATTCCACTACCATGTCCATGCAATACACTTTATGTACAATGTAGGCCTACACTGTACATGTATCAACAGATCAATGTACCAGCAAGATCTGTGGATTCATCATGTAACAGTTGACCATATGCACTACATCAAAAGATCTCCACCAAATTTTAGAAGTGCACTGTAGGTGTGCATCTGTGTACGTCTTCTTCCCTACGTGCTTAGTCAGTGATGAAGACATTCTCAATGCTGCGATAATGAGAGCACGTCCATGTGTTGTACTGCACCTCCCGTAAACAAACATACATCGTACATACATGCACTTCAAGAAAGAGGAAACTGGGGCATGTACCACCGGGTAGCATGACTTACGCTTCCAGCAATGCTTTTGCCAGAGAGCAAGAAGACAGACACGAGGAACTCTGACAATATGGTGCACAAGCATGACAAGAAGACTCAGAAGAAGGGGGTGGCTCGGCGCGCATCCATCGACGAGTACAGCGGTGTGTACCGCTGGTTTGCTGTGCTGGCCGCCTGGATGTGCTGGTTTTCTTGGGACGGCATGCTGCAGACTTTATCCATCCTCCTGCCGAGTCTGCGGACGCAGCTCTGCACGCAAACCTGGATTCTGGGGTGGATAGCGACCATAGTGGATGCAGCGTGCGATATTACCGGTAAGAATCGACTCCCCTCCCCCCAAAAAATTGGCATTATTTATTCCTGCAGTCTTTTGAGACTTTTGTGTATTAGTTGATCTTCTCTTGACAAGTGTCAAAGTCTGCTCCATGAATAAGTACGGTTTGTGTACATGTACAACCTACATGTAATGTGACTGCTAGTGAACTGACTGCCTATGACCAGAGTAAATTCAAAGATCACCCATTCAAATTCAAAGTCTTTCATGCTACCTACATGTACCGTACATTACATGTGTACATGTACATGTACATACATGTACATGTCATGCACATTTATAAATCAAACATTCTCATGGAAATTCATACTGATAGTTCAAAATAGACTAACACCTCTGGTGAAACCAAAGCCCTCCCCTTCCTTTTGTAACACATACATGTAAATTTATACATGTACATTCAGGTACATATTACATGTACATGTACGGTGTACATTGTACCTGTGTACCGGTAGTTTACTCATTTTGAATAACATGTACAGTACATGTACCTTTAATACTGCATACATGTACATGTATCTGTTTCAAACTGTCCCAAACCATCTGCCCTTCAAGTTTTACTCCTACTGGATAAAATGTCTGCAATTATAGTGCAATACTTTCAGTGAATAAGAGCACACCGGTACATTTGTAGTACTACATGTAGTTTCAACAATCTTATGCAAGTCATCCTTCACATTTCTTCAGCATTACTAAGGTTTAAATAAGTGCCATACAGAACCCTCACTTGATTGGAGCAGCATGCATCACATGGCATTCATTAGTCATGCCATTCATGCTGCGTCAGGTACCATTCGCCCATGAGCGGATGGTAAAAAATAGACAACGGTAGGGATCATCCTTCTTTCCACAACATACAGTACTTGTACATGACCTCGTTCCTCAAAATGCAGAGTGAGCGCAACACGCAGCGCGAGAACAACACGGTTAACATGCAGCGCTGATCGAAACCTGGGGAGAATAACAACTGTTGGAAATTTATTTAAAGATAAATCAAAAATGACAAGCATCCATAGACAGTCGATATAAAACAAATAATGAACGTTTTTTCACTCGTGCAATGGTTAGAAAATTTTCAGGAGTTGAAAGATGGAATGTTCCATTCAACATGTTCAACAAGGCGAAGCCGAGTTGAATGGAACATTATATCTTTCAACTCATGAAAATTTTCTTACCACTGCACTTATAAACATTATTTGTACATGTTACAGCTACATGTAGGACATTTATTTCATGCCATTATCTGGATGAGTCATCCTCCTCGGTTCTTTGCTTTCCCCACAATCCTGGCTGCCTCATTATTTGTCTTTTGACCCAGTTTCAATAATCTTTCTAGCACTAGCCTCCTCCCATCTTCAAAAGCCATGGTTCAGGTTGTACAACAGTTTTGGATACATGTACGTTCACAGCGTATCTACTCTGTCCAGAAACAAGGGACGGCGTGTTGTACATGTACATGTACATACGTATCCTATTGGAGAGAACTCACAATGTGCGTGCCAAGGCCCAGGCCTTTCCTGTGTTAGGGGGACAATTTTTGGTTAGGAAAGTGCAGACTGAGTTGTGGGGACACAAGTCCGTCTCCATAATGTTTTGACCCCAAACCATACATGTAAAGTGTACGTATTTCAATACTTTGTGTAGTCCCTACAGCCCGGTGAGTACTGCTGTTCATGCAGTGTTTGGTATGGGATGCCCAAGCTGCACAATTAATCAATATCTGTCGGAAACGCATGCGTCGTCTTTGCATGTGTGATGGGCACAATGTTGAAAGTTTGTCACCAACATTTTCTCTCTCTCTTATAAAAGTCTTATAAATGTATTTATTGGGAGTGGAGCTGAATGCCCCTTGAAGAGTGTAAAGTCAAAGAAAGAACTGAAGTGTGAGGAAATCGTGACTGTTTTCCTGGAAGATTTATGGAAGTTCCTACCATACATGTACGTACAAACATATACCAGCACATGTACCGTAGGCAAAGTCAAGGGATAATGTACATGTACATGCTGTAAGTGAACAGTATTAATGACAATAACCTCACTCTGGCATTGTTGGTACCCGGTATGTGTCTTTCATTTTGTTAATCTTTTTGATCTACATGTGCAGGGCCACTAGCAGCTCCCCTTCGGAAACGTTTTGGCTCTCGCAAAATCATTATGATATGTGGTTTCATGACGGGGGCCGGGTTCATGCTGGGTTCAGCGGTTGAAGACAATGTCTACCTTATAGGTCTCGTTCTGGTCATATTTGTTGGTAAGTGAAACCCGTCTCGTATGCAATACATAGCGAGACAAGCTGTGTTTATAAATGCTCTATGTGTATGTAGCTTGAGCCCTATTTCATGGTGCTGCTAAGCACACAATTTTACCTTAAACTGAGAGGCTCCACCTATTTCATGGAGACTGTTAGCAGCAAGCACAGAAAAACGCATGCTAACCTTGTAGGAAAACTTTGCTAAACTTAGTGACATACCGGTTACAATGGAAATCTTTGAGTGTACCCATGTAATTTTTTGTGCTAGGCACAGCAACCGGGAAATGTTGCCAAACTTCAACTGAAAGTTCCTTTAACTGAAAGTGTGTAACTTTTATCTGAAACACCTGTAACAGATGCACTGTAGCAATTGCATGATGCCTCTGTATGGCAAAATATACATGTACATGTATGTACAGTACCTTCCAAGGCAAGTGTATGGCACAGTCGTACACGTACATGTGCATGTAGGTATTTCATTCATATCACCTGTCTGTCACCATCCCCCCAGGGCTTGGCATTGGAGTATCCAGCGTTCTAACCCGTAACCTTGTGGGCCTCTGCTTCAGCAAGAGGTATGTGCTCGCTAATGGGATCGCGCAGACAGGCACCAACTTTGCCCACATCATCCTACCGCCCTTGGTCCACCTGCTGCTGACCTGCTTCGGCTGGCGAGGCGCCATGCTGCTGATCGGCTCGGGCTTCATGCACATCGCGGCATGTGGCGCCCTCCTCCGGGGCAACCCGCAGCCCCTTTCGGACGAGGCACCAGCAAGACTTCCAGATGAGGCCTCCCTACTGCTGACCTCTAAAGACTTCATCGACAATGCAGAAAACTGCCAGTCCAAAACGGACTGCTCATCACTGTGCCAAGAAGTCATCGCCGACTTCAACACGGACATCTTATTCAACATTTACTACTGGGTTATCCTCCTGTTGAGCTGCAGCCTGCAGAACACGTTCGTCTTGTGGCGCATATATTACATCCCCCACTTAACAGATAAGGGCGTGGCCCCGCAAGATGCGGCGCTGTTCCTGACCATTGCCGGCACCGTGGCACTGATTGCCAAGGTCGTCCATGGCCCGTTTGTGGACAAGGGCTACATCGATTGTCGGACACTGCTGGCAACCACCGTGTCCATCTCAACCGTGGGCTTGCTCATCGATCAGTGGATGGACCTGAACTGGCAGATCCTGACCTGCGGGATACTGGTGCTGCCTTCCATCTGCATCAGTTACAATCTCAGGGATGTTCTTGTCAAGGAGATCATGGGCAAGGAGCAGCTGGCCAGTGCCTTTGGCTGGCTGGGAATGAGCTGTGGCATTGTGCAAGTGGCGATAGGATTCCTGCCAGGTGAGACCACGGACATCATTTGAAAAAGTCTGGACTTGCAGTGCTTTGGTTAACAAAGTTGAGCAAGCCTTTATATACATAGATGTAATCAGCACAGTAGCTTGGCCGCTTGTAGCTTCAATGACCGACCAGTACATGTATGTGGGCTAAATAAGGGCATTGCAAGTCCAGATTTTTGTACATGTGTGACACCTATCCCTAAGACTACACGTACATGTATATCCAGCAAGAAATGAGACCAAGGGGTACCCTAACATTTCCAATCGCTACATACACTCTAGACTATTATGACCTAGCACATCCCCCAAGATGTCTGAAAAGAATTCCTCAGATTCCAGTGAAACAATGACCAACAAAAAGCGAGGGGTTCTCTCCGTCTCATATCTTGCTTCAGATGGGTGAAACAGTATAAGATCATATTCTTGGAACCTGGGTTTCAGAATCTTTTATTAGGGGCAGCTACTGTGATAACCAAGAATTATGATACATTTTATACGTACATGTACATGTGCATGTGAACAGCACATTAGCGACAAATACTTAGATGTAAAGTTTGCTTCTTAAAGGGAGTGGACACCATTGTTTTTTGGTCATTATTTCACAAGACTGGCTGGCTCACTGTAACTTACGGGACATTCCACAAGATTACTAGTTTCATGTTTGAGTCACCTGCTTTGTGAAAAATCAAGAAAAACAGAGTGGCAATTTCAACAATTAAATGGCAGATCTTGTAATTTATCTAGCATAAAATCTATGAATTCCAGGGAGTTCGTAGTAAGCGAAAACATCCGCAGGGTCCGGGCAGGGTGGGAAACAGGCATGCGAGGTTCTCTTTCCCTTAAAAAGGAGCAGTTTTCAATGGACTGGAGTAATCGGTGCATTTACCTTGCCCCTCCGTGACAATGAATCCTCGATTCATGAAAAAACTTCATCCAGGAATGCAATCGACTTGCGTCTGCAACACTGAAACAAATAAGCCTAGGCCTAATAAACGTGTGCGAGTGATCGTGCTTAATAATGACCACATTTTCATGTCAGATTAAACGTCAATGAAAGTCTGAATAAACATGGAGGTTTAACGTGTGGAAATCATACTCTTTGTTGAAGAAAATCCTTTCACCAGGAGCCACCACATTTGGACCATATCATTATGCTCCAGGAATGATTTTGAATTCGCTAAGTTTTCGCATTAAGAAAATCCTTTCCTTAAATAAAATTTAACTTCACGCTGATCCAATTTATTTTCCACTTTACACCTTACACTCAGCTTCCTATAATTTCAGCTTACGATGCCTTTGGGGGATTTCCGTCACTATCATACTTTTAAGCTGCTTTTGGGTTTACCCATTCATTAATGCACACTCCCACACACAACACACAAGAAAATTGGCTCCTGTTAAAGAATGTGCAGTGCAAAGTGAAATCAACTCCTAAATGATGGTCAGATGACCATCGTAAAAAGAGAGAACAAAATGTCTGTTTTCTCGAATGCTCCAGAGAACAAAATGTCTGTTTTCTCGAATGCTCCAGCATTCTGGGCGGAAATATTTTACAGACTGATTGAGGCAGTTGTATACTTTCTTTCAAGTGAGATGTTTCAGGTGTCTGATTTGGGGGATTTTATCAATGGTGTTCACTACCTTTAAACACTGACTGGGGTAACAGTTCGTTACGCTTTCCCCATCGCAGAGTAGGCGAATAGTGTTGGGCTTTACTGGAATATTCTTCTCAAAATTTTATGCAACTTTTGTACTCTGCATATGCTTCAAATTGTTTACCTTATGGCAGACAGTAATTTTAGAGGCAATTTCATTTTTCATTTTGAACAGGGTTCATATACGACTGCACTGGAAGTTATGATCTAGCGTTCATCATGTTGGGATGCATGCAATCCTTGGGTCTGGTCAGCCTGGTTTGGCTGAGATATGTTGAAAGAAAACACTGTTCGGAACAGTGACGAGAGAAAAACTAACCAGCCAAAGAATGAGAGTGCAGAATTGCCATTGGAGGTTTCGTATCCCACCAAAGTGCTTGGAATGTGCTGTCATCAGCTTTGGCCATTGGAGGTTCTGTATCACACCTCGGTGCTTGGAATGTGCTGTCATCAGCTTTGGCCGATCTGTTGTGCGTACATGTAGATGTACAAGAGAGATGTCACGACTTCCCTAGGTACCAAACAAGCTGCCTGCGACTATCCAGGTGCCTTCTAGAAATTGACGTTCAGGTCTCTTTAGACCATAACTTTGGCTGTTGCTTCTCCGGCTACTTCTTACAGTTACCGTTGGAGTTTGCTACTTCTGTTGATATCAAAGAAACCTCGGCATTTCCTGCTGTCAAGGTAAATCATTTTAATGGCTTACAAAGTTCTTCAGCTTGCCAAAGAGCCCAAGACAGCCTGAGAGAAACCTACATGTACATGTATACACCACTTTCACTGACTGAGGAAATTAAACGTGCCCTGAAAATCCAAGGAAAAACCTCTACCTTCACTGACTCTGCGGAAATTATAAGTGCCCTGAAAATCCAAGGAAAAACCTCCACACAGCTGATGCTTTCTGGCCCGTCGAAGACCAAAAACATGGTGTTCAAAGACACACACCTGGGGGTTGCCTGCAATTCATGGGCTATCCACAGTCTTCAAGCTGCCTATTGCTGCTAAGGTGCTCCAGGTTTTCACAAACGTTCAGGAATTGTACTTCAGTACCAGTGCAATCATGCAGAACAAGGACATCAAGGCTTTCAAGGACATGTCCAAGATGACTTCCTGATTACCCAGGTCAATGTCTTGAAATTCTGGGCGTCTCAAAAGAAATTGACTCGGATAATGTCCCCTAAAACAAAATACTGACAAAGACATCTACACGACCCGCAGTCACAGTGTCCACAAACACTAAGTACTGCTTTACACAAAATTGACAGCCATGCCCATGTTTGCCAATGATGAAAACAAGTGGAAGTCCACAATGCAAGAACTGTTTGTTCTATGGAGTAACTTGAAAACAGGTGGCAAAACAAGGTCCCTTTTACATCAAGTACCATATTTATGAAGTAATTGCAGGTTGTTTTAGCGTCCTGGTGTTATCAGGTTAAGTCCTGTAATAACAGCATCAAATCAAAATGAGGAATACTGTACACACACATACCTCGTCTGATCTCGGAGTACTTTTATCCCCAATGGTCAGGTAAATGACATCGGAGCTTTGCTCGAGGTCACTTTCCCCATAGCATCGCAGGGTGCCGTAGTTCGTCTGCTCTTCCCTTGGCCTCCCGTCGTTGCTTGCGTTACCATTCGGAGTGGATGGGACCAGCTACGGTACATGCGAAAGCATTTGCCATATTGAGAAGTTGGATATTAATACGGGTGATTCACAATAGTGCGCTTCCACGACTTTGCAATGCGTTGGCCAATCACAATCTGTCGACTCTTTCCAAGGCCAAGCGTGCATTGGGTCGACAGATTTCGCACATCGTGATTGGCCAACGCATTGCAAACTCTTGTCGGCGCACTATCATGACTATCATGAACCGCCCATATTCCCTACTGCTGCTGAGGTCTGAGAGAAGGTTTGCGGGTACACCATGTGGAATCAATCTCTTCCATACCAGAGATGCAAGTACATAATTCCAGAAATTAGGGGTGCAAAAGTGTGACATTTTCGTGTCCCTGTTACATCTGACCTTTGTTGTTTGACATGGCACGTTGGCAATATCAACGGAATTGTTTTCAAATTATTACAAGTTGTGTGGCAGGTAATTTGCATTAATTCCTCTCTCTTGGAAATTCGAAAATGTGTTCTGAGCTTACAAAATCATATGTCAGATGTGACAGGGATACGAGAAAAATGGACCCCTAATTACTGGAATTACCACACATGTACCGGTAGTTCGGAGAAGAACAGGAGAGTATGACCTCAGTGTTTGCACCAGGATGCTCTGGGCATCTCCTTTCACCAGTTCTTCTCAGAGCCACCACTCTTATCTGCACCGAGTGGAACAAAAGAGGGCATTTTTTTTGGTACTCACGGCATAGGCCCTCCGTGAGGCGCGCAAGTACTGTATATACATGTACATGTATGCACATTTGACGAGGAGCATGCTGAGTACGCTTAACCAATTTATTGTAGCATGTATGGTCTTTGCAAACATGCAGAATGCATGCAAGAACCCACTTGTTACCACCCGTCTTTCTTTCGCCGATTGATGGTGCATTTCACTGGGTGGATAGAAGAGACTTAATCCACATGATGTACCCATAAACCTTCGCTTAGTCTAGCCTCTACCATGCAAACTTTCAAATCTTACACTGCTGAGCCGACAGCCGTAAATTTGCGTTTGGTGTGGCAGTATTAAGCTTTATACTTCCAAAACAGCTGAGATGGTTTTGAGACATGATTAGAGGCCTGGTGAGCAGGGGTAATAATGATGTAGTGCCTTGCGCACCAGTAACAATGGATGCATACATGTACCCTTTAGACCCATTATTATTATTATTAATTTTTGTCTGGGTAGTACTTAAGACACCTTTGGTTTGCTACATGTGTATATTTAAAATGGCTAATTTCATGTATATTTCTCAGGTGACTAAGTACTGTAAGCCTATAACTTCTTGTATAAGTTGTGCATTGTGTAAAAGGTGTAAAAGGTGAAGTATTCTGATTTTCGTTGATTCCAAAGGATGCCAAATTGATTGGTTGGCCCACCGTACCTACCAGTACATTGTACTTCTGCTTCCTTATCGTTCATTCTGTTTTAATAGCCCTCCACAATATGACAAATACATTGTACATGATAGACAACACTTCACGCAGTATGCATCGAGGAAGTTTCATAAAGACAAGCACATGCTCACAAACATGTATGTACAATAAGTGTGTCATGACCTTGCAGTTTACAAAAAGAATGCAAGGTTTCCAAGGAGCTAGCTGTTGGAAAGTGTTGGGTGAGTCCACAATTTTGCACATTGTCCTAACTGTCACAGAAGTTCAACCCATGAAGACATTAATGGATTGCAGTGGGTTTTTATTACACCGTTGGGCATCCTGATGGAGATACCCACAACAGGTTTTACTATGGTTTTACTATATACAGGCCTCTGTCATGTCTGTGGTCCTTGTGTAATTTGCAGTTACATACAAAGAGACTATTTCATGATGGACTTGCCCTATAGAAGGAAAATTTGACATACAGGTACACGTAGGTCACAACGACGCCTACACAGAAACAAATCAAAACCTATAAACTGCATTATCTATACATGTACCTGTACCTGAAAGTGAAGATTACCGTAGTTCAAAGCATCATGCAGCTGTTCTAAATCAAGGCGGCTGTCCATAAAGTACTGAAAACATGTAAGTGCATCGCTTTGTATGTTATGCATACTAGGGGAAAGGGGTCTATAAGAAACCATGTTTGTGCCTGCAAGCACTTCATGGACAGCCCCCATTTGTGTGTAAGTAACTTGAGCTTACTTTGAATTCTTTCTATTTGTCAATAATAATTCCTTCATCTGTGTAAACCCTTTCCTAAGATCTTTATGAAACACTGGTGTATATTTTGGTGAATGTTTGTGATATATAGAGAAAAAATCTACTGAAAAGGAAATGACACTGAAGAGGAAAGAGATCCAACCTTTTGCGATTCCATACTTTTTGACCGTCTGTGCCTACATGTAGCTTGTCAGCCTGTTGTGTCGGTGTTGGCCCCCCGCATAGAATCACCACCTAGTTTCAGAAAACGAAAAGTAACCTAGCAATATCAGGAAGGCATGCAACATGAAGACTTGTAAAGGGCCGTTCCACACAAACTCCGCGAGTGCAGTCAATCTACATGTACGTACATCAATTTGACTTTTTTGAATGACTTCCAAATCTACACAATAACTGTTTGCAAAACCAGGGCCGGGCCGACCTCAATTTGCCAGAAGATCAGGACTGATACACAAACATGTCTGTCACTTGCTGGCTTGGGAACCAGCAAAACTTGTACAGTACCTCATTATGTACATTTACTATTGCTGGAAAAACCCCATACTGGGGCTTTCCACAGAGAAACCAACAGAAACAAAAATTGTGCCAACCGTCTACTCATTTTTTTGAGTCAACAATCAGTTGTCAGCATTCACTCAATAAGTTCAAAGAATAAAAAGGGGACTCTTTTTCAATATTTGGTATCGGTACCTCAGTCAGGGAAAATACAAGAGATTTCCAAATTTCCAATGCCTGTGAGTACCAAAAAAACATACATTTTGCAAGTGAAGTTGCCATGGTGATACCATAGCAAAGGCATGCATTACGGTGCAGGTCTGAGCTGGTCCATGATCAGATTTCCACAGATTCAAAAATGAAAATTTGGAAAGATTTCCACACCAAACAATTACAGCTTTTCAAGTTTAAGTATCACAAATGCCAAGAAATTTGAAAAAGGATCTCTCTTAATTTGTATTTTTTTGGGGAGGCGATAAAGTGCAGAAAGGACGTAAGGTACAAAGGGGGGCAAGAGGTTGGAGATAGCATTAACCGGTAAACTTCATCTACTACACTGTAGTGCCTGGATTATTTGCGATACCCATGTACTATTGATACTCCCAGAACTGTGGGGTTTGTTGTCCACCGTGCTCCACTGGTTCTGGGGGTACATGTACATTGTATGTTCTGCATATAAATATAGAGTAAATCAACACAATATCAAGTCTTTACTTTAGAAGAACCATACTGAACAGTGCTGAACATAAAACCATGTACATTGTACTTGTATCATATGTGCATGCATATTTACATGTACATGCTGACATGTACATGTAGCTGGTGACATGGGTGAGGGCTAAATCTACATGTACATTGTAGTTTACACAAGGCTAAATCTACTTTAAAATAAGATAGCTTGCCCGATAAGAGCAAAAACATGTTTGGTGACTCTTTACCATGTTTACTGTGACAAATCTTAATCAGGTTCTGCAATAGCAACTGTCACTTTGACTTTGAATTCTTGAGACGGGTTCAGACCATTTTACAATTCTGAACTTTTTTTCCTCCAGAGCCATCAAAAAATTGAAATGTAATAATCTGTAATTACATGTACATGTTGAAGTCTATGTACATGTACAATAATAGTCATGATAGTACATGAAATCGTATTCTTCACTAGGGAGAGGGTGAAACAGAATTATGCTGGCTTGAGTTTGAACCCAGTTTGGGAAATGTCGCCCTCACGCTAAAAAGATATGTCACGTACATGTACATGTACATCTGCAAGTGTACACATACAGGTGCTCATTATCCGCTGCCCTCATGGTCACAGGTCTCTTACATTGGTGGTAATTACCGTTTTTCATGTAGCAGTAGGCCCACTTGCACATGTATCAAATTAAGACAGAGGGCACTGTCTACATATGCATGTATGTACAGGTACAGTACATGTACATGTACATACATACATGAACATGCAGCTTGCGAAATAAAGTTTACTTCAATTTAGCCAGTACTTGCATTTCAAGATACACTCTCCGTAAATTAATGAGGAACTGCAACATATTGTAATCAATTGGCATCTAGGCCTAATTTGAGCTGGTTTTTTTTAATCTACCAATAGTATGACCTACATGGCACAGCCTGTATATATCAAAGCCTTGCATAACAAGGGTGTCATGTACATGTACATACACGGTACAAGTACATGCATGGGGGAAGGGTTCTAACATGTCCCATACATTTTACATCTACATGTACATGTAGGAACATCAGTTATTTTTCTCTAGTACAGTGCTACACGTACATGTACATACATGTACATGTACATCAATTCTCAGCCATCAGTAAGCAATCACATGTCCTAATAAAGGGTCAAATTTAGCAGGGCAAATAAATGTACATGTATGTGTATATTCAAAGCATTTGCCATGTTTACATACATGTGCATGTATGTAGGCTCCAATAAACAGTACAAATTACTTAACATACATGCATTAACATTAGAGTTTTCAGACCAAAGTCTCATAGATACGGTACATGTGTAGGGACGTTCATGCCATTTGCTTCAGCTGGTTTGTGCACAGGAGGTCAAGCATGTCACTCAAGGGATGTCTGAGTAAAGCGTTATCGTTAATAAACCTGTTCAACGTTCACAATGCATACATGGGTTTGGATGACAAGCAAATGCACAACCATGGGTTGGACATCTGGGACTCTCACAAAATGGTGGATAGTAACCAATGAAAACAGCAAATATGGCGACATGGCCAGTCAGAGGATCGGTTTGATTTCTTTGATCAGTACGTATGCACGCATTCCTTTCAGGTGTTTGCATCGGTTGCTACCTGCCATTTTGCAAAACTCTTGTAAGTCTGCGCCGCCTTGCAAGAGAAGTGTACCTGCAAAACATTAATCTATTTCCATTTTATCGGCAGTTCAAGCCATCCTCTTTCGACACAGTATTGCAGTAACACAATCTACTAAGTTTAAAGCATGGCAGAAAAGAAAAATTTGGTGAATCCCTTCCAACAACACAGGTTTATGCCATGTACTGTACTTTGACTAAGATCATGAATATCAATACCCTTGTATAAAAAGTATTGGCCAATCAAAATCACAACTTGTAGCTCATTCATCCCTCATAAACCAATCACATTATTTCAGCCTAGAATGACTGGTGCCCTTAAAATATGATGAATAATTAAGGGTGATTTTTCTTCTTACAAACATTTGAAAAATTGTTATTTTGAAAACCTTCCTTGTATTCTCCTATCTGTCAGGTGATGAGCACTGATGAGCAGATAATTTTAAAATATTCTAAAGAAATCTGTAAAATAAATTTCCTACTGGTTCACTTCCCCCATAGGTTTATGCATGAAATGCATGGCTTGTTTGTCATCCAAGCTCCACAATAATGCATTGCTTACAATGAAAAAGGTTCATTTACCCATGGAAATTTTGTGGAAAGGTAAACTACTGTACAGCCCTACATGAAGACAGGCTCTGGTGTGAAGGAAAAATGGGTACCGTTTGCCTGATTTTTTCTTCCCACATCTATCTAACATTTTGTGCAAAATCATCACCCATGCAACTAGTATTAACAATTAGGCCCATCAAAGGAACTCTTTCCTACGCGTGCGTGTTGCCCTAGGGACATACGTAGGCCTACAAACATACATGTACTTCCCTTCAAGAACATGAATATCAATCAAGTTACACAACAGCCACATGACACTCGGCATGATGCCTAACGTTAATTAAAAATATTAGGCATACATGTAGGCCTTCCCTAAAATAATGATCTGCCCGACCCACGAGCTCCCAATGCAAATGTTTCGAATAAATCCTCAATTGTTCTTACTTCCTAGTGACAAAGTTAAACTTCCTAAAGTTTCATTGTGCAGATTATTACTCGAAAATTGCCCACCAAACATTGCGGAATTCGGAGATCTTTCACTCACCTCCGTACCGTACCTCACGATCTTTGCCTTTGGTCTCAAGTCTGTTTTAGTAGTACATAAAGGGACAACGATAGAGGGCGCAATGTGCCAAGGAGAACTGCAGGTTGCTGTACAGGTCGAGTTAAGTTCGGGCGGCCTGTTGTTGTTGACACATGTTTCTTGTTCTCGCGCTCGAACGGCCGGAACACGACTCAAGAACATTGCTCTCGAAACAGGATTACACACCACCTCCTCGTCAGGGTTTTACAGGAACACACGGAAAAACTCGTGAGATTTTGATTTTTGAACAGCTGCAAAAAGTAGAGAGATGGCTTCCAAAGCCATAGACAATGGGAAGTTTTGCAAAATTAACATTAATTATTTTCCGTAACACAGAAATAAATGTTCCTGTTTAAATAGAAAAGAATTCAGCCCATCCAAACATTAACCCTCGAATAACGTAGCCTACATGGACGCCGCCATGTTGCATGTTGCTTGTCACTAACTACCAGCGATAACCGGTTGTTTGTTCCCGGCGTTCAAGCGGCCGACCCGGCCACGAACAACAAATCGAGCTGTTCGTGAACATACAGGAACAAGCCGCCCGAACTCGGCCTGTACAGACATACTACTCGTTGTTAGCGCCCTTAGAAAACAGTGCAAAATAGGACTGAAATAGCGCCGCCTGTTGACTCTCGTGAAGAGATCTCCGTTTTTACTGGAAATTCAAGATTATCACTTTTCGTTTCAATTTCATTGGGGTTAGCCACGAAACTCTTTCTTTATTTCTCTTTCAAGGAAGATACCCCCAAAACAGCAGTAAAACTAAGCGCACATTTCTGAATGAAGCCGCCCGCCAGTATCCAAAATAGGCCCGCAATTTGGGGCTCTTTGTGAACTTATACCCGAACTGGAAACTATCAGTCCCAAATTTGGAATTTATAGAAATATTTCTACGATGCCTCCTGATTATGGCATGTTTTATTGTAAAAACTCCGTGGGATCACAAAATATTAATGAGCTGGAGCGCAGAAATACAACCATTTGGTGAAATACACCCTTTAGTACACGAAGCAAAAGCGTAACGATGAACTCAGCCACGGCACTGATTGATTGAATCAGAAGAGGGCGCTATGTACATTTCGTGATTGTGATGAGTGTAAACGAATGAGAGGTGAAACACGCAGTTATCAGGCAACCCCACATCTGAACGATTCAATTTCCTTGAATTCAATAGAGACTGAAAGTAAAAGGTCACGAAGCGAGCTTCCAGAACCCTCGCTTGTCCTCCTATGGGGATTTTACGTTGGGCCGCCCTATTACGTTCAATAATTTTTGGAAGACCAATTCCTAACTGAAACCACCCCACGAAACACTAATGTTGGAATTTTACCTTTGTCTTCTTCAAATAATATTTGGGAAAAGTCACATGTAGATAGCTAAAAAACGAGTTCTCTTTTAACGACCTTTCACTTCCGGCGACATCATACCTAGGTCTCCATGTTCATGTACATGCGTTTGTTTTCACTGCCAGTGCTTACGTGAAAACGAGATTGTGCAACGTTGCAAAGATTTACCTACTTGCAGTCGATGGGTTCTATTCCGTTGAGTTGACATCACACAAATCACAGTTGTTGTCAGCAAAGGTTAAATAAAAGATTAAAATCTTTCGTACTTGAAGGAGAATGTTGCTTTCAGTTTATTGCTTATAAACTATAAGACTGTGTAAATTATTTAGATCTGTATTTTATTTCGGCTTTTACCGACCATAAACGTTAATCTGCGTACGAGACTGCCTCATTGCACTGTTCTTCATGTATTTTAGATTTTGAAAGTGATGGGTCAATTTATGGCAGGATATTTCTCTTTTAGGTCAGATGATATTTAAGTTTCTATACATTGATATACCAGCAAATATTTTCCAAAGCCCCTTTTCCGAGTTGGATTTTTTAATTAAGAAGTAACTGAACGAAAATATATTACAAATTCTAAAATCTTTGCACGTTATTTTTCCTATCCAACGGTTCTATCAAGGGTCAACTTTCAGGCTTTTAAGTCTGTAGAAATCAACCAGCGGGAATCCTTCCTCGAAACCTAAAAAAGGGTTCAGGTTGAAAGACTGATTCATAGGAACCTCGAATCGTTACATTTTGGGCGGCAGCGGTGGGACGGATTTTAAAAGCAGAGTGGTCTTCATATAAAGAAAGATGAAACGCCAAGTTTCTGAAATCCGTGACCAATCAAGGAAAGAGGTTTTTGAGGGACAATGATAAGGTTAGCGACACTTCAATCACAAATTCTGAGGAAATCCAACTGAGGGAAGACGGAGATGCAAGTTTGATCATTTTGTCAATGGTCCTTCCAAATAAAACCTGATTAAATAATAGAACGGCAAGAGGTTTTCGACGGGATGAAAGATTAATTCATGGTTCTACAGAGGGAATTAGAGAAAACGAAAGCGAAAGCAGTAAAGTAGTAACATGCGACCCCAGAAATAGAGGACAAGAGTTTAAGAAATGCAGAGTCTGAAAGCCAAAGTGAGAATCAAACCGACCGTGTATGAGTACGGAACAAGCTCACGGAACCATTATGCCTTACTATTTGAAATGGTAGCAGAAATGAATGAATGGGGTGACAATTAGGCTCAGGCCATGCATTGGGCGGCAACCCTGCGAGAAGCAGTGCAAGCCGTTTTACGCGACTTGGACAAAGACACGTGTAGAAATTACAGAGCGTTGGTCAACGCGTTATCTGTGGATTCTAAACTGTTCTGAGTTAAGTTAAAGAATCGGCAGCGAAAGAGAGAGGAAACTTTTCCAGGCTACCGGCCGTGTAGCAGCTTGTCCGTTTTGCGTATCACTCTGCTTCATAAGACTTGCAAGAGACATTAAGTATAAATGAACATTTCATCGACGCCCTTTGTGACAACGAGGCAAGATGGCGAGGGTTTCAGTCAAAGCCAACAAACCTGGACGACGCTGTTCGAATTGCTGTTGAATTAGAGGCATTCAAAGCAGCCGACAGACAAAGATAATACACCTCATAACAGAAAGATGGTAATGGCAGTTTCGTCAGAGCAAGAGGAAAAGACTGAAAAAAAAGAGACAGATGTACTCAAGAGTAAAATTTTAGCAATGTCTGCTGAAATTAGCAAGATGACTCAGTCAAGCAAGATGTTGAGAACTGTGTGGAGAAGGATAGCCAGAAGTAGATGCAACAATCGAGTTGAAAGAATGATTCATACGACCGGCAGAATGGGGACTGATGGAGACAGAATAGACAACCTACAGTGTGCTGGAATTGCAATGAGCTACGGGCATTTCGCACGTGAGTTTCCCAAACAAAGAGAAAAGAGAAGTAACCCAGAAATTGCAAGCAAAGATACGTCGGCCCCGATGCACAAGGTAATGACATGGATGAGGCTTATTAAAGTAGGCCTACCGTCAGACCCACGCGTACAAGTAGGAGTGTTGACTTGCATTCCAAGAAAATGTGAACAAAATTCTGGATGCTGTTCGGCAGGGTCTTTTGTCAGTTCCAATTGCGTGGCATACACAACAAGAGGAAATCACGCTATTTCAGGAAATAATGTGCTGTGGACATTCAGTTTTCAGTGCTCCATGCCTCCCGTGAAAAAGTAACATCCGCGCTGAATTGCTGCACGAAAGAGCAGGTCGTGCTGTATTATGGATCATCGCGGTCTTTGCCAACATTCGGAGGGAAAAGACGTTTAGTCAAATCCAAGGAGCCCCCTGAGATCTTAAGGTGGCCCTGGTGACCAACGGTGTTTGGCTTCCCATACGGGCCTGCAACCACCGTTGGGGCCAGGGGGGGGCTTTTACAGATGAAAACATATTGTCAGTCTTTTTCTAGAAAAAAATGCCTCCCTGCACCTCATACCACCGTGAAAGTCCTACGCAACTACCATGATCTACAATGTAGGTTTTTTTTTACAAAAATGGACTCGCGAATGATATCGCCGGCGATAGGCGGGTTTAGAGAAACTAATTCCTAAGTGGGTCATCCCCGGCCAGTGTTAGATTCAAATCTGCGCTTTACGCTGGCTTCTAAGTTCGTCGGGGTTGCGATGCCCCAAGTTCCTTGCCTTTAATACAACAAGGGACGTTTTAACCTTTTCAAGTTCGCTTGTGCACGGCACGGTCTCCACTCTACAGGTGAAGATAAATGCTTTGATTCTAATTAAGCCCTTCCTATTGCGTTTCTGACAAAGAGGTTCTACACTTCGAAATACTCATGTAGTCCAGTTCAAAATCGTCCAACAATCGCAAAATAAAAGGCTCTTGACCATAATTTACCATTGGACTTCAATCTGCCATTTGCAGAATCTATTTGCGTTCAGTAGCGAAATTGAGTGCCCAAAAGTAATTCAGACTAATTAATCAAATCCAGATTCTGCATGTATAATTCCTGTTTTGTTGTATCGTAGCATTTGTCTCGACATCCCAATTAACGGATATTATGTAAAAACAAAAAAAGTTTCTTTAATCAGTAAAAACATTTCTTCACTCAGACTTAGTGTATAAAGCGAAGAATTGACTAGCCCATACCAACTGAGAGTGAAAATGAAACACTCATCTCTCCAAAATGCTACATTTCAAAATCTAGTTAAGAGGTATGAATACAGATTTTGATTAGCGGTAGTTGGGTGAACATTTTCTGTTTTTTTTTTATCATAACCAAGTTCCAAAGCTGCGTATTCACCAGAGCGTGGCAAGTTTGAACAAACTCACTGAATATTAAAAGGGTTTGCGATTCACCGCCAAATAAACACATTATTTTTGTGTCCAGGATCTCAACACAAGAATTTTCTATGGCAACACTTTAAGTACAGTAAAACCCTCTTATATCAAAATTTCTTCGAGCAAAAGCATTCGTGTTTCCAGTTTGATTGCTTTATATATAAACGTTCAAAATAACTGTGCCGAATAGTATTCACAGGTGCCTTCGAATACTTTAAAACAACACCCAGGAACAATGGGTTAATTTTAATGGTTCGTCCCGGTTTTAAAAGGGCTAAATTCTTTTAACGGTTTTCTTTCTTTTTTTATTCACATTCTTTATCCTGATGAAGATAAAATCTTCTGAATTTTGTGTAGGATACAATGATTTTCATATTTTTTTAGGCCTAATGCTCGGAGGAGTTTCCACTTTATACATATTTCTGTTCAGGCCAAAATGACTTTCCATGTCTTGCTACTTTCCACGAATTTCTTTCAAAGAAAAAATACACTTTTAATATCAACTTCCAAATTACTAGCATCTTAATTACGAATGGCAGCGACAAGTTAAGGTACGGTGTTTCTTTCAATGTTTCTGCCGGTGTCTCTCCACTCCCGGCTTGAGAAGAGTCCACAACCTTTTGTCAACAAGCCCAAAACTACCCCTCATCATCCGGGGGCTTAAACTATGCAACTTGCAGCGTGCAACTGTATTAGAGCACTACCAAGATTACACAATATATTTGTACATCATACGATTAGTAGATCATTCAATGGAACTCTACAAAATGCACTTTCCAATAACACTGGATACTATTTCATTCCTTTCCTGTTGTAGCTTTAGTAAGATCGATCCCATCTCGTTCCATTCTCATACCTAAATATTTGGCTGAAAGGAATGCAGGAAAATAAGGAAACCAAAATGACATGTCACTACTAGTGATAATTTAACCACCGTCCATTTGAAATATGACTTAACACTCAACATCTTCATCAAGATTTATCCTTTAAGCTTTCTCTATATACATCAATCTGCAGTCTGTAGGTCAACTCCTATTCCATCTCTTCAAATGCTTCCGCTTCACTTTCACGTTCATCCTCATCTTGTTTCTGTGCAGCCTTCCAATGCGTTGATCAATTTTTAACTCCCAGTTCCTCCACGAGGAGAACATCTGGACAATCGTCCTCTGCTGTGTCATGCTCTCTGGCGTCATCTTCATGAAGATAGACATCCTCCATTCCTTTGCATGCCGGTAAATCACTTTCCAACTCTTCCTCCTCTTCTTCATATTCATTCAGTTGGAAAATTTTGTCTTCGTAAATGGTCGGCATGACATTGAATAGACTCGTGGATTTCACCCTGGGGTATTCCATGTATCTGTCCACCAGGTCTTGGTCAATCTCTCTCTGTTGTAGCCGACTGGATGTTAGCCTCGGCGTGGCGGTTGAACTCAGGGAACTTGACCGAGATCGTTCTTCTTCTGCATCCTTCTCTCTCAGATCCCTTTGTAGGGATTCTTCCACTCGATCCTGTCTCTCCCTCAAGAGGTCCAACTCCTCCAAGATTTGGTAGGACTCTGAGAAGACGTTGGAGATATCTTCACAGATCCTCCTGGTCTGTTTCTGGACTATTCTGGAGAGTGAAGCGATGGCTTCGGCTTTAGTTTGCCCCGACTTTGATAGTGGCACGGGACCGCGACAGATCCGGGCAAACTGCCGCAGAGCTCTTTCGCTCTGGTTGATGGTGCTCTTACATAACGTCTCTATATTTTGTAGGTCCTGGATAACACCAACAGTACGATACTGCTCGACGATAGCCTTCCAGTCCATCATGATGGCTGTTTCTTTCTGGAACTCATCCATTCTTAGGTAACACTCTGACTCATAATCGTCTTCATCATGGTCTTGACACAAAGTGGACCATTCACCAATTGCAGCTAGTTGCCACTGCTCATGCTGTTGGCGTTCGTACTCCATTTCCTGTTCGGCTGTTATCATCATATCATCTGCATCCATTGAATTTTTAGAAGACTTTGGAGTTATCGGTTGATTCTGTTTCGCACAATTTGGTGGTGAGACTTGATCTAACGTGGGAGCCATTTCATCTCCCTTCGCTGCCTTTGTGTTATGTTCATCAACTCTTCCCGACGCGTGAGTTGGGTTTCTTTCGTCATCATCTACCTCATCCAAATTTTCCCCAGGGTTCAACACCTTACCAGAGCCTCGTGAATCCTTCAAGGAGAAGTGTCTCTTCTCATTTGTAAGTTCCAAAGACTCGGCTGTGTCAAGGACTAACACGTCTCTGACAGCTTGTTCCAATCCAGCTTCCACTACTCTCACTGCACTGGAGACTGATAATGAATCCCCTCCTCCGTTTTCTCGTCTGGTGCCTCTTGAAGTCTTCGGTCTTGGGGGAAGGGGTTCTACTTTTGATGTCTTCGTTGATCTTCCTGCATATTCGCGCTGGGTGTCGTTGTTTGCGAGGATTTGTTTATGTCCTGTGACAACTAATTCCTTCTGTTCGAAAGTGTCACAAACTCCCCTTGACTTGACACTGACTCTCTTTTCCTCATCAAGATTGTCATTGGAGCTTCCTGGCTCGTTGATTGTTTTTGATCCAAGGGTCTGAGGATTCAGCACTTCAGCGCATTCTCTGATCCACATATTGACCTCATGACCTGACAGCTCCAGTGTCTTCACAGCAGAGGGTCTATCTTTCCGTTCACTTTCACTTCTGAGTCCCCTCGATGTCTTTGGTCTCGGTGGAAAGGCGATAACTTCTCTTGAGATACCTTGAATCTCATCTTGTTCAAGTCCAATATGTGTGACTCTTCTCTCTCTCCGACGCCATTCATCAAAGTCTTGTTTTATCATCTGCCTAGATGGAAGACCTAGGCTTGGGCTCTCTTGGTCGTTTTCGTCCTCCAGATCGAACACAGAGAGCTCTGTTGCCTTGGGTTGAGCAGGAGCCTCGTGACCAGCCGTTGGCGATGTCACGGTAGGTTTTATTGGGGGTGATAGTGGTATGAAGGGTGCCACTTTAGCTTGTCTACGGCGTCTCCATCTACTAAACGGAAGGCCTGGTAGGTAGAGGCAGCAAATCGGTTGGTCATTCTCATCGGCCTCTCTGTGTTTGCTTCGGGCATTGGAGTTTCCACAAATCCCGTCAACCTTTTAAATGATGATAACCAAAACAACAGACTCAATTGGATCGAACGAAATAATTGTTTTATATGATCTAGGATTGAACCCAGTATTTAATTTAAAATGTTTTCTCCTCGTAAGCCTGCAAAGTTATTGTTTGAGATATAGAGCTACAGGTTTCAACAGTCCTTTCATGAAATCATGAGTCCACAAGTGCACATTTATTTTTAACTTGTTGACCTATTTCACCGTAAGTATTTTCAACAATTCATTTGAAAGTCTTCTAATCATCATTATTTATTTTGGTACGCAGAAATATAAATCTCAAATAAATTCATTAAAACAGTTTTCGTACATTAATATTTCAAAGTTCCAAGGTAAAGTAGCGTGGCTTACTAATTTGTCGGGATAATACTCAGGTTTAGGATAAGATCTTCGCCTAGCCCAAGTCTCACTCAGTCTTGTGGAGGACGGGCAGTGGATATCAGATGGAATGCAGGAGGTTGTAGAAAGAACCTGTTGAAGTTACAATATCAGCAAGGCTTAAAAATAAGACAATTCAACCACAAATACCGTTAATACAATGGTGAGCATTATCTTAGAACAATCAGTTTGAAATTAGTTTTCTTGGACTTCTGTATCCTGGAGGGTTCAAATAATTATCTACTTTTACAACACAACGCTTAATAAACACGTATCTCCTCTTGTTAGCTTTAAACGTTAACGTTAACTCTTGTTAACTTTAAAGTTTTCTGTTACCTATAGTAAACAAAACTTGCATGTATTTTTTGTGGAGGATAACCCAACGGTTCGAGTATGATGAGTGTTTGAAGCTAGTTTGCCTTTGAGCACTTGGATATTACATGTATTTTTGTGTTTTGTACCACGTTAAATTTTTTTTAAAAGATTTACCTGTACTGCGGTCCGAGAGATCCCTGACTGATTGGGACGGACATGCCTACAAATCCAGCTAGTCATCTGCTGGTAGTAAGCAGACATCTGTGAAATTCAGTAATAGATTTGTTGGATTTTGGAAACAAATTTTGTCTCAATCAAACCATTCTTTTTGTATGGAGCGACAGGTATTAAATTTGTTTATAGTCTTCGTGGAAATCGTGGAGGCTTATGATCATCGATGAAATCTTGACCTCGCTTCCGTGTTCAGCTTCATATTCCAGCTTCTTTATCTTTAGTCCCAGAGTTTAAAGATTTTGGCTCTTCATCGGCAATTTTTTGACAAGAACATGAAGCTTTAACATGACACCAGTGGTTGTAGTATTTTTTTCTAATACTAAAAAGGGCATTGACAAGAGCCATAATCAGGACCGCACATACAAGACTGATGCCTGAGACGAAGCTAAACTTTGATGCATGGTCAATATTATGCACATTTTGCTTGAGATCGGATGAATTCGTTGAGGGAAGCAGCAATGGTTGACATCAGGTTTTTTTGGAAACGACTGCGTTTCTTTTTTTCTTTGTGATGGGGTAGTACTTTGTATAATGCATGGGGCAGGCATATTCTGCACAGGCCTAGAATTTTCTCGTTTCCTTGAATTAACAGTATTTTAACCCAGACACTTCAGTATTCCGTTTGCAAATTTAGTTTAGCTTTTGCGTGTGAAAAATGTGGTATTTCGATTGTGTCCATTATTTCCCCATAAACATCTCAGCATAAGTTATTACAACAAAACCTTCTCAAACAGTTTGCCGAAAAATTCTTACTTTTTGTTAAAGAAACTTACCGATGATGTACATGTATTCTCCATCATGATCCTAATATTTGTTTCTCGAAACGTCAACAACTATCGATAAATTCGCAAAAATCGCTGAGGTAATCACAGTAGGATGTTCAAAGAACGGCAGTAAAACAAAATCTGTCGGTTTGTTGTTTTCAGTGCACTGCGGAAATGGTGCGCGTACAAAGAACAGCAGATTTCATGGGGTCAAGTTGCTATGAGACAAAACGCGCACGCTAATATTGCCTTTATGACGCCACACATATCGTAACGCTACCCAACAATGGGTGCGTTCGATTAGCTTTCACGTGTAAGTCAAACTTACACGAGAGCGTTCGTTTAGCCATCACGTGATTCTCGTGCCTGCCCTGGTGTCAGCCATTACTACCCTGGCTGGCGAGCGGGTCTCTGGAGGCTGCCCGAGTGTAATGACGTCACGGATGGACTGTTCGTGATGGAATGATGATGGAACGTCGCGGGGACTTCACCTTTTTCCCAGAATGCCTTGGCGAGTACACTGCAGCGTTCGATTACCCTCATCTCGAGGCTTCCCTTGGTGTAACACCGGTGTCTTCAGGGAAGCTAATCGAACGCACCCTATAAGAAGCAGAGACAGTCCGGTTCGTGACTTCGTCACAAAGGCGGACGCACCACGATTTACAGGCTCCCATTGGACGATCGCTGAAGTTGCACGTTAACTTCCGGTTCCATGGTTCCATGTAAACGGCGATGAATGCATGTAAATCTATGTGCAGAGCATCATCCACTCAGAGACGGATCCACAACCAATTCCAATTGCGTGACATACACAACAAGAGGAAATTACACTATTTAAGGAAATAATGTGGTGTGTGGAAAAAGTAACATCCTCGCTGAATTGTTGCACAAAAGAGCAGGTCGTGCTGTATTATGGATCATCGCGGTCTTTGCCAACATTCGGAGGGACAAGACGTTTAGTCAAATCCAAGGAGCCCTCTGAGATCTTAAGATGGCCCGGGTGACCAACGGTGTTTGGCTTCCCATACGGGCCTGCAACCACCGTTGGGGCCGGGGGGGGGGCTTTTACAGATGAAAACATATTGTCAGTCTTTTTCTAGAAAAAAATGCCTCCCTGCACCTCATACCACCGTGAAAGTCCTACGCAACTACCATGATCTACAATGTAGGTTGTTTTTTTACAAAAATGGACTCGTGAATGATATCGCCGGCGATAGGCGGGTTTAGAGAAACTTATTCCTAATTGGGTCATCCCCGGGCAGTTTTAGGTTCAAATCTGCGCTTTATGCTGGCTTCTAAGTTCGTCGGGGTTGCGATGCCCCAAGTTCCTTGCCTTTAATACAACAAGGGACGTTTTAACCTTTTCAAGTTCGCTTGTGCACGGCACGGTCTCCACTCTACAGGTGAAGATAAATGCTTTGATTCTAATTAAGCCCTTCATATTGTTTTTCTGACAAAGAAGTTCTACACTTCGAAATACTCATGTAGTCCAGTTCAAAATCGTCCCAACAATCACAAAATAAAAGGCTCTTGACCATAATTTACCATTGGACTTCAATCTGCCATTTGCAGAATCTGTTTGCGTTCAGTAGCGACATTGAGTGCCCAAAAGTAATTCAGACTAATTAATCAAATCCAGATTCTGTATGTATAATTCCTTGCTTTGTTGTACCATAGCAACTTTCTCGACATCCCAATTAACGGATATTATGTAAAAACAAAAAAAAGTTTCTTTAATCAGTAAAAACATTTCTTCACTCAGACTTAGTGTACAAAGCGAAGCATTGACTAGCCCATAACAACTGAGAGTGAAAATGAAACACCCATCTCTCCAAAATGCTACATTTTAAAAATCTAGTTACGGGCTATGAATACAGATTTTCATTTTCGGTACTTGGGTGAAAATGTTCTGTTTTTATACAATCATAACCGAGTTCCAAAGCTGCGTATTCACCATAGCGTGGCAAGTTTGAACAAACTCACTGAATATTAAAAGGGTTTGCGATTCACCCTCAAATAAACACAGTATTTTTGTGTCCAGGATCTCAAAGCAAAAATTTTCTATGGTAATACTTTAAGTGCGGTAAAAACCTCTCATATTAAAATTTATTCGAGCAAAAGCATTCATGTTTCCAGTTTGATTGCTTTATATATAAACGTTCAAAATACCTGTGGCGAATTGTATTCACAGGTGACTTCGAATACTTTCAAACAGCACCTGGGAACAATGGGTTAATTTTAATAGTTCGTCCCGTTTTTAAAAAGGTTAAATTCTTTTAAAGGTTTTCTTTCTTTTTTTATTTACTTATTCTTTATCCTGCTTAAGATAAAATCTTCTGAATTTTTGTCAAGAATACAATGATTTTGGTATTTTCTTTTAGGTCTAATGCTAGGAGTTTCCACTTTATACATATTTCTGTTCAGGCCAAAATGACTTTCCATGTCTTGCTACTTTCCACGAATTTCTTTCAAAGAAAAAATACACTTTAAATACCAACTTCCAAATTACTAGCATCTTAATTACGAATGGCAGCGACAAGTTAAGGTACGGTGTTTCTTTCAATGTTTCTGCCGGTGTCTCTCCACTCCCGGCTTGAGAAGAGTCCACAACCTTTTGTCAACAAGTCCAAAACTACCCCTCATCATCCGGGGGCTTAAACTATGCAACTTGCAGCGTGCAACTGTATTAGAGCACTACCAAGATTGCACAATATATTTGTACATCATACGATTAGTAGATCATTCAATGGAACTCTACAAAATGCACTTTCCAATAACACTGGATACTATTTCATTCCTTTCCTGTTGTAGCTTTAGTAAGATCGATCCCATCTCGTTCCGTTCTCATACCTAAATATTTGGCTGAAAGGAATGAAGGAAAATAAGGAAACCAAAATGACATGTCGCTACTAGTGATAATTTAACCACCGTCCATTTGAAATATGACTTAACACTCAACATCTCCATCAAGATTTATCCTTTAAGCTTTCTCTATATACATCAATCTGCAGTCTGTAGGTCAACTCCTATTCCATCTCTTCAAATGCTTCCGCTTCACTTTCACGTTCATCCTCATCTTGTTTCTGTGCTGCGTTCCAATGCGTTGATCAATGTTTAACTCCCAGTTCCTCCACGAGGAGAACATCTGGACAATCGTCCTCTGCTGTGTCATGCTCTCTGGCGTCATCTTCATGAAGATAGACATCCTCCATTCCTTTGCATTCCGGTAAATCACTTTCCAACTCTTCCTCCTCTTCTTCATATTCATTCAGTTGGAAAATTTTGTCTTCGTAAATGGTCGGCATGACATTGAATAGACTCGTGGATTTCACCCTGGGGTATTCCATGTATCTGTCCACCAGGTCTTGGTCAATCTCTCTCTGTTGTAGCCGACTGGATGTTAGCCTCGGCGTGGCGGTTGAACTCAGGGAACTTGACCGAGATCGTTCTTCTTCTGCATCCTTCTCTCTCAGATCCCTTTGTAGGGATTCTTCCACTCGATCCTGTCTCTCCCTCAAGAGGTCCAACTCCTCCAAGATTTGGTAGGACTCTGAGAAGACGTTGGAGATATCTTCACAGATCCTCCTGGTCTGTTTCTGGACTATTCTGGAGAGTGAAGCGATGGCTTCGGCTTTAGTTTGCCCCGACTTTGATAGTGGCACGGGACCGCGACAGATCCGGGCAAACTGCCGCAGAGCTCTTTCGCTCTGGTTGATGGTGCTCTTACATAACGTCTCTATATTTTGTAGGTCCTGGATAACACCAACAGTACGATACTGCTCGACAATAGCCTTCCAGTCCATCATGATGGCTGTTTCTTTCTGGAACTCATCCATTCTTAGGTAACACTCTGACTCATAATCGTCTTCATCATGGTCTTGACACAAAGTGGACCATTCACCAATTGCAGCTAGTTGCCACTGCTCATGCTGTTGGCGTTCGTACTCCATTTCCTGTTCGGCTGTTATCATCATATCATCTGCATCCATTGAATTTCTAGAAGACTTTGGAGTTATCGGTTGATTCTGTTTCGCACAATTTGGTGGTGAGACTTGATCTAACGTGGGAGCCATTTCATCTCCCTTCGTTGCCTTTGTGTTATGTTCATCAACTCTTCCCGACGCGTGAGTTGGGTTTCTTTCGTCATCATCTACCTCATCCAAATTTTCCCCAGGGTTTAACACCTTACCAGAGCCTCGTGAATCCTTCGAGGAGAAGTGCCTCTTCTCATTTGTAAGTTCCAAAGAGTCGTCTGTGTCAGGGACTAACACTTCTGTGACAGCTTGTTCCAATCCAGCTTCGACTACTCTAACCGCACTAGAGACAGATAGTGAATCCCCTCCTCCGTTTTCTCGTCTGGTGCCTCTTGAAGTCTTCGGTCTTGGGGTAAGGGGTTCTACTTTTGGTGTCCTTGTTGATCTTCCTGCATATTCGCGCTGGGTGTCATTGTTTGCGAGGATTTGTTTATGTCCTGTGACAACTAATTCCTTCTGTTCGAAAGTGTCACAAGCTCCCCTTGACTTGACACTGACTCTCTTTTCCGCATCAGGATTGTCATTGGAGCTTCCTAGCTCGTTGATTGTTTTTGAGCCAAGGAGCTTTGGATTCGGCACTACCTGCGTTACTTCACCGCATTCTCTGGTCCATATATTGACCTCATGACCTGACAGCCCCTGTGTCTTCACAACAGCGGGTCTATCCTTCTGTTCACTTTCACTTCTGAGTCCCCTCGATGTCTTTGGTCTCGGTGGAAGGGAAACGACTTCTCTTGAGATACCTTGAATCTCATCTTTTTCAAGTCCAACGTGTGTGACTCCTCTCTCTCTCCGACGCCACTCATCGATGTCTTCTCTCATCATCTGCCTCGATGGAAGACCTAGGCTTGGGCTTTCTTGGTTGTCTTCGTCCTCCAGATCAAACACAGACAGCTCCATTGCCTTGAGTTGAGCAGGAACCTCGTTACCAGCCTTTGGTGATGTCACGGTAGGCTTTCTTGGGGGTGCTAGTGGTATAAATGGTGCCACTTTAGCCCGGCTACGGCGTCTCCATCTGCTAAACGGACAGCCTGGCAGGTAGAGGCAGCAAGTCGGTGGGTCACTCTCATCGGCCTTGCTGTGTTTGCTTCGGGCACCGGAGTTTCCACCAATCCCGTCAACCTTTTAAATAACGATAACCAAAACAGTACACTCAATTGGATCGGACAACATGATCTAGGAATGAATTCAGCATTTCATTTGAAATGCCTTCTCTGCCTAAGCCAGCAAAGTTATTGCTTCAGAAATAGAGCTACAAGTTTTACAATCTTTTAATAAAAGTCCACAAGTGCATTTTTTAACCTGATGACATATTTCACCTCAAGTATTTTCAACAATTCATTTGAAAGTCTTCTAATCATCATTGGGTATTTTGGTGCGCAGAAATATAAACCTCAATAAATTCATTAAAACGATTTTCAAAGTGTCAAGGTAAAATATAGCGTGGCTTACTAATTTGTCAGGATAATACTCAGGTTCAGGATAGGATCTTTGCCACGCCCAAGTCTCGCTCAGACTTTTGGAGCACGGGCAGTGGATATCAGGTGGAATGTAGGGGGTCGTAGAAAGAACCTGTTGAAGTTAAAATATCAGCCAGGCTTAAAAATAAGACATAATTCTACTATACCGTTAATGCAATGGTGACCATTATCAAATCAATCAAATTAGTTTCCTGAGACTTCTGTATCCTGAATGGTTCAAATGTTTATTTACTTTTACAACACAACGCTTAATAAACATGTATCTCCTCTTGTTAGCTTAAACAAAAAGTTTTCTGTTACCTGTAGTAAACAAAACTTGCTCGTATTTTTGTGTGTGTAAGGAATAACCAACCGGTTGAAGTACAATGAGTGTTGGAACTAGTAGTTTTGTGTTTTGTACCCCGTGGAATTTTTTTAAAGATTTACCTGTACTTTAGTGCGAGAGATCCCTGACTGATTGGGACGGATATGCCTACAAATCCAGGCAGTCATCTGCCGGTAGTAAGCAGACATCTGTGAAAGTCAGTAACAGAGTTGTTGGATTTTGAAAACAATTAAGTTTTTGTTTCAGGCAGACTATCCCTTTTCATATGGAGGGACAGACATTACATTGTTCATAGTCATAGTGGAAATTGTGGGGGTTATGTGGTCATCGTTAAAATCTTTCCCTCGCTTCTGTGTTCAGCTTCGGATTCCAGGTTCACTGGGCTCTCTGAAGTCCCGGAGTTTAAAGATTTTTGCTCTTCATCGTCAAATGTTTTGACAAGAACATGAAACTTTGTTAATATGAAACCAGTGATTGAAGTATTTTTAATTTTTTTCCAATGCTAAAAAGGGCATTGACAAGAGCCAAATCAGGACCGTACATACAAAACTGATGCCTGAGACAAAGCCAGATGAACTTTGATGCATATCCATTACACATATTTTGCTTGAGATCGGATGAATTTGTTGAGGGAAGCAGCAATGGTGGATATCATCAGGCTTTTCCAGAAGCCAGTGCGTTTCCTTTTCCGTGATGGAGGTAGTATTTTGTATGATGCGTGGGGCAGGCATATTCTGCACAGGCCTTCTCCACGTTTCCTCGATTAACAGTATTTTTAAACTACACAATTCAGCATTCCGTGTGCAAATTTAGTTAAGCTTTGCGTGTGAAAAAGTGGCATTTCCATTTTTTTCGTTATTTCCCTATAAACATCTCAGCATAAGCTATCGCAAAAGCTTCTCAACCAGTTTCCGATAAATCCTTACTTTATGTCTAGGAAACTTACCAATGTTGTACTTATATTCTCCATCATGATCCTGATATCTGTGTCTCAAAATGTAGATAACTATCGATAAAATCGCAAAAATCGCTGAAGTAATCGCAGCAGGATGCTCAAGGAACAGCAGTAAAGCAAAATCTGTCAGTTTGTTGTTCTGAGTGCACTGCGGAAAAGGCGCGCGCACAAGAACAATGGACTTAACGGTGTCGAGTTGCTGTGAGACAAAAATGCGCATGCTGGTGTTGCGTTTATGACGACACACATATCGTAACGCTACGCAACTATGACCTCACTTGAAGCAACGGGCGTTGCTTATAAACGCGTAGTTGAGACAATAAAAGCACTCAGTGTATCACCCATTCCGAGGCGGGTCCTTGACGTTCTGGGGACCAAATTTGTTTCTGTTGTTGCCGGGGTTTTGTGTGTGTGGGGGTTTTTTTTTTCGTTATTGTTTTAAAATTTTAAGTTAGTGTTTTTTTTTTAACGCTCATAATTTGATAATCATGACACCTGCTTACATTATTTATTTGTTTACTAATTTACGCCATTTTATTGTCAGCCAACCAGTGGAGATTAGTGCGTTTCCGGTTAAGATAGCGAAAAGTTTTCGCACGAAGACACAAATATTCTCACTCTAAAGGATACATATATTTAAAAATAACATTTAAAAATAATATTATCCAAATGTCTTCGATGTCTCCCAAGTACAAAAAAATGCTGAAGTGAATCGCGCTTAATACATGTAGGTCAATATATCTTCTGCTACCTTATTTGCAAGCATGAACATTTATGCCTGTTACTTGAAATCAAATTGAAAATTTAAACAGAGAGAAACATCACAACATGGAGAGTGTCAAGATAAATTACGGTAAATAAAAGTGACTTTTTAAAATTTGTTTGTAAATATCAAAGTACATCACTAGACCCAAGATATAAACACCGGAGCCTGTCCCCAATCAAGGGGCAGTGGTTTGCGAAATTTAAGTGGGACACACCAGAGAGACCCTGTACAATTATACAGCATAAGTGAGAATTATTTGTGACTTGACCCTACGTTTTACTCTACAGCTGAACCGACTCATCTATCGACAACACCGTTAATTACTGTGGCTTCGGTAACGATCGGTGTTCTTTCAATTAATATTTTAAGTCCCACTGAAAAAAAAAACTTTTCAAAGTGAAGCCATAACAAGTTTTGTTCGTTTGATAAAAATCGGTCAAAGTACGAAGTTCTCCAATTTGGAGAGGAAGGACATAAACACCAAGTTTATGGTTGCAAAGAGATACATATAATATATAGATGCTATATAATATAAAATCTAGTAAACAGACCAAATTTAGTACCTTTATAAACATTTACAACCACAGCCAATGCCATTCCGTGTAAAATTACCGCTGAGCTATTATGTGAAAATTGAAGTGTACAAAACCATTAATGTTATCAAACCCTAGAAAATGCTAGATGAAGGGCTACGGTATCTCGATTTTCAAATTAGTTAGTGCATAATAACAAAAGTGCCAGTCACTAGAAAGTCTGTTGCTAAACTATTTTTTAGTTTTCTTCATGTCTCTTTACAATTATTCTGCCAAGTTTTGGTTTTATTCCCCCGAGTGTATGGATCTTGACCAGCCTTTTCTACTTTTTGATCCTTGGAAAATCCAGGAATCATGATACAGTAGCAAATACGAATGACAGCATGTTGGAACTGTTTACCAGTTGATCAAATGACTTCTTAATCAACCTCTTTCCAAGACGTGCAATAAATTTGAATGAACACGGAAATTTGTTTGAATTGTAATGATTTTTTCTTAGACAACGACTCAAATAAGATTCCTCAACAATACAAAATTCTAAAACGAAAAAACAGAAACATTTATTTGATTCGGAAGAATAAATGATTTTAAGGGTACAGAGGTTTATCTCAGGGACATCAATTTTATGGGCAAAAAAGCCGAAAAATGGGTCACATTCTGAGTAAGATTAGATAACTTAAGGCTATAAAAGGCTAATTCAGTCTATTTAGGAGTAAATATTTGACAATCGTAAGAGTCTAACAGCACTGTTATGTTGGTAATAAAACTTGAGTAAATAAGACTTTCTTGATGAAATAGCTGAGCAACATTTTTTCCAAGCATATAATTGCAGAGGAAAACGTTTTTATATGCAAATTTAATGCATGTTGTCACCTAAATATTTTTTGTGTCCGTAAAAGTCAAACACATGAACACATCGCATACGCAACGCACCCAAAAACATACATATGCAACGGCGCCTTGTATAACTCGGAGTCACAAATGATTTGTTTCCGAGATTTCAGAAGTCCATGGGCAACAAAACCGTGAGAAATATATTGCATATTTATTCCTTTCCATGGAGAGGGCCAAAAGTAGCTCGTGCTACATAACAGACTCATTTATTTTACATATAGGTATGTCTATATTTGATCAGTGCCAGTTTCTTTCATATCTTGCGTTAATTTACAAGATATTTTAATGAGACGCTTAAAGACAGAGTATACATAGCTTTTTGGGGGGGTAAAATAAACTGATACTTTTTTGGTAAATCATCTATTTAGAATAATGTAAATACCCTCTTGAATAAATGAGACTGTGGTTGTTGGTAACTAACGTTCAACTGACCAATCAAACTGCCCCTAAAATTATTCATATTCCGGATTATTAGTCAATCAGAGTGCTCTATCTAATTTTGGTAGCAAGATCGTTCAAGTCTGTAATTGCACACCGCCGAACACGCATAATGGGAGCGACGTTCCAATGACTGTTTCCGCCTGTTATTAAACAGCTAGACTTGACTTCAGTGGGGATCTTATTTCGTCCACTTACTACTATCAGTTCAGTTCAGAAATCCCGACTTGACGAATCTGCCAACCGTTTGTACACAGCGAATGGGCTCATCTACCAAAAGTGGTAGTAGCCAATCACATTGCTGGACTTGTTTTACGTCGTTCATACCTGCACTATAATGCGCAAGTTTACAAGTCTTACTACTTTGATTGGTTGAAATTCCGTATACGTTAGGCAAGATAATGTCGGTCATTTGTAATTATGAATAACTACATATCACCGACGGGGGGTCCGATTGGCTTATTCCGTCAACTTAAGTCCGACTTGATTCAAACCTGTTAAACTGCACGCCAAACCACACGGCACACGAATCGTGAAGGAGGTGGACCACACCCGGCCAATAGAGCCTAAAAGTTGAACCTTAAATGGCACACTTTCAGAACCCTTGCATAGAAAAAAAATGTGAACAATTTAGAATTTGTAATATATTTTTGTTCAGTAAAGTCTCAAAAATTCCAACATCGGAAAAAGGTTTGGAAAATATTGGCTAGTATATCAAGTTATAGAAACTGAAAAACTGCCTGACCTAAAAGAGAAACACCCAGCCAAAAATGGACCCATCACTTCCGAAAATCTAAAATCTAATAGTCCAGTGCAGTGGTCTTTCCGTAAACTTTCAGTAAACATCGAAATAAAAACAGATCAAAACACTCTACAAAACTCTACTCTTACGAAAGATTCTAATAGTTTATTTAAACTTTGATGACAACAACTACGTTATGTCAAATCAACGAAACATGGAACCCATCGACAACAGGCAGGTAAATCTTTGCTCCGTTTTACAATCTCATTTTCACGTAAGTACAGGGAGTGTGAGCAAACGTGCACGAACAAGGAGACCTAGGTATGATATCGCATAGACCCGTAAACAGGGCCCAACGAATACTCCTCCTTCATATACTTGGCCCTGTCCCGATTAATTGGGATTTCTTTCGAAAACTTTATCCGGGACATCCGGGGGCATAACTGAACATCTGCTTAATTTTATGAGCTGAAATTGCACCGGTTTGTTCACAACGTACGCTGAAAAAAATCCACTGGGTTGCTAATAGTAAAAAACTCGCCTTCTCCTAGTTTGGAGGAAAAAAATGTTGCCTTTTTTGCCGTTTTCCCACTCCGTACGAATTTTCGCCTGACTTGTACATTACACAGACTCCTTTGTGTATGGTTAAGTAATGGTACCCTGTACGAGAGCCCGTCTAGTTTGCACCCCGACTTCAGCACCTACGGATCTTGTTCAGATCTGCAAGAGTACCTGTCGATCTAAGTACTCGTAGAAAATTACGGCTGCTTTGTGTCGCAGCTATTACGCAACGACCTTGGCTGGTTCCCTGTCCAGTCACACGGTGTTTGCAGAAAATTATTGGTAGCGCAGGTCACCTTCTGTAACGTGACGCGAAAGTGACCAAACAGCCGTCGCTTTTGTGCAAGTAGGGCAAACGTCCGGAGTGGGAAAACGGCAAAAGAAGGCAACATTTTTTTCCTTTAAACTAGGAGAAGAATGGTACGTTCTTTTATTTGCATTTACACGAGCCCCTCACCAAAGCAACCAACACCCCCATGAAAAAATGGAATATTCTCGTTTCTCATTTTGTGTTAGTGAGGGTCACGTGGAGGTAAATCCGGCACTCTGATCGGTCGAGAGACCGTCAGAAAGGGTATGAATAACCTAGTCAGACCTAGTGCACTACTTTCATGTTGAACCGTTCAAGTGAATCGTGAAAGTTTGTACAGGTTTATCTCAAAATTAGAATTATATGCGGTCAAGTAATAAAAAGACAAGAGCAAAATGAACAAAACAGCAAAAGAGGACAAAGGAGCAAAAGAAAAGGCTAAATGAGACGGAAACGTGTCACAACTCTCCATCCAAAATATTAGCGCAGTATGAATTTTACATGTCTGCGTTTGCTCCCCAAAATTTCGTGCAAACTCTGAAAATGATTGTACTAGAAATCTTCTTTTAGATTTTAAGAAAATTTATTACAAATAAGTAACCAATTAAAATGTTCAAATACAAAAAAATACCAAGTTAATTTTTTATCAGTTTTTTCAAATATATACAAAAGATCGAAGGTTAATAACCCTAGTGTCAACCATAGGTGATGAAATTCTCCACATATTACCAAATATGGTTATAACCAACCCCCTCACCCCAAGCACACACCACAAGCCTGTAGACTCCCATAGGCCAGATCCCAACCATGCAATGCAGAATAAGGGCTGTTAAAAGATGATTATCCCCAAGATGTCCATAATTATGACCGGGAAATGACCTGGTATTAAAAAACATCCACCTAGCTGCTTGGAGTTATTTTGGGAGCTGGCTACTTCACATGTACAGCAGCATAATGAAATGTAGTTAGACAGGGGATCTGAGGGACGTATTAGTTGCCATAAGTACAGGTTCAGGCATAACCGTGAACTGACCTGGAGACAAAATCACCGCATGGAGAATAAAATCAGCCACATGGAGTAACAACGTTATTTTGTGGGCGTAGCTGCTTAATGCTTCTGTTCTAGCTTCTTCGTAATCCTATGCTATTTAGACACTTAAAACTCTACTAAGGAATGCTAATGTGGGGGACTGGAGATCCCCCGGTGAGGTAATTACTTTTGATGTGAATATGAACTCTGACCTACCAGTCTGTAACACAAGATCAATACATAAGTATGAGCGACCTTGCGGTGTGAAGACTTAACACGCTCGAAGCCCCGCCCTTTTGGCCAGAAGTCGCTTACATTGTATTACATTTTGGCAACTTAAGAAGTGACAGTTCCCATGCTCGAACCCTTCACCTTGGTGAACTGGCAGTCACAGCAAGATGGCTCCTGGTTGGATAACTTAAGCCCTTTTCCCGTTAGCTTTAGTGTTCATACATATCTGGGCAATCTTTTAGACGTCAGAGTAAGAAAATTATGATTATGCAGAGACATTTCTAAGGGTGAATTTACGGCGGACATACCGAATGTAACGTTTATTGTGATGTACATGTAAGCCATCATTCCAAAGAATGTCTTCTGTCTTTCTTGAAGTTTTCTCTTTTTTTTCATTTTGGTTATACAATTTCATTGCTGATTGACACCTGGCAAAATATCGAAGGGAATCAAGCCACAGTCGAACTGAGTCCAGCTTTTTTCTGGTTAAGCACCTCCTGTCCTCCTTAACTGGCGGACGGATCTCCACCCTCCTGACGAAGGACCGAACCGCAACACTCTAGTGTTTTATTTGCATGTCGAGTTCAACCGTAATCCATCCTACCCGGCTTTGAGATAGGCCAAAATAACACGGCCTAGTTTGAGGGTTAAAATCCGAGATTCCTCCCCCCCCACGCATACTAGTGAAGTCCCCTGCCGTGCACTTTAATGTTCCCTCACTGTGTATTTTTGCCTAACCACATTGAGGACAAAACCTGTGAATTCATTGTTAAATACTGGTACGCCTATACGTGCTAACAATCTCATAACATGTGATGTTGAACCCCTCAAACGACAAATCAGAACATAGTAGGCCTACGTAGAATTTCATCAAAACTTTCCAACATGTACGTAAACTTCAGATTTATGAATAGACAATGAGAGCTTCGTAAAATTACAAATACTGTGAAATGCAAAGCAAAGTATTGCTTTAGTTAGGCGCTAGGATGGAGGAAGGCACGCTAGGGCTGCATCACTTTTCCAGGCAGTTTATGTGCAAACCACAACACATCTGACATAAAAAATCCACCAAAAACACTCAAAAAACTGATTTAACATCTAATGAGGCAATTTGTACCGTTGATATAAAATTCAAGCGATATCTTTATGAAAATAAGCAAGGAATAACTTGGCTACTGCATTCAAATTCTTTTTCAGGCAATTTTCAATGGTAATTGTAGCAACTGACAAGTTATTTGTGTGTTTTTGTTGCCTATCTTAGAATGTCCCCGAATTGTGATAATCAACTACTTTGATTAAGCACTATTTCAACTTGGGCAGGATCGACTGGGCCCTATGCAATTTTGGTTGAAATATATCAGAATAGTTGGAATACATAGTTGGAATATAGAGGCTCAGAAAATGTCTATTCATTCGGTTGAGCGCCGAGGTGAAATAGAATGAATTGAATTTATCCTTGTTAGATACATGTAAGAGTAACGGCGAAGTGGTCAAGAGGGGCTATATAAAGATTGGGTCTGGCATGGTTGAGGCCTTCACGCTTGCACGCCGCTGTGACCTCCATTAAAAATTTTGCCATACTACATCGTGTTCTCTAGTATTTCAATCTTTAGATTACACGATGAGCTCAGCCGCTACGAAGGAAGACATTCAACAACTACTCGGTCAGTTCTCTTCTAAGCAAGCCAAGTTGTTCAAAGACAGACTGGCTGAAGTTTTAGCTAGTTTCGAAGCTAAGATAAAATCAGCTATTAATATTCAGTTAACATGGAAAAGAGAAGGGCCCAAGAGACATTATATGTCAACCAGTCTGTCTTGGACCAGTTGACAGAGGCAGACCATAAGAACGGTTGGGTTGCTTAATGCTTCGGCACGATATCATGCCACATTTGTCAAGGAAGCCGCTTCAGAGCTACAACGTTTAGACTGTGACACTGAATGTTCTGAACAACCGTACAAAGTAAATCCTTCGTCCGTCTTAATACAGAGTTCAGGTTTGGGACCAGTAAACAAATACCTCTGGAAACACGCGGTCGAATGCGGAGACGTCCGTACTGCTTTGATTTTCCTGTGAAAAGGCGGGTTTCTGTTCAAATTTGACTTAAAATCAGGATACCATCACGTTAGTATTTTACCAGACTATCAGAAGTATCTTGGTTTGGTATGGTATGAGAATGGGCTCCCATATTATGCAAATTTAAAGTATTGCCCTACGGCCCCCTTCGTCTTCACAAAGGTGGTTAGACCACAAATGTAGAAATGGGGAAGTGAAGGAAAATCAATCGTAGTATATTTAGTTGACGGGTTGGGATACGCAGCTAGCATACAAGAGGCTAATCGGTACAATGCCGAGGTCAAGAAAGATCTGGTTGACTCAGGTTTTGTTCTGAACACCAACAAAGGTGTGTGGAATCTCATATCCGAGATTGAATGGCTTGGCTTGCAGATTGATTTGCAACAGGGTTAATAAAATTACCAGAAAAAAGAGTCTCCAGTATTAGGGGTGACATTATCGCTCTGATAAAACCAAAGGGCTTGTTTTTAACCAAGGATTGTCAAGTTAGCGTTCACAAACTTGCCAGCCTATCTGGGAAAATTGTATTGGCGTACCTTGTGATCGGATCCATAAGTAAGATCATGACAAAGGTAATGTATTGTTGCATAGGATTCCTGGAATTCCAACACAATTCTTTTACACGTATGTTTCTCTGCCATAGGCCGTGTGGAAAAATAGTTTCTGCGGTTGCGCATGTGCAGCAGCCTGCAGTGTGCCGGCAGCTCGCAAAGTATACTAGCAGACGACGAAAGCGTTATTTTTTGGTGTTGGAGGTCCTATAATAAATTGTTTTCCACTTAATAACAAAGCGAGCGGAAGGGGTAAAATTTGGCAAGTGTGTGAAACAATTATGACAGATCTCTTCTGTCTAAAAATAAAATATTTGAAATGAGCAAATTAAAAGGAAAGGGAATTTTCACGAAAGAAAACTAATCGAAATCACGTTCAAATTTTGCTGAATAATGCAACGTTTGAAACTCCTTTTTGAAAAATTTATCCAGTTTTCCCAAAGAAAATTGCAATACTGCCTAAAAGACCAATACCTGCTGACATCGATCGTTACTGATATTTTGCGGCTGGCAAAAAGTCTGACGTTTTAAAAAAGCGTAATTTTCCATACCCCCAATAAGCAGTGTTTACGCCGAACACGCCACCAGTCGGTACTTCTAAGACACGTCGTGCTGGTACAGAGTGCCTGACCGATTTCCAGGGGTTGCACGGACGAAGCCGTGGGCCACGGATTGGCAAATTACCCTGTCAAGGCAGAATGCAAGCACATGTATTTTGTATAACGAGCAACCCACCAGAAAGTTCCGAGTCCAGACACAGACATTCGGCGATACAATGTCCGGTTAAGGACATGTCCGGTGTAAGAAGGACGTGTTCAACCGTTCCTTGGTGTCGGTACGGTGTTCTAGCGTGGTCCAAATCAACTTTACTCAACAGTGTTGCCAAATCTGTGCTGTAATCTCCAAAATCATTCAGATAAATACTATTACCTCCACAATACTTTCAGTGTCGTGAAATTGGTCCGAAATAAGAAAGGTCGCACCCGGAAATTGGCACAAATTCAGTTTGAGTGTTCCAAAAGGTGGTGCACGTGAATAAATCTCAGAAAGTTTTATGTCAATTCTTACTGACCTACAAGATCAATCGACGCTTTATCAACATTTTTAAGATCTACTTCTTTGTGATAATAGAGGCGAAATTCAGGGTGTATGTTGAAGACGTTCAACATTCTATTGATTGCATGTCTTCATAGCTTGCAGATCTCCATGTACCTTGAGGCTCTTCAATTTGTTCTCAATTGTGCCTCTAGAATCAAAGGAAATTCTTGGGAGACTCAGTTTAATTTGGACTTTTAAAGAGAGCGGATGGCACTCTCGTGAAGTACACGTACTTCCGAATAATAGCGGGAGTTATTCTGTTTACGGGGTCAGAAAACACTTGAAATGATAGGCCTGCATCAATTATAAGATTAATCAGAAGCATACTATATCTATAATAAAACGTATTATAAGGATATTATTTTGGCCCTGTATGGCATTGTTTCCTCTGATGTCCGTGGTGCCAGTTAGACGCTCCATTTTGAGAGTGGTATTACAACTGTGGGAATTGTATTTGTTTTGACCCAAAAGCTGTTGTAAATGGTTCAAAGTTGCTACATGGATGTCCTCCACACTCAAAAAGAAAAGGCTTTGAATTTTGTTTTGTTTTTGTTTTTTTGTGCTGGGACGGTAGAGTGGGATGCAACCGAGGATCTGACTGGCTATGAGCAGAGCTGATTTGGTTAATGCATGTTTAGTATACCCAGCAAGAAATGAGACCGAGGGGTACCCCCCAACATGTCCAATCCCTATACACATTCCAGACTATTGTTACTTAACACATCCCCCCAAGATGTCTGAAAGGAATTCCCCAGATTCCTGTGAGAAAATGACCAACACAAAGCAGGGGGGGTTCTCTCCGTCTCATACCTTGCTCCATATGATGTTTAGACATGTGTCTCTATGGTCAGCCCAAGCCACAAACATCAAAGGGGCACCACCCCATTGAAAGGGTGCTTGGAGGGTATTTCCATTGATAAGTGCAGGCCTGATGTAAACAATCACTTGGGAGGCACATCTGGAAGATGTTTATACACAGTTCAAAGGGCCGTACTCAGGGACCGGCTCGAATTTTTTTTCATGGCTGAGGGGAAACCCCTGTGTATACAGCGACTAAACCAGGCTTTTCAGCATGAACAGCGGTAGGATATCATGGAAGGTTTTGATAATTGGCCGTATTTTTTTTAATCAAGTAAATAGCAAAACGGCACTCCAAAATGGAGCTGATATTGCTGTAGGCAGGGTTAAAATGTAGGGCATGCAAAGTGTTTGCGGTGGACCTCAAATACCCTTTAGTGTATTTCGAAACTTGGCAATAAATAACGGGAGGAGGGAGACAGTTGGAATGAGACCAATGATGACAAACGCCAAATCATAGCTGCCTCTCTGGTCGTATATCCAACCTATCGAATAGAAAAAGGTAAATACGTGTAATATTTTAATTTTATTTGTCTCGGTTAATTCGGGTAAAAACTATACCCAAAAACTTTTTTCAGAAAGTATTGCACTGTTTGTCCTTATCGTGTTGTCAAGTCACTGTAGTCAAAGTTTGGGTTCCGGGATAGATCGAATCGGACTATTCTCAATACTGATCGGGCGGTGATTGTATATTTTCCATTGAATGAGTGACTTAAAAAATGTTTTGAAAGGGTCACTAACCTGGTACAAAACCTGCAATCAGTCGGGGCAAAAAGAAAGCCCTCATCCAGCCAAATGCGCTGACTAGTCGCTCTTTACCGAGGATTTCTTTGGTCATTACATCCACAAGAGTGTAAACTGATGAGGCAAACACTCCAAAAGCCAAGGTGACAGCAAGGCAACTGATGAAGTCAGTCACCCAAGGATCCAAGACGAATGACAAGGTCAGAGCGAGGCTGCTAAGAACCATTCCCGATGTACTTGTGATGAGACCCCTGTCCACAAAGGGTGACCAGATGATGGATCCGATGAGGGATCCAACAGCACCCGCAGAACAAATTGACGCCGCTACTTGGGGTGAAAAGCCTTTGACTTGAAGATGGGGAACAAAATACAGCAGCCAGGTAGTGAAGACACATGACACACTAAATCGACACGTTGCGACGATCCAGAAATTGAACTCAAGAAGTATTGTCAGATCCAGATTTTTGCGGATGATTCTGGAAAATGCCTTGATGCAGAGAGTAACAGCGCCCTCACTTCTTTCCTGGTACTCCTGGTCGGTGTTTGTAATCTTGGTATATGAGATGGGATCGTACTCAGCTTTGATGACTTTAACAGCGATGGCACTTGGTACCATGTGTATACAGATTCCGGCTATAAGTAACATTGCTCCCCTCCAACCGTAGGTGTCAAGGAAAACCTGTGTCATTGGTGCAACAGCAAGAAGTGAAAGTGCTTGTCCTGCGTAGGCGACTCCACAAGCCAGAGCATACTGCTTACTAAAATGACGTCCAACAAGAGCCTTACCCAAAACTGTAAAAATACCAAGAGACGGCCCTGGAAAAAATCCATAAAAACGGCAAGTACATGTAAAATAATAGAGGCAAGCTGTCGAACACAGGAGCAAAGAACATCTATCTTCACAGTGTTCAAAATATTTTATGTATATAAAATATATGCTCGCTTTTATTTGTTAGGAAAAGGAATCAGACAGTTTCGAAATCTTATTTATAAAAGATTTCAGTTTAGCTTCACTGACCGTATTCGTTCGACATGAGTTCATTCTGCACCCTACGGATGAGTGAGTCGCGCTGCACCTATACACTTGACCCACCGGATTCCAGTGCCCTTTCAGTGTCCTGAGTTGCATTGGACAATAGACATGCACGGGGGGTGTACAAGGAAGAATGCGGTGCTTTTTAAACGCAGGTCACTCGCAACCAGTAGTTTGCCGGGTTTCGTCGATTGCGTAACTGAAGTGAATGCGAAGGGTAGCTGGGCGGAAATTCTGAGATAATGTTTACTTATAAATCACAGAAATTTGGGAAAAAAGATAAATTGCACTACTATAAAAACAGGGCTTCATTTGAAATCAGTTTGTTTCTGCTGCTCTACTGTAATTTTCTTCACGAAATATTAATGTCATGTTTTGGTGTATGTATGCGCATCGAAATGTCAGCCATAATTTTTCATCTACTCTCAAGGTACAGAGTAAATTCAGTAAAACCAGTGAGTGTGTCATTCGCACGGTATCCTGCGCCATTGTTCAAGTTTGATTCACTGCATGGAGGTTTCAGATAATGTCGTCCTGCATCCATGAAACAATTAACCTTTCGTTCCTTGTCTCTGGCGGAGGCAGAGACGAGAAAAGGCTAATTGAAGGAACTTACCGACCAACACCGCCAGAGCCAGGGCAATATGAACGGGGTTTGTCACGCTCGGAAGCAAAATCATACCAAAACTTCCAACTATACTGCAGGAGATCGTCACACGGCGATACCCAAACAGATTTTCCAGAGGCAATGTAGAGAGACCTTTAATCAGAGAAGGTAATTAACTCAAAAAAGGCACATGCTAATTAGAAATGAAAGAGAATCTTGCTCAGAGAATGCAGAGCGAGTGAAGACATGCTCCTGATTCAAGCTTGGGGAACTGAGGCACCAACCCGCACGATTTTAAATGTTTCTACTTGCACACACGCTATCTATAATATCGAGCCATAAAAGAGTATAAGTTCATATGCATTTATATAGGAACCCTGGATCGAATTTGCGCTTTTTCAAAGTAAAAAATTGTTAGCAAATAAATGGAAACATTGGGGAAGTTGTTTGATTGACTAGGACTTATTTTATCTTCTTGATCGGCATGGAAACATCATGAGAGCTAAATTACAGCCAGTCAGCAAAAGTAATCATATTTCCGAATTCTTTCGCTCGTGTCCTTGGTAAGGAAACGGAAACAATACCTGTGGCTGGAAAGAAAAAACGTAACCTCAGTCAGGACCCAATTGTCAATAAAAACCCTTTCTCGGTTGCATAAATTGCTTTGAGCGAAACGACAAATCCGGCTCGATTGAGAACCAGCAAATTAAATACCTGCATGACTGACCACAATAATTTATAATGTAATCAATATCCAAAACAAAACGCAATATGCAATGATTCGGTGTAAAAGCCCTGAAATAAAGAAAATGAATATACAAGTCCCCTGCTGTGATATCGTTTCCCATTATATAAAAAAGCTCTTATCTGCGAAAGTGGAACATGTTGAGACCGTATAGCTTGGTACATATGCAGCAAGGTATGAGACGGAGAGAACCCCCCCTGCTTTGTGTTGGTCATTGTCTCGCAGGAATCTGGGGAATTCCTTTCAGACATCGGGGGGGGGGTGTTATGTAACAATAGTCTGGAATGTGTATAGGGATTGGACATGTTGGGGGTACCCCTAGGTCTCATTTCTTGCTAGGTATAGCTTGTTGCGAAAATTAAAAGGGTTTGACCGCTTGTCAATGGCTTTTTACCAAGGACCTTAGTCGAGGTAAATTTGCATATGCTTCCCCTTTTTTTTTGTGATTGCATTTCCCTTGCGTTCATGATCTCTGTCATCTCCACGATTGTTTCACTCAAAAGGCAAATGATAAACTTATCTATTCAGGTGAATGCGTCAAGTCGAATGGAAATGAGCATCGATAGAAAGTGTTTAGAAATCATTCTTGCATTTCAACAGGAAATGTTGATAAAAACAGTTAATGTACCTGCAACATCTGACGCGACTCCCATTAATGCTCCCACTATACCTATGATCCAGGTATGTGTCACTAACTGGTCGCGGAGCGTTGGAAGTAAGACACCAATACCCTTCGCTATACATCCCGATATGAAATGAGACATGAAGGCCATCAAAGCGATAAAACATCCATTGCTGTTGAATTCCATCGTGAAACTCTCAAGTGGGTGCAACAAACATTCGGGATCTTTGGATTTGATAGTGATGAAAAGGCCCCCAATACGACAAAAGCAATGGAATGTAGGTCCACCACGCTGAACGTTTTATGAAGACTTTTACTTATTGCAATGGTCATGTTTAGAGGGATACTCCCTCTGACACCTGTTTACAATGGAAGCAGATGTGGTTCTATGGTAAACAAAGCGTCACACTACCAGTAGTAGAAGAGATCCACGGTCCACTGAGCACGATAAGAAAGCAAAGCATAGAGGCCTGAATGTACGGAACCGTATAACGGCAACTTGCAGGGAAAAAAATGGAGTTACTATCGCGCTGCTGCAAGATAAATCGTTGAATGTGTATCTTGCAGCAGCGAGTTAGCTAAAACCAGCTGAACTTGCTGCATATTAAGACTCAGTTTGGATAACAGACCCAATATTTCCGACTACTCTTTTAATCAAGGGTCCTGTATCACCCAATGTCCAGTTGACCAACACTCCCCCAGATTTCCGGGAATAGTCGAACTATTCCGAACTTATCCTGTCCATATTACATTCAGTTTAACGTGAACACTTTTTCAATGATGCTCCTCAGAATTGTCAAAATTGTTACAAGGATTAAAATAAATAAACGTCGTAGCCACATGAGTAAAGGGAGAAGATAAAGACGATTCGGATGGTATCGGTATATTCGGGCATTTCCAGCAGCATCTATACCAAGAATTTTGTGAACTTTCCGGGTTATATCGGTCGGAGTACTCCCAAATTACGGAGCAGAACTAGGGTCGAAAAGACTGGAGCATTTTTTAATTAAACGTGTTTCAATGAGAATATCATTTTTTTAATCGTTATTTTAGAAATTTGGAATAAATTTTTCAAAAGCATATGTTACTTTGCCTAATTATAAACTTGCGTATTCCTCTCGTTCAAACAAGATTGGAGGGGGAGTGGCCATGTTTATCCATTGTTCTCTTGAATTCCGTATTCGAGATGACCTTATGCCACCTTCTGATGACTACGAGTCTGTGTTCATCGAAATCAAACGCACCGGCCCACATAATTTATTCGTGGGAAATGTGTATAGAGCTCCTGGGACCAATTTGGATACTTTTCAACGGGCTTTTGATTGTTGTCTTAATTTGATTTCTTCAGAGAGCAAAATATGCTACGTAATGGGAGATTTCAATCTCGACCTTCTGAGATGTTCAGAACATCTACCAACAGATGACTTTGTAAATACTTTTCTTTCCTATGGCTTTCGTTCCTTGATCGATCGACCTACTCGTATAACCCCTCGTAGCACTACCCTTATCGACATCTTTGTAACAAACAGTGATCAGAGTGATGTCCTTCCAGGTATTCTTAACACCGATATCTCTGATCATTTGCCTTTGTTTTAAATTACTCCTTGTTTCTCTCTAAACTCTCACACTGCACCCAGTACCTATATCACCAGAAGTATCAATAACAATACTCTTAGTTCTTTTATTGCAGATATCGAATCTACCGCTAGGACTGATGTTTTTCAGTGCCAACAAGCTGACTTGGCATATGATATTTTTATGGACCGTTTTGTTAACGTATACGACTACCATTTTCCTTTTGTTATCAAAAGGATAGGTGACACAAAGACCAGGCAACCGTGGATCACCAATGCCATCATCAATTCTTGCATCCATAAAAACAGACTGTAGAGGCGGTTCTTGAGGAATCCATCTGCTGCTAATGAGTACTTACAAGGGTTATCGTAATCGCCTGACATCTATCATTCGTCTTGCCTAGAAAAATCACTACGCCGGCAAGTTTGATCACTGTAAAGGTGATATTAAAAGTACTTGGCGAGCGATCAACAAAATCCTGGGTAGAGGTAATAAAACAGCTGTGCCCGAGAAATGCTCCGATGGACAACACGTGTTCTCCTGCTGACATTGCTAAGTCCTTCAATTCCTACTTTACTAACATCGGCACCTCACTTGCTAACAAAATTCCACCCAATAAACTGTCTCTCAATGCAAACAAAACAAAATGCATGTTCTTTCATAATCCCACAACCTCTCTTCCCACTTCCTCAACATCCATTTACACTGTTGGTTCTCCAATATCGATTGTCCGCAGTACCAAATTCCTTGGTGTTGTTTTGAATGACCGTCTTACCTGGACCGACCACATTTCCTCTCAGTAGCCATTCCGATCTGTGCAGTGTTAACAAAAGTCGTCTCTCGCAACACAGGTGTTCTATCCAAACTCCACACTTTTTTTCCGCTATGACTCTTTTCACCCTTTACACTACACTAATTCTTCCCCACCTTAATTACTGTAATATTGTGTGGGCACGATCAAGTACTAACCAGTTACACTCTCTTATTATCATGCCCCTTTGTTGCCCGACCGGTAAAATCTCAGCCACACCACTTGCTCATTGAGAGCCTGCTCTGAACAAAAACATCCATGCGGCCTGTAGTGTAATCAGTACTTTGAATTCATTGTACAGTGCTTTAAAAACCTTCGATGCTTCTGACCAAAATAATGTAAATATGGGCTCACGAAGATAAAGGGCTGGTTAATGGGTAAATTGTAACCAAAATATTTGTATACTATACATTATTATACATAATTACGCATAAAAGTAATAATTAGATTCAAATTTTGAATCAATATAAATGTCTTTTCAGCATTCCTTTGTTTTTCTGCAATCATCAAATTTAAGAGTGCTGCCAGTATTGCTGCCAAAAAAGGCAAATGTGAAAAAAATAGTGCCTACTACGGCTTGAGGTTTTAGAAAAAGGAAGACCATGTGCGAGCTCTTCTGAGTTGACGACACCCCCCTGATGCTGATTCGTCAAAGATAATTACAATAGTTATCACTAGATCTAATTATTCGGATTTAATTCGAATCACATTGATAATGATCCCCGCAGTCGCAGTGGGGAGCCAACCAATGCTGCACCAGTCGGCTTAGCTTAAAGTTGACAAGATGCCATTACGAGCCACCTTCTTTTTCTACCCCTTGTTAAAAAATTACTCCTTTCTTTTTCAACCGTCTCCACAAGCCAAAAACTAAGTCTCTGCAGACAGATCCCTCCGCTGCATGGATATGAGAGCTATTTCTAGATTCATTAGCACATACAGCTGCTACATTTTGGCTAGATGAGGGCCCTCTATTGGTCCAACTCGTGAACAATCAAGCAAAATCATAAAAAAAATCGTTTCCCCATACGAAGCCAAGAAGTTGTATGAGCCTCTAGCTGGATCAAGAGAGGGCGCAGTTTTCCAAGGAACTTTCCAATTTTCCAAGCTCCTTTGATAGGAACTGCACTTCACTTGCTCAAAAATTACTATGAAATGCTGGCGTTTCGGTTGCATCGCTATCAACAAAATGAGCACTCCTGACCAACAAGGCCCTTTTCAACCGATGAGGGCGTGCTTCTGCTCTAGGTGGAATCACTTGTACGTACAGAACGTATACAACTAGCTCATAGGTCACATGCGAGTTGTACATGTATGTATCCACTTCCATTGGTCGCGGCTGTAGGCTAAACGTAGCACACCTACATAACCCAAATTGCAGGAGGGGTATAGCATGGGTTATAAATATGGTAACAGATGACTTGGGGCCGGGGAGGGAAGAGATTTCCAACAAAGGAAAGAGTCTTTCACTTTTCATGTGGGCCAATAATGGAAAAAAGTAGTGAATTTTATTCAAAAGATGTAAAACATTACGCAACATTTACACCAATCAAACAATTCTGTGCATCACCTATACAACGATGGTGATGACACTGAACTTAGTGTATTTATATTTTATAGGAACTAACGTGCTTGAAAATGAAATGTTTATTTTATTCTATTCCATTCAAGGTAAGTTGCTGGACAACAATAAGGCATTGTAAGGGTGATATTTTTGCAAGCTTTCAACATATTATTTCAACATAAGTGGTGTACACTTATGTAGAAATTGGCATTAAAACAAATGTCTGTCATTACTTCAAGAAAACCAAGGAGTAACATTGTTATTCGAAACCTGAAAAGAGGGATACATGTTGCATTTTACTGAAAAAAAGACACAACACAAGACTTTCAGAAAAAAAGACAAAGAGTCCGAATGACATCAATACTGTTAAACAGACCTCACAGCGATAAATCTTGCAGCCAAGCCTGTTCTTAATTTTCATGTTGAGATTAATAAGATCCAGCCTCCATGATAGAAAGTACAATTAAGACGAAGTGTACATAAATGTAAATGTGTTTACAATTGACTTACTAGACTTTTTATGTTGAGAATGAACAACCCTGCCCAAGAATTTTATGGTTTTGCTCATTAGCCATTAGGGCATCAAGAAATGGCCTTGCTGTCGAGAAATGGCCTAGGTACTACCAATGCTGACAGACAAGTTTGGGGTTTGATTTACCTTGATTTTTACTTGATGTTATTTCACCAATTAACATATGTAAACCCGAACCCCATTGACTGCAATTCAACCACTGGTACGTGATCATGCAGCATCACTTTTTTTCTTACAAAGGTTCATTCAATAACATGCTCACTAATTCCGATTAATTTTGCAAATTCCTCCTTCAAACTGCAACATCTTTGTGTTCATTCAATCAACAATATTGATCCAACTACAACTGAAAACAACACAAAAGCCATCAATCGAGGGCAAGTTTGATCAAAGACCATAGTCAACCATAGTTGACCATAGTCAACCATAGATCGAACTTGCCCCTGAAAGGCGATTCACACAGAACGCAGCCTATGTAACACTATTCCCAAGCAAAGTATTACTTTGTTTGATAATATATGGTTATACAGGTAATACCTGACCCAAATTTCATGCATCGAACCAATTTAAATATGGCGCGAAAGACTTCAAGAACTCATAATCAACTTATTGTGTAGTCCTCAGCAAATTATGGGAAGAAAGTAAAAATGAAAAGCACAATGCTGTTGCACGAGGGAAAAAACTAAGTATATCTTCTACACAAATACAATTTAACTATATTAAAAAACAAATTTCCTACATGCTTTTTAGCAGACTACATTAGAAAATGGCAAAATACAACAGATGACCATCAAGTGAAACGTAGATTGCGATAACATGCGAAAGAAAGTCTGAGTACTTTCGGCAAAATCTCTTTCTTTCATCAAATACAAATAATCTGTGTATCGTTTAATAGGAATCTAACATAAATTGTCACAAGCCTAAATAATAAATCCAACAAAATACCTAAGTTGATGATTGCGAATCCTCTAGACACTGATCACCTTCTTGACCGTGTGTGACAAGCCGGCTGCATTAATGGATGTCAAAGTCAAGTGGTAGTTGGTATAGGGAACCAGCGGTGAGACACGCATACCAGTATCCATGGTCTCCACCCACTGCATGATATCACTACTTCCTGGGATGGTGCCAAGAGATACTTCGTAGACCAAAGAGGAGGAAGAGGAGGAGAATAAGCCATCCCAGGCAAACTCAACCGTCCCATTACCCAACCAGAATGACCTGATGAGGCTTGGTGCTTTGGGTAGAGAAACAATCAAGAACGCAATTTGTGAGATGTTGAACAATTCATCAAGGATGGCTGAGTGAAACTGTAGGGATACATTTGTGCGTTATTATGTTTTAAGCATCCAGTCGCAGCCGCCATTTCAGTGGGCACAACAGTACAACGTGTGTACACAAGCATGGCATATACAGGGCGGACCTCCAAACAAGAGAAGTCCACATGGTGTAGGCCTAGAAGACGTTGTGTGGACTAACACATGTCCACGTTACGTTTTCCCCTCGCTACACAAACAGTTTTAGAGATTTTTAGCGCCACCATTATTGTGGCAAAATGAGGAGGAAAAGCAAAACAGAATCATAATCAGAAATTGAGCTGAAAGGAGTTATCATAGTGGGAGAAATCTGAACATTTTCGTCGTGTTTTCTTGACCGCGGGAGAGCAAAGAAATGTCCACACTGGGTACGTGAAAAAAGCATGGAACATGATTGCTGGGCCTGTTGGGGTATGTTTAAGGTTCACTCCTACCACGAGTAATTAAATACTAGTACCAAATAAATGAGATATTGAAATTCTTGTTTCATGCTGAATCTTAAGCATTTGAGAGATTGATTGGGTTACATACCACCTCCTGCAGGCTTGGCAGACTCCACAGTGAAATTGGCAGCGACATCCTGGCTGATCAGACCAGCATGATTGATGGCTCTAACTGACAGACTATAGGTTGCATCATCAACCAGGCTAAGACCTGACCAATCAAGGTGGCTCTCAGAAGTGAATCCACAAGGTCTCCATGTTGTGGAGACGTTTGGCCCACTAAGATAACACTAGAACGGGAAAGGGTTTTTAAGAAATTAGACGAAAGTTTATAACTCGTCGGTTGTCTCAGTATGAATTCTCCATCCTTCCTTTCATCTTTAAACCCCACTTCAAATTACTTTCAACCTGAAAAACCAATCATACAAGACATGCATACTTTCAGTCCAAATTAGAGGAAGTGGAAGGAAAGTATGAATTTCAGATAACCTTAGGATCTTTAAATTACTCATGTTGTTGCTTCAACAGCCATAACGTTGTGGTACTTATGTGATTAAGAAAATGATGTTTGCATCACTTCTTTTTATTCAGAAGCATGTGTGAGTAATTTGTTGTCAAGCCTATGTGTTTCACTTTGGTTTACTGACCTATTTCTCATGAAAAAACCCAATGCACCTCAAACACTTTAATTGTGTATTTTTCAATGTCAACAGCAGCATCTGAGTAGAGATGAAGTACTAACCCAGGCTCATCTGCTGATTTATGAATGTTCTACTCTATATCTTCTGCACTTTTATACCTGATAGAAATGGATTCCAAATGGATCTATAAATCCATGCCACGATGCTTTAAGAGAATCTCTCTGCGACTGATACCCATCTCGTGTTGCATATTGAGTCTCTGACAAAGTCTTCACACTGACAACAGCTGCCAAAGCACTTGGAGACTCTGTTACTATGGTAACACCATCTGATGATTTCCAGGACGACTGTCCAGCGTGATTGTAGCATGTGACTGTGACATACAGGCGCTGACCTTCAACCATAGTCTGTGACAGACTGGTGGTGATGGTGGAGGTGGCATTAGGAGACTGTGACCATGGTGCGATGTCATCAAGATTAGGCTCTGATCCTGGGGAAAAATTCAATTTGAAATGAGTATTGGAAGCTCAGACTTTAAACGCATGTTGTAAATACTGGAACTATGCAGTGAATAATATTTCTACTGTAATTCTCAGGTCTGGATGTTGATCTGGATGTTGATCATAACTAAGGTAAAATGTAATACTGAAATGACTCTTGCGAGTAGGTATTCTTAAGGAGTCTGCAGGTCAAATGGTATGGGCACCACCCGTGGGTCAGGTATTATTCAAGAGGGTCAAATGCCACTTGGTGGAAGGCCAGTTGATTAACAAATGATCCCGGCTTCTAAGATGCCAAGGTGAATTGCTGTATCCGATACACCTAAACAAGAAATGGACACTGACCAGTCACCGGTCAGAGATTACCAACGACTGAAAGTCAGCCGAGAGCCGAAAATGTATACTTCAATACCGCATATAAAATCACTTACAAGTCAGATGACTGATGCACAGCAAGCAGAGTCAAGGAGTTTCAGGCTACTCCACAGAGAGTAAGATGTTGATTCACCGTGGGGAACAGAAAATCTAAATCTACTTACCTACTGCCCATTCACAGTGAGCAATTTCACTTTCGGTATCAAACGCTGACCAGCTGAACGTAAGAGAAGAATCCTCGGCGCTGAAGTCAATATCTGAGAAAAGAAAATGAATTCTGTCTGAAGATTTTGGTAAATCTTTATTCCTGCCTACATTAAAAGCAAAAAATAAAACATTTGAGGAGTAGGTGCGGGAAAAAGTATCCTGAATTGTTTATGATTAGCTCTGACTGATTACAAACACTGGGGAGTGAGACTGACGTAGTGGTTCTTTCTTCGCCTTCCACCTCTGCGGTTCGGGTTCGAATCCTAGCCCGGTCCACATATGGATTAGTTTTTCAGTCCGTGCATGATTCCGTGGATCTTTTATTCCTAAGGTGTTTCTTCCCACTTCTAAAACTGTAACTGCTTCTCATTGTCTCATCTCTACAGGCTTCCTCAAGCTTGCAAACTATCCGTTATCATATTCTATTGCCACTGGGAATAATATGTTTGAGCTCCAGGTTTCTGAATGAAAAATATTCAACAGTTGACAAAGTATGTATGATAAGATTGATAGGATGATTGGGTCATGCAATACAAAATTCGTGAAAACTGTGTCGACAACAGATTTTGACATATACCTTGTTCAGTCTTCCCGTCAATGACGGAAAGAATTTCTGGTGGTGTCAAGTCAATCATTTCAGCGGCAGAGGTTGAAATGGCAATGAGATCAGCTGCATTTCTTGCCATTACCGTTACATAGACACGGGATCCATGTGCCATCCTCAGATCGGTGTTAATAGCATCTGTTCGTGTGCCCACTGATGTAAAGCTTTGTAGCTGGGTGCCACCTCTTGTTGTGCCTAAAAGTTAATCAAAAAGGACCAATTTTTCTCTTCTTTTCACTCAACTGAAAGCGACTGATGCTGTATTCAAGTTTCTGTTGATTGTGTTGCCACTGCTGAGAAATTGCACCACTACAGTCATCTTCCAAAGCAGGAATCAAACAACAGAAAAGAAGTGATTTTGAAAAAAACCTTAACAGCGATTGACCACGCTGACACATTAATCTGTCGATTGTCCACCTGTATTAAATTGCATGAAACTTGTTTATACTGAATGCAATTGGGATGCACGAAGCAATTAATCCTATCCATGCTGAATCCAAAGATATTCTCCATAATTTCAAAGGTCCCTAAAGGATTAAGTGTAACCTACCAATGGCCCAACTATAGTCCACTATGGGGCTCTCCGGATCAATGAAATCCCACTTAGACTGAAGAGATGACCAGCCGTGAATGAACTGGGTATAGACTTGTACAGGTTCGTCGTTGTTACTCGGTCTGATGCTGATTCGCCTCAGCTATGTAATACAACCAAATTGATGCGTCAAATGCTAAGCCTCAATTAAGTACATCACGTAGGCTTCTATCCGTTAACGAATTGAGTAGAAGAAAGAAACAGTTGAAGAAACCTTTCTTAAGCCTTATATTAAACAGGTTGACTTTTATGCATTAAAGGATTAAGGAAAAGGCCGTTTCAAAAGATCCACATGATTGCAAATACCAATTGCATTTTGGCATGGTTTCTGTGTTGAGAGCGCAAGTATGAATCATAATTACTTCACAATGAAATAATTTGCCAAATGCATTTTCAAAACAGTTCAGTCAAAGCTAGGGGTGCGTTACACATATTTAAACAAAATCAATTGAAACAAGATTAATTTGCTCACCTGAACATTATCCAACAGGATTCCATTTGATCTTCCAACTGAGGAGATTTTTAATGTTGAGACATCTTCACTGGCTGTGAAGTAAAACCTTTGCCGATTCCACTGGATAGATCTCATACTCTGATCTGAGTGACGGTGTGCTGGTCGGTCATACAACCTAAAGATACGGTTCAATCCTGGGGCCTGGATGCAGCCTTCCTGATTCAGAGAAGGATTCTGAGATGGCATGTGACTGACGAAGATCACTATCTGGTATTGGCTGCCCATCGTTGTGTTGAAGGTTTGGGAGATGGCACCACGGAGGGACAAGAAAGAATGACCGTCTTTGGCAATCTTCTTTTCAGATGAGACCACTGAAAACTGGCTGCCGGATTTAATTTTCCAGGCTTTGAGACCATCCGATTCTGGTGATGACGATGACTGCAATGATGAAGCTTCAGATGGTTCGTACAATGACTGAATTCCACCTGAGGCTCCACCTGATAACCCGTCTCCAGAACTAAATGTGCGTTCAAAACCCATATCTGAAAAGGATGACAGACACGCTTTACACGTTCATTTCAGCATTCCCAAAGGCCTACCATTTATGTCTTCAACATTTACGTTGTGAAAAAATAAAATTCTTTAATTTTCCGGGACAATGTTGGCCTTAGGTCTCTTTCATTTGCATAGTGAACTATCCTCCAATAGTATCTAATCAACCTAATGTCATTTTACCCGTGCTACGCAGCTCCCCCATCTCTTCAAATGATGGATTCTGAATCAGGTTATCCCCTACAAGGATATGTTCTATTGGCTCAGGGGGTGTAGTGTCCACTACAAATCCGTCTGAAGAGACTGAAACAGACTGCCGGCCAGCTGCATCAAAAGCTGAGATCCTGGAGAAATATCGAATACCTGGCAAAAAGAATCAACTTTATTGCTCATTAACGGTTATTTAAAAGTCCTCTGCTATCTTCACAGGCATAAGGGCTGCTGGAGATTCTGGTAAATACACATCAAGAGTACAGGCCTGCAGCTTATTTTACATATAGTTTATTTTATTCATTTTTTAATATCACTTCTGATAAATTTTGAAAAACATTATTCCTTTCACCTTTCTTCAAAATGATTTAGTAGGCCATTTGTAAGCTTCAAATTTTTTGTCAATCTTAAATTGAAATTTGACAATTGAAATCTCCCACTAATACAAGAAATGCAATAGCTAGTAGCTAATATTCATTGTTTTCAAAATGCGTACTGCAAAGAAATTGTATCATATATTTGTTATTCAAGTTATTAAACATTCTCATGTTGAATGACACAGATGGTTTTTCTATGCTCTATGAGTAAGAAAGCGAGCTTTTGAAATTGACAAAGTAGGCTGGTTGGGTGTATTTCAGAGGGTATATTTTGGTGGATAGCCTCTACATTTGTTTCCTTTGTATTCAAAAACGATTCAAAGCCATGAATTAAATCTATTTTTGATTCAAGTTGGAGCGATTCTCACAAGGACAAGTTCTGAAATAAAAGAATTGTTCGTTATTCTCATAACCTCTCCTGACAGAACTTTTGAAAACTATGATTAAATAAGGCAAGATTCTTTTGATTATTACCATCTGTGAGAGGTACAGCTAGAGTCTTGGAGGCAGACAAGTGGATTCCAACATCGGTGCAAGGCAGAATGCTAGCATTTCTAGGGCTTGGGATCTGTCCAACACACCACTCATAATGGTCTATGTAGGATTCCAGATCCACAAAGCCATGCCAGGAGGCTGAGATGACTGTGCCGGAGTTTTGGTACTGTACATCATGGAGATCTAGAATGGAGAAAACATGGACAGTTTGAAGGTATTTTCTCAGGAAAGTATGACTTTCATATCAAGACAAATAGCACTAGAACAGTTTATGTTATACAACTACAGCAAGCAAATGCATCTGCAGAGAGCAAAATTTATTCAAAACTAAAAGAAGAAAGGTAACTTATGGTTTGCATTATGTTGGCAATGGATTACCTATTCCATCAAAAACTAGGCCAGGATCTGGCCTCCTGGTGTCCACTACAAAGCCATCACTGCTTCTGAGCGTCTGCAGACCAGCTTTGTTGAATGCCCGTACATTGCTGAAGTACCGCACTCCACTTTGTAGGTCGAGGCTTGTGAACTGAGTGGAAGTTGCACCAGCTGGAAAGCTGTGATCATATTGACGGATATCTTCACCTGAGAAGGTCCAAATGATATTATTGCAATGGATGACTTTGTCAGTTCCCAGGCCTAAGGCTAAGCTGTGCATAACAATGCAGTGACACATACCAGATTGGACATCTGATTTGTGTACTCAGGCACCTCCTTGAGAGGTACCTGGTGGCAAGTGTACTAATCTGCAGGATAATCCGAGCGTGACCTGGTAGTGAATGTACTCACCTCCTGGATGGTTGCTGTGTGCCACCTAAAGTGTAGTCACCTGCCGGTTAGTCTGAGTGTGTAGTAAGTGTACTCACCTCCTGGATGGGTGCTGAGTGACACGAGGTAGTGGGACATTGCATGGTCTAAAAACACTCCCTCCCAAGAAACAAAGAGGACAGTATCTGTCAAGTAATCCGTGTCTGCCCTGGCATCAGCTGCAGCGAGGTCCTTTATCTGGAAACAAAAATGCTCTGAATTTACATGATTATTTGAAGTTATAAGAAATATACACACCTCAACTTTATATGACCATTCGCTTCTCTTTACAAAACTCACCTTCGTGCTTCTGATTGTTGAGACTTTTGGTGGTGTTACGTCGGGGATAATGCCATCTGACTTGAACACAGCATATGTACTGGTATCATACCAGGCTCGAACAAATACGTGATATTTGACTTGCTGAAGTAACTTGTGGTCTAATGACGAGGAAATGCACCCGAACAATGCAAAAGAAACCAATAAAATGATAAACATAAATTGAATTACAAACGGGCAAAGTCATTTTGAATTCTGCAGGCGTAACCTGTTTGTCTGCATTCCATTCCAAGTGCGCAATGTTTTATATGAGTTAAAGTAAAGAAAAAGGCAATAACTAAAAACATACAAAGACCCTTGGACTTAGGTTAAAGATGACGACAGGAGTAAAGACATCTAATATGATTTCACCTGAGTTGCAGTGATAAACACGCCAATTGAAAAACTTGGCAACATGATGATGACAATAACAAGGAACACAGCGAAGAAGGTCACAAACAAGGTGAACAATATGATCATTAACAAGATAATGACAATGATACAAATAACAATAAATCACGACACTAGTATAAAAGTAATGAAACGTGTCAACTAAAAGATTCTATTGAATTTGAATATCTCTTAATCCCTTAATGTGCTGGAAGCCTTCAATGTTTCGGAACATACTTACATTTGTGGTGCGCTTTAAATGATAAATATCTGCCTTTAAATATCTTTAAATAATGGACCAAAATATGCCGGTGATTAGGGTGCCCTCTTTCCCTTGTTGTCCCAGTTTATCCCATGAGTATTCCATTAATTAATTAATGTTGATTTTTTTTGCGGCCTGACGCCTCTTGATAATTTAGAGTGAAATGCTAGTGAGCGGCCTTATTATCTAGTTGGTGCGTGGGTATAAAAAGCCCACGCGCGGCCAGCTCAGCCTCTTCCACTCGCTTGCTGTCTGCAATAAACACTGGACTCTCCTCGGCAGTATAGGTTAATATTACATCGGCATCAACCATCATCCAGTTAAGTTGCATCCAGACCTAGTCTGCCAATGTGACCTCGGTAATGCACCAGCAGAGCCGTTCCCCCATCACACCGTGCATTGCAATGAGTTCGTTACCACAGTTTGGAGTACTATCGCTAGCGATCAATTTTATTAGCCGGTGCAAAGCTTTACTGAGCTTGAAATTGCTATAAATGTCAACACTAGCCATTTTCAATCAAACTTGGCAATAGTGGTCAGTACGGTCATTTTATTGAAATTTACAAAAGCCGCTTCGTCCAGTTTTCATCTGACGAAGGCTAAACTTGGAAAGTCCTATCCTTAGACTGGGCCCCACAAAATGTTTGGCTCAAGGTTATCTTGTAATCACTAGCAGTAATTTCACGACAATAAAAGCAGCCTCTTTTTTCGCATTCTTTAGTAGATGTCAGCTGTATTTGGTGAAATGCTTTCTTGTTTGAAGCCACAGCAGATTTGAAACCAAATTCATTCATTGGTCGGTGGTGGTTATTTTCTGGAGAACGGACAAAATGATTTTTGCTTCCTCTCTTCATAAACAATTCAGTCAAACTTTGTCAATTATGGCCCTCTTGCAATTTTTGCGTGGATTGCAGATTTATGCAATGCTCAGCTAATGGCCAGTGTTTGTGTAATTGTCATGCAAAACTTGGAAAATGCTTCATTTCCTGAGCTTTTAAAGCAAATTAATCTAAAGAAGTAGCGAAAAGGCTTCAAATATTGCGACATCTAGGGTTTTGGAGGTAGACTGGCCTGCAAAAAATCAGTATAGGCCTAAAATAAATTTATCTTCAGAAAAATGACACGAAAGAAATACCAAGTGGTACGCAATAATGGTTTGGTGCATATACCCTGGCCATTACCTGATCTCTATGCTTCATGAAGCAGCAACAGTTTCACCTATTTTACCTTTTTAAGATTCACATTTTTCCAAAAAAAGTGTTGTTAGAATGAGAGGTGAACCCATTAAGAATCTGGGCATTTGTTATTGTTCTTGTGCCGACAATTTACCCCAAAACACCCAACCCCCTGTTCCTAAAGCCCCTTCACCAACCACTAGGGGTGGTCCTTGGTGCGTGACAGCAACTTTGGCACTTGGTGGTAGCTAGACTGCCTCACAATGCACCTGTTCCCTGGTCGCCCCTACAGTTGCTCATTGGATCAGCCTGGACAAGGACAAGCCTGAGGCACCGTCGGTAGAGAATGCCACAACATAATCATTTCAAGCTTTAAACAAAGATTCCAAATTACCTCACCTTTACTTTCACATCTATCATTTTATGCTAATATTATATTTTACTATGTAGCTCTTCAAATATGATTCCTTGAAGCCTGCCTACCCTCATCCAGCACAATGATTGCATTGTCGTCCTGTCCAACATCAAACCATACTCTCTCATTCACTGGATCGAAGACTCCGACTGGTTCAGATGAAGAGTCATCCCCGATGCTCCATTCACACCTGCAAATATAGAGGATAAGAAAATGCATATAGGCAGTATGGTTGTTTGAGCTTGCGGTATATACGAGTATGGACACTACGCCGGCAGTCTAAAGTGCATGTGATGTTGGGGAGTCCTTCCAAACTTCTTAGGAACATGTGGCTCTCATTCCAAGGAATAATGGGTAATTAAACGGGGGGTGCCGAATTCGCCTCTAAAGTCATTCGTTTTTAGACAGAATTTGAATGAAGTTTAACATCACGCGATTTGAAAATACCACGAGTAAGTTTAAAAGTACGCTCTTTCAAAATTACAGTCCAAGTGTATTAAATTTGAATTTGCATAACGTTAAGAACTTGGGTCCCACCTGAGTAAGCTTGAGAGGTTTTTTCGCAAAGTCTAGGAAAAGCACTGAGCATACAGTGCTTATTAATATACGTTGGGTAAGGGCAAAACCCGTTACATAAATTAACGTCTCCCCAACGCAAAAATACATCTTGAAAAATAGTTTGCGGTATACCCGCTGCTTCACTTGACTCAGACCGGCCAGCCGAACCCGGCAAGCTCGGTGGTCGAGTGGTTAAGACATCTGCACTAGTAAGCTCTCGGAAAAGCACTGAGCATGCAGTGTTTATTAATATACATGGGGTAAGGGCAAAACCTGTTACATAAATGTTAAAATGGTTGCATATAAATGGAATGGAAAACGCGCTAATCTGCCTTGTAAATGTGAGCAGCTATACTGACAGAACAGTGGACCCAACAAAGTGTAATATAATTTTTATAATTTGTGTGTATTTCAACTTACCACTTGATATCCAGTCCTTTACGATCAGTGATTCGCCACACTGCAGCCGCTGTGTGCTGAGTAGGGGTATAGTCTATGTCAGTCACCGCCTCGATATTATCGTACATGAGATCCAGTACATCCAAAACTTCTATCTCAGTGTGGGGATTATCTGAAAGCATTGCGACAGACGTGGTACCTATTAACGTTTCAACATTTCTAAGTGTCACGGTCCTCAAATAACTAAGAGCTGCATGTCTCAATTTGAATTACAAACAGGCTTTCTTAATTGACCAGTGGTCACTTTGCCGTGAGCGATTTGGTACTATTTTTGCCATCATTCTCTGTAACTTCATAAATATTTGTCGCAAAATGAAGTGGCAGGGATGATTAACATTAACTCAGAACATCTACAAGGTAATGCTGCAAACTGACCCTGATATAGTTTCCATGTAGATTGTTGAACTCGACATTTATTTGAGATATCTTTGGCACTTAGTCAATTCTGTATATAGTTTCTGAATCATTGATTGAGAGTATTAAACATATTTTGAGTTGCTCGAACTTTACATCCCTCTCAAACATTGAGCATTATTTGGGGTTTCTTTAATTTAATGAAATCCTATAACTTACGGTACACTGAATCCATTGTATCGTTTTATTTTCCTGCTTTTCACTACTAATTGAATTTCACTAAAAGGATGAGTATAAGAGACCTACTTACTGTCTGATACATCAGTGCAAGACTGGTCTGGGTTACATGCTCTATCAATGGGTGCACATGCGCAATGACCTTCGCAAGTTGAAGGTGAACAATGTCGGAGTAGAACAAGAGTGCCTTCGTCTGCTGAGATGGCAGATATTTCAAAGACTGAATGGTGACGAGAACTCGGTAGCCCAACCTTGGGAAAACCAATTATTTCCAACAATGACCAACTTATCATTTCATAATTAAACGTTTTAATTTCAATTCAATTGTTAAAGCAACCACATGGTATGCCAATAGCATTCTAATATAATCTTTGAAAAATATAAGCTTTGAAAAACTCTAGAAACAATTGAAAAATAATTATCAAACGTTACAGAAAATTTCACTTTCATTACACTTATGTGGTTCTAAAGGGCCAATAGAAAAATTTCCAGATTTGGTATCTCCGGATTAAAATGTAAATTTTTGCCCACTGCAGTAAAATGTAAAAGTCTTGAGAGAGTTTGTTGAAAATGACTAAATATAAAGTGAATTGCAACATTTAAAGTTTGACTGAAAGCTATGCTGCGAATACAGATAAGCTTTCTTTTATTTTTCTGTAACAGAATAAGACTAATTGACATAATCATAGTAATTTACCCCATTTACAGCCCAGATGGAGATGTAGAGATACGGAGGAGAAAGATCTGCTATACTGCCGTCCAGATGTACAACGGCTGTCTGCAAAATGCCCTCGTCCAATGGCATGCCGTCATCACTCTGGTTGATTCGAACTGGTCCATTCTTGGAGAAAAAAACGACAATCATTCTGCTCATAGCATAAGGGGGGTTGATCTAAAAGGTTATGGAAAGTACGACAGCCTTGAAAACCAATGTAACAAATAGAAATAAAGCAATACCATACTGTTAAAAGGAGACAGAGTACGCTAGCATCTGAACATTCTGCCCAAGACATTTACAAATTTGAACATCTGAATATGGGAGCATTAAACACTATCATAAAAACAGCCCAACAGATTTTCAGCAGCCCATTTAATTACAAAGCGCAGTACTATAGTTCTCTAAATTTAAATTTGCTAAAAAATCCACAATCTGCTCTTAGTGTTTCAAAGAAGATACCGGAGTGAGTTGCAAGCCACCGTAGGTGCGTCCGACAGACACAAAGTAGTGGCTGATACCGGAGTGCACATCAGCAAATCCCAACCAGGCAAGGGCTAAGGAACCAGTGGTGTTGCTGGTGTCTTTTATCCACGTCATCCAGTCGCGGAGGTGGCGTTGGGAATTGGTTTGGTCTGGTTCAGTCGGACCAATCCAGTCGATATGGCGACGCTCCAAGTTGGCAGCACTCTCTGTGCCCACGGCAAACGACCCAACAGACGGCAGGCTGAAATCAACCTACACAAAAATGTGACTTATTGAATGGTGAAACACATAGCCTTATCCTGTTTGACGAAATAAAGTGTGCTAGTGGGAGTACTGGTGAGTAACGACTGCAAGTGCTACATCCCTCGATCTGTATGGTCTTAAAACAATGTGTCAGCGCATGTTTACTTAAAAACTGAAACATTTTTCTGAATCCTGGAAACGATGCTCTTGGCTGGGATAGCAGCATTTTTCATCACCCAATTTCTACTGTCCTTTTAAACATCAATTTGATCTGAAAATGTCCCTGTGATACACATATAAATGTCGTGACAATTGGTCTTGGCTAAAAGTGAGTAGTGCTTTCAAATTTATTAAAGATTGGGTATCTACGTACGACCATCATGTTGCTTATAACAATCCACTCCTCATTACAGCAATCCTTTGGATTTAAAACAACACTCTACCGTAGAAGTAATAGGAGCTTTCATGCAAGGCCATTTTTGTAGATATGGTGATCAGAGAGCGGAAGTGGGCATGCCATTTACCAACACAGGTTCTGCCTTGGCTTCCGTACAGAGACCAGCGAGGTTGCAAGCCACTACGGTTACGATGTAACGACTCCCTTCGTGTAATGTCAGATTGGTGAAAGTGTGGTCAACCTCGCTCCCTGCAATCTGCCAATAAGATAACAAATACCCCTTCAGGCCATTTCCTCAGAAATATTTGTTTCCTGTAATAAAACTTGAGACGGCAGACATAATTTCACTGTCAATGTCACAACGGCTTAATAGCTATCCGTAACTGTTCCAGTAATTGATCACATTAGACGTACAGGGTAGTAAATATCTCAACTTTTTCATGTCCAAATGTCATGGAGTAAGCTATTCACAGTTAACCACATTTTGTGCAACTGCACTTTTTACCTTTACTGGATGTATGCTGACATCTCCATTTTGGTGTGTGCTGACCGATACATACTGGTCTTTGATGCCACTCTCTGGATCACGGAACTTCCAGGAAATGTGAATAACATCGCGTAAAATCTAGAAGAATATATGCAGATTAAACAAAACATTTGGTTTTCGGTTTTCTTTACTGAACAATATTTTCAGTTTCTCCTACTGATAGAATCTTCGTACCTGGGTACCTTGGACAGCCATCCCTTGTGTCTCATCAAAAGCAAGTGCCTTCAGCACATCAGGAGGGCTAGAGTCCACACGGAACCCATTAGATGTAGCCTCACTCCACATACCAAGCCGGTTATAGGCACGCACAGTGATGTAGATATCAGTGCCCAGAGGCAGCTGGCCTGATGCCGGCAGGAACATTAGAGCATCCTCTGACAGCTCAATGCGTGTAGAGGGGAGAATGTCCGCAGCTCCTGGTGTAGTGCCAGCGCGCCATTCGTAGTGGGAGAGGCCAGAGTGAGGGTCATGGAAGCCCCACCAATGCGCTTGCAGTCGAAGCCTACAGATCGATGTAAATATCAGTACCAAAAATATGCCTAATGGTTCATCAGCATTGTGTGAATCATTACTAAATGTGTAAGTAGCGAAGCACAGAAGATAGATTAATCTTGCAGACTTGATTTTATTTATTACTTATGTCGATTTATTTCTGATTTGAATTGTAACAAAGTTCAGAAATGAACAGGTTTGTTAATATCGATTTTTAAAATAAACACCAAAGGCTAAACTCATCAGTTTAAGACACTGGCATAGTTAGGTCTGATGAAACTAATAAATGAGAAACTCACAACAAAACCCATTGATGGCGAATGCTTGTACTGTGCCAGATATTTAGCATTCATTTGCCCTAGATATGTTCTAGGATCGTGCTTCAATCTGTTAAATTCTGCTTTAATTGGTTAGTTTTCTAATTGAAACGGCTAAATAATAGAGCCCCCAAAACAGGATGCGGAAGGTTGTAAGACTCTGTATTGGCGGAATTTAGTAAACCTTCAATATATTATCCAACGGTGAAGTTGCGGAGCCTTCAGGCTCATGTGACCAGAAAATAAATCATCCCCCATCTTCAAGTTTGTTCAAGATGAAAATACTCGGATTACCCAAAAGCAGAGATTTGTAACCTCCCTTCACTGTGATCTTGAACTGACATAACACCCCCCCCCGACTTGCCCCTCCGGGATCGGCTCCACCAATGATGATATCACCTTGAGGACTGGTAGCTGATGTCACCGCTCCCAGCACTGCCATCATACACCCGCCCTGGCACAGGGGGCGTGTCATCAACCACGACCCCATCAGAGGTCACTGAAGTACAAAGGTCAGCAGCATTACAAGCTGTCACTGTCACATAGTAGGTCAGACCTGGCACCAGATTCAGGTTTTCCGCACGAACATCTGAGAGGGAAGACACAGTACTCATCACTAGACGGGTGGCAAAGCTGCGAGGATATTGCACTGCTAGTATACGCTCTGTTCTTTAATCTTATCGGTGATTCAATTTAAGAAGGATAAACATTTGCTTCAAAATGCAGGGCAGAGACATACACATAAAAGTAATGAACAATTAGGCTCTAGCTTTGAAAATTACCAGTGTCTAAGCCCACGTGCTGCTCAGGCACGACATCACTACACCCTGGACATAACCCGATCCTCCATGAATACCCAACGATGGAGCTATGCGGGTCATGAAACCCTTTCCAGGCTGCCCGAAGCACAGTTCGATCCTCTTGGAAGTCTTGGTCTCTGTGATTGGCTGATGCATGGGCTGGGTTTCTATCAAAGACATGACCAGCCAATGGGGGGCTAGCATCAACCGTGAAAGCTCCATAAGTCTTCAGAGTGATCAGGCCTACTGTATTGATGGCCTAAAAAGGAATTGAACACAACAGAAATGAAACTTGAGTCTGGTTTAGCTATCACAGAAATAAAATAAAAACGAAAGACACTTGGCATTTTTACTACTTAAACAATGTCAGATACGAGGCTCTCCCATAGCTCACCTTAACAGAAACAAAATATGAGTGACCTTCCTGAAGGGCCAAAGGTCGTGAAGGTTCACTGACCCCTTTCGCTGTGCTCTCTCTAGTGAAAGGCATGATGTCTGCATGACCTGGATGTGATCCCACAGCCCACTCGTAATACGCCACACCACTCTCCTTGTCTGAGAACACATCCTTCCAACTGGAAATACATCATCGTCAGTGTGATGACAAGCCACAATTTGAATATTCAGAGTACAGACCCTTTATCAGTTTGCATATGGGCAAATAATGCCGCCCAGTCCTTAGCCTACTAATGTGGTTTGGCTTTTTTATGTTCATGTCATCCTCATTTTTTGTTAAATTGGTTTTGTTGAAGCCGGAGTAATTATAGGTAGTGAATGGTGACTTTAATTATAGAAAATGTTTGCATGAAATATCAATGACTTGTTTTAGAAGACACTTAAGCTCTGTCATTGACTCTGGTGAACGTTCTGATAAATATCCCAATGATATTAGCTCAAATTGAGCTTGTTTGCTTAAAATTTCAGCGTTGTGTGAATGATTACATACCGTGCAAACATATGTTGTCTCTAGATGAGTTTTGGAGCGGTTCGTGGTGAAGGGAGCAAATTAGTTGTGGAGGTATCTACGTCAGCGCCAATGGTGTGCACCACGCAAGGATACCTGTTTCTGAGGATGTGTGGGTCTATGGAGCTTTCCGGCTCTTTTCAGAAGAGTACCCTACGGTTCTGTTCAGAAGAGTACCCTCCGGTTCTTTTCAGAACCAGGAGTGCGCAGAAAGAGATATATTCTTGCATGGTGCTACTGCAAACCTCAACAACTACGTTTTCTAAAATTTTGAAAAAAGCCTGCTATCGGGCACATTCATGAAAATAAAAAAAATTGAATGTCATTGAGGATGCTTGATGCCCCACGTATATCCCAAAATAGAAGAGCATAATTTCGGACCTTTTAATTGTCCGAAAAGTGTACTGCGAAATGCACTCACATTGAAAAATTTGAAAAAGAGTTAAACTTTTCGAATTCGCAGCTAATGATGTTTGCTAAATCATTCGAAAGTGTCAATTGCTTTTGCTTTTGTCTTTTATGGTAATTCACCCTTTTATCAGCAAGTACATGTCGCAATCATTTGGGTATTACTGTTGTCCAGAAAACTATAGGAACACAAAGTCTACAAATCTCTCTGTCATTATATTTACGTCTACCTTGCTGACACAGAAGTTGTTGAGCGGAAAAAGCTGCCCCCAACGTCCAATGTGTGTTCGCCGTTTATAACAGGAGGAGATATGTCAGTGGTGACTGGGTCTGATACCACTTGGGACGACAGGCCAACAAAGTCAGTGGCTGGTTAGACAAAAAATAATCATGAAAAATGCGTTGAACAGAACTGCTTAGGAGAAATGGATACCTTAAAATATTGAACAAATGTGACTTGAAGCTTGATTGCTGATGGATACAAGGCCAGGCAGACTTGTAAACTTCAACACTTTGAACCTATGGCTAAAAGGAGAGTTTAAATGAACAGTTGGTCACCCTGAAAATAAAATCGCCATAGACTGCCTTGACAAACAGCTTGAGTCCTAGGAAATGGTATCAGCAGCGTCATAGGCCTAAATCTTGTTCCCCACTTTAAAAGAAGTGCACCAAAGCTCATCTTCTCTTTCAACTCAAGAAGTCCCTTCCACGCATACCTCTCACTGTAGCATAGTATGTGTGTCCATTTTGTAATCTTATACCATGTACTACAGCACTGTTAGCAATTCCAACACGGGTGAACTCCTTTACATCACTGCCACCTCGCATCGATCCTGAAATGAAACAAGTAAACGACCATGTAAATTAACTGAAACAGAAGGTAAAAGCAATGTAAGCTCAATGATTGATTCACAGTTGCTTATCATTTGGGCAAAAGTTAGGTGATGGATTAGACAAAAATACTACGAATCAAAGAGTAGAACGTATGCATTTTAGAAGTCTACAAACTAAGTGTTGTTCCTACCAATAGAATATTCATAGTATCTGATCCCCGTGTGATGACGTGCCATGCCGTGTTCCTCAATGTCGATAAACGATTCCCAGTGCAGCACTAACTCAGAGTTGGAACTCTTTAAGAACAAAACAAGAACACGAAGGGCTCAAAGTCTAAACAAACTTGTTTTAAAATCCTTTCTGAAAACATTACACACATATCAGAAAAAAACCGCCTATTCACGCAGAATTCTAAATTTACATCTAAAAAGTAAATTGGGTAATCCTGAATGCAAATATGGCTTCAGAAAAGATGAAACTATTACACGGCCAAACCAAATTAAACTAAATAAATATCCTGATTGACATTATATTCTACATTATTTACAAACACGACGGCAACATGTATGTTACTTGATAGTGTTGATGTTTGTTCCCTCCGACCCAAACAGAGCCAGGGGTTGGTGGAGTCGTATCTATGACAACGCCATTGCTGCAGCTGGACACGGCGGGTAGCTGTTCATTCCAACCCTGGTGTTCAAGTGTCACTTCATCGGCATGGATGCAAATGCGATATCGTTTGCCATGTTCAAGGGCTAAATCTGGAACGTTGACGAACTCTTTATCTAGTTATCAAAAATGAATAATTAACCGAAGAGTGAGAGTGGCATAGTAATTATTTAAACTATATACTTCTCATTGCTAAAGTTTTGGCAATGCCTCCAACACGTTTTTAAGCAAATCAACCCAAGTGAATATTAGAATTCATTTCTCTCTTAACTTCCACTACAGCAATCCCTTTCCCAAATCTTTTACTCTCGGGTGATCCATACCTGTATCCCCGCAGGCCTTCACGTGAGGGTGATCACATGGATACTGCAGACCACTGTCCAAATCTCCAAATTTAGTAGATCCAGTGTCCTCAATGGCTCCCCAGACGTAGGCCCTGTGACGCAGTGTGGGCCAGACGGCCGATAAGGAGGATGTGGATGAAATATAGTTCTTGTCTGGTTCCGGCCACAACGCATTCTGATCAAAACTGACTTTATCTGATAAAAAAGGGAGTCCTCGTGTTGTGAAAAAAGCACATTTGTTAAAATGAGTTTTGATTTTGGAGTTACGGACAATTTCTGGTGTATTAACCCCAAGAGTTTTTCTACAGGAAATGCCACGAATATTTCTTCTGAAGCATTGAAAACCAGATTTCTAAAAACAGAATCATTTGAGGGACTTACAACTGATTAAAATACATGTAAATTGCCAGAGTGCTTCAATTTTTCCTGTATTTATTCAGGGGACCTCCATTTATCTATTCAGACTATGAGAGCGGTGATTGTGACCACCAAACACAGTTAGTTTAAGTTGTAATAGGCAAAAATAGTGTCTTGCGACTGATTGATTTCTATCCTTAGAGACTCGGAAGGCTTAAATGGGAAAAGTATGCAGTGTAGCTGAATTTATCTGCGCAGAGAGTGCTATACTGGTTCCTGAATAACAGGTTGATTTCAGCCACTTTCATCTTTATGTAATATTGTATTAGACTTGTCCCTGAGAATGAGAGAAAAAACACTTTATACAGCTGAATCTGAAAGATATACTTACGATCTGCATCAATTACAACATGGGGGACGATGAGCGTCTTCATTTCATCACAATCTACGATCTCAGAGCTGGCTATGGATGACAGACCAGCCTTGTTGTAGCCCCTGACTGATAACCGATGACAAATATCCAGGTCCAAAAGTCCGCTGTACGACGCAGTGAAATAGACCTTTTGAGAAAGCAAAGTAAGTACTCGTATCATCAATTCGTATTAAATGTTTAAAACTTGATATGGCAATCTTTTAAGTGGCTCAAACATTTCTCTCGTTCGAATGACGACGTTTTTCAGCGAAGGCTACCGGGGTATACAATAAGTCCGTTTGGCATCATTTCAAATTTCTATTGGTTGACAATGTCAGATGACAGGGCCATCTGACTGATAACAATGACTTGTGTTGAGTGAATAATGGTGGGGGTGTTGCTCCACTGAAACCACATAGCCTTGGGAGTAATACAATAAAAAGGCATTTATCAGTTAGAATTGGTCACTTGAGAACACTTAACCTGATAGCCAGCGATAATAAATGTATCGGTTGGATCGTTCTGTCTGACACCTACCCGATAGGAATTTTGAAATGGTGCCTCGGTAACTTTGGATTTAACGGAAATTCAATGTGTATGCACATAAACGACCATTTTGATTAAAATCCTGGAAAAATCTTACCACGTTTGTAGCGATCATCAAATCTTCAATCCTTTTCCACTGGTTCAGCAGGGCTCCATCACTGCCATCCTGAGCAATGCTCCACTCATAGAAATCCATCAATTCCTGAGGGTCATCGTGACGGACGTAGTCATGGGCAAAAGGCTGAAAGGTCACGTGGATCTCTGTCCTGCCTTGTGTAGTCTCAATGTTGCTGACTGTGACCTGACCAACCTCAGGAGGTTCGGACAATACCCAGAACCCATCAGTCACAATAGGGCGGAAGCAAACGCCAACATGACAGAACTGAACCTGCCGAATATAATTTCCTGACATTAATCAATGGATTCCAGAGTGTTTACTTTTGAACTAAATCTATACATTCATACATAGTAAAAAGATTCAAGATTTGAAGTTACTTTGGAAGTATAACTTGCGTCATTAAATGTGCAACAAGCTTTTCGTATCAATTTTAATTTCATTTTGTGCCTTCTCCGAAAGGCACAAAAATCCCCAACAACAGTGTTACAAAAATTGCAAATAACGTCAGTTAAATGGGGCAAAAAAGGTCAGTTACAAGAACTGCGTTATAAGTACACTGCATGAACCGATGAACATTCACATTCAATTTCATGGCTCCAATCAGTAGGTTTGGCAGGGCACATATAAAGGTAATTGTAAGCTGTTGCTTTCTACTACCTTTGATCTGTAGTGGCCTCCATTTTGAAACCCTATACCAGCACTAAGATGATGGAATGTCATGCCAAGATCTTGATCACCAAGCACTGGGATCCATTCCAACGTTGTGTTCTCACCATCTATGGGGAAATAAACCAATTTATCACCAAAGTCAATAACTAAGTTAAAATTCTCTTGACGATCCTTAATATCCTTCTCGCAGTTTTGCTTATTTAGTAAGTTTCCTTGAACAGAATGAAACTTTGCTCAGCAAAAATGATTACTTGGGATCAAACTTATTAAACTGTTATTCCTCCAAACTTTGTTTCTAACTTGCATTAACCTTGGTATGCTTCAATCTCTCGTTCAACCGTCCAGACGACGTTGGTCACAAAAGGCTGCAGCATCTCAGGGATGGTCCAACGAGCTGAGATGTCTGAGGTAGAGGACTGGTAGGTGATGTCGTCCTGACAGGTGTGATCGGCAGGAGGTGAGTGATGGGACAACCCTGGATGAACTGATGCTGCAAAAAAGATTAAAGAAGTTGCTAATTATGAAATGGGGAGAGATCTTGAGGAAGGGTCCAATGATACGGTTATTTTCCCCTTAAACTGACGACCATTTTACACTGTATTCTGTGCTACCCGACATTAAATGTTCACAAATTTTGTGAACAGCAAAATCAAAAGCTTATCTGCAGCCTTATCTGCAGACTAGTGCAGATGTCTTAACCTATCGGTCACCGAATTTAACAGGATCGAGTGGCTGGCTCGATTCCAGTGCAGCACCAGGTATCGCTGATATTGATGATATGAGATTCATTGGTAAAGAGAGAGTTTAACCATAACTCCCTAAGATAACGGTTAAGCCCTGTAAGGGTTAATAAGGGAAACGAGATCTAAATGCAGGGTATCAAGCCCGAAAAGTAACAGCAAGTATCAGATAACGTTCACGTGCTTCGATTTTTAGAAAAAATCAGTGTGGAACCGAACAAATAAAATGCTAAAGGCTTTACCTTCATCTTGACCACAGCCTAGTCCATCTTTGATTGTGGCTTCCTCCAGTATCTCACCCATTTGTATGATTTTGACACCATCTGATGTAATATTGACACTACCAGCTTCCGATTTCGCACGGATAGTCACGTAGTATGTCTGTCAGTTTTAAATGGCAAAATCATAAACTTTAGATAATGTTGGGAGATATAGGCAACTTTGGACCCTATAGAAAGACAATAGTCTTTCCTTAATTTTCTAACATGACTACATGTTTCAAGAAAGGTGCAGTTTTCCTTCCAAATTTAATTTCTGTCCACATTACCGTCAATGGAGTTAGATCCAGTCCATTCAGACAATAGAATGTTGCACTGCCGACATTGACAAAACCATGAGTGACATCTGATAAATCATCCCGTCCTGATCCGACTGCAATCTCATAGCTGATATTAAGATGAGGATGATCAAAGCCAAACCAACGAGCTGAAATGCTTGTAGTATTCATTTGTACGTCAATGTCCTTAGCAATCTGTTGCAGAGGATTAATTCAGAGGATCAATGACTGGTCAAAATCAAGAACTGAATTTCACACTGTTAGTTCAGTATCCAGTAAAACAATCATATACTTTTTATGCCCTACTCTTGTATTGTGAAGTATTAATTGATTTCCTGTTTCAAAGTGAGATATTTCGTATGTGGGTGAGTTAAAACATTTCATGAATTGCTACGGAAATATATAATTAAAGAAAGAGATTCAGAGCTCTTAAGATTAGCTTAACAGGGGTAAGCTCAATACGGATTGCAACTTCCTAATTCTGTGATTTTTTAGCAGCCCATCGACTGTTACAAGCAATCGGATTTTAGAGAAGGGCATTATTACCCCGAACTTTACAGCCACTTCCTCTCCAGGGGGAGCAACGTCCAATACAACACCCACAGACGGCAACTGCACGATGTGTCTATACACGGATGAGGTCCCCACTGTTGCCAATCCAGCACCATTCTGCGCTCTTACTGACACGTAATACTCATGGTCACCATGGAGATGCCAGTCTAGGTCATCCAATGAGAATGCGGCACACGATGATTGCGTCAAACACGGGCCAATTCTGTAGCTTTTCTCCCATTGGAAAGTGGGGATCTCCGTGGTATCTGGGCTGATCCCTGGAATAGCGCACATGAATACCCGTCATAAAGGCAGGCTAAAAAGGTTTTATGGTATTTTGTTTCATTGTGATTTTTGAAATCAGTCCTTAATACATGTATTAAATACAAGAAAACGGTATGAAGACCATTTTCATATTGTTAAATAATCCAAACACCCATTATCCATGGGCGTCGCCACTTTTTTCGGGGGGGGGGCAAAGCACATATCAGCACCAAACTGGCAAACCATTGACTGTGGTAGGGACACTTTCGAATTCACCAATAATGATGGTTTTCATTCTGTTTTCTTCTTCTCTTTTTCTTAACCATTTGAAGGGTTTCACTCCCCGATGAGATATACACCATTCAAATATTGACTGACGTTTCCACAATTCTTGAATATATGAGAACAAAATAGAGTGTACCAGGTCTCCCTTATTTTTCACTCTTCTTACTCAGTGAATAGTTTTTACCCTGTAAAACCCCTAGAAACTGGCTGGAGGCAACAAAAAGAATGTGAAATTCCGAGAATGACCCTCATCTCGTTTTGGAAATAGGCTCTTCATGCTATTTTGTTCTATTCCCCTTCCTCCCCGTCCGTGAAGCCCAGGGCCATGTCATTCACAGTAGCTGCATTGACATTTTCAGTTTATAACACGATCTGGCATCTACTCAAGGACTCGTCAAAATGCAGCGCATTCATCACAGTCAAATCATCACAGGGTTTGAGTCTGAACACTAATAGGTTCCTTCAAGTTCAAGGCCAACTCACTTCTATATGGTCATAGATATACATACTTAGGTATAACCAATAAAGCCTTTACTTTCCAATGACCGAAATTAATGCTCTTGTTTGAACTTTCGCGCACATAATACTGAATGTAATCGTGCAAGGCCAATGGAAAATAAACACACGGAGAGGTATTTATTTCTGGACCAAGATGTACAACTAGGTCTTACTAACATTCGTCATTATGGTTAAGTGTGCCAGATACCAGGATTTTGATCAGCGGGTCATTTTCCGAAAAACAGTCACTTATGTTTCAGTGTTATCATGTAAGATTCTTGGGGGAAATAGGTGATTTAAAACGGTAGGTACATGAATTGTTTGCATTACTTGAGAACAATGTTTCAGCACTTTTGGATTACATAGGTCAGTATATTGACCAGAAATGACCCAATATAATAGGCGCTGAATAGAATCAAATACGAAAGGACTAATCACCCATATCTAGCTTTGACAAACTGACGGCAACTTGGTATCTCAGGTCGGTGTCTTCATCATCAATGAAGCCATCCTCTCCCCATTCAGCAATCAAGTAGTCACCTTCCACATGAAATGAGACACGTCCAACAAACATGGGTGGGGTGGTATCTACTGTGATGGGACCGATAACCTGCAACATGAAAAATATGCAAAATGGACATTTACGTCAGTTTCAAAACAACCCACATGTAGGCCTACAGTGTAGGCCTATCTTATATTTTCTCTTTCACAGCCAACCTGGCTTCCACGTGTCATTTATTTTACACAGAGTGGGATAACGTTTGAGGGCCTAATGTTGCACTCCAAGCAGAATCATATTTCAGGTCACTCTCACCAGCAAGCAGCTTGCACTCGTCTTTGTATTTTCCAGAGTGAAAATTAAAAATCACACACATAATAAAGGCCTCGAATACATTATTTAACATAGAAAAACTGGGGCGTGATCTGTTTTCCCCGAGCAATTTTATTGGGGCGATAACGTCACTTTCTTTTTTTTCCACACCGAGCCATCAGGGGTTTTTCTAGCAAAGTCTTACAGTCCATTTGATACCTATTTTTGTAAAAATCGAAAATATGGTTTAAGCGAGTTTTTCCGAGAGAACAAAGCCAAAAGCCTATTTTACTCGGTGATGCATAACACGCTCATTGCATGTAGGCAGACACGAATGAGGCCATATTCAAATGATCATAAAGACAACGTCGGATCGAATTGAGAGTCACAGAAGTCTTTATAATAAGTGTATTAAATGCATTTAAGTTTTAAAAGATCAGGCAAGTAAGGGGGGTAAAATCCAGGACAGAGCTGTGAAATAGTCCATGGAGCATAGTCTGTGAGGATGATTATTGAATGAAATTTTCTTCTGTGATCAGTCCATTATTATACCTTCAACGTAGACAGCTGGGCCTTGTTGGTTGCCTTTAGAGCTAAGTAGAACACAGCTCCTTGGCTGATATGGGGATGGTACATCACAAAGTGATCATGACCTGATGTAGACGTGAATGTCACAAGGTCAGGGGTCGGATTTAAAGGGTCGGTGCTCAGACCAATTTCATAGTCATAAATGGAGCTCTCTACATCGTCCCCAGTCCATGAGATGGTCACCTGTCATGGATATTACAAAGCCATTAAAGCAATATTATCCATTATTACACATCATCAAAATGACTGACATATGAAAACAGCTCTTTTTTGTATAAAAGTGATTCTTGAAAATAGTTTCACCTCATTATCAGTTCCACTAATCATCCCTGTTCAGATGTATGTTTTTTTCTTCGAACGTATTGCAACTTTGTTCATCTTCAGTTAAAGGTCTGCATGGGAATTTGACTTTAAATCTGTTCTTTATATTGTTTTTGCTTTCCATTCTTACATGCATTTTGACGGAACAACCTGCAATAAATGACACTCCATAATTGAGTATCAAGGTTTGCCCATTTGTTTTAAAAATTATATTGCACACGTTCCCCTGATCAATATTTGGGGAGAACATGAAAGTATCGTCTCCCGGAATATGTGTGATCTTATTTTGGGGAAACTGTTAACAATCGTATCCAATTATTTTAATTAAAATATGTACATGTTTATGGGTTGGAAGGAATAGTCTGTGTTGAATGGCCGAGATCCAGAGGCATTCCAAGTCTCCTTGGAGTATTGCTGATGAGTCGTTGGTGCCGACCATCTCAGGATAAACAGACAAATCTTCTACCACAGCAGCCTTGGAACTGTATGGGTACAAGAACAACACGAGATATTCAAACATTGGGGTAGCCAAGAGTGGGCAGATGGAGTGGCAGAGAACAATGGGTTGGATAATTTAAGAGCAAACTCGAGAAGCTAATAGAAGCAAAATCAGAATGGCAAATCAGTTGTTGATGCAAAGTAGACAAAATGATTGGACACTGATTGTGATGAACCAAAACGGACCATTATCTTACTGATGGTTTTATGGTCTTGAAATTTGTAATGTAACCTAAATGGGACGAAATTCTATTTCCCAACGGGCGAAAAACCTCGATTTTGTGTCTCAATGCCATTCTAATGAGGTTAAATCAGCTGGCAATGATTCAATGGTCTTTGCTCAAAGACATTAACATTATTCTGTTGATCAATTCCCAATAGAAAACATTCAGCATATTCTGGTTCACGAACGCACGAACCTGCATCCACTCAATGCATCCATCAGCTCCATCTTCCTGCGGTGCTCGTCAATGAACCACACTCGACCCTTACCATCCTTGGCCAGACCGGGCCACATCCGAGCGTAGCTGATAGCGATCTGTGACAACTGAGGAGGGCTTGTATCAATCACCACACCGTCAGAACAGACAGCCTTTGAGGGCTCAAAAGCTCGATTGTAAGCAATGACGGTGACATAGTACCGGCCAGGAGAGGGTGCAGTCCAACTAGCATGTGTAGAGGTAGTTCTTGTCATCTAAAAAAGATTGATATTATACCACTGACATTTCATCTTAATGGGAGAAAGTCTTAATTGTGCTTCGGTAAGATATAACAATATGAAATAATACGAACGTGCTTTACTTTTTAAGCATCTTAACTTGAATGACATTTTTATATAACAGCCCGTAAAAATACGAACGGTTGAACTTCTACCATTTCTTTCAAAGATTCCATTTTCAAATGTATCGAAATAAGTTTAAAGAATATTCTGTTTTTCTTCACTCCAAGGCTGAAAAAATGGCTCATTCAAGACTCATTAAAATCTGCAAATTATTCAAATTTACATCTTTGCGAAGAAAACACAATTGAGAAGAGAGATCCACGTACAACTTACCACATCCCTTACACTGCTAGGGCTAGTCCAGCAGGAATCCCTAAACAGATACTGGTAGAACTTGATTCCACTCTCCTTGTCAAAGAACCCCTGCCAGTGAGCTGTGAGGTCATTGCCTTCCTGGAAGTCCACCTCATTAGACCCAGGTATCCCATCATGCACCACACCAGCTTTAGGTGGTGATGTGTCTACCGTTATCTAACAATCATTGCAGTAAGGCAAGGTCATCATAAGGATCATAGTATTACAAGGATCATATCATACTGCTCCTCTTGTTTTGGAATTTGATGCTAAACATTGGTGTGGAGTGCGCCCCATTCTTTGGTCTTAAGTCATTTTTATGTCATTCAGTTTCTTTTTATAGACACTTAAATTTGCATTACATTCAAACTTCTCCTGGAAGATAATAGCTATGAAACTACTTTGCGAGTGTATTTAATACCTAAATGACACGCGCACACATACCTTCAACGTCTGGGTAGCTACAAGTCTTGCTTGATTCGTAACGGTCAACGCGATGAAGTAATTATGGTCGTGAGTGCCAAGATCGTTTGTTGGACTGAAACTGTAGTCTGCGGCATAGCAGTCACCAATCGGGGTACAGAGACAATCGACGGGATTACAGTCTGCAGAGTCCTGAAGAATACCAAGACAACACGTGGAAAGCAAAGTAGTAATACTTTCTACTTTAACTGTTTAAAAATCATCCTGTTGAGGTCACCCGATATGTTGAGCATATGACTTTACTCCCACTTGCCATTTTCGACAACTTATGAAAGTAGGCATGTAAGTCACCTGTGAGAGTAGAGTTGGTTGCTGTGTTTGACAAATTATCTGCGCTTGGATATATGGCTTCAGGGTTAACCTGAGGAGCAGGAATGATGCAGCTCCCTGACCACCACTGATGGTGGATAATACTCATTATTATTATTACCATGTCAAGTTTCCTGGCAGGCACTGTCTGACGTTCATATTCCATCTCAGTACCAGTGTGGTTTTCAAACAAACGCCACTCGATGGTTCTTAGACCGCTGTGAATGTCGTAAGCCCTGAACACAACTCTGTGGCAGAGTAGAGAGAAAATACACATCTTTGACATCACACGCATTTCATCAAACTAAAAAAGAATCTTACGCAATCAGTGTTGTACGGTACTATGCATACTCTGACGTATCATTCCCTTGCTTCGGTAGCGGCTTTCACAGATGTATGAAATGTTTTATTCCAGCACAGGTAAACTGATAATTTTACAAGTTACAAAAAGGAAGGACACCAAAGGTGTATTGATACAAACACAGCTATAGCGATGAATAGAAAAGAGGACTCTGACGGAAGTGCATCAAAGAGTAAATTCCTGTCATAGGCTGTTGTGCTCGGCATATGGATGACAGCTTGATCAGCATTTTGGAGTCTGGGCTGGTGAATACAAATAAAATGAACCTGAAGCTAGTATCGGATCTTCCAGTTTACAAATGCCAGTGAAAGTGAGTTCACGATTTCTCCTCTGTATGATTTTTCATAAACTGTCAAGCCACATATGATTTTCTTACGTTTCTTAGCTATATTGTTTTCAATACAAGTGTAACAGGGTGTTTAGCATTGTATTTAACTGTGGTGCGTTGAGTACTGGAGTACGACAAAATTGGCATACCATAAATGTCTATCGTCGATAGTAGTATTTAGGCGTAAGCCTACTTTCCGTGATATCAATGTAAGAAACGCAGAGAGCAACAAAATCAAGAACATAATGCAAACCAGCCCCAGACGGGTTGAATCGGGCTCAATTTTGCCGACTGTCTGCGCTGAGTCGCCAAGCAGGCCTATAGAAACACACATGCTGGCGTGACGGGCCTACAACAATGTTCGTCCGATGCTGCCACTCATTTCGCCCATTTTCTCATATGCAGCCTAATCGTCAAAAAAATCTGACCCTTAACAAATTACATCAAACTGGCGCATCAGTGTGGCAGTGAGGCAACATTGCCTCCTACAAGAGGCATTTTTTCGCGAAATGTTTGAAGTTTCGGACGCCATTTTGTATAATTTTTCGGTGGAATGACATCGCGCAGGGTCTCTTCCGCGAACGTCTACGTCTTGACGTCTTGCCGACCGTTTACATTACCAATGACCATATGGCAACCAGGCTTCAGGCGAACGTGTGTGTATAGGTCCAGGCTTACTAGTTATTGAGTGAGGACTGTTTATGGAACTACTTCCTGACCATTATCATTTCGCGAGCGGGCCTATTCAGCAGATGTTTACCAAATTTGATTTATTTAGTTGCTGTCTTATCTATACATGGTGGCCTCATCAGTTATAAAACTACGTTCCATGAAAGACCTGTTTCAATTTACAGTAATTCAAATAAAAATAGTAAAGCTTAAATATCTTTAAAAAGTGTCAAACTATGAAACTAAATCGCAGATTGTTACAACACGCCTTTAGACACTATGCGTTTCAACACATTATAACAATGTCAAATGCACATTTTCCAAAATTATATGGCGAAATAAAGGACCATGCAACTCTACCATTGTGGATGATAGTGACGAAGCATGGTGGCAACGGTGGTCGAATATGCAAGGAATAATATAGTCGTCATTTTGCACGTCTCTCTTTACTTAAAAAGATGCTATACGACAAACTTCAAGCTGTTTGAGTTTATGACCCATCATGATGCATGCAAACAAGTTCAAGACATTTTGCAGTTACAAAAAGTATCTTCACCTTTATCCATGTACTTTGTGGTTATACCACGTGCATGCAATCTGAAGCAAAACAATCGGCAGTTTGGTCGACTCTTGAAAGAAAATTGGTGATAAATACTTCCAAACCTGTAAGCCTTTTACAAACCTAACAGATGGCAATGTACAAACTCTCTGTAGCAAAGTTTCAGTTATTCCAATTATGCCAACTTACTCTGTAATTACAAATATTTGCGTAACCAGATTTCATACAACTTTTCTTGATGAGGTATGAGGTCTGCTTAGGATGTTTGTTCACGGTGTATCTCATTGAAATAATAAAAATCACAAGTATTTTGCGTGTTGTCGTCAGAAGTATCACAGTCTGACCAATCGCAACGTGGCTCATACCTTTTTCTTTTTTTTGTTTTACTATCACCCGCAAATGAAAGCCGCGCTAAGATTGACCGAATTGCATCTCATACCAGTGACGGAATTCAATCTTGTCCTACCAAAGCAGAAACGATTCACTGTGTTGCCACATTGAATGAGGCAATACAATGTAATGAAATGACCATTCTACCTCATTTCATGCAGATTGACTGAATGATGAGCGGCTAGGTTTACTTCCCCGTCTCGTACCAGCCAGAATTCTTCAATAACAGGTGGGGATGAGTCAGCGTGAACCAACACGTTGTCCCTTACAAAGTGACCGGCTAGGTCCCTGGCCTCCACCCAGAACCGTATAGAATCGCCGTCCACTAGGCTCAGGTCATATGTCGCCTGCGTGTTTGTGGCTTCGTTCCTCCAGTTGTCCGAGTTGCTGTCACTCACACCGATAGTTGTCTTACCACCGCTGTGGTCGATATCATAAAAGGCACGGAACTGTGTAACGCCTAGCTTGTTCAGGATACCTGCACGGCCTCGCAGCCCAAAGTACTGGTCGTAATCTATAATACAAAAAAGTCAGAATCAGCGCCATGTACGCCATTAAAGACACCTTGAATCTGAATCCCTGACACTAACGGAACTTGATCATCTGTGTTCATGTAGATTCAAGCGTAAAATGTGAAAGGGCACTGAATAAATTACTTCAATTTCTATGAACAGTAAATGGCTGCCTTTTGCAGGCGAAGTTGGAATACTTGTGTGTATCTAAAAACATTCCCCTATGCACATGCTCTGATCTTTGAAAAGGAGCCTGTCAAGTTCGTAATATTAGAGTACTTAGGCCTAAATAATGAAGTCATCATTCATGACAACGTGACAAGTTTTACTCGTCCCTGCCTTTATCTGTTCAGAAGCATGGTTCCCTGCCCTGTGTAGAGTGCACCTGTACGGTGGTTGAACGTGACGAATGATGAACCCGACATCATGAATGTGCCATTACTTATGTTTTTTTGTCTTGTCTTATCCTTGTCTGAACAGGAACAGTAAATATCAAGTCGATCAGTTGATTAAATCCTTCGATATTGGCCCACCAGGAGTTCATGTTCAAACCTCACAAGCTTACTCGGGCGGGACTCGAACCCACGACCTCCTGCTTATGAGTAAGCTTGTGAGGTTTTTTTCGCAAGCTCTCGGACAAGCACTGAGCATACAGTGCTTATTAATATACGTCAGGTAAGGGCAAAACCCGTTCCCCAACGCAAAAGAAATACATCTTGAAAATAATTCATGTTCAAGTTCTTACTTTTTCATACTTAAACATATGACATATCTACATAATGTTGTTATAGCTCTGTAGATATACGCCCTGCGAAATTTTACACCTGGAACGTGTTTATATCACGTGACAAATTATGGCTTTTTGTGGACATCCTCATGGTGAGTGATGAATACAAATTTCTATTTCCAAAAAACTTACTCATCCACTTTAAATTGCAAAGGTCTGAAATACATCGAAATAAGAAAAATAAACAGACGTGATGGCGTAATCATGACGTAACTCAAATATTTTCAAAGCACTGAGAAGCAATGCAGCAACTGAAAATTCAGTTCAGGTTTTTCTGGATAAGCTGGCCTTCAATGAAAAGTGATGGAATTGCAAAAAAAACGGCTGCGGTCAACTGTCAGAACAGGTTATAAAATACAGAGAAAGAAGCCCTAGTTTGAACAAACTGGAAATCGCCTAAATTTGAGAAACAAAAATGAAAGAAATTATTTCGACATTGGCGCTGGAAACCGCAAGATATTCGTAAAACTTTCAGGACATTAGAAACAACAAGTCCTTCATTATACTAAAATGAGGAAACTCACTAGGATGGATTGTACCGGCAGCATAGGACCCAATGGGCTTCAAGAATCCTTGGTTGTGGTGATTCGCATTAATGAAATGGCCTGTCCAGTCAAGCCGCACAGTGGTTGTCCCTCCGCCGGATTCAAGATTGGTCAGCCATGTGAAGTTGGTCTCTGAAGTCGCTGAGACTACGTGCAGAGGCGAATCACTTAGTATGGTGACGTCGTTGGGATCGTTGTCAAATAACACAAAGCGTCTGCTGCGTTTGATGTTACTGACGTTGTCAACAACGGCAAGGACAACAGAATAAACACCTGTACAATGTAGCAGAAGAGTTGGTTACTTAATCCAACAAATCCCTCTTTCCCCTCCATTGAAGTTGTTTGTCAATTTAATATTATTGATATGTTCATGGGTTTTTAAGGAGTGATCTGTAATATGTGTGTTTACTCTGTAATAGAAATAATTCTGCCTTGTGGGGTTTGAACCGTATTTCAAAAGAAACGTGCAAATTCTTTAGTTTCATTGTAAAGAATTAGCACATTGTGAATATTTTCCAATTTATTACAACAAACAGGAACATCTGTCCACATCGTTTATTTTCTTCCCTGCAGTAGGCTTACATCTCCATAGATATGTTGGTATGCATTTTTTAACCATTGACAAATGCATGGAGCAGAACGGAATGAAAAATATCGCTTTTTCAATTTACCGCCCTGTCTGGTAGTATTATTTATTTCAACAAAGAATCACACTGAAGCTAGAATCGTAAAATAATATTGCAAACGAAGTAAAATCAGGTGGTACACAGTCGAAATAAATCGAATACCTCGTTCGAGCCAACGACATTACCGGGAAGCTATTTTCAGCGAATATTTCTGATGTGTCAACTGACAAAGAGGGTCTAGTTTATCTTCATTATTCAAACTCACCCACGTGAGGCAAGGTAACAGAATGTCCAGAGCTGGCGGTTCCATTACAAACAGCAGGACTGTGAAGGATTTCTGTCATCTCGTTGCCATGACTACCTGACAGCTGCCGCACTTCCAGCTCATATTCTTTGATACCAGCGTGATCGTCTGACCAACCTTGCCAAGTGATTCTTATCAATGCCTGAGAAAGAGAGTAAAATTGGAGATATAAAACAGAGTTTTAGAATTGGTCGAGGTCATTTGTGGGGTAACTGAAATCCATGGGTGTTTTCGTTAAAAGTTTGAAACGAATTAAATATATAACGGTGAAAAAAAGAAAACAGGAAAAGCGAAAAAAAACAGGGAGACAGAGGATGGAAATCGGTAATTGACTTGAAGACACCAAGGAATTTATGGTTTATCAATGTGCTTTGATGGCTGCTTTGCCCCACTCGCAAAATCCTTGCAAAGCCAAAAGGTGATTACAAGGGTCACCGTAAAACATTCAGTAACAATTGCAACTGACACAATATTTGCTACTATGGAAAGTAACTATGTGCATGACTTTACGCATTTTTATATTCGCATGTAGGACTGCTATAGTTTTTCTAGCCTGTGAATCATTTTACTTCATGTATACGCAATGTGTTCAGTGTTACATTTTATTATAAAATCAATAAATAATACAAAATATCAAATCAAATCAAATTCTGTGTTATCTCAGACAGAAAGTTGAGTTTCCTGGGTGATATAAAAACCTGTAGAGGTAAATCACGAAAGTGGCTGTATTATGGTTTTATTATTAAGAAAATTCTCATCCGCGAGGTAAAATGCTAAGCATATATATTAAATCCATTTAATGTGTTAAGTTCGTGGTGGGAGAGGCTAAACGACTTTTAATATTGATCCTGCATTATCTCATAATCCCATGTCACAATTGTACAACTTTGTAGCAGAACTGAAGACGTCTTGATTGAATTGTTAATCAAGTACTTCGCGGTAATACCCTAACCTCAGATGTAACATCATTCCCCGCGTTTAAAATTGTGTCTCTACATCCTCTGCCAACATCTACACAGTGGTAAGGGTCATCAAAGTCAAAGGTGAAAGTTGAGGAAGCGGAGCTTGTTGTGCCACGGTAGTATCGTGTCTCGATTCGGTTGTTTGAGTCTCTGTTGTATAATTTCATGTAGCCACCACTGGTTGAATACACGTCAGACCGTAGTCTGAAATGCAATCAAAATATAAGACAACAGTTACAAATTTTCCAAAGATCAGTAACTCGGCTCTTATGCTTAACAAAAAAGAGCAATCCCACAAGTGCGTATAGCCCATGGCTACCTTAATAGACTGACTTACACATCTCCTGTTGCTGGTATCCAGGCACTGTAGCTCAAACTGAACGTGTATTCACATGATACCAGATTTGTTGCAGGACGGTTTCGATTAAAAGATACTCTATTTACCGCTGTTGTGCACGTACGGGAACCTGGTGAGTATATTACTCTCCCGCCCCCTGTGTATGGTGCACGTAGAAAACAGTAACAAATTACAGCATTAGTGTGAGACAAATATTGAAAGGCAAAATTGTGCTGCTGAAAAGGTTTAGTGCAGATGAACTAAATGTCAGTGGAACATCCAAGGGGGCGGAGGCCACCACCCCCGGTTTTTAGTAGAGCCTGAAAGTTGAAAAATAACGTGCAAAGGTTTAGAATTCGTAGTATTTTTCGTTCAGTTACTTCTTAAAATCCATCTCGGAAAGGAGGCTTTGGAAAATATTTGCTGGTATATCAATTTAAAGAAGATAGAAATCACCTGACCTAAAAGAGGAATATCCTGCCAAAAATTGACCCATCACTTCCGAAAATCTAAAAACTACATGAAGAACAGTCCAATGCGGCAGTTTCGTTCGCAGATGCACGTTTACAGTTTGAAGTTTTATGGTAGTCTGTCATGAAAATCCGAAATAAAAACAAATCAAAATGTTTTACACACCTTTACAATCTATAAGATAATAAAGTTAAAGCAATATTCAACTTTTACGAAAGATTCTAATATTTTATCTTACCTTTGCTGACAACAACTGCGCGATGTCAACTCAACGGGATCTGGAACCCATCGACTGCGCGTTGGTAAATCTTTGCAACGTTGTACAATCTCATTTGCATGAAAGCACGGGGAGGTAACAAATGTGCATGAACACGGAGACCCAAGTACGATATTGCAGGACGTGAAAAAATCGTTTTTTACCACTCTCTAGGTGACTTTTCCTAAATATTACTTGAGGAAGACAATGGTAAAATTCTCCAACATGACTGTTTCATGGGGTGGTTTCATTCTTCCAAAACTTATCGAACGTGATAGGACAGCCCAATGTAACATCCCAATTGGCAGACCGCGCAAGGGTTCCGGAAGCTCGCTGAGTGACCTTTTATAACTTTCAGGCTCTATTTTTTGTCTTCTGAAAAACGAAGATACAAAATATACATCTACCATCTTAAATTACTAATTGCAACATAGCCGTGCACCTCAATCCCCTACTGCGCTATCGGGGGATTTAGCATCATGAACTTTCTCGGTGGGAAGGAGTTCTGGTCCAAGCTAACTGAATGCTCCACTGGTTTGTATGTATATTAGCAAGCTTGTAAATATATTTGAATTTAATCAAAGAGTGACGATCAGATACAATACAATAACAATTTATGTACAGATGCTACTCTCTTTTGCTTGTGTGTAATCATCAAGCGTAACTCACGATTCACAGTGGCACTAACTCCTGCATTAACGACACCCAGCTTAACACTATGGATGTATGGACGTCGACTGCTGGGGAGGCTTGGGAGCCCTGTGGGCTGGTAGGAGCTTATCCAGTGGACTCTAAGGCTTGCCAAATTGTTCACATTGGTATAAACGGTGGCCATACTGCCCTGGCCTGTAGGGGATTCCAAGATCGTAGACCCAGACATGAGGGTGGCACGGTGCTCCGACAGGATTGGTGCATGACTGCCATTCACTACAAGAAAATGCTGTATTTTAGTTCTACATCATAGAATATTTGACTTTGTAAACACACAGTTACGTCGAGCGTAGGTACTGCGGTGTACTGGCTGGGATTGGTGTATCCTAGCCTCAGAATCTGACAGTTTATAGTATTGAGTTCAGTCTTCTTATGTATAATTTAGGTCTATTTGAAACGTCATAGCTAGGGGTGTTCCGTCCATCTCCACTTTTTAAGTGCCTGTCTTCATGTTTTGTTTGGAAATCAATGAGCACTTTCGGTCATTCTTGGTGTAACTAATTAAATAACAACATACAGATCTTTCAGCCCTTGGTGGGAGATATTTGTTGTGAGGGATACTTATCGCCCGTTTCCAACAAATTCTTAATGAAATACGCCAAGCATGAATGGGTTAAGGGGATCGAGAAAGGGGTTGCATTGCATGAAAGGTTTAGAACTGTTCTAGGATACCCAACGCAATGTGCGGTAAGGGGGGACCCTGTTTACACTAAGGCTATTGTGCCTAACGTACCTCGCTCGGAAATCTGAAAAGAATTCCATCAACACTAAAGAAGACACAGTAAAGGGGGTCCCCGTTTGCCGCATATCGCGCATCATACGGAGTTCTCGGGTACAAATGCACAGTTCATGATTCTGGTCAAGGTATATATATTTACGTTACGCTTGGTCTCTGTAAATTTGTAAACCTTATCACTCACTTGTTCTACAGTCTGTTCCCGAGAAGCCAGTGCTGCAGCGGCAGCTGGTCCCGTAAGAAGAGCAGGTTCCTGGATAGCAAGCATTGCTGTCAGTCCTCCACGAACATTGTTCTGGGAAATATAATCCCAAACCACCTTTAGTCATAATTGTGTGAGCGGCCCCAGCTAGCAAAAAAAGATCTCAGTTTTGCTCAAAATATGTGTCTGACGCATTAAATTTAAAGGGGGTTTAATTCTTAGTTATTTAGTTACATTTTTTATTTATTTAGTTGGTAGTACATGTACTTGTATTGTATATTATCTGATTTTTGAATGCTGCCTAACAATTGCGTGACTAATTTTAGAGACCATTTGTAGGAAAAAAACATAAGTGTGACGTAAAACAGCAGACCCTGTAAGACCTAAAACACACTTGGGTTGTTCTCAAGTTAAACATCACTTTTTACCCATAATGACATAATGCTCTTATAATGCTCTTATACTTCCATTAAATAGTTTCGTATAAATACAGTTTGAGGCTATATAGCAATTATTAGCTTGAGGAAAATGTTGACTTGTCGGTTGTTCAATTAACTAAAATTCTTCTTGTTTATAACTTACGATAGCAATATCTTTTGCTCCATGACAACCTGTAAGCCGATCCAAGTGAGCCGTAATCACCCTCACATTGCAAACATTCATGGTCTGACGAAGTGCTGCAGGATATCTCACTACAGTGTCCAATGGTGGTACAGGCTAAGAATGCATAAATAAAACTCTAGAAAAGTTAGAAAAAGTCCATCTTACATTGATTAGGAAACACAAGTCCTTTTAGGCACCTGCAGTCTAAGGAACCCGGAAAGTACTATATTATGGAAAATCTCCATTTGATGCTCTAACGGTTGTTTCAATTAAAAAAACCTTCAAAATACACCCAGGTGTCTCAGATAATATTGTTTTCAATTTGTATTTCACCATTTCAAAGAGTATTTACTGCCTGCTCTGTTTGCTTGTTTGTTGGTGTGTTTATTTGTTTGTGTGATTTGGCGTTGTTGTCTTTGTTTTGTTGACGAATAGTTCCATATTCCTGAGGAAACTCAACTGTCATCAAAGGAAGCAAGCCTAAATGATACATTGGTTTGTACACAAAAATCGTGCTTTACTGGACTAAATTTCCATTTTTGGATAAGGATTCATTGATGCGTACTCAAAACAAGGGACTATTCAATCTGAATCAATCTAAAATCATTCTTTCTAAAAATGGTTTCAGTGAGTAGGATTTGGGTACACAATTTGTACAGAGAAACCTACGTACCGAACCATGTCCTCCCTGGATGACATCACAACGACATTGTCCTCAGTTTAGCAAGTAAATACGGATAATTTAAAAAGTACATTTTGTGAGTGTATTGTTCGATGCATTTAACCGAATAGGAATGTAAATAGTGAATGTGAATAGTTTTCATACATTACAAAGAGAGTACACAGTCCCAGAAACAATTTGTCTACGAAAATCCATTGCAGCTGCACTTTAATCTGTAACAATGAGCCCTGGCCATAATGTTCTAGCATACGTTTGGCACTTAAAAAAACTAGGATTGGCATTGTGTGACAGACGATAAATGTTATCGGACACTATGATGTAGGACCCGTAAATCTATACTCTTGACGTTTGGACTAATTACTAATTCATTCATTCAAACAAGTTACAGGATGCAACTTATTGTGTTTCATAACGTTTAGACTATACGTGAAGACGCTGCGTGACACATTATATGGTTTGTATAGTCAATATTACTCTTTGACTTAGACTTTGTATTCTCGAAAAGACTTTTGTCAAGATTATTCTGGGTTAGATCCTGATTAATTACCAGACCTTTGTTATTGACTGATCATTTTGTTATAAAATTCCATTTTCCTTGAAGTGTGCAGTGCCGGTCACATCTCATGCACGAGACGTTATTGGTTTAAAGTAACCTTATAACCGTCTCTTGTGAGGCACACTGTCATAAACTGTCATAACTGTCACTGTCATAAATTGTCATAACTGTCACTGTCATAAATTGCTTATTGTCCGTGGTTGATGCTTGATTAATATATAAAAGAATTTGTTCTAACGTATTTACTTACGCTCGCATCTCGGAGAGTAGTACCCTCGGGTACAGCTGCAGTGATCAGGAGTTCCGCATGTTCCTCCGTTAGGACACCGGCTACTACCAAAACATAGGGCTTTAGATGTTGGAAAGAAAAGAAAGCGAATTTATATTTAGCATTCAAAACAACAAGCACACCTTCTTGAAAGTTTGAATTAACAATGTTGACCAAAACTAGAATAATCACATACAGCGACACTCGAAGTGGTTTTCTTATGTCATCTTTTGTTTTTATTTTTTGTTTTTTTGTTTGTTTGTTTTTTGCAATTCCCGCCATGAAAATATGCTTGGCAGAAAAGTAACGCAACATTTTCTTAACGTATAAGCATACTAAATTAAAAAGGCACAAATTATTGTTGAAATGGAGTTGAACCTGATTGATATGGTGTATACCCTCCCATTACTGTTATAAACGCTTGGGTGCGTCGGAGCATGGACAGGATCAGTCTTCTGCCGGTTGCCCTAATCAATTCAAGCAGCAGCAAGTTCTTGAGCTGTTCCTAATCCAGACGATGGACGTGACCGGTTATGGCGATTGAGATCATCGGACACATGCTCAATTGGACTTAAGTCTGAACGAAAGGCCGGTCATGGTAGAGTTCAATGCCAGTGCCCCAGAGGTGCCCCCTCCCCCCCAAAAAGAAACAGACATATGGATGTTGTTGAAAAAGGCTAATATAAACTTTCCCCAAAAAACCCTAACCACTGAAAGCTGGTGCCCCCATAAGATGCTGGT